>NC_064629.1:300970533-301595533 GCF_023864275.1 Schistocerca cancellata
GTAGCTTTGGGCTGTCTGGGCAGCTTGCAGCGTGTTCTGTGTTGCAGCTAGTGCAGCAGTATGTGGTCTGCCACACAACAGAAAACTCGACATTATGTTTTTATCCAGTTACACTACTGTTTCTTATAATTAGGGTTCCAAGAAGAATGACTGTAGCAAAAAATTCAGTATACGCATTATAGGTAAGTTACATGAAACTCAACAAATTACTAAAATAACATACAAGTCCTTGATGTATTTTGGATCAACTGTGGGGAGTGTAAGGGGCATACCAGTATGTTCTTGGTCCTGGGCTCACCAGAATGTGTTCATAATGTGTGCAATGACAGTATGGATAGAAGTAAAGAAGCATTGTACAGCTGTTTTCTCATGTTATAAGCTGTCTTCAGCAAATTGTGTATAATCAGAACAACACTGTGCATTAAAGACCAAATGGATGAGGCAGTGCAGTTGTTCAGACAATACTGGAGTAAACTCCATCCAGTCACCCTGTCTCAGGTTTCCACAGGTTTCTGAATTTATTTCAGGTAAATGCTGGGATTGTTCATTCAGTAAGGCAATGGATGACTACCTGTGCTATCTTTGTAAAAAATCATCTTTATTTATTCCATCTACATGTATTTTAACTGTCCATTTTCACTGAATTATGATGACAAATCCTATATCTGTGTGAAATTATCTGTGTATATATAGTAAGAGACTAGGAAATCAGTTTTGTGAGGGTAGCCTTAATGATTATGTGATGCAATTGGAATGTCTAAACATTGAGGTATGGAATCGAAAATGACTTATGCATGGTACTGGGTAACCTATTTAAACACTGCTTGTATGTGAGTCTACAAAGCATTTACTTCAGTTGCTGGAAGTCTTGAATCAGAGACACACATCTTGATCTAAGTGTAATGCATATATACAGTAGATTTTATTATTGCCCCAATGTCACTGAAATTGTATAGAATAGCTTCTAATAGACAATTCCAAACAACAGATTTAAACCCTAATGTTACATCTAAACAACCTATATTACAGAAAAATTATAACAAAATGCCTTTACATGACAGTGAAACTAACAAATTGCCCCAAACCTGCTGTAAATTACCCCTCTGATCTACAACACTCCAAAACTATAGTAAAGTACCGTAAAAATTGAACATATTGCCCTAAAACTGTAAACAAGAAAACTGACCTTAGAGCAGTCTGAATGATGAGCAATCCAAGATGACAGCCCTGAAGGGACTAGTGCCGTTTGCATGGTTCTAACTTGAGAATTTGAGATGGCAATCCATGATATCTTCGATGACATTAGAAACCCAGAAGTTGATCCAAGATGGTGGGTTTTAGAATTCACTTGCAGCCTGCAAAGTTACCAGTTCAAAATAATTGTTCCAGTTTCCATGACAGTGTTGCCCCTACCCATACTACTCATTCTCAGCATTCAGGCTTACTAGTCATCAAATGAATCCACCGCTTGTGTTCTGTACATTACAGAGAAAGGTTGATTATCATCATTAAACACTATTGGAGATTTACCAGCCCCAACATGAAAAACTGACCTGTAAATTTAGATGTAGAGACTAATCTATTCCTCTCTCTCTCTCTCTCTCTCATTGTTTATGTATATTGTATAAGTGTTTTCATGGTATTCTTTTATTCCTTCCTCTGTTCAAGAGCTCTCTGATGGGGACAATGAAGTGCCTCATACACTTGAGCAGCAGCATCAGCAGCAGCAGCATAAATCAAGTCAGCGCACACTTCACCTGTACATGCTTCACTTATTGAGCAACCACATTTTGCCTCTTCTAATACTGAACAGTCAAATCCAACAACAGCTGAAAATGCATGAAAGTTTCCCTCTAACATAGTGGCAAAACTGAAATTGTGTAAACTGTTACATGCCTCTGTGACACTACAACAGCTGAACTGTTAAGTCTTATCTCATGTAAACTGTTCTAGGTCTCTTTGATATATCAACAACTTGTATTATACAGGTGCATAAGTTTGCAGTGTTTCTGTTTTTCATATTGATATTCCTGTTGTTGTGGAATTATTTATCTATTCTCATTTTTTATTTGTAGGTCACTGTGACTATTTCATTTTACATTTTGTCATTTTGCTTTTGGAAATAGTAAGGGGAGCCATGGATGCTAGAAATGGAGTGAAAGTGGATAATTTGGAACATTTCGGACATGTTCTTCTGTTTGATTTCAGTAGAGGGATGACAGCAGTGGAGACAGACAGAAACATTTGCACTCTTTATGCAGATAAGGCCAGTGGACAGAGCACAGTAAGAAAATGGTTTTCTCGTTTTAAGGAAGATCGTTTCGATATTAGTGATTCTCCAAATCAGGAAGGCCTTCAGGGTTTAATTAAAGCATTTAAATGCATTAATCCAGAATGATCCACATCACTATACCCAAGAACTGACCAATGTGATGAACTGTCATCATTCCATCATCCTGTGACATTTGCATGTAATGGAGAAGGTTCAGAAATCAGGTGTCTGGGTTGTGCATGCTTACAAAGAACTGTGTGCATCCACGAAAGATAATGTTACTCACCTGATGGAAGAGCAATAATGTGATGTACTATGAATTGCTTTCTCAAGGTGTAACCATCAATGGTGACATTTATTGTCAACAACTTAAATGACTTGCAGATGCAATCCAACAGCAATGGCCAGGAAGACTGCTAGTAGTGATGCTACTCCTCGATAATGAAGGCCAGCATTCAGCTAGACCAACATAAAATACTACACAGGTATTGGATTTAGAAGTCATTCTGCACCCACTTTATTCGTCTGGATTTGCATGATCAGATTTTCACGTTTTTCCCTCTCTATCTAACAAGGAACTTCTTTTACAGATAAAAATACACTCCTAACATTGCTTGATGAGTTGTTTGCCTCAAAACCTGGTGATTTCTAAAGCCATGGAATCAAAAAATTACCCCAGCATTGGCAGATTGTTGTAAATAGTGAAGGAGAGGGTATATTATTGATGACTGAAGTTCCTGTTATGTGTAGATGTTGTGATTATTACACACATTAAAAAAAACATTAAGAACATATGCATCAACCTAATACTATGAAGTCTTTCTCTCTATGTGCAATATTATGCTTTTACACATATTATACACCGGGTGTAATGTGTGGGGAAGAAAAACCCATGAAAGGTGGTCTGAAGAGACTACCAACTGCCTATGCTGAGTCAAATGTTAAATCACAAACTATTTTTGTATAATACTTATGGCCTGTGCAGAATGGAAATACGTCTGCATTAATGGCCTGAACCAGCACAGTTGTGTAGTTGACTAAATGATGTCCAAGACACCATTACTTACACAGGGTTAGCTCAACCTAAAATTTCACACACTGACCCATTTGTTATTACATTGTCATGTAATAACAAAACTTGTAACACAATGCTTCCTGCTACAATAAAATTTAAACGAAATGGCCTATGTTACAGCATATTGTAATAAAATGTCCTATGCTATAATAAAATAGTCTCTCGAACATATCAACAAGTGATTTATGAAATGTTAACTCTCTCTCTTTCTGACATGCAGCAGCTGAACTGTGAAGTTTCTTCTCATGTGAAATATGGTAATTCACTTTGACAAAGCACCAACAGGGCTGTGAGCTGTTAAGTTTCATGGGATGCATGTATGATAGAATAAAATATTTTACAACTTATAGACACACACACGCACACACACACACACACACACACACACACACAGTGGCATTGTGGTATAATATGTGCTTACTGAGGGGTTACAGTGTCTGTGATTCATTGATTCATTTGTCATGGTCATCAGCAACTAGATGGTGCTCAGGAGGCCTTCTGTGGACCTTCTGTTTCCACTCTGCAGGGAGTGACAGTGCTGAGTTTAGAGGTGAGCAGGGTTTACATCCTTCAAATGGTTCAAATGGCTCTGAGCACTATGCGACTTAAGTTCTGAGGTCATCAGTTGCCTAGAACTTAGAACTAATTAAACCTAACTAACCTAAGGACATCACACACATCCATGCCTTTGGCAGGATTCGAACCTGCGACCGTAGCGGTCGCTCGATTCCAGTCTGTAGCGCCTAGAACCGCACGGCCACTCTGGCCAGCTTACATCCTTCGTTCTAAAATACATTCACGTCCCACAGGTGATCACATATTCCTGCTGAACAGCTTCAGCCATTTCAATGGTCTTGCACTGTGGGCTTGCAGAAAGCTGGATGGTCATATCGACACAATGCTGCACATGTTGGGCACAAAGTATCAGTGGTGTGTTGCTGCTGTGGTTGTCCGTGGAGTGTTCTCACACTTGTAGACCAGGTTCTGGACATCTTCCGTAGTATAGATGCATGTCAGAAGTTTTGTGTGAGCTGTGGTGACCAACTAAACATCATCCTGGGAGAAAATTATGGCACATGTTGCACCTTTTTTGTCATCAGGGCAACTGGGGAAACGTCTCTTTACTAAAGCATTAAGATCCATTATGATAATGTGTGCCTGTGGCCAAACTACTGCTGACACCATGACATGGACAGTCACTGGCAATCAGGTGTCATGAAAGAGTTGATTGGACAGTGGAATGGCGCTCTGATGTACATATGCATGTATGGCATAGATGTGGTGATCTACCCATTTCAAATTGCATTTACTCGCAACATTGGTCCCCAGGCCCCTACACCAGGATCCATGGTGCAGGTGGACACCAATTACAAATAATAATAACATTTAATGTTTCTGAAGGGTAAAATAACCAGTGCCAACTACACTGCACAAACTGTTAACCCTGCGATGTTGTCATGCAGGAAGCTGTTGTACTTTTCAACAGGAAGCTGTCGTACTTTTTCAGCAGGCCAGAGCACTTCCACATACATTAGCTGCTATGCAACAGTCTTTGTGGTGTACAACAAACAGCCCTGGCCAGTAAGAGCACTAGAAATCTCACCAATTCTACAATTAGGAGACATGATGAAGCAGGAACTTATTCATTCTCCAGGTCCTGTAAAGACCATTATCAAATTGAAATAAAAAGTCCAAGATGCTTGGGAAAATATATCACAGTGTGCCATATTGCACCTTTATGATAGTTTGCATGTGAGGATACATGCTTACCCAAAGGAGGGCACATGTGTGTTGATGTGACAATCTGGGCACCCTTTACTGTGGTATGTATGTTTCATTTTGTCTGAATATGTGTCACACACTTCTACACTGATGGCCTACCTGCCACCTAACTTGTCAATAAAATGACCTTCTCCTTGAGGGTGGTGCATTGTTTTTGTAACAGTGTATATTAATACAACACTTATACATTGTTAATATACATTCTTATATGTTATGAACTGTGGAAAATAAATCACTATGATTAAAAGAGTGCCAACCTTTTCCTATACATCAACCCTACTCATCACCCTGCATTATTTGCCAGGTACCAATTTTTATATGCTTTAAATGCAGCATGTATTTGACATAAACCAGTTGGAGTGGCAATAAACTTATGAGCACCGTCTGTAAATCTGTTTTATGGTATTTTTATTTATAGGAGTAACACTAGCAGACTTAGATGCAGAACATGTAAACATACCTCTACACAGATGTGACTCCTGCTCTTTAGTGTGAATTTTATGTTCCAATAGATACTTCACAATATCATCAAAGAGTAGTTTAATGTACCTTCGCCACAGCATAAGTCTCTCTGTGTGCAGGCCACACATGTTTGTGACACTTGGACACTTGAAATATACACACTGTATCATATCACCCCCAGATTTGTTAATGATTAATATGCAGTTGCTGCCAAAGATATCGATGTCTCCAGGGAATGGATTGTACTTGTTTGTCATGCAATGCTCAATGTATTTCAGCTTGCTGCACAGTGGATCCTACTCCATATCAGTGAACTGGAGCTGCACCTTTGCACCCCACCAGGCTTTTCCTGCTTATAATATAACTTCAAAGCCTATGTCAGTTGCTAAACTGGCATTAACACACTTTGATCCATTGGTGGTCAGCTGATGTGTAATGTTGAACAACAGCATTCTAAAAGGATTTAGCTGAGGCTCAGCTAGTACTGTGCCCTGCTCTTATATACTGGGTGCTGCATCAGAAACTTTGTCTGCTTGCTGATTTAGTGGTGTTGGTGATTGATGTAGTGGAAATTCAAAGTCTAGAAACAGTTGTGTCAGATTATTCTATTTCCACTCCAAGGTGTCAGGAGCTGAGTCAGGGACATGTTTTTTGTATATCTGCATGCTGACTTGGCTTCTGCTGCTGGTGCTCAAATGTGTTGGGCACTGTGTCATCTATGTCAGGAATCTGTTGAACTGAGGCAGAAATAAAACAAGACCATGAAAAAACATATACACATACATACATAATGAATAATAATAATAAACACAGAGAGAGGGGAATGCGTGAGTCAGTTTTTTCTGTCGGGAGGTGGTAGAGCTCTGATGACATCTCATGATCATGATTGACCATTCAGTACTGTGTACAGAGGGCAAGTGGTGGCTCCACTTGATTGTTCATAAGACTGGATGCTGCGCATGAGCAGTGGGAGGTAAATGACTACAGCGCCATGGGTATTGGAACACCAGTTTTGGACTGACAACATTGCAGGGTGCACCCATATCCCACGGCCAACTGTCTTCAATCGCCAAACTGAATTCCAGGATCATCAATGATATCCTGGAATGCCATGCCTACTGCACTGAGCCCCTCGTGATCGTCATCGTGGATTGTTCATCATGCAGACTGTGCTGAGGTCAGTTAAGCTTGCTCACAGTTTTTGGTCAATTTGTTGTAGTTTTGGCGTAATTTGCTACAGTTTTTGGCTGTTTTGCTGCAGTTTTTAGTTACTTGGCTTCATTTCTCGGGCATTTTGTTACTGTTTTGGGGCGATTTGTCGCAGCTTGGAGGGGTAATTTTTTACAGTTTGGGAGCTATTTGTTAAAGTTTCACTAAGACATAGATCATTTTGTTACATTTTTTCCGGAATACAGAATGTTTCGTTGTAACACTGGGGTTTGCATCTGTTTTTGACAGTTGTCTACATCAAGCTGTACTATACCATTTCCATCACATAGAGGCAATAATCAAATTGTCTATATGTATGAATTGTACTTCCAACTGGATGTCTGTATGTGGTAGAAGATTTAAACCATACAACATTGGTTTGAAGGTAAATAAATGTAAATGTCGTGTGACTAGGGCCTCCCATCAGATAGACCGTTTGCCGGGTGCAAGTCTTTCGATTTGACGCCACTTCGGCAACTTGAGCGTCGATGGGGATGAAATAACGATGATTAGGAAAACACGACACCCAGTTCCTGAGTGGAGAAAGTCTCCAACCCAGCCAGGAGTCAAACCCAGGCGCTTAGGATTGACATTCTGTCGCACTGACCATTCAGCTACCAGGGGCGAATGGTTTGAAGGTGTGTATGGTTCACTGTATGATAGTGTAATACATGGCATCATACGTTCATCTTACCTACTATATTAACTGTGTGCTAATGGATGTAGGATGCTGCAGTTCTATGTAAATGAATTGTTAGGAATACACAACTGTGAAATCTGTATCAAACTCATAAAAGAATCTTCGCAGCAGCTTAGACACATACCAAGTTGTTTACCTTTATAGCTGTAGCGATTGTGAGTCAGTGACAGGAATTAATGAGATTCCAGCAAATCTATGCATACACTTCTCTCACCCATTAAAAAACCGTTTAGTTATTGTGGTAAAAGTAGTTGGAGTTGTATGAATCTACTATTGCTACTACTACTACTATTACTACTATCACAAATAATAATAATAATAATACAGCTAGTTGGGAACCAATCTGAGTCTGTAGTGTGAACCTAATGCTACTACCTTACTGAATTCTCCATTAGAACTACAGTTTGAATCTACGAAATGACTGCACTACTAGTACTTTACTAGCTGTGCCACATCGATGACACATCTTTATGAAGTATTATACGTATTTTCCTGTACATAATTTGTATGTACTAGACTGTGGTTTTAGAAGCACTCATTTTGATGTCTTATCCATCAAATTTGTATGATCTAAATAATCTGGGACGCTATTCGATGTGAGCTTTGCATCCTCAATCTACGAGAAATGTGCATACACATAATGTTACATGCTTCTCCAAACACTGGAGAATCTATTGTAGCGTATTTTCTCTATTGAATATCCTAAACATCTATGACGAATGTACTGTAAGTCAAAACAGCAGTAGATTAAGGCAATGAGTTGGATTTTTTCCATACAAATAGATATTTTTTTATTGACTATGAATGTAGCCCCTAAAAGTAATCATTGTTACAATGACACTCCACAATGGTATCTGGAAATAACATGAAGTAAACTGAGCTTTGGTGGTAGAGTTTTGTAGCCATAACATGCAGAACCTTTATACTGTTATGTGCAAGCATTCTTATATGGAGTTGCATTGCGAGTTCCCTGCCACTTAGCTCCATCTTATGTTGCGAGGAAACATCAGGTGCTTGTACAGGGCGTAAACACATGTGTCCTGCAGATAGTGCAGCAGTGCTTGGACGATTTCACTTTAAAATTGGTGCAAAATTGATCCATCAGCATTTTGTATTGTGTATTAAACCGGGGACCTAGAAACGATGGACAGGCTTCATCCCACTGTGGCCCTCAGTGAACGTCTCATACCAGACGAGTGTAACCCCAAATGTTTGCGTGGTAGAGTAATTATGGTGTACACATACGTGGAGACAGTGTTAGCCCAGCAATCGCCTACATAGTGTAACTGAGGCAGAATAAGGGTAACCAACCCACATTCGCCGAGGCAGGTGGAAAACCGCCTAAAAACCATCTACAAGGTGGCCGGCACACCGGACCTCAACACTAATCCACTGGGCGGATTCGTACCAGCGACCGGCAGGCCTTGCCGCTCGGGAAGCAGCGCATCAGACTGCGCTGCTAGCCGGGTGGGTGATCCATCAGCATGCTCGATATGCCAGCAGTTGTCAGCCTGGGTGTGGAGTTTAGTGTAAGTTGTAACTGTAAACCTTCACTATCATGAGTATTGGTCAGCAAAAGACTTACCACACAAATCTTCTTGCTGAATGAAATGTCACTTCACAGTGGTATCTACAACGAACTGTGCATTTTTTAACATGAAGCAAACTTGATACTGGTGACAAATTATTGCAGCCAGAATATCCAGAACCTTTAAGCTGCTGAAAATGAATTTTCTTATAAAGAGTTACTATGCATGTTCCCTACCACTCTGAAATGATTTAGGAATCCTATGGAAACATCAGATGTGTGTACCACACTTATACGTGCACGTCCTGCAGGTCAATGCTACATACCACAGATCTACTCTTGCAAGGCCTATCAGTAAAACACGTATGTCCATCATCCTTACAATGATATTCAGCTCTGTGGCTCACAGTTATAACTGACGTTCAGCCTTAGAAAACAGTACCATGGGGATGTCAGATGTCCTATGGACAATGTAAGATCGCTTAAAACTCAGGCTGCTCTTTTGTTAACTGGAATGACGCTTCACAGCGGTATCTAGAAAGAACTATGCATTCCTTAACATGAAGCGGACTTGACATTGGCAATAAATTGTTATAGCCAGGATGTCCAGAACTCTTATGCAGCTCTGTGTGACAATTCTTATATGGAGTTACATTCCTTGTTCCCTGCCACATCGCTCCCTTTATGCTGCGCGGAAAATGTCTGGTGGTTATACAACAATTAAGGGTGTATGTCCTGCAAACCAGTGCGGTACTGCTCCGTTGATTTTGCTTTTAAGATATGGACCTAAGGACTGTTGGATGGCGCTAAATCATCAACAGGTTCCCGTTGTGAGTTTTGCACTCTCTCCTTGCGTGCATACGTTGGATTCATTTGAATATATTTCACTCAAGAAAGATGAAAATTAGCCTACCAGATCAAAGATACACCTTTTTGTCCCTTTCAACTTATCAAGTATTTGTCAAATCCATGTACCACAGAATCACGACGTTATCAGGGGTGCGAAAAAGTTGGAACAACACGCTATTAAGTAGTATTTTCAAGAACTGTCATCGGAATGATGCATGCAACAATAGGTCTATAATGTCGACGTCGACCAACTGAGCGGTTGTCGTCAGACATTATGTAGAACATATCAGACCATCAAGTAACGATATTTTAGCGAGGGGAAAACGACTGTATGCTCCTTATGAGTACTGATTTCTCGTGTCTTCGACGTCTTGACTATGGGGCTCTGTGGAACTACAGGTAGCAATTGTAAGTCAGCAAGGTGGAAAAAACGAGAAGGAGAAAATGGAAGTATGGTGTGAGGTGGAGCGTCGTTACTAGGGCTGGAAAGAGAGATTCTCAGGATGGATTTCATTGCTGTGGAGTGGGAGTTGTTTGGAATTCCTGTGGGAGAGGATGGATAAAGTACGAATGGAGGTGGAAGGTGGAATATGTATGTAGTGGTATAGCACAATACCTGGAGTGGTGATTAATTTGGAGGGGGGGGGGGGGAACTGGGTGATGGGACATCGTTTTTCGATTAATGTACCGGATCTGAATGCGCTCTATAGGGAGATGAAGGTGTGGGAAGTGGATGAGTTGGTACAGAATGCGAGTTGGGAAGGTAGATGGATGAGGAAGGTGAACTGAAGTGCATGTTTTTCCAGGACATGCTGGTAGAATTTAGGGGAGGTGGAGATCCAGGTAACGTGGGGATTGGTGTGGCGGGGGTGCCAGGGGAATAAGAAATTTGTGGGTGAGGATAACGATAGAAGGATGTACACCACAGGTGGGGCCTGTCAGTAGTTTTAGTCAATTTTGTGCTTTGTGTTGTATGGTAAGGAAATGTGCATTCCATGTTAATTTTCTGTCGAGGGTTAGTCATAAGTACTTAACTATATTACTGAAAGGGATGAGTTGGTTGAAGATCGAGAGATAGATATCTGGATGACGGAAATGCCAAGTGGCACAACCAACAATGGTGGCTTGACTTTCCTGCAGACTGACTTGAACTTCCCATGAATTACACCACTCAACCTGGAGATTCAACTGTCGTTGGAGGGAGGCATGGGGGAACTGAGTGACTAGGTAGGCAGTGTTGTTAGCATATTGCACGCGGTAGGTTTTGAAAGGACACAGCATTGACGCAGATTGTGACATGTAGAAGGGTTGGGCAGGAAGGATGCTATAAGGTGGAAATAGTTAACTGGGAGTGTATAGATTTGTAGTCTGAAAAGGAGTCCAGAATACCATACCCAGTCAAGGGATATTTCTGGTTAATTAGTGGATGGGAGATAAGGTGGATGACATAAAGAAGTTGGTTACTGATGGAATAGTTGGGCTGAAGGAAACATTGGATGCTGGGAATGCGTTGTTAGGTTGCAAGGTTGTGATGGCTTTGTTCGGCAAGAATGGTTTCTAAGATTTTACTGAAAACACTTGGTGTTGAGAAAATTAGATTGCAGCATGCTGATGGATTAGTTGGGTTAGAATGGGTCATTAGGATGAGGTCTGTGACGTTGTTTATCAGATTTCAGGAAGAGGAGGACTTTGGACATTTTCTACCACTCTAGGTAATAACCTTCGTAGAGGATGGTATTGTAAAGAATGGCAAGGGTTTCGTGATAGGCTCGGGAGTTCCTTAAGGTGGCAATAGGTAATTGTGACATGCCCAAGTACAGTGTTTCTCGTTTTAGTGACTGTTTACGTAATGTCTTCGGCTGTTATTGGCGTGTTTAGTCCTATTCGTGGAGAACTGGAAGTTTGGTGCGAGAGGCATAATAGCTTTGTGGGTATTTTCATACACATAGAGGTCCATCAAGTAATCAAAACTGGGATCACGTGGGATGGTGAATATAACTTCCAGGTAGGATACAAAGTGACTGGCTTTGGTGAGGCTGCCAGGAAGTGATCTGTTGTGTGGTAAGTGGGAGTGGGCTTGTTCCCAGAGAGTCTATGGAATGCTTTCCAATATTTCGTAGAGTTTATAAGTGCTCTATTTAGTCTAGTGCATGTCATGTGTCAGTTCAAACATCGTTTAACTTATAAGTAACTGTGACATGTCGCTGGAACTGTCGGTGGCATTTGAGCATGTCCTGGTCGTAAGTATGAAAATACTGTCTGTACACACAACAGGAATCTTGAAGCAGAGCAAGAGCTCATGGAGGGAGAGTAGAATAGTCATAGTAGTGAGTTCATAGTGAGATATGATTGGTAGTTTAACCTGAGACGATGTTTTGTAGGAAGTAAGCCTCATGTGGAATGTTGTCAGGATTTTGAAGGTTGCAATCATAGCTATCGATTAGGGTGTGGATTTGGGCACTGTATCGAGGGACTTGTCAGATGATTAGGAATGGACCAGACTGGGTTTGGTATGTGGTATGACATCATGAGAAGGACAGGTAGGTGATCACTCCCAGTGGGACCTCAGACTTATACTGTGGTGTGCCTCAATAAGTTAGAGGATACAGTGATGGCGTAGTGGGTAGTATCTGTGTCAGAATGGGAGTGGACACGTGTGTGCATATAGTGGCCACTGAGCATGTTGATAAACTGACCCAGCTGTGTGGGAATGAAGGTTAAGGTAAGTTCTGATTACGTATGTAGTAAAGGTTTGGTCTATGTGGGTTATGAAATCATAATTGATGGTATGGTTAGGGTGGATGTCGATTGCGGCAAGGCTTAATGTGAGTTAGATGATGAAATATTTAGTTAAATAATTTAGGAGCAGCTGGAGAATAGAAGGAATAGTTTGCAGATGGATGACAACTACTCCACCACAAGCAATAGGATTTGGGTTATCAGTGTGAAGTAGGATTGTGATGTAGGACGTAAGGAGACCTGCGGTTGGAATGGTGGAGATCGAGGAAGTTGTGTTGAGGAGGGTTTGGATTTCATGCTGTTGGATGGTATGCCGGTCGGCGTGACCAAACGGTTCTAGACGCTACAGTCTGGAACTGCGCGACCGCTACGGTCGCAAGTTCGAATCCTGCCTCGGGCATGGATGTGTGTGACGTCCTTAGGTTAGTTAGGTTTAAGTAGTTCTAAGTTCTACGGGACTGATGACCTCAGTCATTTGATCCATTCTGGATGGTATGCGTAAGAAGATGCTTATTGGAGCAGAGGGAACAGATGCTACATGTCTGCTGCGAAATTTTCAGTAAAACAAGGAACGTGTTTGAGGAGTAGATTTAGAGTAGTATTTGTAGGCTATCAAAAATGAAATGGGCCTGTATGTATTGAGATGGACCATGTAGTAGGTGGTGAGGGACATTTGCTGTATGATGTAGGCTCCTCCAAAAGGGTGTATGTGTTGTAGGAATAAAGTTATGAAATGGATTGTATCACCAACGGTTTTTTGAGAGCAGGTTAGAATTTGCATTTGTGAGAGTAGGTGAGGTCAGATTGGTCACAGGTGTTGCACATAGGTGGGACGTTGTTTATGAAGGTGGTTTTACTTGCAGTGAGGACAGGTAGTTGGGTCCTTGCAATGCTCAGTCAGGTTGTCATTATATTGGAGCCATTGCTAACATCAGTACGCTTGTACAGTGGATTTAGATGCTTCCACAGGACGCTTCCTGTGATAAAACAATACTACTATAAGTTCGTTTGTGGTTTTGGGTGGCTTGGAGAATACTTGTGCTGAGAAGAGAGGTATAAATGTAATTCTGAATGCATAGTGCATGGGGCGCATTGATTCCTGGTTTCGGGTTCAGTTTACTTTCAATTTATTCGTCCTTGTATTCTAAACCAACCTTATCAATAATTTCTGTGATCGTTGAAGGTCGTGAGCGCTGTGGATGTTTTGGCGGAGGATTAGTGAGGGTTGTTATCGTTGCATTTCCTCCAAAATAGAGGATAATTCGGAGTAGGAATGAATGGCAACGTGGATCATTGGTTTTAATGATTATAGAGTGTCTCCTAGGGATGAGTTGCTGAATTTTCAGTGTTCATATATATCATGGAATGTCAGTCAGGAATGTCTTGGGGTTACTGGATCATTTGGATTCGCCTAGATGCCCACTTGTACTGGGCTTTTTGTTGGATTTTGTGATAGGTTTAGGTTGTCTTTGGAAGAGGGGTTGTGAGATGACTGGAGCTAGGTAATATATACCTGCTGGTGTTTTGGCTGAAGGCACTGGGGCTGCTCTTCATCACCGCATGGCTGGTGCTGCTGTTGTTGCTGGTGTCGATGGGCCTTTTGCCTTGGCAGCCACCAGTCATGGTGCCGGTGCTGCGTCCTGGTAACACGCTGGAGGCGTAGGTGTTGCTTCATTGTCTCTAAAACCTGTGAACATTCGACAGGTAGTTATTTCTTATATTGTCGAATTTCAGCATGGTTATATCTACTATTTGCTCCTAGGTAATTATAAAAAATAATAGCATCTCAGGATGTCTTAAGGGATGTACACAACCACGTGGACTATGCCAGTACATAGTTTTGCTGCATGGACACCCTGGCTATCAGTTGTTGATGGGGAGTGGGCTGGCTACCGATTGATTTGTTCTGTTGTCTTTAGACTCTGCTTATGTGCACATGCTATTGTGGACTGAGATCAAAATTCCTGTAAAATGTCCTTTTCTTAGACAGATTTATTTGTCACGTTTTTTGATAGCCGAGATTCGACTTATAAATAAATATAGCCATGTTTCATCTTCTAATGTTGCTAACACATGGTATGTGCACATATATAACTTCAACGAATCTTAGAGGAACTGGGATGTTTGGCTTCAAAACAGGCTGCTTACAGCTAGTTTAATATCTCTCACACTTCCCACACATTAGTTCTTCATGATGAATTTATAAGCAGCTCTTTTTTTCGGCTTTTGAGTCACTACATATGTTCTCTTATCCAGGAGAACCAGAGAGCATTTACTAATTTTTGTATTTCCCTGTATAATGAATATGTGGGTTGTTGTTGATAATGAACTTTCCACCATTTTCCAATTTTGTAAAAAGTACAAATGTGCTTCTTATATTTTTCATGTTTCCCACCATGTTAACTAGCGTCACTTGGATTGTGACATTAGAGGCCTGTATCAGTGGATGTATTTACATCATAACAGCATACCAGTAATGGGAAACCATCCATCCACCTGCCATACTCATTAGACAGTCGAAATGGATATATGCGTGCAGTGTGTCTATCCAGAGAACAGTAACCTGGCTGCTGGTTAACTGGCTGGTGTTGTGCTGGTCTCATATGTCTGCTGCAGTCTTAAGACACGCAGACTCTCCAGGAGTCAGTGGCATGGCAGCTGTTACCCCATCCTGCCTATTGTCCCACTCCTGTGTACATTCGCAACTCTGCATGTGGTCCCATCCCTGCACATAGTCTTTCTCCAATGCAGCTGTTAGCAGACACTGTGTCTGTAGGTTGAGGAAAACGCCCTCCCCAGCATGGTGTTTGTTTTAAGTAAAGACACAAACAAAAATGGTTCAAATGGCTCTGAGCACTATGGGACTTAACATCTATGGTCATCAGTCCCCTAGAACTTAGAACTACTTAAACCTAACTAACCTAAGGACAACACACAACACCCAGTCATCACGAGGCAGAGAAAATCCCTGACCCCGCCGGGAATCAAACCCAGGAACCCGGGCGCGGGAAGCGAGAACGCTACCACACCACCACGAGCTGCAGACTAAAGACACAAACATCCCTGTCTTTTCCCAGCATAGTAAAAGTGGACAGATCTAAACTTAGGTTGCAGTGTGCAGGGGGCGGGGATGGGAGAAGGAAGGGTAGGGGAAACCCAGTGGTTATATTGAATTCTATAAGTGACCTGACTGCTCATAAATGGCCACACAGGTGTGAGTGAATAACAGCTCTGGAAAAATATGTTAAGTGGGTGTTCATGTCGCTGAATGTAGGTCATCAGGTAAGTTCACACTGGCAAAAACATGTTTATATATCCTGTAAATGGCCAACAGGCTCAGACTCACACATTAAAAACATTTTGTCTAACAGGCAGGCATGGAGTTGCAGGGAAAACAAACACATTTCGTCCTAGATGCAAACAGCAGCCCATGCAGGCTTACTCGCATGAGGACTGAGGAAAATCAGGAAATCTGACAGCAATGCAGACTGAGCCAGTATCCCCAGTCAGTTGTCTTGGATCCTGATTGTATTCAAATGTTTGTCCTCTCTGATCACCATGTTTGATTTCAACAGCACAATGAACGATTTTTGAATTTTCCAGGAATTTATACATATATACTACAGCCACACTTCCACAATCATTTCATAAGAGTGGAGAAAATCTTGTAACACAACTCGACTATTTTTGAACTCCTCTCCATTTTCCAAACTTCTCCCAATTTTTTAAAAGTTATCTGCATTTTATACATAGGGCAGCTGGTGTCAGCATTTTATACATGGGGCAATTGGCCAATTAGGAGAAATCTGTCAACTATGTATTTCATCATCCATAATGTCATAGGGGGAAGGGAGGGAAATCTGGCAACAATGCAGACTGTGCCACTTGTTATTATACTACTGGCATACTATGCCATGCAGAGCCAACACCTTTCTCTGTGGTATAGAACCTAATTTTCCACACATTAACTCACTGGACGCTATGCACACACCAAAACATTTCTGCAGAGTACCACCAGTATTTGATATTCAAAGCCTGGAATAATGCATGTCTGATAATTCGTACCAGATGCTAGTACAGGGTCTACTAGACACAGATAGCTCAGAACGAGTAGGACGAAATCCACAGGAGGAAATGTGTCCAATTTGATTACAAAGCACTTTTGAGGCAGGGGAGGAGATATTCTCGAGTAGCTGATAGTTACAGGAGATGAAATGGGGACACAGATAGGGCTAATACTGGCGAAAGATACAGGAAACCACTGTCCTATCATGTGCCTCTGCTGTTCGAAAAGAGCTCACTGTGTGAGGTGGTGTTGTTAACACAATGGACTCGCCGTCTCGAAGACGACATCTCAAATATGCACCTGGCCATTCAGATTTGAAACATTCTGACCTTGTGGTCAGTATCTAATGATCTCGATTTTTGCGGGACGTTAAACCCTAATCTGCTTTCCTTCCTAGAGTTCCCTGCAGTTGAGTTGTTATACTAACAGTTGCAGTTCATCAAAGGAAAACACAATCACATCGCTCATGAACTGGGTCAGAATAATTTGAGAAACACGAGAACGCTTGTATAGCTCCCAGGTCATTCTCAATTAACGTCGTGTAGGCTGTGAATCTCAGTTCTAAGGAACTATTAGCCACGTATATTTGTGTTCACCTCAGCGATACAATATCCAGTTTATACAAAATTTATTTAAGCCAAGATCGCCTAATAACTACAACTTCATTTCACCGGTTTCGTAAATTTGTTGCTATCTTCAGATGAGATTAATCCACTAGCAACATCGTCACGATATATAAAAATTCAAGTTATTCAGTTGTAGGATCAGGAGGTTACATAAAATATGTAAATGAACTAAAGATCTTGTCACCACATAGTAAACGACGTCTCTTTTACTATGTGATGACATGATGTATAATTCATGGACTTTTTTATAGCACTTCATGATGTGCAGAATGCATAACTCGAATTACATATCTACTATGGCGAAGCTGTTAGTGAATTAATCACATCTGAAGATAGTAATTAACTGCTGAAACTGGTAATGTGAAGCTGTAGTTACTGGACAATCTAGACATAATAGATTATTAATAAATATTTATAACATCGTATAGGCCTACTTTGGTTAGACAATATTTAAACCATAAACAACATTCAGTGTCCCGTTTAATCCTATAGTATTCGTCACTTAAACTGTCTGCACATATTTAAAATAGATTCGCCAGAAATCGCTCGAAATTAGGTTTGGAAATCAACTAGTATTTCATAACGGCAGATAAAAAACAGGCTTTCTCAATTTTCACAATACAAAAAGCACTACATTAAATGTACTTTCCGTTTTAATTAAGATTCTTTGGGAAATTTGTTTCATCTAATAGACAATATAATTCCTTTTCAATCAAAATAGCAAAACGTTCCTGGGGATCTCCACATGAATGGGTGTACAGAGGAAGACAACTGAGACGCCATTGTGGATGAGATCATATAAAAAGATCATTGATAGTCGATACTGTTGGTGGTGAGGGTAATAGCGACTGATAGCCTGAAGATTTCTCATTGAGTTATTGCATATCAGAAACTGGGTATGATCTTTTTTCTTAATTAAAGAGAGAGCTCATGCATTAGTAAACAGTTCCATCCTGAAGACACGACAGGGCTGTAACAGGAAATGTAGTTCCAGATTGTTAGTATGTGTGAAATCAAATCATGTCCTCTAGGCATCTTTGGAGGCGTTAGGATAAATGATTTCAGCGTCTTCATACTGACAGATAACATATGGAAAGATCTGTGGGTGGAAAATGGGAGAAACAGGAGATTTAGAGACGTGGGATAGATGTCCACGAATCTACAGTCTACGTACGTACCAGGAAGGGATCAGTGAAACGATTAGATTAATACTGCCTACTGGGCGGGGGGAGACGGGGAGGAAAGTCCTCCATGGAGGATTCCGCCGAATTCCAAAATGTAGACCTATGCTAGGTCGATCGTCACGGGTTTTAACACCCGGGAAGGGAAAAGAATTTGATAGTTCAGGCTATTAGAGAAATGAAAGATAGTGGAGGCATAGTTGAGTAGTAGTTGCTAATGCTGAAACCGAAAGAATTCCTGTCAGTTTATTATCAAGGAGTAGATCCAGCAAGCGGGATTGTCTAACTACTATGAGGCACAGAATCCTAGTAACCGTTCTGGGTTGTGGTGGGCCATGGTGCAGTGACAAAAGTGCATGAGTCATGTTTTACTGGAGAAGAAGCGAGAGACATGATAGTGAGACCAAGGAAAGATCCTTCATATGCCTCCATACAGTTGGTACTTTGTTATGGAATGAGAGCTGCCCAAATGTAATGAATGGTGGCTGGGAGGCACCACAAATCGCGGTGGGTGATCGCCAATACAGCCCGCATGCCATCGTGTTGGCCAAGACGCTCGCTACTATGGGCCAAGCAGGCAGCTGCCATTCAGTCTAGAACAGTCTGTTGCATGAGCTGCCACCAGTCACGCTGCTTTCTTTACAGTATTGCAACCCTGCACTGTAGCTAGACTTTCTTGTTCTCGTCATTGGCTTTCCTTCAGTGTTCTGGTCTCAACGAACTTGGCTTTGTTTACAGATTAAAACTTT
This sequence comes from Schistocerca cancellata, assembly GCF_023864275.1. NCBI lineage: Eukaryota > Metazoa > Arthropoda > Insecta > Orthoptera > Acrididae > Schistocerca > Schistocerca cancellata. The sequence continues at coordinate 300,989,772 of NC_064629.1, forward strand.
GTATTGGGAGCGGACAGTAAAGAGGCGATGATGTCTTGCCATATCATGCTTTCAGTGCATATTCACACCCAGTGACAGTGTTATGAATCTCAAGTTTCTGGAATTTTGGCATGCAGCTTAGGAGAAAGGACAGCAAGAAAAACTGTCACTACAGTGGCAACAGTACCACGAATAGCATGCTGCTTTTCTGCAACTCTTGTCTCAACAGCAGCAACAACGTTAGCTGGTGGTCATGGCTATGTCTCCAACACTGTTCACCTGCCCTGACAAGGCCACAGAGAGCTGATCTCCGACATCTCAAACAGCATCATCTTGTTTACTGCATTTCCGGTAAGCAGCAAAGTGCTTTAATCTAGCCTTCTAGCAGTCGTTTGTGTGAAGCAGTTTCAAAAGATACGACCACTCTCGTTCCCTAGTGATTTAGCTTTCAGTGAACTATATGCTCTGATCCAAATACTACAGCCATCAGGTAGACCATGTTGCAGTTGGGCTTCATGGGCAGTCTTACACATCATGGGCTGCTGACGTGCAGTGTCCGACACGCAAGTGCAATTTCACTTCTCAGAACTGTCAAGTTTGCTATCTGGAGTCATTGATTTGTGATGCAGTTGTGATCATAGCCCCAGACAGGTAAGTCATGGCTAAATCGTTGGCCACAGGCGATCCTAATCTTCGTGAAGGTCTTAAGATTGCTAACTCTTTCGAGGCTGCCTCTGACACTCAGCATACTTTTACTAACGAAGTTCAAGTGCCAAAAGTAGTTAGTTTCCATCGCAAGCAACAGCCAGCTCATGATTCCGATTCATTTTCTCCTTTCATGCTCCTAAATATCAATCGAGCTCATGGATGGCGTCTTGTGTGAGATTTAACTACATTGATCATTCTGCTCCTCCATTATAATCGAGTGCCTATTTTTGTAATGTTAGCCAGGTGTGTCAGAAACGTCCTCTCTCCTTCAGCTTCTAACATGCTATACACAAGTCGAGAAAACTGCAATCCTGTCCTCACTGTGGCTGTTGGCGTTCCATAGGCAGCAGCCCTCGTTGAACTGTGGACTACGAAAAACAGGGACACCTCACATTAGTCAATCAGCAAGTGGCCCACAGGCCACACGCTGAGCCATGGCACAGGGACAGCACATACAACCATACCGTAGTGGCTAACGAGCAGGATGCTCACCCACTGCCTGAGAGCTTAAGTTGCAACTGAAACGTTCCAGCAGGTCCGTGGAATTCTAGCCGGACACCAACACTATGGTTTCATTAATCGTTGAGGGACACATTTTGGCGGCTCAGCAATCCTTTGCTGCGAAGAGCCAAGCACCATTATTAACTAAACCCGGTCAGGGCCAATATCTTTCAGATATATCCAAACGGTACCTATACAAGGTGGTCATAAACAGTCTGGAGAGCTTGTAAGGGTGGTGCAGTGTAGGTTGGCTGAGAAATAATTCTTAAGAACAAAATTTCATGCGTACATCATTTCCAAGTTACTGAGCATTGGAGTTAGTCAGTCAGGCCACTGCACAAGCAAATTCAAGCAGCCCCCCAGAGACGATGTCGCCAAACGTGTTCTTCATTTGGTTTCCAAAAACTGAGCAAGAGAGCGATACAAAAACTGGACATTGGACTATTGTAAGGGTAAAACCCAAGCCAAAGGCTGAGTAGTCTTGTGAGTCTTCATCTATGCTACAAGAACAACCAACACCAGTTTTATCTGCTGGGTTACAGGCGCAAAAGTCTGACTGGTTAACTTCAATGCTAATTAACTCGGAAACGGCGCAACGTATCGAATTGTTTCCTTAACAATTATTTCTCAGCACAGCCACCCCTGCAACACTCCTACATGTCTTTCAGACTGTTTGTGAGCCGTCTGTACACCACAGCTACTCGATGATGCATCTATCGCATCAACTAGTCTCAAGTGCGCTGTTCAACTTGTACATGTACAACTGTGTACCACTGGCGGTTGTTTGTGCACCCATCATTTTTCAAAAATATTTAAAACAATTTATTCACAGTATTCCGCACTATGTTAATTATTTCGATGATATCATTGCTACAGCATTGATGATCGTGGAGCTGTGTAATAGCCTTGATTTCCTTTTCAAGTCGCTCTAGGAAAATGGCTTACATCGTCAGTTGGAAAAGCGGTTTATTCAGCCCGGAGTGTCAGGTACCTAAGTCACAAGGGCATCATGCCCACAGGTAATCCCACTGACATGATCACCAATACACCGACCCCATTGATACTTATACAGCTACTGTCGTTCTAGGGTAAAATCATGTAATAGGCGAAGTTTATTCCTCCAGTGGCGCAAATCCCACAGCCCATTAATAACCTGCGCAAGAAAGGTGTCAACCTTTTGCGATTGGGCATCTGTCAACAGGCTTTTCAGTGCCACGAAGAACGTCTCAAGGCAGCACTGTGTCTGCTGCCATATGCACTAGGCCTGCCATTGACACTCGCAATCGATTCTTCCCTGTACGAAACTGCAGCGGACTTGTCCCATAAGTTGTCAGATGATAATGTTTGGCCAATTACCATCACAACCAAAACGTTGACTGCAGTGCACCATAGTTATTTACAAATTGAGAAGGAATCTTAAGCTAACATTTGAGGGGTCAAGAAATTTCATGTGTATTTGTATAACAGCAGATTCTACCGGTTGACTGATGACAAAGCCTTGATTTCGGTGTTAGGATACTATTCTAAGCTACCAGCAAAGATGGCTCACGCATGCATCGCTGGGCATTGTTTTTAAACAGGCACCACTATGGAATACACTTTTGCCCCACATAAGAAACAGTTTGTTTGCCCTGGACAAACATCTACAATAAACCCTAGACAAATTTCCACTGACCACAGCATCATCCAGCAACCCAATACTGCAGAAAGTGTAATCTGTAGTACAGAAGGAGTGACCAGAGAATGTTTTGAGCCAGGCTAACCAAGGCTTTCACAATTATTTTTCGTTGCATTATTGGCTGAAGGCCATAATATGTATTTTAACAATCGTCACAGAGGACTCCGACTGCTGGGTTGTTATTTCACCTTTGATCCATCCCCACATCTCCCAGCTCCTTCATGCTTTACACTGGACAACGATGTGCGTGAGGGAGTTCGTCTGGACGCATATCTACTAGCATGGCATCGATCTCAACACTGATTGCATTTGCACTCCTGCTGTGCCTGCTCCACCAATCAGTCCACCTCTGCACAAAGTTTCCCGCCATGACCCTGCTCTGGCCACCCATGTGAGAGGTACCACGTTTATTTTTATGTGCTATTTAAGGGAGCTATGCGGCTGCTGCTGGTGGATTTCCCTTATGTGGCACGATTGTGGTTCACTATCACCCTTGGTACCACTCATTCAATCCTGATGATATTCACAGTCAGAAGATTGACATGCGCCTTGGTGTTGTATAATGGGCCTCAAATTGCACTGTTGCCTTCTGTTGCTACTCGTATAATGACACTGAATAAATGACTACCACCCTCCTTCGACCCTGCCTCCACTATGGAGGCTGAGAGGATGGTCCATAAGTCCAAAACAGTGATGTGAAAGGGATTTCAGATACTGTCAACCAAGGAAGCCCCGCAAAACTTCCTCACAGTGTAACGGTCGAACCCATCAACAGGATCAATCCAGCTACAATACTGTGTGGGCGCTGCATCACACTCTGTTAGACCGCTGCATTCCAGGCAGAATTCCATGCCTGTCGATGGGGCTGCCTATGGGCAGGGAGCCTGGACCAGGCGTTTTGGGTGAACCAAAGGGGTTGGCATCAGCTACAGTGGGCGTCAATGTTTGGCATTGAAACCCAGACAGGCACATCCAACTGACACAACAACACAACCAGCTCTGACTGTGACCACAGTCATCATCAGCTCCCTGCCACACTGTCACATCTGACCCACCAACCATGCCTCTTGCCCTTAGCCTGCATCTCCCACATCCCAGTATGACCCCAAGCCTCACATCTTCACTCACTAGGTGGTTAGTGCAGGGAAAACGGTGTGGCAGGGGAGCCTAAGGAGGTAGAACTGCACCCTACACCGTGCCTTTCACTTACTCCTGTTGCTCTGTCGCAGTATGGTGCCTCCAGCGCTCTGCTCCTTTCCCTACACCTGATTGTCGTCTCTTTTCTTCAAACTAAAGAAGTGAATGAGAGAATTAAACATTTTGGGTTACAATTAGTTCTGTCACATTATATTTTTGGTCAGTGAAAGAGGTCAGTGACTCAACCAACAAAAGGAGTGCGATGCATGTACAGTAGTTCATCTTATTAAGTTATATAAATGTTATTTTGCTTAATTTTAACAGAAGATTCCTTCAGTTTCATTGCCCTAAAACCACATTGTGAAGGGCATCCACCAACACTGGAGGAAAGACATTCTTACAGATGACAGATGTACCTGTCAACGACAATAAAAAGTCTAGAGCGGAAAAAGGCGCCGTCGCCGATGAATGCGATTTTAGCGAGTGGAAGAGGTGCTGTAAAGGGAGGATGGAGACCCTGAACTAGAATAAAAAGAAAAAAGAAGATAACTTAGTCAGTAGAAAACTTTTCTGTGAAGGGCAAAGGTCCCACGTTCGGTACCCAGTTTGACACATGATAACAAAAAATAAATACATAAACAAAGTAAAATTAGAAATAGCTTACTCAGTAAGAGCACTGCTAGTGAATCATAAGGTTCCATGTTTGAGTCCAAGTTCAGCACACTGTTGTAATGTACCAGGAAGACTCTACACAGTGTACCCTTCCCAACATCACTCCAGATGGTTCAGGAAAGCCACCACTGCTTCCTCTTTCAGACCTCTACCGAAATGCGCTGTTGGTCGATCTCCAATAACCACGACAGCGAAGTGTCACTAAAACCTATTATCTCATAAAGAATGAAGTGATGCTGGGGAAGAAATTGATGACTGAGACCCAAGGGCCAACTGAAAATATTCAGGACTGCAGAATATGGAATCCTCTCTGGAAAATGTAGATTTTGCATTTCTGATATACCTCTCACGTGACAATGTTTTTCAGTGTCATGAGATTACATTTCAAGAAATTCTACAGATAGACATGAAATGCCCGTCAGCAATCAACAGCAAAAGCCATCAACACACACATACACATACGTGCGAGATATTCCTAAATGCTCATTTAGTATTGGTGTACTTGAGTGACAGAGCAAAGTTTGTGTGCTTTTCTGGCAACCGTATCTACAGTGTATGAAGTTTATATCGTTTGATCTGTTATTGTTAACGTACTTTTCAGTAATAACGATACTCAAAACGAAACAGCCCAAAGCCAAGCATTCGGGAGGATGATGGTTCAGTCCCGCGTCCGGCCATCCTGATTTAGGTTTTCCGTGATTTCCCTAAATCGCTCCAGGCAAATGCCGGGATGGTTCCTGTGAAAGGGTAGTGCCGACTTCCTTCTCCGTCCTTCCCTAATCCGATGAGACCGATGACCTTGCTGTCTGGTCTCCCTCCCTAAACAACCCAACCCAACCCAAAGCCACAAGACCATGCTTCACTCATCTTGTGATGTGAAGCTGATGAAGAAGAAACTACAGACAATATAGTTATTGACATGTGTCTGATGGATTCAAGATAGCTACGATTTTACAGTGGAACGCAAATGGATTCAGAACACATGAGGAGTAATCACACCTATAGCACAGTGCAGACCTTCATGTTTCTGTGTACAAAACACGTTTTAAATTATATACACCCCTGGGCTAAGGGATCATAGCTTCCATGAAAAGGATAACCTAAGTGGTGATAGAGCTAAAGGAGGAGTAGCCATCTTTGTAGATGATGGATACCACTCCTCGTCTGTCGCTATCAACACTCTACCAGCAGTTCCTATTACATCATAGCAATATGCAGCTAAGAGTTACTGTGTGTTCCATCTATCTGCCTCTTCATGAACTGATTGGCCTAGAGATTTGCACTAACCTTATCAAAGAACTCCCCCAGTATTTTCTCCTCTGTAAGAATATTATTGTATACTGCGAGGTATAGGGCTCTTATATCACCTGACCCCAGGATCGAGTCTTGTTAGCGCAAGATTTAAGAGCCGCCATCGATATTTCATTATGCTTTCTGTCTCTTGCACACACTGCTCTTTGTGACATAGTTGATGATCTACATTCCAGTGACCACATTCCAACCTGAATTCATCTACCAGGAAGAGCAGTCACTGATAGACAGCCACTAAATTGAGTGCTCTGCAAGACAAACTGGACGCTGTATACATCCAGCTGGCTGTCCTTGAACATAGATACAGCATCCAGGAATAAATGGATTACATCACAAGAATGATTCTCCATACCACTTCTGCATCTATGCCTAGAGCTTCATGACATCTAAGAGCATAGCTTCTCTCCTGGTGCAGTGGAGAATGCTGCTCCACAATGAGAGACAGAGGCATGGGACTGAAGGTTTTTGGTGAAATCATGTCTTTCTGGTCACGAAAGCAAAATGCCTTGGAATTTTGAAAGAGAGGTGATGGAATGCATTCCTTGTGCTTTTCTGGCAACCGTATCTACAGTGTATGAAGTTTATATCGTTTGATCTGTTATTGTTAACGTACTTTTCAGTAATAACGATACTCAAAACGAAACAGCCCAAAGCCAAGCATTCGGGAGGATGATGGTTCAGTCCCGCGTCCGGCCATCCTGATTTAGGTTTTCCGTGATTTCCCTAAATCGCTCCAGGCAAATGCCGGGATGGTTCCTGTGAAAGGGTAGTGCCGACTTCCTTCTCCGTCCTTCCCTAATCCGATGAGACCGATGACCTTGCTGTCTGGTCTCCCTCCCTAAACAACCCAACCCAACCCAAAGCCACAAGACCATGCTTCACTCATCTTGTGATGTGAAGCTGATGAAGAAGAAACTACAGACAATATAGTTATTGACATGTGTCTGATGGATTCAAGATAGCTACGATTTTACAGTGGAACGCAAATGGATTCAGAACACATGAGGAGTAATCACACCTATAGCACAGTGCAGACCTTCATGTTTCTGTGTACAAAACACGTTTTAAATTATATACACCCCTGGGCTAAGGGATCATAGCTTCCATGAAAAGGATAACCTAAGTGGTGATAGAGCTAAAGGAGGAGTAGCCATCTTTGTAGATGATGGATACCACTCCTCGTCTGTCGCTATCAACACTCTACCAGCAGTTCCTATTACATCATAGCAATATGCAGCTAAGAGTTACTGTGTGTTCCATCTATCTGCCTCTTCATGAACTGATTGGCCTAGAGATTTGCACTAACCTTATCAAAGAACTCCCCCAGTATTTTCTCCTCTGTAAGAATATTATTGTATACTGCGAGGTATAGGGCTCTTATATCACCTGACCCCAGGATCGAGTCTTGTTAGCGCAAGATTTAAGAGCCGCCATCGATATTTCATTATGCTTTCTGTCTCTTGCACACACTGCTCTTTGTGACATAGTTGATGATCTACATTCCAGTGACCACATTCCAACCTGAATTCATCTACCAGGAAGAGCAGTCACTGATAGACAGCCACTAAATTGAGTGCTCTGCAAGACAAACTGGACGCTGTATACATCCAGCTGGCTGTCCTTGAACATAGATACAGCATCCAGGAATAAATGGATTACATCACAAGAATGATTCTCCATACCACTTCTGCATCTATGCCTAGAGCTTCATGACATCTAAGAGCATAGCTTCTCTCCTGGTGCAGTGGAGAATGCTGCTCCACAATGAGAGACAGAGGCATGGGACTGAAGGTTTTTGGTGAAATCATGTCTTTCTGGTCACGAAAGCAAAATGCCTTGGAATTTTGAAAGAGAGGTGATGGAATGCATTCCTAAACTACATAAATTGCTTTACTAATCGTCGACTGTGTGCAAGACCATCATGAGGTTTCCAGGTAAAAGTACAAGGATCGCAATTATTGCTGTAATGAAGAATAGTAGTCTCCAGAGCAACAAATGAAACATTTTTAGACTATGGCAGAACGTTTCTCTTGCATAACTGCTACAGCCAGACATGATAAAGAGTGCTCAATATTTTAAAACTTACAAACCACTGGACATGGGGAGCACGTAGAATACATCCATTCTAATTGTATACAGCCTTTGTATAATATCTGCTGGTTTTACAGTGTACAGGCCTCCTCCATACTGGAACACCATTTCACCAAACTTTTTAATAACTATTAGCAAGAATTTGGCCCTTTTATGCTTCATACAAAGAGTTGTTTTCTAGAAATTGCTGTCAAAAACATCTCAAAGCTTTTCTGTTAGGCCCCATAAGAGGTAATCGGGACTGACTGACTGACAAGCCTTCAGCCAGTAGCCTAATCTAGATGTGGTATGGAGAAGCATGGAACACTGCTCCCCAGACTGCTGTCAGTTTTGCAGATCTGGGAGCTCCTGCTTTTCGTTCAAGTAGACCCTCAACTGTCATCACAAGGCTGAGTAGACCCCAGTCTAGTCCTCCCACCAAGGAAAATCCCTGGAAGTACCGGGTATAGAACCTGCATACCCCCATGCCAGTCACCCTCAATGACCATTCGGTTACAAAAGTGCACAGAGTTTGATGTAACAAATATTAATGCTTTTTGCCAGGTTCTGGTGATATTATTATTTCGGTGTCTTATGAGACCCAAAGTTAAATTAAATGTGAAAACTTTAATAAAAGATAATATAACTAGTACTGTTTTTAAATTTACTTTTCTCACTATTTTATTTAAGCACCACAACATCACTCCAGTGCCGCTATACAGATGAGTCTAAGCAGGGGACTGTCTGGACAGTACTGTCATTATCCCTGACCAATCTTTATAATTTGCCTGCCACACAAATTTACAGTCTACATTGCATAATTGTATGCAATCCTGAAACCACTGTGGCAGGTATGACAGAGAGGAGAATTTTTTCATCTTTCTTATTTTCTCAATGGCCTCCAAGTGATTTTAGAGATATACCCAGTAGAAAAAATGGTTCAGAGGCTCCAAGACCCCATTATTCATCTATATGAGCAGGGAAAAAATTTAGTATTCTTTAGAGTGCCAGGACACATCAGAATCAAGAGCAATGAGTGAAGTGAGTTTGCAGCCAAGGAACATTGTCAAGGACACACTGAAGAAAGCTGTTCTGTCCTCTTGCAAGCCGTTACCTCATTGCTGAGTCCAAAAACCATATGCCAATGGGAGGTAGAGATACTAGGGATGTCGTTAAATAGGCTGCAGTCAGTGAAACCAACTGGCAGGAAAAGGTGATCCTCCTGCCAGTCACTAACATAGGATGAAGTGACACTTGCCAACCACTGTGTAGGTCACTCTCTTCTAACCCATTTGCCAATAGGATCTATCAGTTTGTGGAGTTTCTAGAGTATGCATCTCAATGCACATTTTAGTAGTGTGCGTATTACATTGTGTAGTTCAGCATATCTGGCTGCTATGTGGAGAACACAGATTCATTTAGCAGTAGTGCCATGGATTTTTCCTTGGTAGGAGGACTGGAACAGGATGCACTCAGGCTTGTGATGCCAACTGAGGAGCTAACTGAGTGAGAAACAGTGGCTCCAGGACCTGGAAAGGCAACAACAGTTGGGAGAACAGTGTGCCGACCCCATTCCCCCCAGTATCATATGACACCATGTGGAAGAGGATGACACATCGACTGGTCAGTCCCAATTGGTCTTTCTAGGTCAGAATGTGGCGCTTTTCTTTTTGTGTATAATATTCTAGCGATAGTTCCAATCCAGATGATGGCAAGACATATGTGGTACTCTTTTTCTTTTTAATGTGAACTGGCAAGACTCCACCATAAACTATCAGATTGGTGATTTTAGTGTGTGATTGATGTTTCCATTTTTAATTCAGAGTTGTCCCATCAGACTTCAATATGAGTGCTTAAGACCTCAATACCCTGTAATCAAACACATCTAACATCACAAGCTCAATTGCATATTAAGTGCAAAAAGTAAATGGAATATTCAGTTGTTATTAATAGGAACAACATCCCCAATATAAGTAAAGATTAAGTCCCTTAACACAAGTAAACGTTTATTCCCTTGTTGCAACATTGTGCATTGTGAATATCAATGTGAAGGAACTGTAGAAGGACTGGTCATATAAAATTGTGAAGACTCTCGTCTCGTGACTACCTTACTAGGCCTATGAGGTGAACTAGTTACACAAAAATCAATCACTATTGACACTTCATTCACTTCAGTAGGTAAGCACCCTGTCACCAGAGCTGACAGTGCTACTTAAATGTGAACCAACAGCTTGTGCAGAAATACACACTCCTGCAAGTACAATTGCAAGGCAATGATTAGGGCTACTTCCACTCCAACAGAAAAAAAATCAGGTATACAAAACCCCAAAGCTACCGACAAGCTGCAAGAAGCAAACAAATTCAATAATTATCAGTCTCAACCATTCATTACTGACAACCTTATAGAGCCACTGAAATAAAAACTTTAAATGAATAAACAGAAACATAACATGCAGATCAAAATAGTCATAGAGATTTCTAACAAGGAAAACTGCCTATCGCACCCCCTCAGATTTAGGGGTAAGTTGGCCACCCAGTGGATAGTCTGTCAAAAACTGAATGCAGATGAAGCATGACAACAGGAAGAAGGTGTACTGAACTTTTGAAAAAGAATAAAAATAGAAACAGTGAGTGATCCAAGCTTAAGATATGCAACCTTGAGCAAATTTGAAGAGCTATCATGTCATGGTTATGTGGTCACAGTCTTGGATTGCCAAAGAAGAGCTCTGTGTTTGAATCTCCCTAGTACCAGTTTTTTTTTCTCTCAGAAAATAATGAACTGTCCATCTGGTCATTGAGGTTCTGTTTGCTGTAGTCAAATTTGTTTCTGTGTCATGATGTAACGTCCATTTGCAACAGTAACGTGTAAGGATGGGACATCCAGACATATGTACCTCCTATTTTTTCCATGCAAGTACCACATGTCACATGCTGTGACTCTTACATTCAATTTTGGAAGTTTTAACTCTTGAGTTGCTTTGTTGTAACATAGTTCATACCTGTTAATTTGTTGTTTTCATATCTGTGAGAGGTCTATGCGGCATCCCGCCTGCTCGAATTATTCATCACATTTACTTGCAGTAGTAATATATTCTTACCACATGACTCATATTTTGTAATAAATGTATAGTTTGACAATTGCCAAGACTACAGAAGGAGAACAGATATGTCAATAACCAGTTGGACAGTTCAAAATTTTGTAAAAAATAAATAAATAAATAAATAAAAAAGTGGCACATGGGAGATTTGGGCACCGATCTGCCACCTTGCAGTCCAACATCATGACCACAAAGCCACTCATTTGGCGTTGCATATCTTGAAATTGGTTTCATTTACTGCTTCTGTTTTGCTTCGTTTTCACAGTTCAGTATACTTTCTTCCTGTTTTCCTGCTTCATCTGTGTTCAGCTTTTGATGGGCTGTCCGCTGGGCCATCTTATCTCTAAATCTGAGGAGGTGTGATGGGGGTTTCCCTTGTAAGTGAAAATCTGGTTGCATATTGGTTACATTTACATGATGCCCCCTTCATTTCTTATCAGTCAGAATCCCTGTCAATTTTGTACATAAAGTTTTACTAAATATGTGCCCATTGATCAATACTTTTGGTACCTGTAGATTTTTTCATTTGTTCACAGATGCACAGCAAGAACTTTTGAAAATTTATGAGTTTAGCTGTTTGCTGTGAAGTAGCTGAAGGCTTCTTCCTCTAGGTGGTGGATTCTTTCTAGTACTGATGTCTTTAGGCCCTTTATGACAATACTTGTATTATCAGCAATAATCACAATTTCTAAACAGTCCTCCAGTGGCTTTTGTAAATTATTTATATACTGGTAACAAGCACAAAACCTTACAGAATAAAATATTTGCTATTTCTCACTCCATATTTGGATTTATTTGAATAGTATCAATTGTTAATATGACCATCTGTTTCCTGTTGTTGACTTTTCAAACCATTCATTTTGGAGGGGAGGGGGATAATACTTTAGTTTCTGATTTTTCTGGCACATAGTTTATCCATGTGTTTTGCTCTACTGTTACGAAGAAATCATAATATGAATTTAATGACTGATTATATGAATCTAACATTATCTGTCTGATAAATACAGTCAACAGGGAGCTGAATATTATCTGCCCTATTCTTACATCTTCAGTGGACAAAATATTCCATTGGTTATATGTTTTCAGCATTTTTTCGTAAGTTTAATAAACACAACAGATACACATAACAGACTTAAGTCATCAATAATGTATTCTCCTTCTGTATTTACAACAGTCTTCCAATGCTGGGGTAGCTTTTCAATTCCGCAACTGTAGAAATCACACAGTCTCGAGGTGAAGATCTCATCAAGCCATGTTTGGAGTTCATTTTCATCTGAGAAGGGAGTCCTTTGAAGGTTGTTAGACAGAGAACAGAAAAGGTTTATCTGAGGGTGCAAAATCAGGTGAATAAGGTGGGTGCAGAATGAATCCCAAACCCAACTCCTGTATAGTGTTTTTGTCAGTCTATCAGAGTGCAGGCAGACATTTTCGTAGAGTAGCATCATTTTATGCAGTCTTCCTGGTCATTGTTCTCAGATTGTGTCTGCAAATGTCTCAGTTGTTGACAATAAGTGTCAGCCTTGGGGAAGTTATTTGTAGTACACAACACCATTGCTGTTCCACCAGATGTACAATATTACCTTTTACAGATGTGTTCAGGTCTTTCTATGTGGTGTTGCGGCTTTGTTCGGGCTCCGCCATTCCATGCTTTCCCTTATATTAAAATAAAGACATCATTTCTCATCACTAGTTTACGATACATGATACTAAACCTCGGAGTTCATGAGCCAATTGATGGCAAACAAGCAGAGATGCACATATATCCCCCTCCCCCCATTTTTGTGATCTTTATCAAACACCAAAGGTCTCCTGAGTGGGGAGAGCCACTAATGATTAAATAGTCCTCCTTACAATAAGAAAAGCATTATATTTCTGTACTCTGTCCAACATGACGCAAATGTTTCTGGCTATCTCCAATGCTGTCACCCCTCTACTGAATGCAAAAAGAAGAATATGTGGGAAATGTTCTGATCTCTCCACTTGGCACTGCATCTTCTACCATCCACAGCTCCACTCACTGTCTCAAAATGACAATATGTTAACTCAAATAACAACAGTGAACTATGAGAAGAACTAAAAAAAGACAATCGATAAATAAACCCATAGCAACCAGAACACCAACATGCAAAAAAAATAAAAAAATCTGTGAATTTATACTCCAACCCTATAACACAGGAACTGGGCAGTAGCTGACTGGCAGTGTGTAGTTTGGTCTGGTGAGTCTCAGCTTTGGTTCTTTGCAAATTATGGAAGATAATAAGTGCACTGATACCACAATGAGGTGTTTAAGCTGTAGTGTATGTAGGTTTTCTGTTGTTTTGGAGATGTTTTTATAACATGATTTTGGTCCACTCATTCAAGTCACTGTGAATATAAATCATGATGTTTATATTAATGCTGTTGGTGACTAAGTGTTGCACTTTCTTCTGCATCTTTATGATGAGTATGCTGTGAACACACTCTTTTTCCAAGATAACAACAGCCATATTCACACTGATACACACATATGTTCCTGGTTAGATAGACACTCAAGCAGACCGCAAGGACCTTGCTATATCAACTGGTATTATCTACACAGAAAATGTCTGAGACCTTTTAGAACAGTGGATGAAAAATAGTAGTCAATATCTCTGCACTCTGGTAACTCTATGGGATCCAATCATCTATAAGTGGCTTCAGATGAACTTAGCCTGTCTGAAGAAATTTGTGGAGTCTCTTCCTTGATGAGGTGAGGCTTTTATCAACACTAGAGGCAGTGTTACATGGTAGTAGTGTGATGATGGGATTCACAAATTTTTTGTCTGGTTTGCTCATCAAAAACAGTATGACAAAACATGGTGTACGCTAAGGCTAGGCAAAAAAAGGTTAATAAGGCCTAAGAAGTCTTATTGTCAGGTACGACTGTGGAAAGTGAATATTAGAAATGGTAGCTCTTTAAATGATGTATTTGGGATGGAAAGTGAATGACAGAAATGATATATAATTTACTGGATAATTAATATCATGTAACACATATTTTTAAATGCAGAATACAGTGACCTTACCTGTGCTTCAGTCTCACTAGAGAAAAATGTTGGAAAAGAAGGCAACTTTATTCAGAACAAATTATTTTCAATAACACAGTTACCAATGACATTAGGCATCTGCTTGTAATACTCCTCACACTACTATGAAGATGATTTCATTCTTAGACCAGTATGACAAACAACAGAGGAAGTGTCCTGTGAACTGTGTTAATGCTGAAATTGGAGACTTTCTTAGAACTGGAAGGCAGTCATACATGGAAGTGCTTACTGGTACCATTCCAGACTTGGTCAAAGGTTACATGGCACTCCCTGCAATTGGATGGTTTGGGTAAGAGGTAATCTTTATTGCTAACTGGCAGTTTCATTCATTTTGATAACAGAGGTATGTGCCCAGTCTACGTCTTTTACAATGTTCTTGCTACACTTTTTAGCATAAATGATTTCTTATATAACTATCACAGTGTCCATTGTGAGCAGACAGACTAAGAGGAAAGTCTTAGCACAATTAAATTTTTTTTTATTTTTCCTTTGGATTTCTGATATGCTCTACTACATTTTACAGTTGGTCTGTTACTGCACCAGGGGTGGTGTGGCCCAGGATGTCTCTAGAAACTACACCTACCCACACTCAGTCCATTTGAACAGCATTCGAGCACCTCTGACAGGAGACACTACTGCAAATTATTACTGATGGTGTGATGCATTCAAAGTACCTTCTGCAGGCCAATCGGACAACTAATAACAGTCATATGGAGGACACAGTGTGGGCTGGGAAAAGTGCATTGGTACCATGGGGTCGCTCTCTTTTCCGCCAGCTCCTGTCTCAACTAGACACATTCTCCTTTACGTCTTTCTAGGCAATATGTCCTTCAGTCTGTCTGCAGTAGTTTTCTGCCACACCCCAGTTTACGTCTTCCTGTATCCCTTAGTCATAGGAGATGGGGAAATAAACTCCAGTTGGTGAATCAAACACTCCTGATGTTATCTCTTTGACAAATTTCCAGATGTTCGCAGATGCCTACATCTCACCTAAAGCCATCCATGTACAATAGAAAAACATTGAGATTTATACTCAGTTATGGGAATAAAAGACCTCTAATTTAACATATTTCATCGAAATGGAGACAGATCCTTAAATAATGAGATGTACCACTACTTGCAGTACAGAAAAAGTAAAGTATAATTGATATCAACAGACATGTTATACTTGTAATAACATCACTTGAAAATCACAGCTAAAACTTGATAGTTATGCATTAAAGTTCATGGAATTTCTGTAAACAGTAAAACAATTGTAAAAAGTTATACATAAATGAACGTTTTGTCAAAATGTTATAACAACTGCAAACACTCAAACATGCAAACTAGAGGTACTGGGAGTGTGTAGGTCTTCAGTAGAAAACATCTTCAGTTGCATTAGGCAGTTAAAAAAAGCATACATTGGGATAAGTAGAATTAATTAGTCATTTATTATTTGTGGAGGCTTCAAATTTAGATATTCTGTCAGAGAGAGAGCTGATGAAGGAGGCCAAAAGTGTCAGTGTCTTACTTTGAACTCTTTTCAACTACATAAATCCCAAAATGTAGAGTAGACTGCCATTTGTTAGTTGGGTCTATTGAATAAAAATAATATGTAATATAAGGCTCCTGATTCAACTCTAAGTTGGAGCACTGAGAAAGGATCTGAAGATGATCAATGGGAAAGACAGTAAGTAAATAACACATTAGATGAAACTGTGAATTCTTCATAAAGCATATTTTTAATACAATTCTTATATATAATACATGTGAGTAACCAATGAGCAATGGACAAATCAGAGATTAAGGTACGCTATCTGACTGAAAGTTACCAGACACCAACTTTTAATGCTGACTAGGACCCACCAGTACAAAAGGAGATGGAGAGTATTGTGTTTTCAATAGAGAAGCAGTAACAGCCTAATGCGTTCGCAGGGAGAGCTCAGTGATTTTTAACATGGACTAGGCCTTGGATCTCACCTGAGTAAAATTTCCAACAGGTACATTTAAATGCTTTCAGAGTAGCACAAGTCAACTGTTGGTGATGTGATCATGATGACTCTTGTTGATGTGATTGTGAAGTGGAAATGTGAGGAACCAACCACAGCTCAACCAAGGCCAGGCAGACAGAGATCATGATGCATTGGAGAGGATGATTGTACAAAATTATATGAAATAATATATGGAATTACCTGTGAGTTCCTAAGTGCTACCAGCAGTCCAGCTAGCACAATGTCTGTGCATATGGAGTTCAAAGAATGGGGCGCAGTGCTCAAGATCTATTCATAAGCTGCACATTTCTGTAGCCAATGCTTAATGGCACTTTAGTTGGTGTAAAGAGCAATGATGTTTGACAGTGGATGACTGGAAATGATTGATTTGGAGTGATGAATCATGCTACATTCTGTTGCAAACTGATGGAAAGGTTTGGGTCTGGAAAATGCCTGGAGAACAGTACTTGCCATCAAATGAAGTACGAGAGTGGTTTTCGTAGTTAGAGTGTGGTCTGCTTGATGCTCTTAAGAAAATGCTAAGTGCAGAAAGATATGAACAAATTTTGTGACATCATATACTATGCAGAGTAGAGGATCAGTCTGGAGATTATGATTGTATCAACATAACAGTGCACCCCTGTCAAAAAACAGCATTTGTGAGTGAATGGTTTGTAGACAGTAACATTCCTGAAATGGACTGGGTTGCCCAGAAGCCCAATATGAACCCAATCGAACTGGTTTGCAATGAATTAGAATGTCAATTCCACTACAGACTCCAGCATGCATCACTATCTGCTCTTGTTGGCACAGAATGGGCTACCATGCCTCAAAAGGTATTTAGAACCCTCATTGAAAGTATTTCCAATAGTGTTAAGACTGCCATAAATGTGAAGGGTGGTCACACATATTAATGTTCACTGTGTCCAGATACTTTGGAGGAGATAGTGTATAATATGTTAGGAATTTCAGAATAATGTGATCATCAGGAAGTGAAACTAAATTATCAGCAAACTTGTACAATATATCACCAAGTTTTTAGAAACCATGCAGTTTACACAAATACTAAATCATTCAAAGAATAAAACTGAAACAACATGGAACATTATTGTTTGAAATATGTGAAATTGTGATAGGCACAAGGCTCAGTTTCTAGATATCAGCTGTGGAAGAAATCAAGAAGCATTCCTATCACTAGTCACCAATTTCAGTAATTACTTCTGAACTGTGGAATAAGGTGTAGAGACTAATACTGAAAAGTCAAAGGAGCAGAAATCACAGTTATCTGATAGGCACCATATATACAGTCAGTAAACATAAGTTTCTTGCACTGAAGCAATAAAGAAACTGGTATAGGCATACAAATTCAAATACAGAAATATGTAAACAGGCAGTCGGTAATGCCTGTATACTATCACGTTTCAAGTGAGTTTGAAGATCAGCATGTGAGAAAAGGGGCACAGCATCTCTGAGGTCATGATGAAGTGGGGATTTTCCAGTACGGCCATTTCACGAGTGTACCGTGAATATCAGGAAGCCAGTAAAACATCAAATCTCCAACATCACTGCAACCGGAAAAAGAGCCTGCAAGAATGGGACCAACAATGACTGATGAGAATTGTTCAACAAACAGAAGTGTAACCCTTCCACAACTCTGTCATTTTAGCCAATCTTACCACTTATATCTTCATATAAAGTGAAGTTTTCATAACCCATTTACCAGTATGACAAATTGCAAATTTCTTTGGATCTAGGCCTCTATTGTATTATATTGTGGATACCATGAGACTGACTGATCTAGGTGCATTATGGGGCAACATGAAATGTTTACCTTTCTGGTGTCTTTTATTTTTTGTGCTTGTAATGTGCTTACAGTACTGATGTCTCTTTCAAAGTGTACTTTCTGAATAAATTGTGGTTGTATGTTATCATATACTCTTTCATCATTCACTGTTAGGGTAAGTCCCATTAAAAGGATGACATTCTGACTATTTCATGCAGAGTATTTACAAATAGAGTCAGCATTTTTGTCTTCATAGTCAATGGATACCCCTCTGAAGACACCTTCTACTCCACCGAAACTCCTTCATTCTATATTCCGGTTATTGCAATTCCAACCACAAAGGTGCTATCAAGTTCTCAAATTCAGATCAGAAAAATGTTTCTTCTTCGCCAATCATTGGTAATGTGAAACTCCAACCATTCTGGCCAAAAGCTGTGAACTGTGGTTTCTTTAAGTGGATGCAGTTTCTCACAAACACCAAGTGTATAGTGATTTCGACATATATGTGTTAGTTTTGGAACAGTTGGACAATGCTCACATAAAAACACTGAAGATATGCTACATAAACAGTCATACGCCATGTGAAAGGTGCATTGATCGAACATTGTTTGTTGCCTCAGCACGAACATTTAAAAAATTTGCTTTCACCTCAAACCTCTGTGCAACTGAGACCTTCAGAAGTTTCAAGGAAACTGGCCTCCTAATGGAAACTACATTATGTCTTATATGGTTTGAAGCACTCCCAACCAAATCATATCCTGTATTGACAGCAGATACTAATTTGCCTTTGGCAGACATTTCAAAGAAGGCTGACATTATGGCTAGCTACACAGAAGATGATTTTTGTCATGAAGATTCTTAATTTTCCAGGTGCAGCCCCAGAACATGTATATTATGTGCTAATGCTACCAGCCCTTAAACACACATGCCAACCTCAGTCAGTGCTGCCAATGCTAGTTCATATACAGGGTGTTTCAAAAATGACCGGTATATTTGAAACGGCAATAAAAACTAAACGAGCAGCGATAGAAATACACTGTTTGTTGCAATATGCTTGGGATAACAGTACATTTTCAGGCGGACAAACTTTCGAAATTACAGTAGTTACAATTTTCAACAACAGATGGTGCTGCAAGTGATGTGAAAGATATAGAAGACAACGCAGTCTGTGGGTGCTCCATTCTGTACGTCATCATTCTGCTGTTCAAAACGTGCAAGTGTGCTGTAGACAACATGGTTTATTCCTTAGAACAGAGGATTTTTCTGGTGTTGGAATTCCACCGCCTAGAACACAGTGTTGTTGCAACACGACGAAGTTTCCAACGGAGGTTTAATGTAACCAAAGGACCGAAAAGCGATACAATAAAGGATCTGTTTGAAAAATTTCAACGGACTGGTAACGTGACGGATGAACGTGCTGGAAAGATAGGGCAACCGCGTACGGCAACCACAGAGGGCAACGCGCAGCTAGTGCAGCAGGTGATCCAACAGCGGCCTCGGGTTTCCGTTCGCCGTGTTGCAGCTGCGGTCCAAATGACGCCAACGTCCACGTATCGTCTCATGCGCCAGAGTTTACACCTCTATCCATACAAAATTCAAACGCGGCAACCCCTCAGTGCCGCTACCATTGCTGCACGAGAGACATTCGCTAACGATATAGTGCACAGGATTGATGACGGCGATATGCATGTGGGCAGCATTTGGTTTACTGACGAAGCTTATTTTTACCTGGACGGCTTCGTCAATAAACAGAACTGGCGCATATGGGGAACCAAAAAGCCCCATGTTGCAGTCCCATCGTCCCTGCATTCTCAAAAAGTACTGGTCTGGGCCGCCATTTTGTCCAAAGGAATCATTGGCCCATTTTTCAGATCCGAAACGATTACTGCATCACGCTATCTGGACATTCTTCGTGAATTTGTGGTGGTACAAACTGCCTTAGATGACACTGCGAACACCTCGTGGTTTATGCAAGATGGTGCCTGGACACATCGCACGGCCGACGTCTTTAATTTCCTGAATGAATATTTCGATGATCGTGTGATTGCTTTGGGCTATCTGAAACATACAGGAGGCGGCGTGGATTGGCCTCCCTATTCGCCAGACATGAACCCCTGTGACTTCTTTCTGTGGGGACACTTGAAAGACCAGGTGTACCGCCAGAATCCAGAAACAATTGAACAGCTGAAGCAGTACATCTCATCTGCATGTGAAGCCATTCCGCCAGACACGTTGTCAAAGGTTTCGGGTAATTTCATTCAGAGACTACGCCATATTATTGCTACGCATGGTGGATATGTGGAAAATATAATATCGCAGCGCCATCTGTTGTTGAAAATTGTAACTACTGTAATTTCGAAAGTTTGTCTGCCTGAAAATGTACTGTTGTCCCAAGCATATTGCAACAAACGGTGTATTTCTATCGCTGCTCGTTTAGTTTTTATTGCCGTTTCAAATATACCGGTCATTTTTGAAACACCCTGTAGCTTCTCATGCAGGTCTGCACCTGCCCGAATGTATAAATAATTCATCTCTAATGGGATGCAAATGCTGCATAAAAGAAGACTATGTGTTGGTTCTGCAAAAACTTTGGACACAAAGTAGGATAATTTGCCATGCTGTGCAATTTTCCTAGTTTAAACCTTAATATGAACACAAACATTCATTGTGTGCAATGCTCTAATGCTACATTAGTGGCACTCAGACATATCAACACATTGTTTATTATAGATAACAATACAGAATGCAATTTTGTGGTCAGTTTGTGTCCTAAAATTAGTGTTTTTCCATGGCATCTGTGTTCTGATATGCCAGCTTCTTATCATGGCATGACAGCAGCAAGCAATACCCACATCAATTCATACTGTGAAAGGGAAATTTCATTACACTTCTGTCATAATTTTTTGCCTATTATGAGGTTTGTCATTGCTAATGTCAATGATCATATCTTAGAAGCTCATTTTCTGAAATTTTTCAAAGTGATGCCAGACATAGTGAACAACTGTTTGGTTTTTAATGAAATTGACAACATTTTACCTATCACATCACCCATGCTGGTTCACAGTGAGTGCATGAGGCCCATCATGGCCCACACAAAGATTTCTGTGGCACATACTTTGGATCCATGAAACTCATATTTTGACTAATGTAAAACTACACCTATGTGTGGCATGTGAGAAGCTACCCAATTCTTTCATTACAGCATGCATGACAGGTGAACCATATGCCATTTCCAGTGATACTATTTGCATACAGGTTTTGAATGAATTCTCTAAGCTGATGACCTACTCAGAGCAAAACAATGATGCTACCACACCATGCAGTATAATATCAAAATTGCCTCGACAGCTTGTTTTCTGTCGTGCATATTGCCTACCACCAGAGAAATTTGTTGCATCAAAGAGTACAATGAACAACGTATCTTTACAAATTAATTATATTTTTTGTGACACATCAAAACAAAGAAACAAAGTGTTTTGATATGCATGCCTATAATACAAGAAATAAAGACTGCTACTACAGACAAAGAACAAAATTAAAAACAACAGACCATAGTCCATGCATTAGTGGTCAAATATGGTACAACAGATTACAGAGCTCTATAAGGTGCCACAAAGGGAACTTATTCAAAGTGAAACTGAAACATTTCTTGATTGACAAGTGTTTATACTCTTTAAGTGAATATTAATATTAAACTAAAATAAATTATTGTGTATATATATATATGTATATGTATATATTGTACTAAACTTGTAAAAAAATGCTATGACGTTTGCAAAAGACACCAGTTGGTGTCTCCATACAAAAAAATACAATAAATAAATAAAATAAACGTCTGTCTCAAACAGTGATTGGACCTCTCCACTACATATGGTGAAAAAGGAAGATGGTACATAGAGGTTATGCAGAGAAATACAAAGCATCGAATGCTTGCACAATACTGGATCGCTATCTGGTGCCTAACTTAGCTGACTTTAACTATGCTGTCAGTGGGATATTTGTTTTCAATGTCACTGACTGTGCTAAAGCATCCTCACACATTCTGGTGACCATGGAGGACATAAAGGAAATGACAATTAAGAAGCCATTCAGACTCTTGCATTACAGTTTGATACCATATGGTTTACGTTATGATTAACAATGTGACAGAGATTTTTACATAGTGTGTCATGTGATCTCTAACTTGTTTTTTGCTATCTTTATGATATACTGGTCTTTTCTGAATTCTTATAAGAATATTTATAACATTTGTGCAAACTCCTCCGATGCCTTGAAAAGTTTGAACTCCTCATTAATGCAGAGAAAAACAGAGATTTCTTTACTGGGAAACAAGGTCTCCTAAGCTGGATTGACACGGCTACTTGGCAAGATTTTAGCCATTCAGATTATGCTGCACCCCACCACATAAAATGGCATTAACCATTTTATTGTAACGTTACACTTTTTCCACCAGCATTTACCACTCATCGCAGTTGTGCCACAGCCTCTTGATCCACTTCTTTCCAGTAAAAATACTTCCAGCAACAGAAAAATTATGGTCTGTGGAATCATCTAAAGCATTACAAGACATGAAGATAGCACTGGCAAATACAACATTGCTGACACATCCAAAACACGGCACCCCTAATGGACTTTTCGCCGAAACCAGCCAGGTAGCAATGGGCATGGCCTTATAGCAAAATATACGTGGATCTAGGCAGCTGCTGGGATATTTTTTCAGGCATCTTACAGTGACACCAACTAAGTGGAATGGTATAGAAAGGGAACTGCTTGCTATGTACCTGGCTGCCAAAATTTCTGTTCCATTTTGAAGGGCCTACAATTTGTTGTTTTTCCAAAGCACAGGCCACAGACCACTTACTTGCATTTTACAGCAGCCAGCTGAACTTGCCTCACCATTTCAATGCCACCATGCTTAATTTGTGGCTCAGTTTACTACAGACGTGCACCACATCAAGGGTGAGAACAACACTGTGGCAGATTGCTTTTCCAGGAATAATGCCAGTGTAACAAAATTGGCTTGGGCTAAAATTGCAGACGCTCAGCTAATGGATGCATTCATACAACAATTAGTCCATAATGGCACATCTTCATTATTTCATTCGAGTCATGTGCCAGTGGTCAGATCTGCAAAAGATATGTGTTGTGACTACAGCAGGAGCTCTCTAAGACCTTTAATCATACAAAAACATTGCCATGAAGTTTTTGATGCCCTTCATAACTTGTCTCACCCTCATATTAAAGCTGTTGTGAAACTTGTGTCAAGCAAGGTGGTCTGGCTTGGTGTTAAAAAAAGACTGTTGCTTGTAGGCATGCTCCTGCATCTTGAGCTAGAAAAACCAAGTTTCATGACATGTACACAGAACAATTTTGGATTTTCCTCTCCCGATGGCATGTTTTGCACACATCCATCTGGATCTCATTGGTCCATTATTCTGTATTGGTGGTCACTGTTACTGCCTTATTATAATTGATTGCTATCCAGTTGGCCAGAGGCCATACCATGTGCTGATATCATGGCTGAATCTGTTTCCAGACACCATGGAATTCCTCCTACAATCACCGTAGACTGTGGTCATCAGTTTGTGGATTCTCTGTTCAACAAGCTACTTAGCCTTTTTTGGCAGTCATCACATTCATACCAAAAATTATCACCCTTCCCGTAACAGCATGGTGGAGCATGTGCATCACTTCCTGTAATCTATTTTCATTGCCACAAAGATGCTTCGATCGATTCATTGTCATGTACTTTACTTTGCCTATGGATGGCTGTAAAGGATGATTTGTCTTGCACCTCAGTACAATTTGCATTTGGTGAACAACTGTGTGTCCCTGGTGACTTTATCATGCCAACACTCCCTACAGCTCAGCTGTCATGTGACCACACAAGTTGACTAGAGAAACTTGAGTTGTTCACACAAGATCGTTGGCCACAAAAACCGCAACACAATGGAAAATGTCGTCCTTTTACATTCAAAGACTGAAAACCTAATTATACGTTTGGCTGCATGATGACACTGTACATTCACCTCTTACTCCTCCATATTCGAGCCCATATGAAATAATATCAAGAGGAATGAACACTTTCGTTATTGGCGAAGGCACCATGCCACAAACTGTGACTTAAACCTGTTTCTGTTTAATATTTCTAAGATTTAAAAACTTGCGGTTTAAAAAAAGGTGCTTGTCAACATATTGATTGCATACATAGTATATGAGAACTTCATAGATGTTATTGATTAGAAATTTATAGCCTATGAAGTATTCACACTATAACTTTCAACACATGCCAAAAGGCGAGTTATGCTTTTCCCAAAGTGTTAAATTTTCTTCTATGTGTTTGGATAAACCCATCAAAACTTCAATATTTGGACAAGTAAACCCCTGTCATTTTCAAGACTCGAAATGGAAAATGGCTTAAAATAAATAGAGAGTTACCTGTCGAGATATTAGTGGATTCTGATGTTACCGGTCAGCATTCCAAAGAGTTATTTACTGAAGATGGTTAAATGTTTGCTTGTTCAATGGATCATAAATGGATCTCTCACTGTAATGTTGAAGGAGTTAATTTACATCCATAATGCCTGTTGACACCGGAAAATATAATATACTGATAATTTTTATGATAGTCTTTTGCAATAGTCTTTGTTACCAGTAATTCTTTTTTATGCACAATGATTTACATTGAGCTACAGTCAAACACACTCACATACACACTTTATATGCGTTAAATAAGTTATGTGGAGTAGAAGCATTTGTCAATCAATCATAATGATTTCGGTTTGAGTTTGAAAGTAATTTTGTTGTGTAATATATTTTTACTTATAATACAGTCCAAATCGCAATAAATGGTAATTATTGCAACAATTTTCGATGAACTTTTCCTTCTACAAAAGTAATTTTGAGTAACATTTTGTTTGACGTCTTCAGAAAGCTGTGTCAGCTGTTCTCACCTTCCGACGTCAGACAGACAACTGATGTGGAACATTGGACAATGTCAAAGCGTGAAGTAAGATTTCTCTCAAGTACATGATTGATCGAAATTAGTTTTAAAATGTATTATTCCCCTCATCGATTTGAATGGATAATACGATGTACCAAAGGCAAATGTACCTCACTCTTGTCTGCCGTAACACAGTTTAGCAACATGGACTTTGTTTGCCTCTCTCTGCCGCCATGCATGCGCAGACCTCATTGCCCCCATGCTTCCCTATCGCTCCACCTCTATGCGTGGAAGAGCCGTTCAATGTGATGCAGACTATACCACAGGTCCAAGCAAGTGGAGGAGAATGTCTCTCATAGCACAACACTGTTCCCATCAGCTTGTGTCTGTGGTGCACCTGCAACGCCACCAGGCGGCAGTCAACTTCACAGTGGGCAGTGTTTCGGCTTATCAGTGTCTACTGAGTCGGTGATTGCTGAAAGTATTAACTAATTATGGGGTGGGGCAAATAAAAGTGGCCGAGACGAGTGGATGCGATTGGACGTGAATGTATGCATATAACCACACCTCATGACGTGACCAAAAGCAACATCAACAAAAGCAAAACGAGGATAATGGAATGTAGTCGAATTAAGTCGGGTGATGCTGAGGGAATTAGATTAGGAAATGAGACACTTAAAGTAGTAAAGGAGTTTTGCTATTTGGGGAGCAAAATAACTGATGATGGTCGAAGTAGAGAGGATATAAAATGTAGACTGGCAATGGCAAGGAAAGCGTTTCTGAAGAAGAGAAATTTGTTAACATCGAGTATAGATTTAAGTGTCAGGAAGTCATTTCTGAAAGTATTTGTATGGAGTGTAGCCATGTATGGAAGTGAAACATGGACGGTAAATAGCTTGGACAAGAAGAGAATAGAAGCTTTTGAAATGTGGTGCTACAGAAGAATGCTGAAGATTAGATGGGTAGATAACATAACTAATGAGGAAGTATTGAATAGGATTGGGGAGAAGAGAAGTTTGTGGCACAACTTGACCAGAAGAAGGGATCGGTTGGTAGGACATGTTCTGAGGCATCAAGGGATCACCAATTTAGTATTGGAGGGCAGGGTGGAGGGTAAAAATCGTAGGGGGAGGCGAAGAGATGAATACACTAAGCAGATTCAAAAGGATGTAGGTTGCAGTAGGTACTGGGAGATGAAGAAGCTTGCACAAGATAGAGTAGCATGGAGAGCTGCATCAAACCAGTCTCAGGACTGAAGACCACAACAACAACAACATGACGTGACCACCATATGTACACCTGCCACGTGAGTCACACCGGTTCAGAGCTCTGTCAGTATAAGTGGAGTTGTGCAAAGTGGACGATGGTACTCACATGAGAGCTGCAGGTGTTCGTTGTGGAAAGTTATGTGACAACAAAGTATTGGAAACGGTGTGCTCAGTTGTCTGCTGGGAAATTTAATGTTGTCAAAGTGCCAACAAAGAGGGCCATGCAACGTTTACTCCAAAAATGGCGTCAGACATGATCTGTTTTGAACAAGTCAAAGAAATTCCGAGTCGTGCCCACACACAAGAAAATGTGGCTGCAGAGCACCAGAAAATGCTTCAGAATCCTACCAAATCAATCCGACGCCTGTTACAAGAGACCAGTATGTAACATCTATCATGCGGACGAATAGTCTGGTCGCGGCCCTAGCTGACCACCCACGCCGCCTGATATGTTAGTGTGCGATTACATTTTGTGGGGAACCCTCAGATGTAAGGTGTATCGCAACAACCCTCATGGTCTTCAAGAACTGCAGCAGAACATTTCCGATGGGATTGCAGCAATTCCAGCGCTCCAGCTTTGATGCACCTTCAGCAACTTGCTGACCAGGACCCCGAAGTGCCAAGAGATCAATGGTGGTCACTTTCAACATCTACTATGACCAAGTTAATACTGTATCTCCTTTCCTCTGCTGTGTTTCTTTGTACCCTGGAGCTCTGTTCTCAGGGCCACTTTTATTTGCCCCACCCAGTACTTTTACAAGCCCCAGATTCCCAAGACATTCTGTCTACTATTCTAGTCGAATCGAATTGCAGGTGTTAAGAAGAAGTGTATCAAACGGAAACTGTTACCTATTTATAGTTTTAATTATTTAAAAAGGAAATCGAGACTTTGTATCACGTCTCGCAGCATGTAGTTTATCTACTTCATGTGGAAGCTTCGATTTACAACTACAGTATTTACCTTACATATATGAGGAAGGAGATATAGGACCACTGCACTCCAGGTGCAGTGAAGAATACAATATTAGCAAATTCACATGTAATCTTTGTCGACCGTGGACCAGCCATAAAAAGTGGTTTAATAACTAGAACTGTTAGTGTAAAAAATTAGCAGAACTAGCTGCCTAACCTCAAGATAGCAAATCTCCTTTTGAGTAATTGTTGGCTGGCTTTAACACAATTAGGGGCACTGGCTCCAGCATGAACTGAACACATTTTGCGAGATGTTGCGGTGACTCTTTCCCTGTCTCAGATATCGCCCTCCACAGACACACACACACACACACACACACACACACTCACATTTTATATTAAAGCACACTATCGTTCAGCTTTACAGTATTGCCCAAACAATCCTTTCTATATACCCTGAATTCTGCCCGAATTGTATCCAGGACTCTGGTGCAATTTCATACACTACCATCCCTTCAGTGAATTCAGCCAAAACTGATTTTAGGCATATAGGATTTTCAGTTGCATATTTTGGTATTTGATGAACAGAGCCATGTGTACTCTATTCTAACTGGTTTATGTTCACACTGTGCACACGATAATAGTCAACAAAGTTGCAATATGCATCTCTAACGTAAGGACGTCAACAGCTCAGTGCGTCTGCTATAATCAGGAAAGCATTGTACAGGTTGTTTAAACAGACCACACTTTTAATATTTGATGTGTATGACCACATGTTAAGATTTCGAGTCTAGCACTGCTCCTGCATGTATTTTGACAATCATCAACTCACCCTTTAACATTCTAATATTAATAGGAGTATGCGATTGGTTGTATCCAGTCATCTTATTTCTCTCAGTGACTCTTTCATGCTACAAAGATAGTCCTGTTTGCACCAAGAATAATGAACTCTAGTACAAAGACGAAGATTCTACATCTCAATCAGTTATGTTCAGTTCTGTTAACGAGGTTTAAAATTAGGTCTGAAACTGTAACTTCCTAGCACATTAAAGCTGTGTATCAGATGGTAGCCAGTGCCGGATCCTTTCTTAGTGCAGGCAATGACACGGCAAGGATCCGATCAGGCACACAAAGTTAACCTGGAGGAGGGTTCGAAACAGAGCATACTCCACTGTAGAGTGAAAACGCCTTTCTTGATGCTCTGTACCTATTCAAGTACCACTTTAGTGCAGTGATATGCTGTATCTTGAAAACATTTTCTGTACTGCCACAAACGACACCATTGAGACACTGCATAGTTTATTGATTTGTAATGTGTTTGCTTTGTTTTTAAACATTTACGGTTAATACATTCAAAGTAATGATTTGTAAAGATGACAGACGAGAAATAGTTAGACCATAGTAGAGACACTAACTATTGATATTACACAAATTTTAGTACCCATCAAAAACACTAGTTTATGTTCACAAGCTGCTGTGGGAAGGAAGGAAGACTGAGTGAGTGGAGAACTAGAGGAGAGAGGGGGAGGTAGAAGCAGAGAGAGAAAGAGCGAGTGAGTTGAGAGCTGTATGAAAGGCTCAAATGATCAACTTTTATTATACCTAGAAAAGGGACATTAAGCTTTTATCTTTAAAGTTCCTGGTTTCTGTATTAACATATTAATTATCTTAATGGGCACATAAGCAACATTTTAAAATTTCAACTACAAATTGTTGTGTATCTGACATATGTCAGCATACAAAAATTGATTAACACCTTAAGACAATCTTAATGTTGCATATTGCTGACATATCGCATCCCCTGCATCGCAAGACATAGAAATGTTTCGATATGTAATGGATTAGGAATGGTATGTGGTCAGCAAGGGTAAGACAAATAAGAAACGCAGAATATTGATATTCTTAACAGCCACTTACACAATTTGTTCAGTATGAGCACCAGATACGTTGACAAGATGCTGAAATTTGGAACTAATTTGTTTCCAGCGTAAGTCGGTTCCACATTAACGCGTAAACAAGGTCCGCCGGCCGTGGTGGCCGTGCGGTTCTAGGCGCTTCAGTCCGGAACAGCGCGACCGCTACGGTCGCAGGTTCGAATCCTGCCTCGGGTATAGATGTGTGTGATGTCCTTAGGTTAGTTAGGTTTAACTAGTTCTAAGTTCTAGGGGACTGATGGCCTCAGATGTTAAGTCCCATAGTGCTCAGAGCCATTTGAGCCAAACAAGGTCCGCTGCCATACAACTACAGCCTATAAAGGACCTATGTTAGTAGCTGTACTTTAATTATAACAACCCGGTATTAAGACACTGCTATCATATTCGGAAGGATGAAGCTGCCTCTGTTCGCCCATCCTGGCTTGGGTTTCCCTGATTTTCCTGAATCAACTGCCGTGATGGTTCCTTCAGAAAGGTCACAATCTACCACTTTTCCTATAGTAGCAAAAACATCCCTATGCATTCTACATGTCTGTATCTTTGAGCTGTTTATTTTCATTGTATTGTGACGTCAAATCACGTATCGTTGTGAGATGATCCCTTAATGCCATGAATTCTATATTCTGTAAGGAGCGTGAATAGGTACGTGATGCGATCAGGGCCTCTAAGCATCGTAATTTGGAATCAAAGCTCCACTAAATACGATCATGGAAACCTCTCTAAAAGCTGTATGCGCGCCTACGAAGCATTAACTCGAGTTGCTGGGTGATTCGGGCAGACAAGCTGCCAACTAACCATATCCCAGACACGTCTGATGGGGCGTGTCACAAGAAAGTTCAGGCTAGGGAAACAGTGGTAACCGTTGTTCAACGCAGTAGGCTTGTTGTTGTTGTCGTGGTGGTCTTGAGCCCAGGGACTGGTTTGATGCAGCTCTTCATGCTCCTCAAAAATGGTTCATGGCTCTGAGCACTATGGGACTTGACTTCTAAGGTCATCAGTCCCCTAGAACATAGAACTACTTGAACCTAACTAACCTAAGGACACAACACACATCCATGCCCGAGGCAGGATTCGAACCTGCGACCGTAGTGGTCTCCATGCTACTCTTCCCTGTGCGAGATTCTTCATCTCCCAGTACATACTGCAACATACATCCTTCTGAATCTGCTTAGCGTGTTCATCTCTTGGTCTCCGTCTACGATTTTTACCCTCCACGCTGTCCTCCAATACTATATTGGTGATCCCTTGATGCCTCAGAACATGTCCTACCAACCGATCCCTTCTTCTAGTCAAGTTGAGCCACAATTTCTCTTCTCCCCAATTCTGTTCAATAGCTCCTCATTACTTATGTGATCTACCCTTCAAGAAGGGTCGTCGAGCAGATGCGCAAAACTATAGACCTATATCTCTGACGTCGATCTGTTGTAGAATTTTAGAACATGTTTTTTGCTCGAATATCATGTCGTTTTTGGAAACTCAGAATCTACTATGTAGGAATCAACATGGATTCCGGAAACAGCGATCGTGTGAGACCCAACTCGCTTTATTTGTTCATGAGACCCAGAAAATATTAGATACAGGCTCCCAGGTAGATGCTATTTTTCTTGACTTCCGGAAGGCGTTCGATACAGTTCCGCACTGTCGCCTGATAAACAAAGTAAGAGCCTACGGAATATCAGACCAGCTGTGTGGCTGGATTGAAGAGTTTTTAGCAAACAGAACGCAGCATGTTGTTATCAACGGAGAGACGTCTACAGACGTTAAAGTAACCTCTGGTGTGCCACAGGGGAGTGTTATGGGACCATTACTTTTCACAATATATATAAATGACCTAGTAGATAGTGTCGGAAGTTCCATGCGGCTTTTCGCGGATGATGCTGTAGTATACAGAGAAGTTGCAGCATTAGAAAATTGTAGCGAAATGCAGGAAGATCTGCAGCGGATAGGCACTTGGTGCAGGGAGTGGCAACTGACCCTTAACATAGACAAATGTAATGTATTGCGAATACATAGAAAGAAGGATCCTTTATTGTATGATTATATGATAGCGGAACAAACACTGGTAGCAGTTACTTCTGTAAAATATCTGGGAGTATGCGTGCGGAACGATTTGAAGTGGAATGATCATATAAAATTAATTGTTGGTAAGGCGGGTACCAGGTTAAGATTCATTGGGAGAGTCCTTAGAAAATGTAGTCCATCAACAAAGGAGGTGGCTTACAAAACACTCGTTCGACCTATACTTGAGTATTGCTCATCAGTGTGGGATCCGTACCAGATCGGGTTGACGGAGGAGATAGAGAAGATTCAAAGAAGAGCGGCGCGTTTCGTCACAGGGTTATTTGGTAACCGTGATAGCGTTACGGAGATGTTTAACAAACTCAAGTGGCGGACTCTGCAAGAGAGGCGCTCTGCTTCGCGGTGTAGCTTGCTCGCCAGGTTTCGAGAGGGTGCGTTTCTGGATGAGGTATCGAATATATTGCTTCCCCCTAATTATACCTCCCGAGGAGATCACGAATGTAAAATTAGAGAGATTAGAGCGCGCACAGAGGCTTTCAGACAGTCGTTCTTCCCGCGAACCATACGCGACTGGAACAGGAAAGGGAGGTAATGACAGTGGCACGTAAAGTGCCCTCCGCCACACACCGTTGGGTGGCTTGCGGAGTATAAATGTAGATGTAGATGTAATCCTCAGCATTCTTCTGTAGCACCACATTTCGAAAGCTTCTCGACTTGTCCAGGCTATTTATCGTCCATGTTTCACTTCCATACATGGCTACACTCCATACAAATATTTTCACATATGACTTCCTGACACTTAAATCTGTACTCGATGTTAACAAATTTCTCTTCTTCAGCAACGCTTTCCTTGCCATTTCCAGTCCACATTTTATATCGTCTCTACTTCGACCAACATCAGTTATTTTGCTACCCAAATAGCAAACCTCATCTACTACTTTAAGTGTCTCATTTCCTAATCTAATTCTCTCAGCATCACCCGATTTAATTCGACTACATTCCATTATCCTCGTTTTGCTTTTATTGATGTTCCTCTTATATCCTCCTTTCAAGACACTGTCCATTCCGTTCAAATGCTCTTCCAGGTCCTTTGCTGTCTCTGACAGAATTACAATGTCATCCGCGAACCTTTAAGTTTCTATTTCTTCTCCATGGATTTAAATTCGTACTCTGAATTTTTCTTTTGTTTCCTTTACTGCTTGCTCAATATATGGATTGAAAAACATCGGGGATAGGTTCACTCCCTTCCCAACCACTGCTTCCCTTTCATGCCCCTCGACTCTTATAACTGCCATCTGGTTTCTGTACAAATTGTAAATAGCCTTTCAGTCCCTGTATTTTACCCCTGCCACCTTCAGAATTTGAAATACAGTATTCTAGTCAACATTGTCAAAAGCTTTCTCTAAGTCTACAAATGCTAGAAACGTAGGTTTGCCTTCCCTTAATCTTTCTTCTAAGATAAGTCGTAAGGTCAGTATTGCCTCACGTGTTCCAGTATTTCTACGGAATCCAAACTGATCTTTCCCGAGGTCGGCTTCTACTAGTTTTTCCATTTGTCTGTAAAGAATTCGTGTTAGTATTTTGCAGCTGTGGCTTATTAAACTGATAGTTCGGTAATTTTCACATCTGTCAACACCTGCTTTCTTTGGGATTGGAATTATTATAATCTTCTTGAAGTCTGAGGGTATTTCACCTGTCTCATACATCTTGCTCACCAGATGGTAGAGTTTTGTCAGGACTGGCTCTCCCAAGGCCGTCAGAAGTTCCAATGGAATGTTGTCTACTCCGGGGGCCTTGTTTCGACTCAGATCTTTCAGTGCTCTGTCAAACTCTTCACGCAGTATCGTATCTCCCATTTCATCTTCATCTACATCCTCATCCATTTCCATAATATTGTCCTCAAGTACATCGCCCTTGTATAGACCCTCAATATACTCCTTCCACCTTTCTGCTTTCCCTTCTTTGCTTAGAATGGGTTTCCATCTGAGCTCTTGATATTCATACAAGTGGTTCTCTTTTCTCCAAAGGTCTCTTTCATTTTCCTGTAGACAGTACCTATCTTACCCTACATCCTTACATTTGTCCACTAGCCATCCCTGCTTAGCCATTTTGCACTTCCTGTCGATCTCATTTTTGAGACGTTTTTATTCCTTTTTGACGCTTTGTTTGCTGCAGTTTTATATTTTCTCCTTTCATCAATTAAATTCAACACATCTTCTGTTACCCAAGGATTTCTAGTAGTCCTCGTCTTTTTACCTACTTGATCCTCTGCTGCCTTCACTATTTCATCCCTCAAAGCTACTCATTCTTCTTCTACTGTATTTCTTTCCCCCATTCCTGTCAATCGTTCCCTAATGCTCTCTCTGAAACTCTCTACAACCTCTGGTTCTGCCAGTTTATCCAGGTCCCATCTCCTTAAATTCCCACCTTTTTGCAGTTTCTTCAGTTTTAACATACAGCTCACAACCAACAGATTGTAGCCAGAATCCACATCTGCCCCTGGAAATGTCTTACAATTTAAAACCCAGTTCCTAAATCTCTGTCTTACCATTATGTAATCTATCTGAAACCTTCCGGTATCTCCAGGCCTGTTCCACGTATACAACCTTCTTTCATGATTCTTGAACCAAGTGTTAGCTATGATTAAGTTATGCTCTCTGCAAAATTCTACCAGGCAGCTTCCTCTTTCATTTCTTACCCAAATCCATATTCACCTACTACGTTTCCTTCTCTTCCTTTTCCAACTATCGAAATCCAGTCACCCATGACTATTAAATTTTCGTCTCCCTTCACTATCTGAATAATTTCTTGTATCTCATTATGTATTTCTTCAATTTCTTCGTCATCTGCGGAGCTATTTGGCATATAAACTTATACTACCGTGGTAGGCGTGGGCTTCGTGTCTATCTTGGCCACAATAATGCGTTCACTACGCTGTTCGTAGTAGCTTACTCGCACTCCTATTTTTTTATTCATTATTAAACCTACTCCTGCATTACCCCTATTTGACTTTGTGTTTATAACCCTGTATTCACCTGACCAGAAGTCTTGTTCCTCCTGCCACCGAACTGCCCAATTAAAGGATCTGACATTCCACGCTCCCATCCGTAGAACGTCAGTTTTCTTTCTCCTGATTACGACGTCCTCCTCTAAATATGTGGCTGAGTGACGTCCTGCTGAAGTATGTCATTTAACGTACCTCGTAGGAGGTGGTCATTTGTGGCTGTAAATCATCTTGATGCAGTAGATTCACTAAACACACGTCTTGACATCGTAGTTACCTCTTGTGCCATCGCTTACCTTGTGTGCTATGTTGCTCAACACTGCACTTTGCCAGACTACCGTCACCATACTATGTCATACCATATGTGGCCATCAAGTTGTGACTGGCTGCTGCCAGATGGCACAAAAAATACTAGATTTTACCCTTCATCACACCCGCACTAGGGACTTCATGGTAGACAGACCACAGTGATACACCAGCCGACTCAACGGTGGAAAGACATCCAGTAGCTTCCAAGGGCCAAAAGCCAACGCCTTGCTGACGGATACAGAAACTGACGCCCCATATATAAACTCACCAAACGCCACGTACACACAGACATTTGTACAATGGAACACCGCCATTAGACGCACAAAGCTTAGAAGAATGCCTTAGTACGCACCAACAGCAGACAACGAGTGCGGAACTTCGTGCTTCATTCGTATGTGAGTCGTTCTCCCTTCCATAATAATGAGCACGTTGCTGTACAGCGGATCAAAAGCCCTCTTGTGAGTCGTCTCTACTACCTGCCAAGTACACCCATAGCCTGGGGCATAATATTAGACATACTCCATACCCCAGGTCTACACCGCCCCCCCCCCCCCTCTCTCAAAACCTCACCCCTTCCACACTGTCGTATGTCTGTCTTTGCTTCCTTTATTGAGTTCTTCGAAATTTTGTGTCAAGCTGTCAATAAGGCGTATTGTAATTCTAGCTGAATTAAATTTCCTGTCGCAGCCTTCATAACGCAGTCAACAGTAGCTAAATGCAGAGCTTTCTGGAGCGTTGTTTGATTTCACAGAACGCCACGTACACACTGCGCTAAGCATTAAAGATCGAATTCACAATATCTTTGTCGTCTTCATCAAGAGAAGACATCGAAAAGTACGTTGGAAGGAAGTGTAGCCTGCGGAAGGAAGCTTGGTGAACTAGTTCAGTGTATTATGTTTATTTTACCGACACGAGAACGCTTTTATCAGGTCCAGACATTCACACTCGAAATAAGACTAATCGTGTGGGTTTCAGTAGCCCTGTCACGGTTCGCATGGCTTCCCCCGTCGGAGGTCCGAGTCTTCCCTCGGGCATGGGTGTGTGTGTTGTCCTCAGCGTAAGTTAGTTTAAGTTAGATTAAGTAGTGTGGAAGCTTAGGGACTGATGACCTCAGCAGTTTGGTCCCATAACATCTTACCATAAATTTCCAAAACTTCAGTAGCCTAACCGCCGGAAGCAACGATAATTCGAATTTTTCGGGGTTGGCATGGCCCGGCGGAAGTCAGCAACTGATGTTTAAAATAGTAAACGGTGCATCCCAACTTGTCAGCTGACCCCATTTCTAAGTAATTCGGACTTTTGGAAGGAGGACGTATACCTCTAGCATCGGAAGATGGCAGAGCAGTCAGCTGCACACACCCTAGTGGCTTCTACAGTAGTCCTACCTCTTTGGCTTCAGGTGTAGTATTTCATAGGTTTTCTCAAATCAGGATACTGATCAGATTCACTCCCCAAGCCGGCCGGGTGGCCGAGCGGTTCCAGGCGCTACAGTCTGGAACCGCGCGTCCACTACGGTTGCAGGTTCGAATCCTGACTCGGGAATGGATGTGTGTGATGTCCTTAGGTTAGTTAGGTTTAAGTAGTTCTAAGTTCTAGGGGACTGATGACCTCAGAAGTTAAGTCTCATAGAGCTCAGAGCCATTTGAACCATTTTTTTTTCACTCCCCAAATTTCTAAAAACCTTTGACATCAGGACGTGCACTGAATTGCTGTCAGTATTTCTATCAAAATTACTCACATGTGCACTTTATAATTTACAGATTGTCGAATCTAAGTCATACCTGGGCCAATGCGGCTGAAAAACAATATAATATTGATAAACGCTTATCTGAAGCAACACTGTGGTACGAATTTTAGTCAATGAAAGCAAAAATATCTATAAATCTATGAATCTCTGGTATTACTGATAAACATGGAGTTCTTTTACCTCCATGAATCTTGTTTGCTTGCATAACTGGACTATCTTTCAGTACTCTTCGTAGAGTACAAATATTGCTCTGTTCTAAAATGAGTTAAAACATGTTACGTGAGTTGTACATGGTAAGTGTTCACAGAAAAGAATGACAAACTTAATTTTAGAACTTATTAATTGACAAATTTGGGAAACAGCCTCGCCTTCAAACACGATTACGTGCATTTTGTGTAAACTCCTTGCCAAGACTCTAGCAAGAACTATCATACTGTCGGTTTTAGCGTATTGCAGAGTCACTAGTGTTTCCGTTTTCAGCTCAGAGATCAACCAACGACCTATGTCATCCGTAGTAACGCATTTTAAGATTTTCCCTTCACTTATTTCATTCTAGTTTTTTTTAACACTTTCAGTTATTTCAGTCACATTTGTCTCATCACACGTCTATATGGCTACTTAAGACCTAGATCTCCTGCACCCAAACACTTCTACATCTACATCTATATTCTCCAAAACACCGTGAGGTGCATGGCAGAGGGTACGTCCCACTGTACTAGTTATTGCAGTTTCATCCTGTTACATTCACGTATGGAGCGGGGGAAGAATGATCTTTTGAATATCTCTGTGTGTGCAGTAATTATTCTAATCTTATCCTCTTGATCCCTGTGTGGGCAATACGTAAGGGGTTGTATTATATTCCAAGAATGATCACCTAAAGCCCGTTCTTAAACTCTGTTAATACATTTTCTCGGGGTAGTTTACATCTATATCTTCAAGAGTCTTCTAGTTCAGTTTCTTCAGTATCTCTGCAACACTCTCCCAGGAATTAAACAAACCTATGCCCATTCGTGCTGCCTTTCTGTGTATATGTTCACTATCCCCTGTCAGTCCTATATGATACGTCCCCACACACTTCTGCGATATTCCAGAACTCGTGGCACGAGTGATTTGTAAGCAATCTCTTTTGTAGATTGATTGCACTTTCCCAGTATTCTACCAACAAACCCACAACTGAACCTATGTGATCATTTCATTTCATATCCCTACAAGGTGTTACACGCAGGTATTTGCATGAGTTGGTCGATTCCAGCTATCACTTGTTGACATTATAGCCATAGGATACTACCTTTCTTTGTTTTGTGAAGTGCACAGTTTTACATTTCTGAACATTCAGAGCAAGTTGCCAGTCTCTGCACAATGCTGAAATCTTATCAAGATCTGACTAAATATTTATACGCAGCTTCTTTCAGATAGTGCTTCATTATAGCCAGCTGCAACATCTGCAAAAAGTCTAATTTTACTATTAATATTGTCTGCAAGGTCATTAATATACTACATAAACGGCAAGGGTCACAACACACTTACCTTGGGGATACCCAAAGTTACTTCTACATCTCACGATGACTCTCTATCCAAGATAACATGTTGTGTCCTCCCTACCAAAAAGTCCTCAGTCAAGTCACAAATTTCACTTGATACCCCATATGATCGTACTTTTGACAATAAGCGTTGGTGAGGTACCGTACTGAGTCAAACACTTTTCGGGAAACAGGAAATACTGCATCTACCTCGTGGCCTTGATCCAAAGCTTTCAGTATGTGATACGAGAAAAGTTGAGTTGGGTTTCACATGATCGATGTTTCCGAAATCTGTTCTTGTTGGCATTGAGAAGATCGTTATTTTCGAGATGCCTCATTATGTTAGAGCTCAGAATATGTTCTAAGATTCTACTAGAAACCAATGTCAAGGATGTCAGACGGTTGTTTTATGGATCACTTCTGCTACCCTTCTTGTGCCTTTCTCTAAGAACTGGGAATAGTGTTTTGTTCGAGGGATCTACGATAGATTATAGTTAGAAGAGAGGCTAACTCAGCTACAAATTCACTATAGAATTTGACAGGGGTTCCATCGTGGCCACGAGCTACGTTCAGTTTTAACGATTTCGTCTGTTTCTCAACACCACTGACACTAATTCTTATTTCAGTCTTCTCTTCAGTGGTACAGGGCAACTCTCCTGGGTTTTCTTTTGTAAGGGATCATTTGAAATTGGAGTTAAAAGTTTCAGCTTTTGCTTTGCTACCCTCAATTTCATTTCCTGACTCATTCGCTAGGGACTGGAAACTAACGTTGGTGCCTCCAACAGCCTTTACATACGGCCAAAATTTCTTTGGGTTTTGTGAAAAATCACTCGACAATATTCTTCTATGGTAGTCATTGAAGGCATCATGCATTGCTCTCTTGACAGCCAAACGTTTCATTCAGCATCTCTCTATCTATATGTAGCCCTACGCTTTGTCTTACACTTATTATGCAGTAATCTCTGTTTCTTTAGAAGTTTCTTTACAGTGACTGCATACCATGGAGGTTCCCCCCTATTATGAACCATTCTGCTGGGTACATATCTATGCAGTGCATGGTCAACTATTCTTTTAAACTTGAGCCAGAGTTCCTCTACATGCTCTTGCCTGTCCTGAAAGTTTCAAGTTCCTCACTGAGATATGACACTACTGATTATTTATCTAGTTTACTGAACATTTATAGCTTTCTACTTGGCTAGTCATCTGTCATCACAAGTTCAACGGCTTATTAAGTACAAAAAGTAAGTGGAATATTCAGTTGTTGTTGATTGGCACGATACCCTCGACACAAGTAAAGGTTTGGTACTTCGTCACGAGTCACAACATCCTCGGCACAAGAAATGGTTTGTACCCTTGTCGCGACACTATGAATTTTAACGTGAAGGAATTGTAGAAAGAGAAGTCGAATAAAGTGATGGTAACTGTCAGGAAGAACTGAAAAGCGAATGAATGGAGAGCTCGAAAACCATGCTACTTATATGATTATGTAGTGTTCTCGAAATTCGTCAGAATACATGAAAGTATTGGGCCATACAAACCAAATCCCTTTCCAATGAGAGAGCCATACCATAATTGCATGTAACAGTGTAATGGTCATTCCAAGAGTGGCAACGCAGCCTATGACGTAGGAATACATGTGCCCTTTCTGAATCCTGCTCCAATTGATTCGATAATCACGCATCATGGAGCTGAAAATGCAGTTTTTCAAAAGGAAGAAAAGTTGAATGATATAAAAGTGATATCGTGAGTATCTTATTAGGCCTATGTGGCAAACTATTTGCACAAATCATTCATGATCAGTCAAGGGCTATCATATGGTAGTTTGTGGACAATGAGGTACCGGTATGGAGTATTTTTAATACTTTGGAAGACAAATGGCGACTTGTAAATAGCCATAAAAAAGTAGCCTACCAGCTCTGACCCTGCTACAAACTTCGCCATCTCACTAACTTATTCGATCATGGTACTCACACTCTACAAAAGACAATACAAGTTATTGAAAGAAAAATTCGTGATTACACTATTTTTTACCTTCCCGCGAGACCTGGTGAATGACGGATTCAGCTCTCCCTTGCCCAGAGATTTTGCTGCTCCTGTACCCTGAGTCGACATGACCAAACGTGCGGTCCAAAACCTTGGGCACAAATCCGCGCACCTGCAAATGCAATTTTAAGGCATTGATTACGTCCACTTCAGTATCAAGCAGATCAGCTACGCAAACTGTCAAAGCTACCAACAAACTACAAGCAGCAAAGAAATTCAACAAGCATTGTGATGAAACATGCATTACTGCCAACATTATAGAGCCCTTAAACAAAAACTTAAAAAACAGAAACATACCAGCCAGGTCAGAAGTCATAATATCATCCCACATTCTTGTTAACCAATGAGTCCAAAGAGCATTAGTCCACTGAACTCAGAGAGTGTGAAATGTGCTGAATGGAATCAACTAGCCTTTCCTCTGAATTTATATAACAAAGAGTGACAATATGACAATAAAATTTCATTGTATTTATTCAGATTTGTGATTAAATTGTGACACTAACTGACTTACATAGCCTCCATAAAGAAGCAATGATGCTGTTGAAATATTATGTAAAAGTAAAATAATTAAGCAGCATGATACCCTCCTCCTTTTAGGAATGGTCTTTCACCATCATGAAGGCTCTTAGCTCTATCTTTGCATACTGGAAAAATGTGCATTGTTGTGCTGTAACTTGAAACCCTGCTGGTATATCCTACTGAAATATGCATGGGAAAATTTTATAGTAATTAATAGGGACCATTTCTTTCTACTTCTATACATCAGAAGCCACCTTATGGTGCATGGCATATGGTACTTTATGACCACTTCTTGTCCACCTCTCCTCTGGCACTCACAGGAACAACAACTATTGGTAAGCCTCAATGTGAACTAGAACCCCTCTATATTTGACCTTCATGGTCTTCTTGCAAGGTATATGTAGGAGGAAACAATATGTTGCTTGATTCTTTTAGCAACTTATTCTCTCAGCATTGTAAGAGTAAACCACACCATGACACTTGTTAATCAAACATTAAGGGTGATTCTAACTTTAATGTGTTGCATTTATTTATTTTTAGAATCTATTAACAATGTCCATATCAAGCATTCATTCCCTGCAAACCTTCTTGCACTTCATTACAGTTTCTAGTGGTATGACCTCTCTATAAAGAACAGCATCATCCATTTCTGATGTCCACTTGGTCAGTGACCAGCAACCTGTGACTTCATGACATATTCATACTGAACACCACGACAGAGGCAAAACTTTTTAACCTGAACCACATTGCTTCATAAGATTATGCAATAGGACAGTACTGAGTAAAATAATGCAGTGTATGCTAGCAAATCTATATGCAAGGCAAGACAGTCACAGAGATTACTATGTGAAAAGCTAGCAAAATGTTGATTACGTCCATAGCATACCACATTTGTTTCTTATCAGTCAGAATGTCTGTGAATTTCATAAATAAAGTTTTATTAAATTTGTGCCCATTGACCTCTACTTATGGCACCAATAAGATTTTTTCATTTGTTCACAATTGTGTAGTACAGAGTTTTGAAAGATAACAAATTAACAAATTAAGCTGTTTGCTGTGAGCTAGTTGAAGCCATGGTTCTCTACGTGTTTGGTTCTGTGAGTACTGATGTGTTTAGGCGTTTTATCAAAATCCTTGTACCATCAAAAATAATCACTGCTTGTGAAGAGTCCTTTTGTAAAGCATTTATGTTGAAATAATAAGTATCAAATCTTATAGATGATAATATTTTATATTTTCTCACTTCACATGGGGTTTCATTATAATGATATCTTTTGTTAATATGAACCTCTGTTTCCTGATTATGATATCTGAAACCATTTGGGGGGGGGGGGGGGTTCTGATTTTTCTGGTACATAGTTTATCAATACATTTTGCCCTACTGTTAGGAAGAATTCCTGACTGAATTAAATGGCTAATAATATGAATCTAACACATTATATGTCACATCTATAGTCAACAGGGAGCTGAATATGACTTGCAATATTGTTGGTCGATCGTCAACAAAGAGTTGGCATGATACCCTTCTCAAGTCTTGTTTCTTGCAAAGTACCCCCTTAATTTCAGCATAACTGCTGCATCTTACATGGAAATCTGCCTTATGTACTAATATCTAGGCCTGCCAGTGCTACTCTTTTCTTGGACCATCCCTTCAACCATAGTTTCCAACAATAGCTCATTTCATTATAGGTGCACAACCAATTGTACCTATTCCAGCTCTTTAATATATTATGTTCTTTATGCAGTTTGTATTTTCTTTGACTGACTGCAGATCTCATTTATTCCTTCATCACTAAATTCATTTGGTACTCAACAATCTCTTGAAATAATGAATTTCAAAGGCTTCTGATTTCTTAATTTCTGTCTACCCCACTTTTCAAGATTCATACTTATACACAGCTGTACATCAAACACGGTTTTTTTCATGAATTATTGTCATTTTTGAATGTTACTGGTTGTTCTCTTTATAGAAAACACTTTTGTGTTGTGCAGTTCTTGCCACTATGTACACTCCTGGAAATGGAAAAAAGAACACATTGACACCGGTGTGTCAGACCCACCATACTTGCTCCGGACACTGCGAGAGGGCTGTACAAGCAATGATCACACGCACGGCACAGCGGACACACCAGGAACCGCGGTGTTGGCCGTCGAATGGCGCTAGCTGCGCAGCATTTGTGCACCGCCGCCGTCAGTGTCAGCCAGTTTGCCGTGGCATACGGAGCTCCATCGCAGTCTTTAACACTGGTAGCATGCCGCGACAGCGTGGACGTGCAGTTGACGGACTTTGAGCGAGGGCATATAGTGGGCATGCGGGAGGCTGGGTGGATGTACCGCCGAATTGCTCAACACGTGGGGCGTGAGGTCTCCACAGTACATCGATGTTGTCGCCAGTGGTCGGCGGAAGGTGCACGTGCCCATCGACCTGGGACCGGACCGCAGCAATGCACGGATGCACGCCAAGACCGTAGGATCCTACGCAGT
The DNA here is from genome assembly GCF_023864275.1 of Schistocerca cancellata. NCBI lineage: Eukaryota > Metazoa > Arthropoda > Insecta > Orthoptera > Acrididae > Schistocerca > Schistocerca cancellata. The sequence continues at coordinate 301,032,446 of NC_064629.1, forward strand.
GCCGTAGGGGACCGCACCGCCACTTCCCAGCAAATTAGGGACACTGTTGCTCCTGGGGTATCGGTGAGGACCATTCGCAACTGTCTCCATGAAGCTGGGCTACGGTCCGTCTTCCGCTCACGCCCCAACATCGTGCAGCCCGCCTCCAGTGGTGTCGCGACAGGCGTGAATGGAGGGACGAATGGAGACGTGTCGTCTTCAGCGATGAGAGTCGCTTCTGCCTTGGTGCCAATGATGGTCGTATGTGTGTTTGGCGCCGTGCAGGTGAGCGCCACAATCAGGACTGCATACGACCGAGGCACACAGGGCCAACACCCGGCATCATGGTGTGGGGAGCGATCTCCTACACTGGCCGTACACCACTGGTGATCGTCGAGGGGACACTGAATAGTGCACGGTACATCCAAACCGTCATCGAACCCATCGTTCTACCATTCCTAGACCGGCAAGGGAACTTGCTGTTCCAACAGAACAATGCACGTCCGCATGTATCCCGTGCCACCCAACGTGCTCTAGAAGGTGTAAGTCAACTACCCTGGCCAGCAAGATCTCCGGATCTGTCCCCCATTGAGCATGTTTGGGACTGGATGAAGCGTCGTCTCACGCGGTCTGCACGTCCAGCACGAACGCTGGTCCCACTGAGGCGCCAGGTGGAAATGGCATGGCAAGCCGTTCCACAGGACTACATCCAGCATCTCTACAATCGTCTCCATGGGAGAATAGCAGCCTGCATTGCTGCGAAAGGTGGATATACACTGTACTAGTGCCGACATTGTGCATGCTCTGTTGCCTGTGTCTATGTGCCTGTGGTTCTGTCAGTGTGATCATGTGATGTATCTGACACCAGGAATGTGTCAATAAAGTTTCCCCTTCCTGGGACAATGAATTCACGGTGTTCTTATTTCAATTTCCAGGAGTGTATTTCTTCCAGCTACAGTCTTTTACTTTTATTACTTCTCAGGTAGTAAAACTCTTCTGTCTCTTCAATGTGCTGCTCCTAGTCAGGTTTAAAACTTCGATAAGTTGCCTTTTTAGGCATTTCATGCTTAATAATGACTCAACTTGTGATCATTTTGTTCTTGGGATTGTGTATTTTTCCTTCATAGAACATTGTGTTTTATGACACACTGAAGGATTTTGCAGTATTGTTTGTAGTGCAACTTAATGTCTTTATTAGAGCTAGTCCTCTACATTAAATAATCCTGGCACAAGATATTTTGAACCCGTTGGATTTATAAATTGCTGTACCACCTATTTTTGGCACTGTTAGTTGTGAGGAACAAATCAAAGAAAGACATAAGTAATTTTTGGTGTCCTCAATCAGTACTTTCCAAGATGGAATCATTATTGAAACCATCATAAACAATCACTTGCCAGGTATTTTTACTACATCCCATTAGCACTTTATCTAACTCTCTGATGGATCTTATGATATTTTCTGTTTTGGGTCTGTCGGCTGTCAGGACTGCTACTGTATCATCTCTATTCCATTTCTGTTACAGAAACACTGCAGTCACAAAACTGATAACACTTGTACAGAAACAATTTTTGATTTTTACATTTTCTGGTAGGGAGATTAGAATCTTACCTTTATAATGTAACAGGTGTACAATTAATGGAAGGAATAAAGATAAACATTACTTGCATTCCATTCAGGAATGTCCTGTATCATATTATTCAATAAATTTATTTTGGTTTGATGAAAATGTCCAAATGTATTTTGGTGTTTAACATTCGTGCTGATGCACACAAGAGGTATACAACAAATACTGCATGAGGCCACCACCTCACAGGCATAACCACTAGCCCAGAACTTCTCAATTCCAGATGATGTTCACAAACTCAGGCCTCTTCCTTCTTCCATGTTACTGCCTTCAGCACATTGTATATGCCTATTGATAATGTGGACAACAGCCACAGGCAGATCTGTTAACTGCTGACTACACTGCTTGTGTCTTGTACTGGTGGACTTGTAGATTCTCCTGTCAATAGGCACCAAAACATGGCACCCTGCAGACATTCAGACAGTTATTATTCAGCCATTAGACAATTCAGTTGAGTGCGTCCAGTCAGCTGAGTACAGTGCTCTGAATACTATGTACTACTTCCTGCCCTAGCAGTTGCTGTTTATGGAGTAACTGGATTATCAGGGTTGTCTGTAATTACTAGTATCAGTTATAGCAGTAACACCATAGACTGCCAAGAGACAGCAAGATTATTTACATATCACCATATTACGTTTAGGAAACCAAATTCCATGCATCAAATTGTGTCCAAGTACCATTTAGTAATGTACTCTTAATATATATTGTTTATTATTTCTTACTCTGCTGCTTCATTTCTTTTATAGTGCCACTCTCTCAAATAAGTATTAATTAGCAAGTGTACAGTGGACACCTTTAATGAAGTACAGTAGGGATTCACTTTTCTGCTGCTCTAGACATTTTGGTTGGGTTAGTAGTAGTCTCCAGTTACTACATTCATAGAAACTGATAATGATGAAGGTTTTTGGACATACTGGGTAATTATAATTAAACATTCCCTGTTTAACATGTTATAACATGGGAACTAATTACCGTATGAGTACGAAACTTGGCAGCATTAATGTCCAGAGTATGGGTTGCATTATTTCCATGTACGGCAGTGCCACTGTCCATTTACAACTATGCCCACCAGATGCCATGATCAGTCATCATGATTCATAGTCTCATACACCTGACCAGTCACAATGCACTTGTTGAGGTGTCAACATGAGCTCGGACAAAAGGAGCAGGGCATTATTGGTTAAGCTCTATTATCAAAACAACTGTAATGCTGCAGCTGCTCTTCAAGAATATTGCGAGCTGAAAGGATTATGGAAGGATCCTACTTCCCCACTTGCTGTGTGGTGTACGATGAAGAAGTTCAAAAGACTGGAAAACCTGATATTGCTCTGGGAAGAAATCAATAACTGGTTGACAACAGGTGGTTGATGAAATCACTGTTGCTATGGCAGGGAACGCTGCACACAATTCCCAATTGTCAGGTAGAGTGCATACTGTGTCATGCCATGGCCCACTGTGCACAAGTTGCTTCGAACCATTCTCAAATGGTGTCCGTATAACATCCACATCGATCTTCACCTCCAGTCACTGGACATGAAGTACCTCTGTATGGTGAATGGGTCAGCATATGGTGTGGCTTCATGGCTACATTCATGATTGGCCCAATCTTTTTTGAACAGTTTGGCACTCAAGGACCAAAGACATACAGAGTAACTGGCCAGCATTACTGCTATATGCTTTGCCAGCATGTCATACCCACCCTACAGGAGAGAGATATATTGATCTCAACAATTTCCTTGCAAGATGTGGCCTCACCATACATTGGTTATGAAGTTGACCTGCTTCTCTTAACTCGTTTGGAAATGATCAAATTATCACGCAATCTTTTCCAGATGCTTGGCTGGCATGATCACCTGATCTCACTCCCTGTGATTTGTGGTTGTGGGGCAGGGTTTACCAGGGGAACATTCACACGTGCTGATGTGAAGTGCAGCATATCAAGAGAGGTAGACAGCATACCTACAGACATGCTTTGTTCTGCTGTGCAAAATTCAATCCTGCACTTTCAGACCCTTCTGGACACTGATGGGCACCATATTGAGCCCCTTTTGCAGCAATAATGGTTCCAGTATGTAATGGTATGATGTACCATTGCAGCACATTAAAAGTGTTTCAATTGAATTGATTCTGCATTATTTCCCTTTCCCATGTCTTTGACAATAATGCTACTGAGTTTGGTACTTGTGTGGTAATGAAGTAATGTACCAGGCATGCTGAAATATCATGGCCCCGCTGTACTGAGTAACTGTTGAAGCTCTGCCTAATCATGTTTGACAAATGCTTTATTTATGGTTTGCTGTATGCCACAAAACCAAAGACCAGTCACCACACTAGTATGAGGAGCATCTTCAACAGCTCCATTCTTGCTTTCAGTAACTGTCCACACCTTTCAAAATGGGCTCAGTGACCATTTATGCACTATCCACATGATTCGTGGTTGCTCTATCAGATACCTACTGTTCCAATAGCTGAAATGTAAAAAAAGACATGTATGTAAACCTCCTTCACACACCTACACATCAAGACATTGTGTTTTCCCATCTTTCTTTATATACATTTATCATTATCAATTTTTTCAATATAGTCGGCAAAATATCATTATCATGATATAATACAAAACAGCCTTATCCATGCTAAGCAAAAATTTAATGACTACATTTCCTATAAGAAACTCTGTCACAGACTCACTATAACACACATATCTATCCAAAGCGCATTTTGTCACCTCACAGTATATAAAATAGAAATAATGAGCTAACCAGCAAAGCTCACAACATAGAATATTAGCCATCCTTTAAAGAGCATTCTGGTGGCTTTGGAATGCTGTATATGCTGTAGAACTGCTGCAGTGTGATCATGTGGCCCTCCACTGCTAACGTAAGTCATGGCAATGAAGTGGTGTGTACATGCAAGCTGGTTGTATGTAATCAGCAAAATAAGATGGGTTGATTTAGAAGCAGGAAAGAATGGCAGACAGGAGCTATTATGTTGGGACACGCCCACAACCACATTATCAATTAAGTTGCCCAGTTTATTTGCCTCTAAGTGCAGACTGTGCAGTGTATCTGCAAGGAATGTTGTACCACACACAGCTATGTAGTGTGGCATCTGAACAGTGATCATAAAAAGATCCTGACCAACAGACCAGACACGTAGTCATGCCTTCTCAATGGCAATTGGTTTGAAACCAATGAAAGTGAATACAGATCCATCTCAACCATTTTTGGAGCAAACTTCATGAAGGGAACTGCAGGCTGTGGATAAATTATAATACCTCATTGCTTACAATGGCACCTAAAGCCACATATGTTCAGTGGGAAAAATAACATAGTAACAGGACAGTAGCTGACATGGTGATTAGAGTGATAGAAGAGTCTCAGTTTTGCTTCTTGTAAATGATGGAATCTGTAGAGTGCACTGTCCACACAATGAGGTGTTTAAGCTGTAGTGTTGTGTTGTTCAGGCCAGGGGAGGTTTTCTGTTGTTTTTTGTACCATGACTTTGGCCTACTCATTCAAGTCATTGTGAACGTAAACCAGGATGTTTATATCAAACCTGATAGTAGCTAATTGTTATACTTGATTCTGCATCTTTATGATGAGTAACCTGTGTATACTCCCATCCTCCAATATAACAACAGCCAGATTCACATCCATATGTTACTGGTTTGACAGGCACTCAGGCATCTTTTGAGACCTCAAATACATTGCTATATCAACTGGTCTTAACACCACAGAAAATGTTGGACTTTCTGGAACAGTGGTAGAAACATAGTAGTCAATATCCCTGCAGTTCGGTAGCTCTATGGTATGTAATCATCTACGTGTGGCTTCAGTTGAATTTGGCCTATCTGAAGAAACTTGTGGAGTGTCTTCCTTGATGAAGTGAGGCCGTTATCAAGGCTAGAGACATTGTTACATGGTAGTATTTTGATGATGGGAGTCACTAACCATGGGAAGTGAATATCAGAAATACTACCTCTTTTGATGATCTATTGAGTAGGGGAAATGAATTTCAGAAATGATATATACTTCACTGGATGATGAATATAATGAAAAACATAATCTGAATACAGAATACAATGACTTTAAATGTGCATCAGTCTCATGGAAGAAAAATGTTGGAAAAGAAGACAACTTTATTTAAAATAAGCTGTTTTCAATAACACATTTAACAATAACATTAGGCTCTCGCTTGGATTACTCCTCGCACTTGGTGAAGATGATGTCATTCTTAGAACTGTATGACAAGCCACAGAGGAAGCATTCTGTGAGCCTGTGTTAATGCTGGATTTGGAGGATTTGGAGAGCTTCTTAGAACTGGGAGGAATTTATACTTGGATGTGCCTATTTGCACAATACATTGCTTGGTCACAGCTTATACAACAGAATGCTCCCAGTAAGAGGTAATCTGCACCGCTAAGTTTCAGTTCCATTTAGTCTGATAACAGAAGTGTGTGTTCATTCTATGTCATTTACAATGTTCTCACGAGGCTTTTTAACATACGCCATTCAGTACAAATCTGTCACAGTGTACTTGGTGAGCAGATAGAGTGGAAAGGTTTGGCAGAATTAAAATTTATTATTTTTTAAATTTTTCCTTAGATTTTTGGTGCGGTCAACTATGATTTACAGTTGAGCTGTGGCTGGACCAGGGCTGAAGCAAAACCAGATATTTCTAGATACCACACTTACCCACACTTAGTCCACATGAACAGCATTCCCACACTGAGTACTGGTGACAGGGCCACTATTGCAAAGTATTGCTGATGGATGGACATGTCTGAAGTAACCCCTGCCAGTCAATCATAGGACTAGGAACAATCATATGGGGAATATGGAGTGGGCTGGCTAGAGAGCACCAGTATCATAGGGTAACTCTCTTTCCTGCCAGTTCTCATCCTGACTAGACATGTTCTCCTGCTCCTTTCTCCAGGCAATATGCCCTTTAGTCTGGATGTAGCAGCCTCTTGGCATGCCATTTACATCTCCCATATCCCTTACTAACAAGAGATGGGGAAATAAACTCCAGTGAGTGAATCAGATACTCCTGGTGCTGTCTTTTTGACAAATTTCCTGACATCCCACCTAATTCCTGATCACAGTCCATTCATGTACAGCCTCCAACTTATACATAGCTATGGGCATGAAAGACCAATAATTTATTATAGTTTATTAAAATGTAGACGCTCTCAAATAATTAGATGTACCACAAATATCAACAAAGAAGAATTAAAGTATAACAGCAATGGGCAGATATGTTACACTTACCATAACATCACTTGAAAATCACAGCTACAACTTGAAAGTTATAAGGTAAAATTACATTAAATTTTTGAATAATCAGTACAACATTCATAAAAAAAGTGATAAATTAGTGGGTATTTCACCCATAATAATTGCAAACACTCAAATATGGAAACTAGTAGTACTGCCAGAGTGTAGGAGTTATATAGAAAATATTTTCTGTTTCATTAAGCAGTTAGAAAATAGAATACATCTGGCTAAGCAGAATTAATTGGTAATTTTTCATTTGTGTAGTCTTAAAAGTTAGACATTCTTTCAGACCGTGCTGATCAAGGAGGCCAAAAGTGTTAATGTCTTGCTTTGAATTGGTCCCTATTATATATACATCCCAACATTTAGTGCAGAAAGGCATTTGTTAGTTAGGTCTACTGAATAAAAGCAATGTGTAATATAAAACTAATGATAAAAAACTCAGAATATTGAGACAGAATCAGAAGAATATCAATGGGAAAGACACTTCAGTAAATGACACAATAGATGAAACTCTGAATTGTTCATAAATTATATTTCTAACAAGATTTTTGTATATGATACACGTGAGTGACAAATGCGTGATAATCAGAGATTAAGGTACACTATCCAATGAAAAAGTTCCTGGATACTAATATTTAATGCCGAATTGACCACAATGACATGAGAGGTGTACCCACCAGTATAAAAGGAGGTGGAGAGTATTTTGTTTTCAATAGAGAAGCAATAACATCAGAATGGGTTGATTGCGACAGCTTATTGACTTTGACTGTGGACTGGGCATTGGATGTCACCTGAGTAACAAATCCATCAGAGTCATTTACACCCTTTTCAATTTGAAGAAGTTGACTGCTGGTGATGTGATCATGAAGTGTAAATGTGAAGAAACACACACAACTAGCTAGACCTCATGTATAATAAACAGGGTCCATTAAGCACTGGCGATGGTGGTTGTACAAAACTGTGTGAAAACAATGGGAGGAATCACTGCTGAGTTTCGAAGTACTACCATCAGTCTATCTACCACAATGACTGAGGATATGGAGTTAAAAAATGAGGCACAACGTTCGAGCTACTCCTCATAAGCCACACATTTCTGTAGCCAATGGTAAAATTCACTGGAGATGGCAATATGGAGCAATGGCACTGAACAGTGGATGACTGGAAATGATTGATTTGGAGTGACAAATCATGCTACATTCTAAGGCAATCCAACTGAAGGGTTGGAGTTTGGAAAAAGCCCTGAGGATATTACTTGTCTTCATGTGTAGAGCCAACAGTGAAATATGAAGGAGGTAGTGTTATGATACGAGTGAAGATTTCATGGCTGGGGTGTGGCATTCTTGATGCACTTCCAAAAATGCTAAATGCAGAAGGATATGGTCATATTTTACAGTACTCTGTATTTTGTAAAGTAGGGGATCAGTTTGGAGACAATGACTGTATCAGCATGACAATGCACTCTGTCACAAAGCAGCATCGGTGTGGGAATGGTTTGTAAACAAAAACATTCCTTAAATGGACTGGCCTGCCCAGAGCCCCAATACAAACTCAATGCAACTCCTTTTCTCATGAATTAGAATGTTGATGTCACTAACGACTCCAGCGCACATAGCTACCTTCTCTGGTTGTAACAGAATGGGCTCCACACACATTCAGACAGCTCATTGAAAGTGTCCCCGGCAGAGTTAAAGCTGTCATAAAGGAGGAAAGTGGTAGCACCTCGTATTAACGTCCACTGTGTAGGAATCAGATAGTGTATATTGTGTTAGGAATTTCAGAAAAATGTGGTAATCACCATGTTTTTAGAAATCATGCAATTTCCACAAACATTAAATCACCGAAATAAAAATAATTGAAACAAGAGGGAACATTATTATTTAAGAAACACATATTTGTGACAAACACAAGGCCTAGTTTTTAGATATCAGCTGTGCAAGAAGTGAGTAAGCATTCTAATCACTACTCACTACTTCAGGCAATTACTTCTGAACTGTGACAGAAGGTGTAAAGACTAATACTGAAAAGTCCAAGGTGCATGTATTAGACTTGTTTGATAGGCACCATATATGCAGTTGGTAAATTAGTTACATAAAAGCAACCATAAAAGCAACCATAGCTTATCAAAGGCAAAATGTTAGCTGTTCTGGCTAGAATCATGTCTCTGGTGGAGTAAGTCATAGTGCCTCAAAGTACTAAAGCTGCAGTTGTGGAAGTTATCAATTAAAATTAATTGACGTTAACAGTTGCCAATTGCAGAACTAGTTCATTACATCCAGTCTGTTCAAAATTTTTTGTGAGACTCTAACATACAGCAGTATACTGGCAATTCTGGGGCAGATTTACAGAAAAAACCAGATATGACTGCAAAAATGAAGTTATGTCAGAGATAAGAAAAAAGTTGATAATTTATGTCATCTTTTTTGTAGTTATTTTCTAAAGTAGGCAATAAAATTTTGGTTGCTTAGTGAAAGTAAAGTGTTATAACACTAATGCTGCCTTCAAGGCAAACTGACATAGATACGCTGAACAGAGGTATTAAAATATAGGTACTCAGTACATGGAGCATAAAATAGGGAGCCTCAAAAGCTGTCTTTGAAGTTTGAAAAAATCTCAGTTCCCAATAAACTCTGAGCACAAATTTATTAAGCCAAGGTTGCCAGTGAATAACCTTAACAAGAGTCACATCTGTGTGCATAGTTTCTGCTTCTAGTGCTTCCAGGTAACTTTTGATGCTGCACTTCACATTTGTCACCAGACTGCTAATATCTCTGCCAAGTATCTGTACCTCATCCTTCTCATTCAAATCTCGAAATAAAACCTCAATGTCCTCCATAACATGGCAAAGGCTCACACTTGGTTTCACAATAACTGTAGCCTGGAACCTTGTTCTTAACTTTTCCTGTGACTGTTGGCCTATAGCACTCCCCTGGTGCTACCTAGCAACAAACCTTTCATTTTCCTGTCTGATTTCGTTTTTCATCTCTCTGAAACCCCCTTTCTATCAGTTTGTTGCATCCTGTTTTCATTTACTGCTAAATAATTGTTGAATGGACATATAACAGGTCAACAGCTACCAGTGTCAGTTTTATAATTACATATGCTTATGTGTCCAGAGACAGCTGACATAAAAATTTTCTGAGTGTTGTAGTGCATCATAATATAAAAAAGATACTGGGGAAACCAATGTTTCAGCCTTCTCCTGGGTCTACTTGGTAGATCCAAAAGAAAGCAACTGTAACCATGACTGAAATGTTGGTTTCTCCTGCAACAGGATCTTGCCTAGTAAAGCACTGTGGTGTTCAAACAAATATTTGGATTCATGACAGCTTTAATTTTACTTTTTAACACAAACAAACATTAATGATCATATGTACAAGTGACACATCATCTGTAAAATTAACTGAAGCCTGTCTGCCCCCTTAGCTGAGTTGGCCAGCACTTCTGGATTTGATTCCAAGTCGGATTGAAGATCTTCTCCACTCAGGGACTGGGTGTTGTGTGGTCCTCATCATCAACACACAAGTCACTCAATGTGGCATCAACTGAAAAAAGTTACGACTCAGCGGCTGAGCTTTACCTTGGTGGGAACTCCTGGTCATCAATGCCATTCAGTCATTTCATGACTTCACTGAAGCCCATACTGATAGGAAACTGAAACTGAGTTGGTGCACTGACGTGCTATTCATGAGGTTCCCTATCACATGATCACTGAATTGGAAGAAACACACTGACAATCTGCTAAAATATTAAGGTTCAGCTACTTATGCTACTAGGGTTATTGCAAGTTTTGGTGATAAACAGGCCAGTAAATTAGCCTATTATGCCCATTTTCATTCACCGCTTCCATATGGCACCATATTTTGAGGTATTCATCACTACGATAAAAAAACCGAGCGAGGTGGCGCAGTGGTTAGCACACTGGACTCCCATTCAGGAGGACAACGGTTCAATCCCACCTCCAGCCATCCTGATTTAGGTTTTCCGTGATTTCCCTAAATCGTTTCAGGCAAATGCCGGAATGGTTCCTTTGAAAGGGCACGGCCAATTTCCTTCGCAATCCTTCCCTAACCTGGGCTTGCGCTCCGTCTCTAATGACATCGTTGTCGACGGGACGTTAAACACTAACCACCACCACCACCACACTAAGAGAAAAAGTATTTTCGTCTGCTAATACTCTTTGTTTCCTGTTCCATCATCAGAGATTGGTAAGCACATGGCAATCTCAAGCAAAAGTACTCATTATATATTTAATCTCAAATGACTTTGTTTTAAAACATGAACTAATTATATTCAAACATTTCAATATGCTGGATTCACATTTTATGGTAGTTGTAAATACAAGCAACAAGTGTGCAATAAAAGAGACAAATTCGTGGTTGGCGTTGCAAATACACATAATATCACTCACATTGTATATCTCTTTAGGTATTTGTTGATTATTTGTGTAGGTACGTACACCGAGCCTTGTTGCCCTGAATTTCCCAGAAACATACCTAAAAATAAGCATTCATCATATCACTTTATGTGACACATCGTATCATTCATTTCTAGGTGTTTCAGCCTGTAACTTTTTTCCCAAATTTTTGACAGTTGTACAATTGAAGCATCTCGAGGAGTCTACTAAATCGTTTCACCAAAGGAAATATCTGTCAAGGTATACATTCCTAAACAAAGTATGTGAGTGGAGAGTGAACAAACCTGGCGAACATTGTACTTGAGGAGTAGGAGCTCACTACATATCTCATATATGGTTGTAATCTTACTTATATGATACACAGTCTTCATATGTCACAGAGTGCTGAAATAACATTATTAAATATCTAATTGGGAAGAAATGATGAGTGTAAATTGGTTATTGATGTAAAGCTTCACAAGAAGAGAAAGTTGAGCTGTAGCTCACAAATATACATGTTAATCAAGAAAGATGGGAAAAGGGCTCAAGGACAAATGGAGATTTGCAGGGAATCAAGATAAAATTCTGAAACAATCAGAGCAAGATGGTGAACAGTAATATAGTACAATGGGCCTTGACTTCAGTGCCAACTTGTCTGGGTCACTAGCAAATCTTGGGTTTTAGATTTTACTGACAGGATACAAACAATTTTGCATATAAATAATATAATTTGAAGAAATAATTCAGTATCAAATAACATTCAGATCTCTACTCAGCACTTATCGTTGGATTTATAACATTCCAAAAACAAAATGACAACAGTTCCAAATTTACCCCACACTCTTGAAGTTATATATGGGGCATTTTCATTTTCCTTAGAAAAGAAAGCATTTTTGGGGCACTGAAGAGGTGGAGCAAACATCACTACACAGAATTTACAAGAACTAGCACATTAATGTAGGTAATGCATCCCAACAATTACAAGCCGTCCACTGATGTAGCGGAACCTAATGGGAGAACATGTCAACACCACCCCTCCAACTGCAGGAACAAAATATTCATTACTTTTGTGTCACTTCTTCTATGTGCAGGATTCCTATTCAGAGTAATTACACTCTGCAACGATGCAACTTGGGTTACATTAAGGTGGAAGACTTAATGTGTACATTTCATACATATTTTGATATTGAATATAAATTATTTGTCATTTATTAAGTTTTCATCTCCTCTTTATACCCTGTTATTTAATATACTCCACATAAACTTCACTTCATTTACCGCACCAATTTCTGAGTTATCGTAATTTTTGTCGTTCTTCTTTCATTTATGGTAGCTGGTGTAGTTTAAAAATTAATTGTGTAAAAAACATATCTCTAATATGAAAACAGGCAGAGAGGTACCAATGATGCGCTATCTAATGATTCACTTATGGGGAGTATCATTTATTTGCAGCAGCCTCTAGGACACAAGATACATAGAAAACATCAGAGTTTGAATGCTTTACAAGCTAGTCAACATGAACCCTTCTAAAACAGTATGATGTATCAGTTACAACAGATACATATGTTAGAGTAATTAAAATAGTTTACAACAGATAGCCCAGTATCTTCTTTATACACGTGGCTCATACAGAATAACGATAGACAGGACACCATACATGGGATTACTGAAGAAAGGAAAAGGAAGATTGGGTTTTAACGTCCTGCCAGCCTTGAGGACATTAGAAATGGAGCACAAGCCTGGATTGTAAGGAGGGAGAAGGGCATCATGACCTTTCAAAGGAACCATCCAAGCATTTTCCTTGCGAAATTTAGTGAAATCCTGGAAAACCTAAATCTAGATGGCCAGACGTGAGTTTGAACCATCATGCTCCCGAATGTGAGTCTACTCTGCTGACCACTGCACCACCTCACTCGGTATGGGATTACTTGTCTCTTAAAACTGAAACTAGGCCTCTGGAATAATATGTACCACCTGGCATACAATATAAAGTTCGTTTCAAAGCACAGACATAGGTGCGGGTAGGTTATATATGCCTAAACAGTAAGACATAGAACTAACACCATTCCAAGAAACACACGGACTTTTTTTCCACTTTCCTCCATAAATGGGAAGCGCAACACATGTAGGAATGAATAGCTAAAGAGTGAAGACAATAGGAAGAGGTGAGGAATAGAGGGAGAGGGGTTAACGTTACTTCACCAAATTTTCTTTCTGCAGTCGCTGGATTCCCTGATACATTGCACCAAACACAGACCTGACACATCGTCATTGTAACACATTAAAAAAGTGTCTCTAGTATGCTGTGTTACACAGAATACCTCAGCCAAAAACTAATGGTGGCAAAAACGCTTCACATGCGACCTGCATTAAATATACTAGGGCAGACTTTGTACGTCAGTTTGTAGTGAACGAAATATGTACTCTCATAGATACCACCCAGTAAGATAATCGAAAGTGAGAAAAGTATATAAAAAGAAGTACAGTACCCCCTGAAAGATATACCAGTTCAGTTGTTTCAGCATCTCTGGATTGAACAAACGTGAGATTATTCCTGCTGCGTTTCTTTGTCTCTCTTCCATATCCCGTGTTGGTCCCGTTTGGTATGGGCCCCACATACTTGAGCAATGTTCTATGACGTGTTGCATGAGTGTTTGGTATGCAGTCTTATTTGTAGAGTGATTGCTTTTCCATAGAATTCTGCCAATGAAATGCAGTCTGCATTCTGCTTTACCTATAACTGAGGCTACATGATCATTAATAGGATAGCAGTGTATGTTCTGGATGGTCTTAACCTTGACTTCAAGGTCACCTTGTCATCTTCACAGTCACCCCTCCCCTCCTCTCACATCCTTTCTCTGTCATCTCCTCCACTACCCTCCCCATGTCCCCTTCCCCCACTTTGCTCTTGGCCAATTACGTTACATAAAAACTGATGTCGTCATGTGCTGTTGCTCTTGGGCAATTTGCTCTCTACCAGTAGGAATCACTCAAGGTCTGTGCTCTGTAGTGAGAGAACCATAATTAATTTGGCCAGTTGTATGGCTTCAGATCTAAGAACTGTTAGGATAAGCCACAGAATTGGCAAACTGATCATATGGGCCACAAAAATGGCAAGTTGGTAGGATGGGCCAATTACCTTACATAAAAATGACGTATGCTAGGCTGGAATTTGGCAAACTGGTAAGATAGGCCATAAAAATGGCAAGTTGGTACAATACACTAATTGCCTTACATAAAAAAGGTGTAATCCCCCTTCCCTCTCCTGTCTTTCCCTTCCCTGTCCTTTCCTCCCATTTGTGCTCTGTCTAAAATTTTGCATACCAGTTACACATACCATGTAATGTGTCCTCACTAAAGGCTGCTTCAGTTCTGAGCCGTCATGCACAAGTGAGCTGTCATCGTCTGTCTCAGTGGCAGAACCCCCACCACCCACCTCCCAACCAGACAGATAAGATTAGCCCGGTCTCAATAAGTCCATTGGGGGCTATAGTGATCTCCTTCACACTCTGCATCAGTGTGACTAGAAAAGAAAATGCAGAGTGCATAAACCATATATGATCAAAAGTATCCAGACATTAATAGGAGATCTGTGTACTGGTCAGATTGGATGCCATGTGTAAACTAGTAAATAATGAGTATACTGATGTCATTGTGCTAACACACTGTAATCAGCCAGCCAGGGTGCTGTGACTCAGAAACAGAGTAGCTTCATTGCCATCCCATCATGTTGTTTAATCTGAGGTAAGAGTTTATAAAGATTTGTGATCATAGTAGCTAAGTGAATAAGGTAGGTGATTCATAAACATAGGCTTATACATGTCTGAAGTAGAATAGCCAGATTAACATTATCAACCGACTGGTTCAACTACATTGAATGAACATTTCTGTAGGAAGAAAACATGTGTAGTACAAAATTATTTTATTTGTTCCTTTTACACCCCACACAGTATAGGTGGTAATCAATTTGGCATTGTGAACTCACTCTTAACCAATTGAGGTAGCCACTGAAATCTGTATGAAGTGTCACATAAGAGTGGTATACATTTTGTAGGAAACAAACAATAGTTTCCCACATTCAAACTACAATGTCTCTGAGTAAGTTTTCTACAAATATCTAAAAGAATGTTATCCATTTTTCTAGATTTTAGTCACTATCTCGGGTGATATCCATTAACATAATACTCTTCTTCTTTCTCATCAAAAATTTAGTTATCCAGCTTAATCATCATGACATATTAGGGGATAACTAGTTCCACAAGATCCAGAACATCTGGACTAAGCAGAGTGCTTGAATACACTAATGTCATGGAGTCAGCATTCTCCTTTAAGAACAAGTTAATAGATATGTTCAGAGTACTAGTACATGCAACAGTGGTCATAAATTACAATATACATTCACTGCCCTCACACAAGTTTACAGTGAGAACTGTTGCTCTGCACTTACCAGGTATACTGTCAAACATAATAACCTTGTTGATTTTTGCAGGAGAGATAGTGAAGTACTGAGTGTAGAGCTCAGAGTATTTATTCTTTTATACTGAAACCAGAGATTATATATTTTTTTACTCTTTTGAAGTTGCATACACTGCTTCAAGAAAAAAAATATTTGTTAACAGCTACCGATAAATCTTTTACCAGCCATGTGAGAAATCACAAAGGGTACACATGTTGAAGTGTATAGGAATACTCCCCATTGCAAGACAGTCAGAAAATTAATATTAGCACTGATGATGATAAATAAGAATGAACTCAGAAAAAAATATACGCTACTGGCCATTAAAATTACTACACCAAGAAGAAATGCACGTGATAAACGGGTATTCATTGGACAAATATATTATACTAGAACAGACATGTGATTACATTTTCACCCAATTTGGGTGCATAGATCCTGAAAAATTAGTACCCACAACAACCACCTCTGGCCGTAATAACGGCCTTCATACGCCTGGGCATTGAGTCAAACAGAGCTTGGATTGCGTGTACAGGTTCAGCTGCCCATGCAGCTTCAACACGATACCACAGTTCATCAAGGGTAGTGACTGGCGTATTGTGACAAGCCAGTTGCTCGGCCACCATCGACCAGACGTTTTCAATTGCTGAGACATCTGGAGAATGTGCTGGCCAGGGCAGCAGTCTAACATTTTCTGTATCCAGAATGGCCGGTACAGGACCTGCAACATTTGGTCGTGCATTATCCTGATGACATGTAGGTTTTCGCAGGGATCGAATGAAAGGTAGAACCACGGGTCATAACACATCTGAAATGTAGTGTCCACTGGTCAAAGTGCCGTCAATGCAAACAAGAGGTGACTGAGATGTGTAACCAATGGCACCCCATACCATCACGCCGGGTGCTACGCCAACATGGCGATGACAAATACACACTTCCAATGTGCGTTCACCGCGATGTCGCCAAACATGGATGCGACCATCATGATGCTGTAAACAGAACCTGGATTCATCCGAAAAAATGACGTTTTGCCATTCGTGCACCCAGGTTTGTCATTGAGTACACCATCACAGGCGCTCCTGTCTGTGATGCAGCGTCAAGGGTAACCGCAGCCATGGTATCCGAGCTGATAGTCCATGCTGCTGCAAACGTCGTTGAACTGTTCGTGCAGATGGTTGTTGTCTTGCCAACGTCCCCATCTGTTGACTCAGGGATCGAGACGTTGCTGCATGATCCGTTACAGTCATGCGGATAAGATGCCTTTCATCTCGACTGCTAGTGATACGAGGCCGTTGGGATCCAGCACGGTGTTCCTTATTACCCTACTGAACCCACCGATTCCATATTCTGTTAACAGTCATTGGATCTCAACCAACGCGAGCAGCAATGTCGCGATACGATAAACCGCAATCGCGACAGGCTATAATCTGACCTATATCAAAGTCGGAAATGTGATGGTATGGATTTCTTCTCCTTACACGAGGCATCACAACAACGTTTCACCAGGCAACGCCAGTCAACTGCTGTTTGTGTATGAGAAATTGGTTGGAAACTTCCCTCATGTCAGCACGTTGTAGGTGGCACCACCGGCGCTCACCTTGTGTGAATGCTCTGAAAAGCTAATCATTTGCATATCACAGCATCTTCTTCCTGCTGGTTACATTTCGCTTCTGTAGCACGTCATCTTCATGGTGTAGCAATTTTAATGGCCAGTAGTGTACTTAACTAATAAGCATTTTTTCCTAACAGATGTGGTGAACTCGTTGCAACACAGCTACTTGATGTGCAAATAACCCTGTTAAATATACAGGGTGTTTAAAAAATGACCGGTATATTTGAAACGGCAATAAAAACTAAACGAGCAGCGATAGAAATACACTGTTTGTTGCAATATGCTTGGGACAACAGTACATTTTCAGGCAGACAAACTTTCGAAATTACAGTAGTTACAATTTTCAACAACAGATGGCGCTGCGGTCTGGGAAACTCTATAGTACGATATTTTCCACATATCCACCATGCGTAGGAATAATATGGCGTAGTCTCTGAATGAAATTACCCGAAACCTTTGACAACGTGTCTGGCGGAATGGCTTCACATGCAGATGAGATGTACTGCTTCAGCTGTTCAATTGTTTCTGTATTCTGGCGGGAAACCTGGTCTTTGAAGTGCCCCCACAGAAAGAAGTCACAGGGGTTCATGTGTGGCGAATAGGGAGGCCAATCCACGCCGCCTCCTGTATGTTTCGGATAGCCCAAAGCAATCACACGATCATCGAAATATTCATTCAGGAAGTTAAAGACGTCGGCCGTGCGATGTGGCCGGGCACCATCTTGCATAAACCACGAGGTGTTCGCAGTGTCGTCTAAGGCAGTTTGTACCGCCACAAATTCACGAAGAATGTCCAGATAGCGTGATGCAGTAATCGTTTCAGATCTGAAAAATGGGCCAATGATTCCTTTGGAAGAAATGGCGGTCCAGACCAGTACTTTTTGAGGATGCAGGGACGATGGGACTGCAACATGGGGCTTTTCGGTTCCCCATATGCGCCAGTTCTGTTTATTGACGAAGCCGTCCAGGTAAAAATAAGCTTCGTCAGTAAACCAAATGCTGCCCAAACGCATATCGCCGTCATCAATCCTGTGCACTATATCGTTAGCGAATGTCTCTCGTGCAGCAATGGTAGCGGCGCTGAGGGGTTGCCGCGTTTGAATTTTGTATGGATAGAGGTGTAAACTCTGGCGCATGAGACGATACGTGGACGTTGGCATTATTTGGACCGCAGCTGCAACACGGCGAACGGAAACCCGAGGCCGCTGTCGGATCACCTGCTGCACTAGCTGCGCGTTGCCCTCTGCGGTTGCCATACGCGGTCGCCCTACCTTTCCAGCACGTTCATCCGTCACGTTCCCAGTCCGTTGAAATTTTTCAAACAGATCCTTTATTGTATCGCTTTTCGGTCCTTTGGTTACATTAAACCTCCGTTGAAAACTTCGTCTTGTTGCAACAACACTGTGTTCTAGGCGGTGAAATTCCAACACCAGAAAAATCCTCTGTTCTAAGGAATAAACCATGTTGTCCACAGCACACTTGCACATTGTGAACAGCACACGCTTACAGTAGAAAGACGACGTACAGAATGGCGCACCCACAGACTGCGTTGTCTTCTATATCTTTCACATCACTTGCAGCGCCATCTGTTGTTGAAAATTGTAACTACTGTAATTTCGAAAGTATGTCCGCCTGAAAATGTACTGTTGTCCCAAGCATATTGCAACAAACGGTGTATTTCTATCACTGCTCGTTTAGTTTTTATTGCCGTTTCAAATATACCGGTCATTTTTGAAACACCCTGTATGTTACAGTTTAAACAACAGCATCTGTAAACGTGTAACATGGGAATTATGTTGGTGTTGGTATTTGAAGATCTTAGATGTGGTGATGTCAAAGTAACAGTATCCTTCAATGAGTGGGTTTGTCTATGTGGTGCTTCAATGCTGATATCTAATTTATTCCATGGAAATCCTCACTCTTGCTCAGTGATACTGGGTGATCATATAGTCCCTGCGGAGAGAGAAAGAGCACTCATCTACAGGAGCACACTTTTAAAAATCTGTTGTTTATCAGTTTGCAGTCCAGCATGCTCTAGACTGGCGAATGAGCTGCAACAACATTTCAGTCACTTCTATGAGGGAATGTGAAGCAATCTGTTGGAGACTGAATGCTAAAAAGTCACCCATTAGGAGTAACTGTTACTTAACTTTACAATTCCTGCTGTGCATCAATGTATGAAGAAATGTATTTTTACATTAATGAGTATCTCATATACCCTGCTATAAGTAAGAGTTTACAAACAGACAGAAAAAGTAAGAGCTACATATTTGTGTTTTTTCATTTCCCTTCGAAGTTCCCAGTATCCTAATATAAATGCAAAGTCATCACTAAGACTGAGTGGATGAAACACATTGGTCACAAGAGCATTATAATAAAACATTGGACCTGCACGGTTACTGGATACTGGGAGAAGAGGAAGAATAGATTGCTACTCCCTGATAACATATGTGCTATAACTGATGGACTGCTTCCCATCAACCCTGGACTTTGCCATTAGTGGGGTGGCTTGTGCGCCTCAGTGATAAAGATAGCTGTACCATAGGTACAACCACAATGGAGGGTTGGCTGTGGAGAGATTACACACATGAGTGGTTACTAAAGAAAGGCAGCAGCATTTTCAGTATTTGCAGAAGCAACAGTCTGGATGCTTGACTGATGTGGTCTTGTAACATCAACCAAAATGACCTTTCTGTGTTGGTACAAGCTGAAAGCAAGGGGAAAATACAGCCATAATTTTACCTGAGGACATGCAACTCTACTGTATGGTTAAATGATGATTGTGTCCACTTGCATAAAATATTCCTCAGGTAAAATAGTCCACCATTTGGATCTTCAAGTGGATAAAACTCAGGAGGATGGCATCATCAGGAGAAAAAAAGCTTGCATTCTATGGATTAGAGCATGGAATGTTCCATCTCTTAATTGGGCAGATAGATTAGAAAATTTAAAAAGGGAAATAGATGGGTAGAAGTTAGATGTAGTGGGATTCAGTGAAGTTCAGTGGTGGGAGGAACAGGACTTCTGGTCAGCTGAATACTGGCTTATAAATACGAATTCAAACAGGGGTAATGCACGAATGAATTTAATAGTGAAAAAGGAAATAAGAATGTGGGAAAGCTACTATGAACAGCATAGTGAGTACATTACAATAGCCGAGACAGACATGAAGACCATGCCTACCACAGTAGTTCAAGTTTACATCTCAACTAACTCAGCAGAAAATGAAAAGATTGAGGAAATGTATAGTGACATAAAAGAAATTATTCAGATTGTTAAATGAGGCAAAAATTTAATTGTGATGGGGGACTGGAATTTGAAAGTAGGAATAGGAAGAGAAAGAAAAATTTTAGGTGAAGATAGACTGGGGAAAGGGATGAAAGAGGAATCCGCCTGGTAGAATTTTGCACAGAGCCTAATTTAATCGACCGCTGTGGCCGAGAGCTTCTAGGCGCTTCAGTAGCTGCTGCTAGGGTCGCAGGTTCGAATCCTGCCTCGGGCATGGATGTGTGTGATGTCCTTAGGTTATTTAGGTTTAAGTAGTTCTAAGTCTAGGGGACTGATGACCTCAGATGTTAAGTCCCATAGTGCTTAGAGCCATTTGAACCATTTTTTAACCTAATTTAATCATCGCTAACACTTTGTTTTAGAATCATAAAAGAAAGTCATCTATGTAGAAGAGACCTAAAGATACCAGAAGGTTTTGTTTTATTCTATAATAGTTACACATAGATTTAGGAATCAAGTGTGCAACATTTCCAGGGCCAGATATCGACTCTGACAGCAATTAATTGTTTATGAACTGTAGATCAAAACTGATGAATTTGGAAAAAAATTACAAAATTACCATTTCTTTCTACTTCTATACATCAGAGACCACCTTATGGTGTATGGCATATGGTACTTCATGACCACTTCTTGTCCACCTCTCCTCTGCCACTCATGGGAACAACAACTATTGGTAAGCCTCAATGTGGACTAGAACCCCTCTATATTTGACCTTCATGGTCTTCTTGCGAGGTATATGTAGGAGGAAACAATATGTTGCTTGATTCTTTTAGCAACTTATTCTCTCGGCATTGTAAGAGTAAACCACACCATGACACACATGACACTTGTTTAATCAAACATTAAGGGTCATTCTAACTTTTATGTGTTGCATTTATTTATTTTTAGAATCTATAAACAATGTCCATAACAAGCATTCTTTCCCTGCACACCTTCCTGAACTTCATAACAGTTTCTAGTGGTATGACCTCTCTATAAAGAACAGCATCATCCATTTCTGATATCCACTTGGTCAGTGACCAGCAACCTGTGACTTCATGAAATATTCATACTGAACACCACAACAGAGGCAATACTTTTTAACCTGAACGACATTGCTTCATAAGATTATGCAATAGGACAGTACTGAGTAAAATAATGCAGTATATGCTAGCAAATCTATATGCAAGGCAAGACAGTCACAGAGATTACTACATGAAAAGCTAGCAAAATGTTGATTACATCCATAGGATGCCACATTTGTTTCTTATCAGTCAGAATGTCTGTGAATTTCATAAATAAAGTTTTATTAAGTTTGTGCCATTTACCTCTACTTATGGTACCAGTAAGATTTTTTCATTTGTTCACAATTGCACAGTGCAGAGTTTTGAAAGATAACAAGTTAAGCTGTTTGCTGTGAGGTAGTTGAAGCCCTGGTTCTCTGCCTGTCTGATTCTGTGAGTATTGATGTGTTTAGGCGTTTTATCAAAATCCTTGTACCATCAACAATAATCACTGTTTGTGAAGAGTTCTTTTGTGAATCATTTATGTTGTGATAATAAGTATCAAACCTGATATGGTTATAATAGAAGGAAACATTCCATGTAGGAAAAATATACCTAAAAACAAAGATGATGTGACTTACCAAATGAAAGTGCTGGCAGGTCAACAGACACACAAACGAACACAAACATACACACAAAATTCAAGCTTTCGCAACAAACTGTTGCCTCATCAGGAAAGAGGGAAGGAGAGGGAAAGACGAAAGGATATGGGTTTTAAGGGAGAGGGTAAGGAGTCATTCCAGTCCCGGCAGCGGAAAGACTTACCTTAGGGGGAAAAAAGGACGAGTATACACTCGCACACACACACATATCCATCCACACATATACGGACCCAAGCAGACATATTTAAAGACCTTGAATTTTGTGTGTATGTTTGTGTTCGTTTGTGTGTCTGTCGACCTGCCAGCACTTTCATTTGGTAAGTCACATCATCTTTGTTTTTAGGTATAGGTATCAAACCTTATAGATAATAATATTTTATATTTTCTCACTCCACTTTTTTTAATATGAACCTCTGTTTCCTGATTATGATACCTGAAACCATTTCAGGAAGGGGGGGGGGAATATTTCATTTTCTGATTTTTCTGGTACATAGTTTATCAATACATTTTGCCCTACTGTTAGGAAGAATTCCTGACTGAATTTAATGGCTAATAATATGAATCTAACACATTATATGTCACATCTATAGTCAACAGGGAGCTGAATATCACTTGCATTATTGTTGGTTTGATCATCAACAAAGAGTTGGCATGATGCCCTTCTCAAGTCTTGTAGCTTGCAAAGTACCCCCTTAATTTCAGCATAACTGCTGCATCTTACATGATCTGCCAGTGCTACTCTTTTCTTGGACCATCCCTTCAACTGTAGTTTCCAACAACAGCTCATTTCATTATAGGTGCACAACCAATTGTATCTATTCCAGCTCTTTAATATATTATGTTCTTTATGCAGTTTTGATTTCCTTTGACTGACTGCAGATTTCATTTATTCCTTCCTCACTAAATTCGTTTGGTACTCAACAATCTCTTGAAATAATGAATTTCAAAGGCTTCTGATTTCTTAATTTCTGTCTACCCCACTCTTCAAGATTCATAGTTATACACAGCTGTACATCAAACATGGTTTTTTTCATGAATTATTGTCATTTTTGAATATTACTGGTTGTTCTCTTTATAGAAAACGCTTTTGTGTTGTGCAATTCTGCTATTCACTATGTATTTCTTCCAGCTACAGTCTTTTACTTTTATTACTTATCAGGTAGTAAAACTCTTCTGTCTCTTCAATGTGCTCCTAGTCAGGTTTAAAACTTTGATAAGTTGCCTTTTTAGGCGTTTCATGTTCAACAATAACTCAACTCGTGACCTTTTGTTCTTGGGATTGTGTATTTTTCCTTCATAGAACATTGTGTTTTATGACACACTGAAGGATTTTGCAGTATTTTTTGTAGTGCACCTTAATGTCTTTATTAGAGCTAGTCCTCTACATTAAATAATCCTGGCACAAGATATTTTGAACCCTTGTGTTAGCCACTATTTGTGTCAACTTCCACTGCAATTATTCATTACCGGTTGGAAGGGAAATAAAAATTCTTAGTACTGTAAGAGTATTTGGGAAAAGAATTGCATTTCTCATCTGCAGTTTCCCCTTGGTAAATTTTGTACTAGGATTCATCCCGTAATTTCTCTCTGAACTGTGTGATTGAGTCTACACTTATAATTTTATGAAACTCCATATTTCCCTTCTTAGCCAAACATGATGAATGGAGATGCTTTATTCTTGCCATTTGTCCTTTATGGTTCAGATAAATCATTTATTGTAGAACTCAAGTCTCTTTCACAAAAGACAGTTGGATTTATAAATTGCTGTACCACCTATTTTTGGCACTATTAGTTGTGAAGAACAAATCAAAGATAGACATAAGTAATTTTTGGTGTCCTCAATCAGTACTGTCCAAGATGAAATCATTATTGAAACCATCATAAACAATCACTTGCCGGGTATTTTTACTACATCCCATTAGCACTTTATCCAACTCCCTGATGGATCCTATGATATTTTCTGTTTTGGGTCTGTCAGCTGTCAGGACTGCTACTGTATCATCTCTATTCCATTTCTGTTACAGAAACACTGCAGTCACAAAACTGATAACACTTGTACAGAAACAATTTTTGATTTTTACATTTTCTGGTAGGGAGATTAGAATCTTACCTTTATAATGTAACAGGCATACAATTAATGGAAGGAATAAAGATAAACATTACTTGCATTCCATTCAGGATTGTCCTGTATCATATAATTCAATAAATTTCTTTTGTTTTGATGAAAATTTCCAAATGTATTTTGGTGTTTAACATTTGTGCTGATGCACACAAGAGGTATACAACAAATACTGCATGAGGCCACCACCTCACTGGCATAACCACTAGCCTAGAACTTCTCAATTCCAGATGATGTTCACAAACTCAGGCCTCTTCCTTCTTCCATGTTACTGCCTTCAGCACATTGTACATGCCTATTGATAATGTGGACAACAGCCACGGGCAGAGCTGTTAACTGCTGACTACACTGCTTGTGCCTTGTACTGGTGGGCTTGTAGATTCTCCTGCCAATAGGCACCAAAACACAGCACACTGCAGACATTCAGACAGTTATTATTCAGCCATTATGCAATTCAGTTGAGTGCCTCCAGTCATTCAGTACAGTGCTCTGAATACTATGTACTACTTCCTGCCATAGCAGTTGCTTTTTATGGAGAAACTGGATTATCAAGGGTATATGTAATTACTAGTATCAGTTATAGCAACAACAGCATAGACTGCCAAGAGACAGCACAATTATTTACATATCACCATATCAAGTTTAGGAAACCAAGTTCCATGCATCAAATTGTGTCCAAGTACCATTTTGTAATGTACTCTTAATAAATATTGTTTATTTCTTACTCTGCTGCCACACTTTTTTTATAGTGCCACTCTCTCAAATAAGTATTAATTAGCAAGTGTGCAGTGGCCATCTTTGATGAAGTACAGTAGGGATTCACTTTTCTGCTGCTCTAGACATTTTGGTTGGGTTAGTAGTAGTTTCCAATTACTACACTCATAGAAACTGATAAAGCTGAAGATTTTTGGACAGCCAATCTTTTCCAGATGCTTGGCTGGCATGATCACCTGATCTCACTCCCTGTGGTTTGTGGTTGTGGGCAAGGTTTACCAGGGGAACATTCACACATGCTGATCTGAAGTGCAGCATATCAAGAGAGGTAGGCAGCATATCTACAGACATGCTTTGTTCTGCTGTGCAAAATTCAATCCTGCACTTTCAGACTCTTCTGGATACTGATGGGCACCATACTGAGCCCCTTTTGCAGCAATAATGGTTCCAGTATGCAATAGTATGATGTACCATAGCAGCACATTAGAAGTGTTCCAATTGAATTGATTCTGCATTATTTCCCTTTCCTTTGTCTTTGACAATAATGCTCATGAGTTTGGTTCTTGTGTGGTAAATAGTGTCTGTGTTATAACATGTTAAACAGGTAAAGTTTAATTATAACCACACCATAGATCATGGCATGTGTGCCACTGAGTGAGAGGCAATGTACCAGGCATGCTGAAATATCATGGCCCCACCGTACTGAGTAACTGTTGAAGCTCTGCCTAATCATGTTTGACAAATGCTTTATTTATGGTTTGCTGTATGCCACAAAACCAAAGACCAGTCACCACACTAGTATGAGGAGCATCTACAACAGCTCCGTCTTGCTTTCAGTGACCGTCCACACCTTTCAAAATGGGCTCAGTGACCATTTATGCACTATCCACATGATTCGTGGTTGCACTATCAGATACCAACTGTTCCAATAGCTGAAATGTAAAAAAAAAAAACATTACGTAAACCTCCTTCACACCCCTCCGCATCAAGACATTGTATTTTCCCATCTTTCTTTATATCCATTTATCATTATCAATTTTTTCAATATTGTCGGCAAAATATCATTATCATGATATAATAAAAAACAGCCTTATCCATGCTAAGCATTAATTTAATGACTACATTTCCTATAAGAAACTCTGTCAGAGACTCACTATAACACACAAATCTATGCAAAGTGCATTTAGTCACCTCACAGTGTATAAAATAGAAATAATGAACTCACCAGCAAAGCTCACAACATAAAATATTAGCCATCCTTTAAAGAGCATTCTGGTGGCTTTGGAGTGCTGTATATGTTATAGAACTGCTACAGTGTGATCATGTGACCTTCCGCTGCTAACGTAAGTCATGGCAATGAAGTGGTGTGTGCATGCAAGCTGGTTGTATGTAATCAGCAAAGTAAGATGGGTTGATTAAGAAGCGGGAAAGAATGGCAGACAGGAGCTATTATGTTTGGACATGCCCACAACCACATTATCAATTAAGTTGCCAGGTTTATTTGTCTCTAAGTGCAGACTGTGCAGTGTATCTGCAAGGAATGTTGTACCACACACAGCTATGTAGTGTGGCATCTGAACAGTGATCATAAAAAGATCCTGACCAACAGACCAGACATGGAGTCATGCCTTCTCAATGGCAATTGGCTCGAAACCCATGAAAGTGAATGCAGATCAATCTCAACAATTTTTGGAGCAAACTTCATGAAGGCAACTGCGGGCTGTGGGTAAATTATAATACCTCATTGTTTACAGTGGCACCTAAGGCCACATATTTTCAGTGGGAAAAATAACATAGTAACAGGACAGTAGCTGATGTGGTGATTATAGTGGTCCGAAGAGTCTCAGTTTCGCTTCATGTCAATGATGGAATCTGTAGAGTGCACTGTCCACACAATGAGGTGTTTAAGCTGTAGTGTTGTGTTGTTCAAGCCAGGGGATGTTTTCTGTTGTAAATTTGTATCATGACTTTGGCCTACTCATTCAAGTCATTGTGAACATAAACCAGGATGTTTATATCAATACTGATAGTAGCTAATTGTTACACTTGATTCTGCATCTTTATGATGAGTACCCTGTGTATACTCCCATCTTCCAATATAACAACAGCCACATTCACATCCATATGTTTCTGGTTTGACAGACACTCATACATTGCTATATCAACTGGTCTTAACACCACAGAAAATGTTGGACTTTCTGGAACAGTGGTAGAAACATAGTAGTCAGTATCCCTGCAGTTCGGTAGCTCTATGGTATGTAATCATCTACGAGTGGCTTTAGTTGAATGTGGCCTATCTGAAGAAACTTGTGGAGTGTCTTCCTTGATGAAGTGAGGCCGTTATCAAGGCTAGAGACATTGTTACATGGTAGTATTTTGATGATGGGAGTCACTAACCATGGGAAGTGAATATCAGATATACTACCTCTTCTGATGATCTACTATCAGAAATACTACCTCTTTTGATGATCTACTAAGTAGGGGAAATGAATTTCAGAAATGATGTATAATTCACTGGATGATGAATATCATGAAAAACATAATCTGAATACAGAATACAATGACTTTAAATGTGCATCAGTCTCATGGAAGAAAAATGTTGGAAAAGAAGACAACTTTATTTAGAATAAGCTGTTTTCAATAACACTTTTAACAATAACATTAGGCTCTCACTTGGAATACTCCTCGCACTTGGTGAAGATGATGTCATTCTTAGAAGTGTATGACAAGCCACAGAGGAAGCATTCTAGGAGCCTGTGTTAATGCTGGATTTGGAGGATTTGGAGAGCTTCTTAGAACTGGGAGGAATTTATACTTGGATGTGCCTATTTGCACAATACATTGCTTGGTCACAGCTTATACAACAGAATGCTCCCAGTAAGAGGTAATCTGCACCACTAAGTTTCAGTTTCATTTAGTCTGATGGACCATATTGCCTTAGACTTATTTTTAGCATTTGAAATGTATTTATTATTCGCCAATTTTTGGCTAGTGTGACTACTTTATTAGAGATTTTTATATTGCCTTACATAATTTAAGAATTCTAGGTCTGGATATGCTTTTGCCTCCATATGTAGTTCTCTGTTCCCCATACTTGAAATCAGAATACCCCTTGTTATCTATGATCCCTTCTTAGGTGTGTTAGTTTTTAAAGTTATAAAAGGAAAGTATTCATTGAACAGTGCCAAGAAGGCCTCCAGAGGGTTATTGAAATTTTTATTTACTGAGGACTTTGCTGTAAATGGCCATGAGAGGCTGATTTCATAGACAAATATTTCTATATTTTCTTGTCTAAAACTTCTGACTTTCCTATTCATGTACTTTGGGCTAACACAAGGTAGTGACACTAACAGAGTGCAGTCACCTGAGATTGTTATCTATGCAGGATGCAGATGAAGCAGATATCCTTAACATTTCTAGAAAATTTGGAATAAAACCATGTCTGCACATGAGCTACTTCAGCTTAAAGGCAAATATGTCATTTTTTCTCATCTATAGTAAAATCAGCTTAAAAACAATATTTTTACATAACTTTAAAGTTTTGAATTTATGAAGTAAATTTTCAGGTTTGACTAGAACACTGCAGGAGATTGAGTAACCAGGGTGTGATGTATGCTGAATATCAGCTTATTATAGTCCTGAAGTTCCATGCAACAACTCTCAAATGTGTATTCTTCATTTAAATTGTTGAAATCTTGCCTAATTTGATGTTTTACTGATGAATGAACCAGAATTTGATGACAGCACCTTCCCTTACAATTCCATCTTATGAGGCCTGTGGCAGTGTAGTGAAGGAAGAGTGTGGAGTGATGAGTCTAAAGGAGGCACAACATAGCAAAGCTGCTCATTCTATAGGTATTATCCGAAATGACATTAAGATACAGTGTGAAAATATCATGTTCCCTAAACAACTGCACTTGGCTGAACACCCAAGAACAATACAAACACTTGATTTGTCCGGAAAGCTTAAGATCACATCTCACTTATCTCTGTTATAAAGAGAAACTTAAATTCCATATCCTCAAAAGACACTCAAACCCCATATCCTCATTAACAAACTTCTGTGTTTGAAATGTCCCCCTCCTACTATAGTATTAAAGCTACTACAATCTGCCAATACAAGTAATATACTTATCATCAGAGATTGGTAAGCACATGGTAGTCTCAAGCAAGAGTACTCTTTATATATTTATTCTCAACTGACTTTGTTTTAAAACATGAACTAATCGTATTCAAACATTTCAATATGCTGGATTCACATTTTATGGTAGTTGTAAATACAAGCAAACAAGTGTGCAATGAAAGAGACAAATCCGTGGTTGGTGTTGCAAATACACATAATATCACTCATATTGTATATCTCTTTAGATATGAGAGTGTGATATTACAATCATTATTTGTGTAGGTATGTACACCGAGCCTTGTTGCCCTGAATTTCCCAGAAACATACCTAAAAATAAGCATTCATCATATCACTTTATGTGACACATCATCATATCACTCATTTCTAGGTGTTTCTGCCTGTAACTTTGTACCCAAATTTTTGACAATTGTACAATTGAAACAATTAGCATCTCGAGGAGTCTACTAAATCATTTCACTAAAGGAAATATCTGTCAAGGTATACATTCCTAAACAAAGCATGTGAGTGGAGAGTGAACAAACCTGGCGAACATTGTACTTGAGGAGTAGGAGCTCGCTACATATCATATATATGGTTGTCATCTTACTTATATGATACACAGTCTCCACATGTCACAGAGTGCTGCAATATCGTTATTAAATATCTAAATGGGAAGAAATGATGAGTGTAAATTGGTTATTGATGTAAAGCTTCACAAGAAGAGAAAGTTGAGCTGTAGCTCACAAATATACATGTTAATCAAGAAAGATGGGAAAAGGGCTCAAGGACAAATGGAGATTAGCAGGGAATCAAGATAAAATTCTGAAACAATCAGGACAAGATGGCGAACAGCAATATAGTTCAATGGGCCTTGACTTCAGTTTCAACTTGTCTGGGTGACTAGAAAATCTTGGGTGTTAGATTTTATTGACAGGATACATTTTTGCATATAAATAATATACTTTGAAGAAATAATTCAGTATCAAATAACATTCAGATCTCTACTCAGCACTTATCGTTGGATTTATAACATTCCAAAAACAAAATGACAACAGTTCCAAATTTACCACACACCCTTGAAGTTATATATGGGGCGTTTTCATTTTCCCTAGAAACGGAAGCATTTTTGGGGCACTGAAGAGGTGGAGCAAACATCACTAGACAGAATTTACAAGAACTAGCACATTAATGTAGGTAATGCATCCCAACAATTACAAGCCGTCCACTGAAGTAGCGGAACCTAATGGGAGAACATGTCAACACCACCCCTCCAACTGCAGGAACAGAATATTCATTACTTTTGTGTTACTTCTTCTATGTGCAGGATTCCTATTCAGAGTAATTACACTTATGGTAGCTGGTGTAGTTTAAAAATTAATTGTGTAAAAAACATATCTTTAATATGAAAACAGGCAGAGAGGTACCAATGATGCGCTATCTAATGATTCACTTATGGGGAGTATCATTTATTTGCAGCAGCCTCTAGGATACAAGATCAGAGTTTGGATGCTTTACAAGCTAGTCAACATGAACCCCTCTAAAACAATACGACGTATCAGTTACAACAGACACATATGTTAATTAAAATAGTTTACAACAGATAGCCCGGTATCTTCTTTATACACGTGACTCATGGGATTACTGAAGAAAGGAAAAGGAAGATTGGGTTTTAACGTCATGTCAGCCTTGAGGACATTAGAAACGGAGCACAAGCCTGGATTGTAAGGATGGAGAAGGGCGTCATGACCTTTCAAAGGAACCATCCAAGCATTTTCCTTGCGAAATTTAGTGAAATCATTGAAAATGATGGCCAGATGTGAGTTTGAACCATCATGCTCCCGAATGCGAGTCTAGTCTGCTGACCACTGCACCACATCACTCGGTATGGGATTACTTGTCTCTTAAAACTGTTCGTTTCAAAGCACAGACATAGGTGCAGGTAGCTTATATATGCCTAAAAAGTAAGACATAGAACTAGCACCATTCCAAGAAACACACGGACTTTTTTTCCACTTTCCTCCATAAACGGAAAACGCAACACTTGTAGGAATGAATAGCTACAGAGTGAAGACAATAGGAAGAGGTGAGGAATAGAGGGAGAGGGGTTAACGTTACTTCACCAAGTTTATTCCAAATGTTACAGTAGTTGTACAAGAATATAGTAATATAGCTATTGTATACCATTACATAAATTTATTTGCACACCTCTTTGGCACGGAAACACTGTTACCAGTACCTGGCTTTCTGCAGTCGCTGGTCCCTGATACATTGCACCAAACACAGACCTGACACATCGTCATTGTAACACATTAAAAAAGTGTCTCTAGTATGCTGTGTTACACAGAATACGTCAGCCAAAAACTAATGGAGGCAAAAACGCTTCACATGCGACCTGCATTAAATATACTAGGGCAGACTTTGTACGTCAGTTTGTAGTGAACGAAATATGTACTCTCATAGATACCACCCAGTAACAAAATCAAAAGTGAGAAAAGTATATAAAAAGAAGTACAGTACCCCCTGAAAGATATACAATTTTTCTGAGTCACAAAAGGAAACTAATACTATGGAGATCCTAGTAAAATGGCAAGAGTGTAGCCCTGGTTTGGTGTTAGGTAGATAGGATGCGACTTACTTACAATTAGCCCAAGAAAAGCACCAGCAGCTTAGGCAAACATTGTGTGGAAAACACACAACATACTACCTAGTCAATTTACTGTGCATCAATAAGGTGTTTGCAAATTTTTTTCTTACGTTAAATAGTTGGTTGGTTGGTTTGGGGGATGAAAGGGACCAGACTGCTACGGTCATCGGTCCCCGTTAAATAGTTACTAAAGTAGTGAAGCAAAAGAGGGCATAAAAGATAGAAGGCAACAAACAGAAATAAAAGCCAGATAATTAGAAACGTATATTGGCATCTTACCTCCAATTCTTAACTGATAGGCTCACTGATTTGTTGCCTGAATTGACAGGAATTGATTTCACATTAACCTAATAACACTACTTGCCTATCTTCCCCTATGGTGCGCTACGATTACTTCCTTGCGTTTCTATTCCCGCGCTTCGCCGCATTAGGCTACCATCTGTGAATACTGTAGAAAGTCTACGATCTTCGCAAGCTTCATCGGAACTGTGTTTAGAAATATGAACATCACTACGGTATTTCTCGTACATTTAATAGGAACAGCAGGCACCGCACCAACCACTACCATGACTAAAACTTTTATTATTAACAATACTAAAATTAAAATTACAGCCTACAAATACACAAGGACCATCAACGATAGAAGTAGTGGCAACTCCTTTCATTTTATACTTGGTGACTTCTGTACCAGTTCCTCTCTTTGTTTCAACGTATGAGGGAGTTACTCTAATGGCCACGTTTACAGTTGAACTGTGAGGCCAAATTCAGTAATAATTGGCAAAAACTGTTTCATCTCTCCAATTTACGAGTGATGGATGTAACAATTATAACATTTCTGGATAGTTCAAGAACTATGTATATGATGTGAAAAGTAATTTACAATGGTCCCTTAGTATTGTCATATTCATCTACACTCTCTGATATTTAGTTGACTACATACAGTGCCATAACTTGTATAAAGTTGTCTTATTTTTGTTTTATATAAGGAGATTTGTAGATGAAATGAAATCAGCAGTAAACGTACGAGTCTTCGCCAATTTTCTTTCGAGAAATTTTATAGCAGACGGTGGATATTTACATACTGCCAGAAATAAAAGCACAGCATATATAAATTATTGAAGAATTTAAATAATTTAACATTCGTTGGAGAAAGAAACTATGCATAGGTATCTCAACAAATTTTGAACTATAATTTGGGGCAGTCTACTCTCAGGTCATACATCTATAACTACATCTGTACTCTGTAAATTACTGCGAAGTGAGCGGCACGGGATATGTACCAATGTACCGTTAGGTCTTCCTAACATTCCATTCATGTGTGGATTGTGGGAAGAATGATTGCTTAAATGGCTCTGTACGTGCTGTAATTAATCTAATCTTGTTTTACTGGTTCTTATATGAGCAATGCATAGACGGTTGTAATATATTCCTAGATTCATCATTTGAAATAGGTTCTGAAAAATTTCTATTTAGGTTTTCTTGGAATATTTTACGTCTATCTAAGCGTCTGCCAGTTCAGTTGTTTTAGCATCTCTGGATTGAACAAAAGTGAGATCATTTCTGCTGCCTTTCTTTGTGTCTCTTCAATATCCCATGTTGGTCCCGTTTGGTATAGACCCCACATACTTGAGCAATATTCTAAGACGTGTTGCATGAGTGCTTGGTATGCAGTATTATTTGTAGAGTGATTGCTTTTCCCTAGAATTCTGCCAAGGTCACCTTGTTATCTTCATAGTCACCCCTCCCCTCCTCTCGCATCCTTCCTCTTTCATCTCCTCCACTACCCTCCCCTCCCCATGTCCCCTTCCCCCACTTTGCTCCTGGCCAATTACGTTACATAAAAACTGATGTCGTCATGTGCTGTTGCTCTTGGGCAATTTGCTCTCTACCAGTAGGAATGACTCAAGGTCTGTGCTCTGTAGTGAGAGAACCATAATTAATTTGGCCAGTTGTATGGCTTCAGATCTAAGAACTGGTAGGATAAGCCACAGAATTGGCAAACTGATCATATGGGCCACAAAAATGGCAAGTTGGTAGGATGGGCCAATTACCTTACATAAAAATGACGTATGCTAGGCTGTAAAATTGGCAAACTGGTAAGATAGGCCATAAAATGGCAAGTTGGTACAATACACTAATTGCCTTACATAAAAATGGTGTAATCCCCCTTCCCTCTCCTGTCTTTCCCTTCCCTGTCCTTTCCTCCCCTTTGTGCTCTGTCTAAAATTTTGCATACCAGTTACACATACCATGTAATGTGTCCTCACTAAAGGCTGCCTCAATTCTGAGCCGTCATGCACAAGTGAGCTGTCATCGTCTGTCTCAGTGGCAGAACCCCCACCACCCACCACCCACCTCCCAACCAGACAGATTAGATTAGCCCAGTCTCAATACGTCCATTGGTGGCTATAGTGATCTCCCTCACACTCTGCACCAGTGTGACTAGAAAAGAAAATGAAGAGTGCATAAACCATATATGATCAAAAGTATCCAGACATTAATAGGAGATCTGTGTACTGGTCAGATTGTATGCAATGTGTAAACTAGTAAATAATGAGTATACTGATGTCATTGTGCTAACACACTGTAATCAGCCAGCCAGGGTGCTGTGACTTAGAAACAGAGTAGCTTCATTGTCATCCCATCATGTTGTTTAATCTGAGGTAAGAGTTTATAAAGATTTGTGATCATAGTAGCTAAGTGAATAAGGTAGGTGATTCATAAACATAGGCTTATACATGTCTGAAGTAGAACAGCCACATTAACATTATCGACCGACTGGTTCCACTACATTGAATGAACATTTCTGTAGGAAGAAAACATGTGTAGTACAAAATTATTTTATTTGTTCTGTTTACACCCCTCACAGTATAGTTGGTAATCAATTTGGCATTGTGAACTCACTCTTAACCAATTGAGGTAGCCACTGAAATCTGTATGAAGTGTCACATAAGAGTGGTATACATTTTGTAGGAAACAAACAATAGTTTCTAGCATTCAAACTACAATGTCTCTGAGTAAGTTTTCTACAATTATCTAAAAGAATGTTATCCATTTTTCTAGATTTTAGTCACTATCTCGGGTGATATCCATTAACATAATCCTCTTCTTCTTTCTCATCAAAAATTTAGTTATCCAGCTTAATCATCATGACATATCAGGGGATAACTAGTTCCACAAGATCCAGAACATCTGGACTAAACAGAGTGCTTGAATACACTAATGTCATGGAGTCAGCATTCTCCTTTAAGAGCGAGTTAATAGATATGTTCGGAGTACTAGTACATGCAACAGTGGTCATAAATTACAATATACATTCACTGCCCTCACACAAGTTTACAGTGAGAACTGTTGCTCTGCACTTACCAGGTATACTGTCAAACATAATAACCTTGTTGATTTTTGCAGGAGAGATAATGAAGTACTGAGTGTAGAGCTCAGAGTATTTATTCTTTTATACTGAAACCAGAGATTATATACTATTTTACTCTTTTGAAGTTGCATACACTGCTTCAAGAAAAAAAATATTTGTTAACAGCTACCGATAAATCTTTTACCAGCCATGTGAGAAATCACAAAGGGTACACATGTTGAAGTGTATAGGAATACTCCCCATTGCAAGACAGTCAGAAAATAAATATTAGCACTGATGATGATAAATAAGAATGAACTCAGAAAAAAATATACGCTACTGGCCATAAAAATTGCTACACCAAGAAGAAATGCACGTTATAAACGGGTATTCATTGGACAAATATATTATACTAGAACAGACATGTGAGTACATTTTCACTCAATTTGGGTGCATAGATCCTGAGAAATTAGTACCCACAACAACCACCTCTGGCCGTAATAATGGCCTTCATACGCCTGGGCATTGAGTCAAACAGAGCTTGGATTGCGTGTACAGGTTCAGCTGCCCATGCAGCTTCAACATGATACCACAGTTCATCAAGAGTAGTGACTGGCGTATTGTGACAAGCCAGTTGTTCAGCCACCATTGACCAGACGTTTCAATTGCTGAGACATCTGGAGAATGTGCTGGCCAGGGCAGCAGTCGAACATTTTCTGTATCCAGAAAGGCCTGTACAAGACCTGCAACATTCGGTCATGCATTATCCTGATGACATGTAGGTTTTCGCAGGGATCGAATGAAAGGTAGAACCACGGGTCATAACACATCTGAAATGTAGTGTCCACTGGTCAAAGTGCCGTCAATGCAAACAAGAGGTGACTGAGACGTGTAACCAATGGCACCCCATACCATCATGCCGGATGATACGCCAACATGGCGATGACCAATACACCACTTCCAATGTGCGTTCACCGCGATGTTGCCAAACATGGATGCAACCATCATGATGCTGTAAACAGAACCTGGATTCATCCGAAATAATGACATTTTGTCATTTGTGCACCCAGGTTCGTCGTTGAGTACACCATCACAGGCGCTCCTGTCTGTGATGCAGCGTCAAGGGTAACCGCAGCCATGGTATCCGAGCTGATAGTCCATGCTGCTGCAAACGTCGTCGAACTGTTCGTGCAGATAGTTGTTGTCTTGCCAACGTCAACATCTGTTGACTCAGGGATCGAGACGTTGCTGCATGATCCGTTACAGCCGCGCGGATAAGATGCCTGTCATCTCAACTGATAGTGATACGAGGCCGTTGGGATCCAGCACGGCGTTCCTTATTACCCTACTGAACCCACCGATACCATATTCTGTTAACAGTCATAGGATCTCAACTATCGCGAGCAGCAATGTCGCGATACGATAAACCGCAATCATGATAGGCTATAATCCGATCTGTATCAAAGTCGGAAACGTGATAGTACGGATTTCTTCTCCTTACACGAGGCATCACAACAACGTTTCACCAGGCAACGCCAGTCAACTGCTGTTTGTGTATGAGAAATTGGTTGGAAACTTCCCTCATGTTAGCACATTGTAGGTGTCGCCACCAGTGCTCACCTTGTGTGAATGCTCTGAAAAGCTAATCATTTGCATATCACTGCATCTTCTTCCTGCTGGTTACATTTTGCTTCTGTAGCACGTCATCTTCATGGTGTAGCAATTTTAATGGCCAGTAGTGTATTTAACTAATAAGCATTTTTTCTTTTTCCTAACAGATGTGGTGAACTCGTTGCAACACAGCTACTTGATGTGCAAATAATCCTGTTAAACATCTGTTACAGTTTAAACAACAGCACCTGTAAACATGTAACATGGGAATTATGTCGGTGTTGGTATTTGAAGCTCTTAGATGTGGTGGTGTCAAAGCAACAGTATCCTTCAATGAGTGGGTTTGTCTATGTGGTGCTTCAATGCTGATATCTAATTTATTCCATGGAAATCCTCACTCTTGCTCAGTGATACTGGGTGATCATATAGTCCCTGCTGAGGGAGAAAGAGCACTCATCTACAGGAGCACACTTTTAAAAATCTGTTGTTTACCAGTTTGCAGTCCAGCATGCTCTAGACTGGCAAATGAGCTGCAACAACATTTCAGTCGCTTCTATGAGGGAATGTGAAGCAATCTGTTGGAGACTGAATGCTAAAAACGTCACCCATTAGGAGTAACTGTTACGTAACTTTACAATTCCTGCTGTGCATCAATGTATGAAGAAATGTATTTTTACATTAATGAGTATCTCATATACCCTGCTATAAGTAAGAGTTTACAAACAGACAGAAAAAGTAAGAGCTACATATTTGTGTTTTTTCATTTCCCTTCGAAGTTCCCAGTATCCTAATATAAATGCAAAGTCATCACCAAGAATGAGTGGATGAAACACCTTGGTCACAAGAGCGTTATAACAAAAAGTTGGTCCTGCACGGTTACTGGAAACTGGGAGAAGAGGAAGAATAGATTGCTACTCCCTGATAACATATGTGCTATAACTGATGGACTGCTTCCCATCAACCCTGGACCTTGCCATTAGTGGGGTGGCTTGTGCCCCTGAGTGATAAAGATAGCTGTACCATAGGTACAACCACAATGGAGGGTTGACTGTTGAGAGACTACACACATGAGTAGTTACTAAAGAAAGGCAGCAGCATTGTCAGTATTTGCAGAAGCAACAGTCTGGATGCTTGACTGATGTGGTCCTGTAACATCAACCAAAATGACCTTTCTGTGTTGGTACAAGCTGAAAGCAAGGGGAAAATACAACCATTATTTTACCTGAGGACATGCAACTCTACTGTATGGTTAAATGATGATTGTGTCCACTTGCATAAAATATTTCTCAGGTAAAATAGTCCACCATTTGGATCTTCAAGCGGAGAAAAATCAGGAGGATGGCATCATCAGGAGGAAAAAAGCTTGCATTCTATGGATTAGAGCATGGAATGTTCCATCTCTTAATTGGGCAGATAGATTAGAAAATTCAAAAAGGGAAATAGATGGGTAGAAGTTAGATGTAGTGGGATTCAGTGAAGTTCAGTGGTGGGAGGAACAGGACTTCTGGTCAGCTGAATACTGGCTTATAAATATAAATGCAAACAGGGGTAATGCAGAAATGAATTTAATAGTTAAAAGGGAAATAAGAATGTGGGTAAGCTACTATGAACAGCATAGTGAGTACATTATAATAGCCGAGATAGACACGAAGACCATGCCTATCACAGTAGTTCAAGTTCACATCTCAACTAACTCAGCAGAAAATGAAAAGATTGAGGAAATGTATAGTGACATAAAAGAAATTATTCAGATTGTTAAACGAGATGAAAATTTAATTGTGATGGGGGACTGGAATTTGAAAGTAGGAATAGGAAGAGAAGGAAAAATTTTAGGTGAAGATAGACTGGGGAAAGGGATGAAAGAGGAATCCGCCTGGTAGAATTTTGCACAGAGCCTAATTTAATTGGCCGCTGTGGCCGGGAGCTTCTAGGCGCTACAGTAGCTGCTGCTAGGGTCGCAGGTTCGAATCCTGCCTCGGGCTTGGATGTGTGTGATGTCCTTAGGTTATTTAGGTTTAAGTAGTTCCAAGTCTAGAGGACTGATGACCTCAGATGTTAAGTCCCATAGTGCTTAGAGCCATTTGAACCATTTTTTAACCTAATTTAATCATCGCTAACACTTTGTTTTAGAATCATAAAAGAAAGTCGTCTATGTAGAAGAGACCTAAAGATACCAGAAGGTTTGATTTATTCTATAATAGTTACACATAGATTTTAGAATCAAGTGTGGGACATTTCCAGGGCCAGATGTCGACTCTGACAGCAATTAATTGGTTATGAACTGTAGATCAAAACTGATGTATTTGGAAAAAAATTACTAAATTACCATTTCTTTCTACTTCTATACATCAGAGGCCACCTTATGGTGTATGGCATATGGTACTTCATGACCACTTCTTGTCCACCTCTCCTCTGCCACTCATGGGAACAACAACTATTGGTAAGCCTCAATGTGGACTAGAACCCCTCTATATTTGACCTTCATGGTCTTCTTGCAAGGTATATGTAGGAGGAAACAATATGTTGCTTGATTCTTTTAGCAACTTATTCTCTCGGGATTGTAAGAGTAAACCACACCATGACACACATGACACTTGTTTAATCAAACATTAAGGGTCATCCATGTGTTGCATTTATTTATTTTTAGAATCTATTACCAATGTCCATAACAAGCATTCATTCCCTGCACACCTTCCTGAACTTCATTACAGTTTCTAGTGGTATGACCCCTCTATAAAGAACAGCATCATCTATTTCTGATATCCACTTGGTCAGTGACCAGCAACCTGTGACTTCATGAAATATTCATACTGAACACCACAACAGAGGCAATACTTCTTAACCTGAACGACATTGCTTCATAAGATTATGCAATAGGATAGTACTGAGTAAAATAATGCAGTATATGCTAGCAAATCTATATGCAAGGCAAGACAGTCACAGAGATTACTACATGAAAAGCTAGCAAAATGTTGATTACATCCATAGGATGCCACATATGTTTCTTATCAGACAGAATGTCTGTGAATTTCATAAATAAAGTTTTATTAAGATTGTGCCCATTGACCTCTACTTATGGTACCAGTAAGATTTTTTCATTTGTTCACAATTGCACAGTGCAGAGTTTTGAAAGATAACAAGTTAAGCTGTTTGCTGTGAGGTAGTTGAAGCCCTGGTTCTCTACATGTTTGATTCTGTGAGTACCGGTTGGAAGGGAAATAAAAATTCTTAGTACTGTAAGAGTATTTGGGAAAAGAATTGCATTTCTCATCTGCAGTTTCCCCTTGGTAAATTTTGTACTAGGATTCATCCCGTAATTTCTCTCTGAACTGTGTGATTGAGTATACACTTATAATTTTATGAAACTACATGTTTCCCTTCTTAGCCAAACATGATGGATGGAGATGCTTTATTCTTGCCATTTGTCCTTTATGGTTCAGATAAACCATTTATTGTAGAACTCATGTCTCTTTCACAAAAGAGTGTTGGATTTATAAATTGCTGTACCACCTATTTTTGGCACTGTTAGTTGTGAAGAACAAATCAAAGATAGACATAAGTAATTTTTGGTGTCCTCAATCAGTACTGTCCAAGATGAAATCATTATTGAAACCATCACAAACAATCACTTGCCAGTTATTTTTACTACATCTTATTAGCACTTCATCCAACTCCATGATGGATCCTAT
The DNA here is from genome assembly GCF_023864275.1 of Schistocerca cancellata. Lineage (NCBI taxonomy): Eukaryota > Metazoa > Arthropoda > Insecta > Orthoptera > Acrididae > Schistocerca > Schistocerca cancellata. Next base: position 301,072,974 of record NC_064629.1, read on the forward strand.
GATATTTTCTGTTTTGGGTCTGTCGGCTGTCAGGACTGCTACTGTATCATCTCTATTCCATTTCTGTTACAGAAACACTGCAGTCACAAAACTGATAACACTTGTACAGAAACAATTTTTGATTTTTACATTTTCTGGTAGGGAGATTAGAATCTTACCTTTATAATGTAACAGGCGTACAATTAATGGAAGGAATAAAGATAAACATTACTTGCATTCCATTCAGGACTGTCCTGTATCATATAATTCAATAAATTTCTTTTGGTTTGACGAAAATTTCCAAATGTATTTTGGTGTTTAACATTTGTGCTGATGCACACAAGAGGTATACAACAAATACTGCATGAGGCCACCACCTCACTGGCATAACCACTAGCCCAGAACCTTTCAGTTCCAGATGATGTTCACAAACTCAGGCCTCTTCCTTCTTCCATGTTACTGCCTTCAGCACATTGTATATGCCTATTGATACATCTACATCTACATCTACATTTATACTCCGCAAGCCACCCAACGGTGTGTGGCGGAGGGCACTTTACGTGCCACTGTCATTATCTCCCTTTCCTGTTCCAGTCGCGTATGGTTCGCGGGAAGAACGACTGTCTGAAAGCCTCTGTGCGCGCTCTAATCTCTCTAATTTTACATTCGTGATCTCCTCGGGAGGTATAAGTAGGGGGAAGCAATATATTCGATACCTCATCCAGAAACGCACCCTCTCGAAACCTGGCGAGCAAGCTACACCGCGATGCAGAGCGCCTCTCTTGCAGAGTCTGCCACTTGAGTTTGTTAAACATCTCCGTAACGCTATCACGGTTACCAAATAACCCTGTGACGAAACGCGCCGCTCTTCTTTGGATCTTCTCTATCTCCTCCATCAACCCGATCTGGTACGGATCCCACACTGATGAGCAATACTCAAGTATAGGTCGAACGAGTGTTTTGTAAGCCACCTCCTTTGTTGATGGACTACATTTTCTAAGGACTCTACCAATGAATCTCAACCTGGTACCCGCCTTACCAACAATTAATTTTATATGATCATTCCACTTCAAATCGTTCCGCACGCATACTCCCAGATATTTTACAGAAGTAACTGCTACCAGTGTTTGTTCCGCTATCATATAATCATACAATAAAGGATCCTTCTTTCTATGTATTCGCAATACATTACATTTGTCTATGTTAAGGGTCAGTTGCCACTCCCTGCACCAAGTGCCTATCCGCTGCAGATCTTCCTGCATTTCGCTACAATTTTCTAATGCTGCAACTTCTCTGTATACTACAGCATCATCCGCGAAAAGCCGCATGGAACTTCCGACACTATCTACTAGGTGATTTATATATATTGTGAAAAGCAATGGTCCCATAACACTCCCCTGTGGCACGCCAGAGGTTACTTTAACGTCTGTAGATGTCTCTCCATTGAGAACAACATGCTGTGTTCTGTTTGCTAAAAACTCTTCAATCCAGCCACACAGCTGGTCTGATATTCCGTAGGCTCTTACTTTGTTTATCAGGCGACAGTGCAGAACTGTATCGAATGCCTTCCGGAAGTCAAGGAAAATGGCATCTACCTGGGAGCCTGTATCTAATATTTTCTGGGTCTCATGAACAAATAAAGCGAGTTGGGTTTCACACGATCGCTGTTTCCGGAATCCATGTTGATTCCTACATAGTAGATTCTGAGTTTCCAAAAACGACATGATACTCGAGCAAAAGACATGTTCTAAAATTCTACAACAGATCGACGTCAGAGAGATAGGTCTATAGTTTTGCGCATCTGCTCGACGACCCTTCTTGAAGACTGGGACTACCTGTGCTCTTTTCCAATCATTTGGAACCTTCTGTTCCTCTAGAGACTTGCGGTACATGGCTGTTAGAAGGGGGGCAAGTTCTTTCGCGTACTCTGTGTAGAATCGAATTGGTATCCCGTCAGGTCCAGTGGACTTTCCTCTGTTGAGTGATTCCAGTTGCTTTTCTATTCCTTGGACACTTATTTCAATGTCAGCCATTTTTTCGTTGGTGCGAGGATTTAGAGAAGGAACTGCAGTGCGGTCTTCCTCTGTGAAACAGCTTTGGAAAAAGGTGTTTAGTATTTCAGCTTTACGCTTGTCATCCTCTGTTTCAATGCCATCATCATCCCGGAGTGTCTGGACATGATGTTTCGAGCCACTTACTGATTTAACGTAAGACCAGAACTTCCTAGGATTTTCTGTCAAGTCGGTACCTAGTATTTTACTTTTGAATTCACTGAACGCTTCACGCATAGCCCTCCTTACGCTAACTTTGACATCGTTTAGCTTCTGTTTGTCTGAGAGGTTTTGGCTGCGTTTAAACTTGGAGTGAAGCTCTCTTTGCTTTCGCAGTAGTTTCCTAACTTTGTTGTTGTACCACGGTGGGTTTTTCCCGTCCCTCACAGTTTTGCTCGGCACGTACCTGTCTAAAACGCATTTTACGATTGCCTTGAACTTTTTCCATAAACACTCAACATTGTCAGTGTCGGAACAGAAATTTTCGTTTTGATCTGTTAGGTAGTCTGAAATCTGCCTTCTATTACTCTTGCTAAACAGATAAACCTTCCTCCCTTTTTTTATATTCCTATTAACTTCCATATTCAGGGATGCTGCAACGGCCTTATGATCACTGATTCCCTGTTCTGCACTTACAGAGTCGAAAAGTTCGGGTCTGTTTGTTATCAGTAGGTCCAAGATGTTATCTCCACGAGTTGGTTCTCTGTTTAATTTGCTCGAGGTAATTTTCGGATAGTGCACTCAGTATAATGTCACTCGATGCTCTGTCCCTACCACCCATCCTAAACATCTGAGTGTCCCAGTCTATATCTGGTAAATTGAAATCTCCACCTAAGACCATAACATGCTGAGAAAATTTATGTGAAATGTATTCCAAATTTTCTCTCAGTTGTTCTGCCACTAATGCTGCTGAGTCGGGGGGTCGGTAAAAGGAGCCAATTATTAACCTAGCTCGGTTGTTGAGTGTAACCTCCACCCATAATAATTCACAGGAACTATCCACTTCTACTTCACTACAGGATAAACTACTACTAACAGCGACGAACACTCCACCACCGGTTGCATGCAATCTATCCTTTCTAAACACCGTCTGTGCCTTTGTAAAAATTTCGGCAGAATTTATCTCTTGCTTCAGCCAGCTTTCTGTACCTATAACGATTTGTGGACAACAGCCACGGGCAGATCTGTTAACTGCTGACTACACTGCTTGTGCCTTGTATTGGTGGACTTGTAGATTCTCCTGCCAATAGGCACCAAAACACAGCACACTGCAGACATTCAGACAGTTATTATTCAGCCTTTAGACAATTCAGTTGAGTGCCTCCAGTCAGTCAGTACAGTGCTCTGAATACTATGTACTACTTCCTGCCTTAGCAGTTGCTTTTTATGGAGAAACTGGATTATCAGGGGTATATGTAATTACTAGTATCAGTTATAGCAACAACAGCATAGACTGCCAAGAGACAGCAATATTATTTACATATCACCATATTAAGTTTAGGAAACCAAGTTCCATGCATCAAATTGTGTCCAAGTACCATTTTGTAATGTACTCTTAATAAATATTGTTTATTATTTCTTACTCTGCTGCCACACTTTTTTTATAGTGCCACTCTCTCAAATAAGTATTAATTAGCAAGTGTGCAGTGGCCACCTTTAATGAAGTACAGTAGGGATTCACTTTTCTGCTGCTCTAGACATTTTGGTTGGGTTAGTAGTAGTCTCCAATTACTACACTCATAGAAACTGATAAAGCTGAAGATTTTTGGACAGTCAATCTTTTCCAGATGCTTGGCTGGCATGATCACCTGATCTCACTCCCTGTGGTTTGTGGTTGTGGGCAAGGTTTACCAGGGGAACATTCACACATGCTGATCTGAAGTGCAGCATATCAAGAGAGGTAGACAGCATATCTACAGACATGCTTTGTTCTGCTGTGCAAAATTCAATCCTGCACTTTCAGACTCTTCTGCACACTGATGGGCACCATATTGAGCCCCTTTTGCAGCAATAATGGTTCCAGTATGTAATAGTATGATGTACCACAGCAGCACATTAGAAGTGTTCCAATTGAATTGATTCTGCATTATTTCCCTTTCCTTTGTCTTTGACAATAATGCTCATGAGTTTGGTAGTTGTGTTGTAATTAGTGTCTGTGTTATAACATGTTAAACAGGTAAAGTTTAATTATAACCACACCATAGATCATGGCATGTGTGCCACTGAGTGAGAGGCAATGTACCAGGCATGCTGAAATATCATGGCCCCACTGTACTGAGTAACTGTTGAAGCTCTGCCTAATCATGTTTGATAAATGCTTTATTTATGGTTTGCTGTATGCCACAAAACCAGAGACCAGTCACCACACTAGTATGAGGAACATCTACAACAGCTCCATTCTTGCTTTCAGTAACTGTCCACACCTTTCAAAATGGGCTCAGTGACCATATATGCACTATCCACATGATTCGTGGTTGCACTATCAGATACCTACTGTTCCAATAGCTGAAATGTAAAAAAAAACATTACGTAAACCTCCTTCACACCCCTCCGCATCAAGACATTGTGTTTTCCCATCTATCTTTACATACATTTATCATTATCAATTTTTTCAATATAGTCGGCAAAATATCATTATCATGATATAATACAAAACAGCCTTATCCATGCTAAGCATTAATTTAATGACTACATTTCCTATAAGAAACTCTGTTACAGACTCACTATAACACACATACCTATCCAAAGTGATTTAGTCACCTCACAGTGTATAAAATAGAAATAATGAACTCACCAGCAAAGCTCACAACATAGAATATTAGCCATCCTTTAAAGAGCATTCTGGTGGCTTTGGAGTGCTGTATATGTTATAGAACTGGTACAGTGTGATCATGTGGCCCTCCGCTGCTAATGTAAGTCATGGCAATGAAGTGGTGTGTGCATGCAAACTGGTTGTATGTAATCAGCAAAGTAAGATGGGTTGATTTAGAAGCAGGAAAGAATGGCGGACAGGAGCTATTATGTTGGGACATGCCCACAACCACATTACCAATTAAGCTGCCCAGTTTATTTGTCTCTAAGTGCAGGCTGTGCAGTGTATCTGCAAGGAATGTTGTACCACACACAGTGATGTAGTGTGGCATCTGAACAGTGATCATAAAAAGATCCTGACCAACAGACCAGACATGGAGTCATGCCTTCTCAATGGCAATTGGCTCGAAACCCATGAAAGTGAATGCAGATCAATCTCAACAATTTTTGGAGCAAACTTCATGAAGGCAACTGCGGGCTGTGGGTAAATTATAATACCTCATTGTTTACAGTGGCACCTAAGGCCACATATTTTCAGTGGGAAAAATAACATAGTAACAGGACAGTAGCTGATGTGGTGATTATAGTGGTCCGAAGAGTCTCAGTTTCGCTTCATGTCAATGATGGAATCTGTAGAGTGCACTGTCCACACAATGAGGTGTTTAAGCTGTAGTGTTGTGTTGTTCAAGCCAGGGGATGTTTTCTGTTGTTTTTTGTACCATGACTTTGGCCTACTCATTCAAGTCATTGTGAACATAAACCAGGATGTTTATATCAATACTGATAGTAGCTAATTGTTACACTTGATTCTGCATCTTTATGATGAGTACTCTGTGTATACTCCCATCTTCCAATATAACAACAGCCACATTCACATCCATATGTTACTGGTTTGACAGACACTCATACATTGCTATATCAACTGGTCTTAACACCACAGAAAATGTTGGACTTTCTGGAACAGTGGTAGAAACATAGTAGTAAATATCCCTGCAGTTCAGTAGCTCTATGGTTTCTAATCATCTACGAGTGGCTTCAGTTGAATTTGGTCTATCTGAAGAAACTTGTGGAGTCTCTTCCTTCATGAAGTGAGGCCATTATCAGGGCTAGAGACATTGTTACATGGTAGTATTTTGATGATGGGAGTCACTAACCATGGGAAGTGAATATCAGAAACACTACCTCTTTTGATGATCTACTATCAGAAATAATACCTCTTTTGATGATCTACTTAGTGTGGGAAATGAATTTCAGAAATGATGTATAATTCACTGGATGATGAATATCATGTAAAACATAATCTGCATACAGAATACAATGACTTTAAATGTGCATCAGTCTCATGGAAGAAAAATGTTGGAAATGAAGACAACTTTATTTAGAATAAGCTGTTCTCAATAACACATTTAACAATACTCCTCGCACTTGGTGAACATGACGTCACTCTAAGAACTGTATGACAAGCCACAGAGGAAGCATTCTGTGAGCATGTGTTAATTCTGGATTTGGAGAACTTCTTAGCACTGGGAGGAATTTATACTTGGATGTGCCTATTTGCACAATACATTGCTTGGTCACAGCTTATACGTACAACAGAATGCTCCCAGTAAGAGGTAATCTGCACCGCTAAGTTTCAGTTCCATTTAGTCTGATAACAGAAGTGTGTGTTCATTCTATGTCATTAACAATGTTCTCACGAGGCTTTTTAACATACACCATTCAGTACAAATCTGTCACAGTGTACATGGTGAGCAGATAGAGTGGAAAGGTTTGGCAGAATTAAAATTTATTATTTTTTAAATTTTTCCTTAGATTTTTGGTGCGGTCAACTATGATTTACAGTTGAGCTGTGGCTGGACCAGGGCTGAAGCAAAACCAGATATTTCTAGATACCACACTTACCCACACTTAGTCTACATGAACAGCATTCCCACACTGAGTACTGCTGACAGGGCCACTATTGCAAAGTATTGCTGATGGATGGACATGTCTGAACTAACCCCTGCCAGTCAATCATAGGACTAGGAACAATCATATGGGGAATATGGAGTGGGCTGGCTAGAGAGCTCCAGTACCATAGGGTAACTCTCGTTCCTGTCAGTTCTCATCCTGACTAGACATGTTCTCCTGCTCCTTTCTACGGGCAATATGCCCATTAGTTTGGATGTAGCAGCCTCTTGGCATGACATTTAAATCTTCCCATATCCCTTACTAATAAAAGATGGGGAAATAAACTCCAGTGAGTGAATCAGATACTCCTGGTGCTATCTTCTTGACAAATTTCCTGACATTCTCAACTCCCGACATTGCACCTAATTCCTAATCACAGTCCATTCATGTACAGCCTCCAACTTATACATAACTATGGGCATGAAAGACCAATAATTTAATATAGTTTATTAAAATGTTGACACTCTCAAATAATTAGATGTACCACAAATATCAACAAAGAAGAATTAAGTATAACAGCAACTGGCAGATATGTTACACTTACCATAACATCACTTGAAAATCACAGCTACAACTTGAAAGTTATAAGCTAAAATTACATTAAATTTCTGAATAATCAGAACAACATTCATAAAAGAAACTGATAAATTAGTGGGTATTTGGTCAAACAGTTATTTTGATTTTCATCCATAATAATTGCAAACACTCAAATATGGAAACTAGTAGTACTGCCAGAGTGTACGAGTTATATAGAAAATATTTTCTGTTTCATTAAGCAGTTAGAAAACAGAATACATCTGGCTAAGCAGAATTAATTGGTAATTTTTCATTTGTGTAGTCTTAAAAGTTAGACATTCTTTCAGACCGTGCTGATCAAGAAGGCCAAAAGTGATAATGTCTTGCTTTGAACTGGTTCCTATTATATATACATCCCAACATTTAGTGCAGAAAGGCATTTGTTAGTTAGGTCTACTGAATAAAAGCAATGTGTAATATAAAACTAATGATAAAAAACTCAGAATATTGAGACAGAATCAGAAGAATATCAATGGGAAAGACACTTCAGTAAATGACACAATAGATGAAACTCTGAATTGTTCATAAATTATATTTCTAACAAGATTTTTGTATATGATACACGTGAGTGACAAATGCGTGATAAATCAGAGATTAAGGTACACTATCCGATGAAAAAGTTCCTGGATACAAATATTTAATGCTGAATTGACCGCAATGACATGAGAGGTGGACCCACCAGTATAAAAGGAGGTGGAGAGTATTTTGTTTTCAATAGAGAAGCAATAACATCAGAATGGGTTGATTGCGACAGCTTATTGACTTTGACTGTGGACTGGGCATTGGATGTCACCTGAGTAACAAATCCATCAGATTCATTTACACCATTTTCAATTTGAAGAAGTTGACTGCTGGTGATGTGATCATGAAGTGTAAATGTGAAGAAACACACACAGTTAGCTAGACCTCATGTATAATGAACAGGGTCCATTAGGCACTGTTGATGGTGGTTGTACAAAACTGTGTGAAAACAATGGAAGGAATCACTGCTGAGTTTCAAAGTACTACCATCAGTCTATCTACCACAATGACTGAGGATATGGAGTTAAAAAATGAGGCACAATGTTCGAGCTACTCCTCATAAGCCACACATTTCTGTAGCCAATGGTAAAATACACTTGAGATGGCATAAGGAGCAATGGCACTGAACAGTGGATGACTGGAAATGATTCATTTGGAGTGACAAAACATGCTACATTCTAAGGCAATCCAACTGAAGGGTTGGAGTTTGGAAAATGCCTTGAGGATATTACTTATCTTCATGTGTAGAGCCAACAGTGAAATATGAAGGAGGTAGTGTTATGGTATGAGTGAGGTTTTCATGGCTGGGGTGTGACATTCTTGATGCACTTCCAAAAATGCTAAATGCAGAAGGATATGCTCACATTTTACAGTACTCTGTATTTTGTAAAGTAGGGGATCAGTTTGGAGACAATGACTGTATCAGCATGACAATGCACTCTGTCACAAAGCAGCATCTGTGTGGGAATGGTTTGTAAACAAAAACATTCCTTAAAGGGACTGGCCTGCCCAGAGCCCCAATACAAACTCAATGCAATTCCTTTTCTCATGAATTAGAATGTTGATTTCACTAAAGACCCCAGCACACATAGCTACCTTATCTGGTTGTAACAGAATAGGCTGCCATGCCTCCACACCCATTCAGACAGCTTATTGAAAGTGTCCCCGGCAGAGTTAAAGCTGTCATAAAGGAGGAAAGTGGTCACACCTTGTATTATTGTCCACTGTGTCTAGATAATTTGAATCAGATAGTGTATATTGTGTTAGGAATTTCAAAAAATGTGGTACTCAGGAAGTGAAACTAAACTGTCAATAGATTTTTAAAATATAGCAACATGTTTTTAGAAATCATGCAATTTCCACAAACATTAAATCACCTAAATAAAAAAAATTTGTAACAAGAGGGAACATTATTATTTAAGAAACACATAATTGTGACAAATGCAAGGCCATATATGCAGTCAGTAAATTAGTTTCATAAAAACAACCACGAAATAGCTTAACAAAGGCAGAATGTTACATGTTCTGGCTAGAATCATGTCTCTGGTGGAGTAAGTCATAGTGCCTCAAAGTACTTAAGTCGCAGTTCTGGAAGTTACCTATCAAAATTAATTGAAGTTAACAGTTGCCATTTACAGAACTAGTTCATTACATCCAGTCTGTTCAAAATGTTTGTGGGACTCTAACATACAGCAGTATACTGGCAATTCTGGAGTAGATTTAAAGAAAAATATATATATGACTGCAAAAACGAAGTTATGTCAGAGATAAGAAAAAAGTTGATAATTTTTGTCATCTTTCAAGGCAAAGCGACACAGATATGCTGAACAGAGGTATTAAAATATAGGTACTCAGTACATGGAGCATAAAATAGGAATCCTCCAAAGCTGTCTTTGAACCTTGAAAAAATCTCAGTTCCCATTAAACTCTGAGCACAAATTTATTAAGCCAAGGTTGCCAGTGAATAACCTTAACAAGAGTCACATCTGTGTGCATAGTTTCTGCTTCTAGTGCTTCCAGGTAACTTTTGATGCTGCACTTCACATTTGTCACCAGACTGCTAATATCTCTGCCCAGTATCTGTACCTCATCCTTCTCATTCAAATCTCAAAATAAAACCTCAATGTCCTCCATAACATGGCGAAGGCTCACACTTGGTTTCACAATAACTGTAGCCTGGAACCTTGTTCTTAACTTTTCCTGTGACTGTTGGCCTATAGCACTCCCCTGGTGCTACCTAGCAGCAAACCTTTCATTTTCCTGTCTGATTTCGTTTTCCATCTCTCTGAAACCCCCTTTCTATCGGTTTGTTGCATCCTGTTTTCATTTACTGCTAAATAATTGTTGAATGGACATATAACAGGTCAACAGCTACCAGTGTCAGTTTTAAAATTGCATATGCTTATGTGTCCAGAAGCAGCTGACATAAAAATTTTCTGAGTGTTGTAGTGCATCATAATGTAAAAAAGATACTGGGGAAACCAATGTTTCAGCCTTCTCCTGGGTCTACTTGGTAGATCCAAAAGAAAGCAACTGTAACCATGACTGAAATGTTGGTTTCTCCTGCAACAGGATCTTCCCTAGTAAAGCACTGTGGTGTTGAAACAAATATTTGGATTCATGACAGCTTTAATTTTACTTTTTAACACAAACAAACATTAATGATCATATGTACAAGTGACACATCATCTGTAAAATTAACTGAAGCCTGTCTGCCCCCTTAGCTGAGTTGGCCAGCACTTCTGGATTTGATTCCAAGTCGGGTTGAAGATCTTCTCCACTCAGGGAATGGGTGTTGTGTGGTCCTCATCATCAACACACAAGTCACTCAATGTGGCATCAACTGAAAAGACTTACGACTCAGCGGCTGAGTTTTCCCTTGGTGGGAACTCCTGGTCATCAATGCCATTCAGTCATTTCATGACTTCACTGAAGCCCATATTGATAGGAAACTGAAACTGAGTTGGTGCACTGATGTGCTATTCATGAAGTTCCCTATCACATGATTTGTTCTTAGAAATAATTCTCATTCCATTGACCAACATGGAAAAAGGCTCCCATTATTTTGCACAATTCAGTTCTCTCTTGTTGCATGGAATTATGTAGAGAGTGATTCTGTGCTGATATTACAAACTTTCAGGGATCACAGACAGGAGTAAATGTATCAGTTTGAGGTAAGGCATCCTAGTCTGGAAACGACTGAGTTGAATCTGAATTGGAAGAAACACACTGACAATCTGCTAAAATGTTGAGGTTCAGCTACTTATGCTACTAGGGTTATTGCAAGTTTTGGTGATAAACAGGTCAGTAAATTAGCCTACTATGCCCATTTTCATTCACCACTTTCATATGGCACCATATTTTGAGGTATTCATCACTAAGAGAAAAAGTATTTTCGTCTGGTAATACTCTTTGTTTCCTGTTTAATAGGTAAGATGACATTCAACTCAGTGAATTTTCACTAAAAACATATCGTCACAGCTTATGAATAAGTAGTTTGTGATCTAATGTGTCAAAGGGCACAAAAATCCCCGATACATTCATTTTATTATCTAAACTACTACTAATTTTTTGAATAAGTTCATTGATGGCCTAGCGCTCTTTGGAAACCATGCTGATTGTTCTGGATAATATCTTGAAGATTATTATAGTTAATTATCTAGTTACATGCCACTCTTTCAAATATTTGGGAAAATATTGATAACAATGAGATTGATCAATAATTACCCAGTGCATTATATATATATATATATATATATATATATATATATATATATATATATATATATATGCATCATATTTGACCATATTTCAGTCTATCAGAAAAACATCCTGCCTTGAAAGACTGACTGATTATAAGTGACAGAGAATATGCAATACTTTGGATGACTGCCATTATAATTTTTGTAGGAATTTCATCAGAGCCTACAGAATTTAAGTTCTTAAAGGACTTTATGATATCAGCTGTTACTTCAAAACAGGACATATGGGTGAATTTGAATGCAATGGACTAAAATAAAGTGGAAACAGGATACAAGTTTGGAGGTGAAAGTTGCTCAGTTTTACATGGATTTGTGAAGTGGCTGTTAAAAGTTTCACAGATCTGTGTAGGGCCCAAAACAGTCTCACCTGCAACTACTAGATCAAGTTTTGGTTGTCTGCCATTTTTGATACCTATTTCATTCTTTAAAATGGACCATATTGCCTTAGATTTATTTTTAGCATTTGAAATGTAATTATTATGCTTTTGCCTCAATATGTAGTTCTCTGTTCCTCATACTTGAAATCAGAATACCCCTTGTTATCTATGATCCGTTCTTAGGTGTGTTAGTTTTTAAAGTTATAAAAGGAAAGTATTTATTGGACACTGCCAAGAAGGCCTCCAGAGGGTTATTGAAATTTTTATTTACTGAGGACTTTGCAGTAAATGGCCATGAGAGGCTGATTTCATAGACAAATATTTCTATATTTTCTTGTCTAAAACTTCTGACTTTCCTATTCATGTACTTTGGGCTAACACAAGGTAGTGGCACTAACAGAGTGCAGTCACCTGAGATCCCTAAGTTTACTACACATTTTTCTGTTACTCCGTAAATTAAGCTACTAGCAATGTTATCTATGCAGGATGCAGATGAAGCAGTTATCCTTAACATTTCTAGAAAATTTGGAATAAAACCATGTCTGCACATGAGCTACTTCAGCTTAAAAGCAAATTTGTGATTTTTTCACATCTATAGTAAAATCAGCTTAAAAACAATATTTTTACATAACTTTAAAGTTTTGAATTTGTGAAGTAAATTTTCAGGTTTGACTAGAACACTGCAGGAGATTGAGTAACCAGGGTGTGATGTATGCTGAATATCAGCTTATTATAGTCCTGAAGTTCCATGCAACAACTCTCAAATGTGTATTCTTCATTTAAATTGTTGAAATCTTGCCTAATTTGATGTTTTACTGATGAATGAACCAGAATTTGATGACAGCACCTTCCCTTACAACTCCATCTTATGAGGCCTGTGGCAGTGTAGTGAAGAAAGAGTGTGGAGTGATGAGTCTAAAGGAGGCACAACATAGCAAAGATGCTCATTGTAAAGGTATTATCTGAAATGACATTAAGGTACAGTGTGAAAATATCATGTTCCCTAAACAACCGCACTTGGCTGAACACCCAAGAATAATACAAACACTTGAGATGTCCGGAAAGCTTAAGATCACATCTCACTTATCTCTGTTATAAAGAGAAACTTAAATTCCATATACTCAAAAGACACTCCAACCCCATATCCTCCTTAACAAATTTCTGTGTTTGAAATGTCCCCCTCCTACTATAGTATTAAAGCTACTACAATCTGCCAATACAAGTAATATACCCATCATCAGAGATTGGTAAGCACATGGCAATCTCAAGGAAGATTACTCTCTATATATTCAATCTCAACTGACTTTGTTTTAAAATATGAACTAATCATATTCGAACATTTCAATATGCTGGATTCACATTTTATGGTAGTTGTAAATACAAGCAAACAAGTGTGCTATGAAAGAGACAAATTCGTGGTTGGTGTTGCAAATACACATAATATCACTCATATTGTATATCTCTTTAGATATGAGAGTGTGAAATTACAATCATTATTTGTGTAGGTACGTACACCGTGCCTTGTTGCCCTGAATTTCCCAGAAACATACCTAAAAACAAGCATTCATCATATCACTTTATGTGACACATCATCATATCACTCATTTCTAGGTGTTTCTGTCAGTAACTTTGTACCCAAATTTTTGACAATTATACAATTGAAACAATTAGCATCTCGAGGAGTCTACTAAATCATTTCACTAAAGGAAATATCTGTCAAGGTATACATTCCTAAACAAAGCATGTGAGTGGAGAGTGAACAAACCTGGCGAACATTGTACTTGAGGAGTAGGAGCTCACTACATATCATATATATGGTTGTCATCTTACTTATATGATACACAGTCTCCACATGTCACAGAGTGCTGCAATAATGTTATTAAATATCTAAATGGGAAGAAATGATGAGTGTAAATTGGTTATTGATGTAAAGCTTCACAAGAAGAGAAAGTTGAGCTGTAGCTCACAAATATACATGTTAATCAAGTAAGATGGGAAAAGGGCCAAGGACAAATGGAGATTAGCAGGGAATCGACGGAAAATTCTGAAACAATCAGGACAAGATGGGGAACAGCAATATAGTTCAATGGGCCTTGACTTCAGTTTCAACTTGTCTGGGTCACTAGAAATCTTGGATGTTATTCGATTTTATTGACAGGATACAATTCTGCATATAAATAATATACTTTGAAGAAATAATTCAGTATCAAATAATATTCAGATCTCTACTCAGCACTTATCGTTGGATTTATTACATTCCAAAAACAAAATGACAACAGATCCAAATTTACCCCACACCCTTGAAGTTATATATGGGGCGTTTTCATTTTCCCTAGAAAAGGAAGCTTTTTTGGGGCACTGAAGAGGTGGAACAAACATCACTAGACAGAATTTACAAGAACTAGCACATTAATGTAGGTAATGCATCCCAACAATTACAAGCCGTCCACTGATGTAGCGGAACCTAATGGGAGAACATCTCAATACCACCCCTCCAACTGCAGGAACAGAATATTCATTACTTTTGTGTCACTTCTTCTATGTGCAGGATTCCTATTCAGAGTAATTACACTTATGGTAGCTGGTGTAGTTTAAAAATTAATTGTGTAAAAAACATATCTCTAATATGAAAACAGGCAGAGAGGTACCAATGATGCGCTGTCTAATGATTCACTTATGGGGAGTATCATTTATTTGCAGCAGCCTCTAGGACACAAGGTACATAGAAAACATCAGAGTTTGGATGCTTTACAAGCTAGTCAACATGAACCCTTCTAAAACAATACGACGTATCAGTTACAACAGACACATATGTTAGAGTAATTAAAATAGTTTACAACAGATAGCCCGGTATCTTCTTTACACACGTGACTCATACAGAATAACGATAGACAGGACACCATACATGGGATTACTGAAGAAAGGAAAAGGAAGATTGGGTTTTAACGTCCTGTCAGCCTTCAGGACATTAGAAACGGAGCACAAGCCTGGATTGTAAGGATGGAGAAGGGCGTCATGACCTTTCAAAGGAACCATCCAAGCATTTTCCTTGCGAAATTTAGTGAAATCATGGAAAACCTAAATCTAGATGGCCAGACGTGAGTTTGAACCATCATGCTCCCGAATGTGAGTATAGTCTGCTGACCACTGCACCACCTCACTCGGTATGGGATTACTTGTCTCTTAAAACTGAAACTAGGCCACTGAAATAATATGTACCACCTGGCATACAATATAAAGTTCGTTTCAAAGCACAGACATAGGTGCAGGTAGCTTATATATGCCTAAACAGTAAGACATAGAACTAACACCATTCCAAGAAACACACGGTCTTTTTTTCCACTTTCCCCCATAAACGGGAAGCGCAACACATGTAGGAATGAATAGCTACAGAGTGAAGACAATACGAAGAGGTGAGGAATAGAGGGAGAGGGGTTAGCGTTACTTCACCAAATTTATTCCAAATGTTACAGTAGTTGTACAAGAAGATAGTAATATAGCTATTGTATACCATTACATAAATTTATTTGCACACCTCTTTGGCACGGAAACACTGTTACCAGTACCTGGCATTCTGCAGTCTCTAGATTCCCTGATACATTCCACCAAACACAGACCTGACACATCGTCATTGTAACACATTAAAAAAGTGTCTCTAGTATGCTGTGTTACACAGAATACGTCAGCCAAAAACTAATGGTGGCAAAAACGCTTGACATGCGACCTGCATTAAATATACTAGGGCAAACTTTGTACGTCAGTTTGTAGTGAACGAAATATGTACTCTCATAGATACCACCCAGTAAGATAATCGAAAGTGAGAAAAGTATATAAAAAGAAGTACAGTACCCCCTGAAAGATATACAATTTTTGTGAGTCACAAAAGGAAACTAATACTATGGAGATCCTAGTAAAATGGCAAGAGTGTAGCCCTGATTTGGTGTTAGGTAGACAGGATGCGAGTTACTTACAATCAGCCCAAGAAAAGCACCAGCAGCCTAGCAAACATTGTGTGGAAAACACACAACATACTACCTAGTCAATTTACTGTGCATCAATAAGGTGCTTGCAAATTTTTTTCTTACGTTAAATAGTTACTAAAGTAGTGAAGCAAAAGAGAGCGTAAGAGATAGAAGGCAACAAACAGAAATAAAAGCCAGATAATTAGAACCGTATAGTGGCGTCTTACCTCCAATTCTTAACTGATAGGTTCACTGATTTGTTGCCTGAATTGACAGGAATTGATTTCACGTTAACCTAATAACACTTCTTGCCTATCTTCTCCTATGGTGCGCTACGATTACTTCCTTGCGTTTCTATTCCCGCGCTTCGCCGCATTAGGCTACCATCTGTGAATACTGTAGAAAGTCTACGATCTTTGCAAGCTTCATCGGAACTGTGTTTAGAAATATGAACATCACTACGGTATTTCTCGTACATTTAATAGGAACAGCAGGCACCGCACCAACAGCTACCATAACTAAAACTTTTATTACTAACAATACTAGAATTAAAATTACAGCCTACAAATACACAAGGACCATCAACGATTGAAGTAGTGGCAACTCCTTTCATTTTATACTTGGTGACTTCTGTACCAGTTCCTCTCTTTGTTTCAATGTATGAGGGAGTTACTCTAATGGCCACGTTTACAGTTGATCTGTGAGCCCAAATTCAGTAATAATTGGCAAAAACTGTTTCATCTCTCCAATTTACGAGTGATGGATGTAACAATTATAACGTTTTGGATAGTTCAAGAACTATGTATATGATGTGAAAAGTAATTTACAATGGTCCCTTAGTATTGTCATATTCATCTACACTCTCTGATATTTAGTTGACTACGTACAGTGCCATAACTTGTATAAAGTTGTCTTATTTTTGTTTTATATTAAGAGATTTGTAGATGAAATGAAATCAGCAGTAAACGTGCGAGTCTTCGCCAATTTTCTTTCGAGAAATTTTGTAGCAGACTGTGGATATTTACATACTGCCAGAAATAAAAGCACAGCATATATAAATTATTGAAGAATTTAAATAATTTAACGTTCATTGGAGAAAGAAACTATGCATTGGCCACAAGTACTTAGCAGTCTTATAAGTACTTGAACAACACTATTGCACGTGCATAGATATCTCAACAAATTTTGAACTATAATTTAGGGCAGTCTTCTCTCAGGTCATACATCTATAACTACATCTGTACTCTGTAAATTACTGCGAAGTGAGAGGCACGGGTTATGTACCAATGTACCGTTAGGTCTTCCTCCCATTCCTTTCATGTGTGGATTGTGGGAAGAATGATTGCTTAAATGGCTCTGTACGTGCTGTAATTAATCTAATCTTGTTTTACTGGTTCTTATATGAGCAATGCATAGAGGGTTGTAATATATTCCTAGACTCATCATTTGAAATAGGTTCTGAAAAATTTCTATTTAGGTTTTCATGGAATATTTTACGTCTATCTAAGCGTCTGCCAGTTCAGTTGTTTTAGCATCTCTGGATTGAACAAAAGTGAGATCATTTCTGCTGCCTTTCTTTGTGTCTCTTCAATATCCCGTGTTGGTCCCGTTTGGTATAGGCCCCACATACTTGAGCAATATTCTAAGACGTGTTGCATGAGTGTTTGGTATGCAGTCTTATTTGTAGAGTGATTGCTTTTCCCTAGAATTCTGCCAATGAAATGCAGTCTGCATTCTGCTTTACCTATAACTCAGGCTACATGATCATTAATAGGATAGCAGTGTATGTTCTGGATGGTCTTAACCTTGACTTCAAGGTCACCTTGTTATCTTCATAGTCACCCCTCCCCTCCTCTCGCATCCTTCCTCTTTCATCTCCTCCACTAGCCTCCCCTCCCCATGTCCCCTTCCCCCACTTTGCTCTCGTCCAATTACGTTACATAAAAACTGATGTCGATATGTGCTGTTGCTCTTGGGCAATTTGCTCTCTACCAGTAGGAATCACTCAAGGTCTGTGCTCTGTAGTGAGAGAACCATAATTAATTTGGCCAGTTGTATGGCTTCAGATCTGGGAACTGGTAGGATAGGCCGCAGAATTGGCAAACTAATAGTATGGGCCACAAAAATATCAAGTTTGTAGGATGGGCCAATTACCTTACATAAAAATGAAGTATGATAGGCTGTAAAATTGGCAGACTGGTAAGATAGGCCATAAAAATGGCAAGTTGGTGCAATACACTAATTGTCTTACATAAAAATGGTGTAATACCCCTTCCCTCTCCTGTCTTTCCCTTCCCTGTCCTTTCCTCCCCTTTGTGCTCTGTCTAAAATTTTGCATACCAGTTACACATACCATGTAATGTGTCCTCACTAAAGGCTGCTTCAGTTCTGAGCCGTCATGCACAAGTGAGCTGTCATCGTCTGTCTCAGTGGCAGAACCCCCACCACCCACCTCCTGACCAGACAGATAAGATTAGCCCAGTCCCAATAAGTCCATTGGTGGCTATAGTGATCTTCACACTCTGCATCAGTGTGACTAGAAAAGAAAATGCAGAGTGCATAAACCATATATGATCAAAAGTATCCAGACATTAATAGGAGATCTGTGTACTGGTCAGATTGGATGCCATGTGTAAACTAGTAAATAATAAGTATACTGATGTCATTGTGCTAACACGCTGTAATCAGCCAGCTAGGGTGCTGTTACTCAGAAACAGAGTAGCTTCATTGCCATCTCATCATGTTGTTTAATCTGAGGTAAGAGTTTATAAAGATTTGTGATCATAGTAGCTAAGTGAATAAGGTAGGTGATTCATAAACATAGGCTTATACATGTCTGAAGTAGAATAGGCACATTAACATTATCAACCGACTTTTTCAACTACAGTGAATGAACATTTCTGTAGGAAAAAAACATGTGTAGTACAAAATTGTTTTATTTGTTCCTTTTACACCCCTCACAGTATAGTTGGTAATCAATTTGGCATTGTGAACTCACTCTTAACCAATTGAGGTAGCCACTGAAATCTGTATGAAGTGTCACATAAGAGTGGTATACATTATGTAGGAAACAAACAATAGTTTCTAGCATTCAAACTACAATGTCTCTGAGTAAGTTTTCTACAAATATCTAAAAGAATGATATACATTTTTCTAGATTTTAGTTACTATCTCGGGTGATAGGCGTTAACATAATCCTCTTTTTCTTTCTCATCAAAAATTTAGTTATCCAGCTTAATCATCATGACATGTTAGGTGATGACTAGTTACACAAGATCCAGAACATCTGGACTAAGCAGAGTGCTTGAATACACTAATGTCATGGAGTCGATATGTTCAGAGTACTAGAACATGCAGCAGTGGTCATAAATTACGATATACATTCACTGCCCTCACACAAGTTTATAGTGAGAACTGTTGCTCTGCACTTACCAGGTATAGTGTCAAACATAAAATTACCTCGTTGATTTTTGCAGGAGAGATAGTGAAGTACTGAGTGTAGAGCTCAGAGTATTTATTCTTTTATACTGAAATCAGATATTATTTACTTTTTTACTCTTTTGAAGTTGCATACACTGCTACAAGAGAAAAATATTTGTTAACAGCTACCGATAAATCTTTTACCCAGCCGTGTGGGAAATCACAAAGGGTATAGGAATACGCCCCATTGCAAGACAGCCAGCATATAAATATTAGCACTGATGATGATAAATAAGAATGAACTCAGAAAAAAATATACGCTACTGGCCATTAAAGTTGCTACAGCAAGAAGAAATGCAGATGATAAACGGGTATTCATTGGACAAATATACTAGAACAGACATGTGATTACATTTTCACGCAATTTGGGTGCATAGATCCCGAGAAATTAGTACGCAGAACAACCACCCCTGGCCGTAATAATGGCCTTGATACGCCTGGGCATTGAGTCAAACAGAGCTTGGATTGCGTGTACAGGTTCAGCTGCCCATGCAGCTTCAACACGATACCACAGTTCATCAAGAGTAGTGACTGGTGTATTGTGACAAGCCACTTCCTCGGCCACCATTGACCAGACGTTTTCAATTGCTGAGACATCTGGAGAATGTGCTGGCCAGGGCAGCAGTCGAACATTTTCTGTATCCAGAAAGGTCCGTACAGAATCTGCAACTTGCGGTCGTGCATTGTCCTGCTGAAATGTTAGGTTTCTCAGGGATCGAATGAAGGGTAGAGCCACGGGTCGTAACAAATCTGAAACGTAACGTCCACTGTTCAAAGTGCCGTCAATGCAAACAAGAGATGTCCGAGACGTGTAACCAATGGAACCTCATACCATCACGCAGGGTGATACGCCAGCATGGCGATGACGAAAACACACTTCCAATGTGCGTTCACCGCGATGTCGCCAAATACGGATGCGACCATCATGATGCTGTAAACGGATCCTGAATTCATCCGAAAAAATGACGTTTTGCCATTTGTGCACCCAGGTTCGTCGTTGAGTACACCATCACAGGCGCTCTTGTCTGTGATGCAGCGTCAAGGGTAACGGCAGCCATGGTCTCCGACCTTATAGTCCATGCTGCTGCAAACGTCATCGAACTGTTCGTGCAGATGGTTGTTGTCTTGTCTGTTGACTCAGGGATCGAGACGAGGCTGCACGATCTGTTACAGCCATGCAGATAAAGGCTGCACTGGTCCCACTAGAACGCGGCAGCGCGTCGTGCGGCAACGGCAGTGGCAAGCCGCTTCCACTTTGACGCGGCGGGTCGCGGAATTGGTGTTCCCATCTGGAAGCGGCAGACGCTAGCGGTAGCCAATGACGGACAGCCACTGAGGTACGGGGCGGGACCCACTGAAACGCCCGGTGCGTTTGATTAACTATATCTTACACCTGCATGAAGGAAAGCCGAAGTTGGGGGAAGACATACCGCCGGCCGTTGTGGCCGAGCGGTTCTAGACACTACAGCCTGGAACCGCGTAACCGCTACGGTCGCAGGTTCGAATTCTGCCTCGGGCATGAATGTGTGTGATGTCCTTAGGTTAGTTAGGTTTAAGTAGTTAAAAGTTCTGGGGGACTGATGGCCTCAGAAGTTAAGTCCCATAGTGCTCAGAGCCATTTTTTGAAGACATACCAATTTTTCATTTTCTTTACAATGTACTCTTTTACATACTACATTATTCATGTTCTCTCATTTTACCATAAACAGATTTCATGACTACCGTTTATGATTGTTTACTATCTCCTAACACACTGAAACAATGTACGACAAAAGAGATTATTCAGATAGTTAAGCGAGACAAAGATTTAAAATGTGATACGGTAGCAGGTACAGGAAAACAATAAGAACACGAAGGCTTGGGGGAAGGGATGAAAGTGGAAGCCACCTGATAGAATTTCGCACAGAACTTTATGTAATCATCGCCAGCACCTTGCTTAATAATCATGAAAGAATAATACATATTTGGAACAAAGTTTTCGAAACCAGATTTTAAATTATAAGACATTTCCCGGTGCAGACGCTAACCTACAATAATTTATTGGTTACGAGCTGCAGTTTACAACTAAAGAGACAGTAAACGGTAGCAAATTAAGGAAATGGAACTTGAATAAGTCAAGACCCACAGTGTTTCGATAATCTTAAAGTTACCGTAATGCAACGACTGACTGAAACAGAGGAAGAAATCCGCTAGAATACGAATGAATATCTTTGAGAGAAGAAGTGGTGACTGCTGCAAAGTATGTGAACGGGGAGAAGGTACAGTAGAAATCGTTAGATAAAACGTGTTATATTGAATTTGACAAGATGGAAAAATAAAAAAATGCAGCAAATGAAGTAGGCCATGGGAAATAGAAATGTCTAAACATGATGTTGACAGAAAGTCCAAAACTGCAACGCGATTTTGCACTTGGGAAACATAGGAGAATGAAAACGAGAAAGAACAAAGAAAACTTTACTCAAAGGAGAAGCAACTGTCAGGAACTCATTTGGCAAGCCAGAACTAAGCAAATAAGAGAAGGCTAGAAAGTAGAAGGAATATGTAGAGAGGAGAGGGGGAGGGGTTGTACAAACTAACATAAGCACAATGTTAGATTCCTGTGAGATGTGTGAACACGCAAGGCAATACTGATCCTACCGCTTGGCTAAGTAGACACACTGAAGAACTGCGAAACTGTGTTTATAGCATTTGCATGTTTAGAGAAAGGTTTTGACAATCTTAATTAAAACATTCTTTGAAGCTCTGGAGATGTCATCGATAAAACACAGCGCCACAAGATTATCTACAACTTGTACAGAAACCAAACTGCATTTCTAAGACTTTAATGATTTGAAAGGGAAGCAGTAATTGAGGAGGCAGAAGTAGAGAGGATATAAAATGAAGACTGTGAATAGCAAGAAAAACGTTCTGAAAAAGAAAATTTGTTCACATCGAATATAAATTCTAATGATTGGGTACTATTTTACAAAGGTATTTGTGTGGAGTGTGATATTTGTGTGGAGTGCAGCCTTGTATGTAAGTGAAACGTGGGCGATGAACAGTTCTGTCAAGAAGACAATGGACGCTTTCAAAACGTGGTGATCAATAATAATGCTGAAGATTAGATATGAGGATCGTGAAACTGAAGAAGAGGAACGGAATTAAATAGAGGAGGAAGAGGAAATTACGGCACAACTTTGAATACAAGAGGGGTAAGTTGATAGGACATATTATGAGGCGTCAAAGAGTGAGGACAAAGGGGTTGGGTGAAAGTATTCTGATAATAATCATCTGTTGAAATGCTATTCTACTATTTTATCTATTAATGTAAGCAGTGAACTTACTCTTCCATGCACTCCTCCACAAAACATTTAAACCAAAACTGAAACCAGCTGAACACCAAATCTTTCAGCCACTGCCTGACGACTACTGCACTAGCTTTCAACTTTCTATAACTATCACTGGCTAGCCACACACACATACAGATATAAGGAGAACTAAAATAAACTAACATTAGGTCTCAGCATATAATTATTTAGGTTGGCAACATGTATATAAACAAACCAAACAGGAAGGGGCATGAGGTGAACACACTGTAGTTACGACTTCAAATCAGTGTTTTCGGTCAAATGTCTACAGTTAGTGAAAGAAGAAAAAACAGCGAACATGAAAATGTGCTTATGTTCCATAATCTAACTTTTAGTTCAGCCTCCAGCATGTGACCAGGTGAGGGGAAACGCAGATGTCCGCCAAAAACTCGATTCTCTGTAAGTAATCAGTTATTCACGTAAAAAAAGATGTGAACTGTTTTATAATCTGCAAGTATCACATATCAAAACAAAACTGAATCATTCTAGATTCCACCGAAGATGCCTTAAAGTAAAAGGCGAAACGCGTCTTGAACCAATAAAGTACACTGGATAAAGAAAAAAAATTGTTACTTACGAAAGGAAATAATCAGTAGCTGTAGATACTTAGCAAATTACATCTTATGACATACCAGAAAATTAGTTTCGGTTTAACTTTTCATTCCACATGCTAGTAAATGCCGTTTAAAAAAATTCATTTATCGCTTCTGAAAAACTGTAGTTAC
Organism: Schistocerca cancellata; assembly: GCF_023864275.1. Taxonomy (NCBI): domain Eukaryota; kingdom Metazoa; phylum Arthropoda; class Insecta; order Orthoptera; family Acrididae; genus Schistocerca; species Schistocerca cancellata. The sequence goes on from NC_064629.1 coordinate 301,096,515, forward strand.
TTTCACATCTCGGTAGATAACAGATTTTGGATATTTATCATGCGACGAAATACATGACTTTTTACAAGTTATCGTTTGCGAAAAAACACATTTCGATTTCTTGAACCGTCTACGAAATTTGCGGTTGATACAACCACATGGTTTACGACGAGCAGGACGAAGTATCGGTGCGGTCACCGCACAGCCCGTCCGCCGACATATCATTCTATATCTCGAGAACGGTGATAGCTATCGTTCTGCTCTCAGCTTTAAAAACAGTTTCGATATGTTGACTAAATTTCATACGCAATAATGTATTACCTAAAATGAACTGCACGCAAAGTCCAAGCAATGCGTTTTTATCTCTGCACACTCATTAAAATTTCGTGTAAAAGTTTACGTAAACGCGATACAGCAAGTAACCACGACGAATAACGAAAAGAAATTCGGTCCTTTATCGAGAGAAGATATCAGGCTGTAACATGCCCAAGAATCAAATTTTTCTACCGAATTTCCTTGGATCGGATGATAAGTATTTCATAGCTGCCGCCGCGTCCGCGCCAGCGGTTCGGCGAAAGTTCGTGTGGCCCGGGGTTCCGTACCTGACGTCACGCTCAGCACGTTCTGTGATGGATATCTTCTCAAGGCAGTAGCTAGGATAGGTGAGATTTATGAATCCCAGTTGGCGCAGCTGAATGACAGAACCCAACAAAGTGAACTATACCTTGATCGAAAACACAGAATCAGTCAACACAAGTCTAACTGATACACTTAGGTTTATAAAGACAATAGCTATGAAAGTAGACTCCATCACCAATAGCAGTCTCCAAATATATATAGCAAGGCACAGAAGGTTATTTGGCTGAAATTACGATTGACAAAATTAGGCCAGTAGCAACAAGATTATTCTCTCAGAAACTTTTAAACCGTTGACTGAAATTCTGAAAAGTCTCTGACATACTGCAGATGGAGGCAGAAGAGTTGGAGAACCATTATAAGAATAACGATAAATTTTTGCTGATTTCGTTAACCAATACAGTGATTGTGAGTTAGACAGAACTCACAGGGTCAGCAGGGATGAACTTTGTACGCTTGGTAAGCACCCTATATGTTTAACAAATAATGCTGTACAGGTTGGTAATAAGAAATCTGAAAGAACAATATGTCTATCTGTGCTAACACTCTTCAAAACTTTAAACCCAGCGAAGTGTCTTCCAGAAGAGATCAAATGTATGCTGAAATATTACGTATGACTGATGTACATAAGCGAAACAATATCTCAATTGGACGAATAAAAAGCCCTAAACGTAAGAAATATAGGAATATTACTCAATCTCATTTAGCCAGTGTAGTTGGCATGGACAAAGGTACTGACATCCAGCATAAAATAATAAATAATCAGTCTCTATAGTACGCACTGTGATGGTCCCAACGAAATAACAGAATGTTATGACTGCTCATGTCATCAGCCAATGCAGAGAATTCAGCTCACATGAATGAAATCATATCCATCATTTCAGAACTTCAAGAAATATATATCACTGAGTAATTACGGAGAGAGTTGTTAGTGACCTCCACAGATCTGGGCGCAAAGCGCTCCCATACAGGTGTGTTGTAATACAAGACTTGGATGATTTATGGCAGGCTCATCTCCTAGACATGAAGCATTGTTCATGAGCGACTAAAGGTGGCAAGTGCTATTTTAATGGTCATAGATATGTATTCCAGATTTACCTCATCTCTGGCTGTGAAGGCAAGGCAGGAAACGAAGTTCCACAGATATTTGAACAATTTCTGGAGTTGGATACGATTCAGTGTCTTGACAACCTTCAAATCCACCATGGACGCGAATTTTACAATAAACATTTCACCTCAGTAATACACTGATACTGAATAAAGCACTGCTCTATGTACTCTCAATTGAATGTGAGTATAGTGGAACGCTTGGACAAAACGATAAAAAAAACTGTTTGTGGATAAGATTTAATCTTTAAGAAACATACAAATAGCTAGACAGTCTCCTACAAATTATTGAGGAGTATAATCAAACTAAACATCATATGGTTAAAATGATGTTGATGTTGATGATAATGAGCTTCTAAATACAGTTTTTGCTTGTATTAAGATGATGGATCCATGCAAGCAGAAATTCAATGGAGATGATTTTGTGCGTATTTCGAAATACAAAACAGCATTTGAAAAGCATTACATGTCAAACTGGTTAACGGAGATATTTACAGTGTCCAAAGCAGACTAACATGAGAACTTATATCTTAAAGGAAATTGAAGGTGAAGAAATTGCTGGTAGTATCTGCTCAGAGGAATTATAGAAAAGCACTGAACCAGATGTGTGTCTCGTAAAGCATGTCATAAGATGCCAAGGGAACCAGGCTTTAGTAAAGTGGCTCAGCTTCCCATCATATCACAACAGTATCGTGAGCGTTCACAATTTTGGTGTGTAACACGGCACACAAACCTCAGACGGTGTCGTAGTGTGACATGAGTGCTAAGAAATGCATAAACAGAGGTTATGGCGGTATTGCCCATAAACTACCAGTTGAATTGCATATCCTTGGAAATAAGTTCAGTGGACGTGGAACAAAGCTGAAAAGCGTCTGGCTCATGGTGACACGGGGATTTATCTATTAGATGAAGCCTGCATAGAGCATGATTTAGGGTATGGTGCAAATTAAGGCTAGGCTGAACATCATATTGCAGACTAAACATTATTCGGTGAAGCCAAGCAGAAAAGTCGATGAAAGGATTTGTACATATGACAACATACTGCGGCATTCAGTGTTAATGAAGCAATATGTGCGAAACTGAAATTCGATCATGGGATAAATTTTTAGCCGGTCGGAGTGGTCGAGCGATTCTAGGCGCTACAGTCTGGAACCGCGCGACCGCTGCGGTCGCAGGTTCGAATCCTGCCTCGGGCATGGATGTGTGTGATGTCCTTAGGTTAGTTAGGTTTAAGTAGTTCTAAGTTCTAGGGGACTGATGACCTCAGCAGTTAAGTCCCATAGTGCTCAGAGCCATTTGAACCATTTTTGATAAATTTTTGACAAATTAAGAACGCATCTTGTTGTACAATAAAGAAGCAGAAGAAAAATCATGTAGGATATCTAAAAGCTGCATCCAATCAGCGGTAGCAACTAAGTGCTTAAGGTAGAAAGGAGTAAGAGGAAGTAGTTGCGTTAAAATGCCAAGGGTTCCGCTAATACCTAAGACATCTGACAGAATCATCCCCATTCCTAATTCCAACGCTCGCGAGGCTATCAGCTATCAGTTCTTTATCTGGAGGGGTTGTTGCCATAGCCTGAACAGCAAAGAATGTGCAAATAACAGGGGATCAACTACGGGAGGCTAAAAGGCAATAGTAATACTACCAGGCAAACTGCTTACAAATACAGATCTGCTTAATTTGTCAAAACACTCAAAATCCTGAGATTTCATATGGTTTTTTATGCAGAATACGTTGCCAAAGATGATGTGAAAATCCAAAGAATATGGAAATGAAAATTTAGATGTTGCAGTAGAATCTGGAACTCGCTGTCTTGCACATGTTAAAAGACACCGAATAATGTGTTCTACTTTGATTCGTACAAGGATTTAGGCTTGTGAGAAAAATTGGACCGTTCCTTTGCAACAAGAACCAAGACTGTGATTCTTATCTCTGTGGACATTTCAGCCAAATGTTTCTCCTGATGATTATATAAAAACATACAGGGCACAGATTACTGCATCAGTTGAGATTTGGATGTGAAGGCATTCACTCTAACTTTAAAAGAACGGTCGTCAGTATCAAGCGAATTACTTTCGTCCACTGAGTCTGGGCAAGGGCGAATGGGGTACTGCATTGATCAGTCTGGAAATATACAAAAGCATTTCTTCCATCAACAAGGCGAACAATAAGCTGCATCTAGGAATTGGCACAGTTGTGGAAATATTCTCTGGCTCATAGGATATTTTTGATTTAAATGTGTATGTGAAAAAAAACCTATAAATGGTTTTGAGTTATGAACAAATGTTATTACGTTAGAAATAGAGATAAAAATGATGGAAGAGACGGTAGATTCTAGCAGGAAGGTGCAATAGGTTCATTATTACACTATTATTTAAAGTAGTTGTCACTTGACAGGCAACGGGCTGCAGGGCTCCCCCCACCAATAAACCAATGGCAGCCGGCGCTGTCGGCTGCCACTGCGTTACCACTTCGCTCTGCTGAGCTGACTAAGGCATTGTGCCAGCTAGTCCTCAGCGAGCCGTTGTAGACGTGCGGGTGAGAGATTTGAGTGACTTGTAGCTTCGCGTGTTTATGATGTCTGATGAAAGCAGTCGCAAGAGAGGGAGTCGAACTTGCACACTCCTCGGAAACCCCCAAAAAGTGGCGGACATGGCGTCGTTATACGCAGTCAGGCGCGTGAATACGTGTGTTCCTTAAGGGAGTATTTTGAGAGAGAGAAGGATGCAGGAGGACATCTCGTTCCTTTGGATAAGGTGGTGGAGAGAACTGCAGCTGCTCTGCAAGTTAGCGAACGACCAGTAATAAGAATCTGCAAGGAGAAATTCACGAAAGAAGGCTCAAGTGAATCATCTAAATTGGAGACACCTGAGAAAAAGAGGCGACTAGAGAAGAGGGTCACAAAACTTGACTCTTTTCAGGAAGATGCCATTCGTCGTCAAATATACGAAGTTTATTCGAGGAAGGAGTATTGTAAGTAGGCTGTTTAGGTTTTTATGTTGGTAACGTCACGTGGCGCTCTATATGAAAATTACTGACTGTGCTGTGTGCAGCCTGTGGCTGGTTTGCATTGTTGGAATTTGCTATTGCACTGTTGGGCAGTTGGCTGTTAACAGCGCGTAGCGTTGCGCAGTTGGAGGTGAGCCGCCAGCAGTGGTGGATGTGGGGAGAGAGATGGCGGAGTTTTGAGAGCGGATGATCTGGGCGTGTGTCCATCAGAGACAGTAAATTTGTAAGATTGGATGTCATGAGTTGGTATATATATTATGACTTTTGAACACTATTAAGGTAAGCACAGTGTTTGTTCTCTATCAAAATCTTTCATTTGCTAACTATACCTATCAGTAGTTAGTGCCTTCAGTAGTTAGACTCTTTTATTCAGCTGTCAGCATTGGCTTAGATTAGATTAGATTAGATTTACTTTCATTCCAATTGATCCGTAGTGAGGAGGTCCTCCTGGATGTGGAACATGTCAGAAAAACAACAATACATGACAAATATTTACAACTAAAACAAATAAGCTAATGTACCATTCCACAGGTCCCAAGTGGAATGATCGTCATTTTTTAATGAACACTAAGAGTCATTTTACAAATACTAATGCACTGAATTTAAAATAAAAAAGTTTTTTATTTATTTATAAGGTAATAAACATGTAATACAACTACTGTAATACTTATTTACAATGAACACATTACTGCACTGAATTGGTGCAGAAGTTAGATTATACTCACACACACACACACACACACACACAAATTTTCAGTGAACACATTACTGCACTGAAATTGTGCAGAAGTTATGTTGTACTTATATACAAATCAGTTGGTTTTACTAAGAAATTCATCAATGGAGTAGAAGGAGTTGGCCACCAATAAATCCTTTAGGCTTCTCTTAAACTGAATTTCATTGGTTGTTAAGCTTTTTATGGCTGCTGGCAAGTTATTGAAAATGTGTGTTCCTGAATAATGCACACCTTTTTGTACAAGACTAAGTGACTTTAAATCCTTGTGAAGATTATTCTTATTTCTAGTATTGATTCCATGAATTGAGCTGTTGGTTTGAAAAAATGATATATTTTTAATGACAAATTTCATTAAGGATGTATTGCAGTAGTTTGAGTAACGAAGATTTTTGTGAGGTAAGTGATTCATGAAAGGTATAGGTTATTGATAGTCAGGGCCATTCTTTTGTAGGGATTTTTGAAAGTCAGATTGCGTTGCGCTAAAGAATATGTGTGTCAGCTTAAGCACAGTCATTTATAAATTTTTCTAAGGGGACGTTTCATAGTATCCAACACTCAAAAAACTACATGCTACCCTCACAGCGACTGACCTGTTTCAGGGTAGTAAATCGTCTTTGTTACGAGTCGTGAAAATGTTAGGATTCCGCTATAAATCCATCTCTGGCAGAAAGTTACTAATGGAACGCCAAGATATTGCAGCCTGGCGATGCCGCTTTCTTAGAGAATTAGTGGGGACAAATTTTAAAGATATCGTTTGGCGTGATGAAACGTGGGTGAATGCAGGACACAGTTTTAAAAAAAGGCTGGACAGACGGTACCATCAGCGTTAGTATGGCAGCTCCGATCGGCAGAGAAAAAAGGATAATTGTAGCACATGCCGGAAGTTCAAAAGGTTTCATTCCAAATTGTCTGCTGCTATTCAGTTCAAATAAGACCTCCGAATACCACGAAGAGATGAACCACAATACTTTTGTGAAATGGTTTGAATACTGTGTGCTCCAGAATTTAACAAAAAATTCTATCATTGCTATGAATAACGCTCCTTATCACTCAGTAATACAAGATAAAGCACCCACAAAGGCAACGAGGAAAAACGACATTGTTAGCTGGTTACAGAAACATAACGTACAATTCGACAGTAATTTGACAAGGGCAGAATTATTAGAACTTGTATCGCAACGCAAGCCAAAGAACCCGATCTACATTGTGGATGAAGTAGCAAAAAAATACGGGCATAAAGCGCTCAGATTGCCTCCTTACCATTGCCATTTCAACGCAATAGAGCTGATTTGGGCTCAGGTTAAACGGCAAATTGCTACAGATCATAAGAAATTCACATTAATCGAAGTGGAATGCCTTTTGAAAGGGGAAGTTGAAATTGTGACATCGGAAGACTGGCAGAAGGTAGTGCATCACGTGAAAGGAGTGATACAGGACACATGGAACAATGAAGTTATCTTACAACAAAGTGTCGAAGACTTGATTATATCTGTCAATACGAGCAGCGACACGTATGGTTCCACTGACTCTGACTCTGAATTAAGCGGTGTTTTCGCATTGTCTGATTAGTGTGTAGTACTTACTGCCATTAAATATTGTGTTTGTGAATTTATTTCGATTAATTCTTATTCTTGTTGTGAGACTAAGAAATACTGTTTGGCCAGCTCTCGTCCTCTCTTTACGGTAAGTTAGACTGAATTTTAATTCTATTTCATTTTGTATATACACCAAGATGTTATTCAATGTGTGTAATAGTTTTCGAGATTTGCAATCTAAAGAAGAAAACTTTTCCGGATGCGAAAATTTCTCACACTCCAATAGTTAATGTAACAACGGCCATAATTAAAATTAAGAAAAGGTATTTGATATGCTTATAGATACCACCGAGGCCGATACTGTACGTAAATTTCAAAATATTTACATAATATTTACAGGAGATAGAGATTTTAAACGTCATACTTGTTTCGAGTTCAGTACTGATAGGGTTGCTTAAAAACGCTGTTTTCATAAATTTATATACAGGAAACGTAATGCACTACGAAAACATTAAAGGATTCTTTTCCGAGTGCATTATTTTGGTAATGAATGGAAAAAAATATTTTGCTGTGACACCAATAGTTTTTCAGTAATGACGTGAAAAGTTAGAAGCTGTTTGCGAAATCGAGAATTTAAATGGTTTCAAACAAATTAACGTAACTCTTGTCCTAATTAAAATTAAGAATAGATATTTGACAGATTGAGAGACATTGTAGAGATATACATCATATGTGGGTTTGAAATTGTTCACTTTGTACAATCTATGGATTCTTGCTTACAGTGGGGCTAGGATACAAACTCATTGAGGTTCTGAGCAGTCTGAATATTCAGGCATCAGACAGTCTTGAGTTGAATATTGTGGACAAGGATGGGAATCTAGTTGATTTTCGAGGGGAGTAAATCGTAGTACATCAAACAGCAGCAACATGGGTATAAACTCTAAAACCAACACACCCACACCCACCAGATTACCAATTTGCATCAGAATCATAGTGTACGACAAATGAGTGTTATGAGTACCTTAAATCAAACAGATTGACCCTATGCAATGACTTCACTTGGTATAACAACTCCAGTTCAACATGAAAACAAATTATTTGTCAGAAGCATGTCTCCTACAAATTCTTACTTTGCTGACATCAAATAATAATGATGAAATAAGAATTCCCATTCAATATCATGATGGTTTAACAGTTCCAGGCAACAGTCATCTGTATTTTGAGGGACTGTTTATGAATAAGGATGGAAGCTTTACAGCAGCAGTGTTGCAACTTAGACATAATGCATTCATCTTTCTGTTACAAGAAATATGATATGAATTAAATAGCACAGAGGTGTTGCTACACAAGAAATGTTAGAATTACATCAAACCTCCAAACATACGTCTCCACATCAACTATGGACCGGAAAGCTTTACAAAATGTGGGATGGTTCATAGACAGATGGCTAAGTGGTCACTTAATGTGTGTATCTCACTCAAAATGTTTGTAGGGTTCTTTGAGAATAACAGACACATCATGATGAATGCCAGATATGAACTGATTCTGGTTCGAAGTGCAACAGATAATAACACATACATTCAAGACCGGCAAGACGAAGAGAATAAAACTGTGTTGGATAACTTGGTGTAGAAAGTGGAGTGTCAGACGAAGGGCGTTAGAAACTTTTTATGTATTTAATTCTGTAGCTCAACTGCCATTAATTTTCTGTTCATTGGAGCAGTTTGAACATCGAATTCTATCCGCCACATCCACACAGATATGACCGATTAAGATATCAGTTCAACTTCGATTCATTGTACTGATGTTGTGTAACAGTTGTTGCTCTCCAATGCTGGATGAGTATAAACAAAATTTATCACAATTATCACTTCACCCAAACCGTCTGGTACAGTACAGTGCGTCAAGACTCGAAGAACCACTGCATAGTTAACTTGCTTTCATAATGGAAAATGGTGGAATGATGGGGGAATGTTTGTGAAAATATATTGGCATTGCTCCAAAGCTATAATCATTCAGACAACACAGTTTACATGAAAGTATCAGAGTTCTATGATACCTTCAAGAGAACATCAATCTGAAATCGTGAAGAGTGCAACTGTTCAACAATTCAAAGACTCAAGCAAATGAATGGTTTGTTTTTGCGTAGTTTTCCTCCACAGCAAGTACACAAATATTTGTTTTGTAAATAAAACCGACTTTGCTTGCAGAAATAAAAGGCCGTTTTATTTACAAGACAAACAAATGTAAGGTGATGACAACAGTGCTTCAGGTAATGTACAAATACTTTTAAGTTGTGTTACCAACAAATGACGTTCTCTTTTAAAGCTTTGTATTTATTTATTCAGTTCCTCATATACCACTTTACTTCTTTCATTTAGATAACTATTCACCACAGATTGCCTATGTATTTCGTTAAGGATGGGGGACATTATTTCATATGCCTCTTCTATTCGATGTTGAAACAGAAAGTGGTACGCCTCACTTGTTTCTCTTTGTCTTTAAATGCTACTGACTGAGCTGTGTACCACGTACACTGACTGACATCTGCCAGATGCCTGACTCTACAGCACCAATCTCTCCAGTTACCAAAAACAGTGCGTCTTGCGGTGTGCGGCACATGTGCATCTGAAGCGGATGTCGGATATCGGAAGTGATGAAACTTGAAGTGCGCATGCGCTAAGGCGAGCAACTTCCTCATGTCCTATGCCAACTAGGTCCCACATAAAGGCACGCTGGCAGTAGCATTATCATTATTCTAACTTCCTCAGACCTGTCAGCATAATGTCATATGCTTATTGAACAATGGAGTCCTATTTTATCCCTATGTCAGCTTCCAAACAGGCTGTTTACATCCACAGCCAAGCAGCGGTGGCGAAATATTATGTTTTCAGACCACATTTTGATATTAGATCAACAATTTACAAACTGAGACATGCATACTGACTGAAAATTGCAAAAGCCGTGTTGGCTGTTGAGATAATGCATCCTTACGCTTGAGCACCCCCGCCATTGACTATAATAATCTGCACTGAACAGCTTCTGTCCACTTGTGTCCTATCATCATTGGTGGCCACAGCGTTAATTAGAAAGCGCCAATTTGACATTTCTAATGGTTATGCGGCGCGTATGCACTCTCGTATGTCAGGTGGTGACTACAAAACAAGACCGCAGATAAGTTTCTGAACCATTTTGTTTGCTTTTTCGTTGTATAGTCACTATCTGATGCTTTTTTTGTTACAGAATGTAGCATACGGTCACCGCTATTTGCTGACAAAACAATGGATTTCCTAATGATCACAAATTCTGACAACATAGTCCAGAAGAGTAACAGCGGTCTGGTGATACAACTAGGTTAAATAAACAGTTTAGATCACAATAACATTTTATTAATGACCGTTTCAACTTCATGCAGAAGTCATATTCAGAAAATGATCACTGCAACAACAAGACAAGTAGAGTTACAGAAAGTCTGAAGAGTAAGGCGTCAGAGGAAAGCATAATAAAGTAGCAATGCAGTGTACCAATCTGATTGCTGCTGGCGGCTCCTCGGATGCTCAAGAGGCAACGTAATCGTAAACTGCTGACTGATGGCTGCAGAGCCACGAGTTAAATAGCGTGCAAATTTCGTGCCAGAAACGGATTACGCCAGTCCCAGCCAATGGCAAGTGCTTCAGAAAACGTGAGATATTAATGTCATATGGAATTTAAAAAAGTAAGTTATTGTAAACTGAATACGAATATTCAAATACGTAAATATTAGCAGATCATCAGACAACTAGTCTTTTTTTTACGTTAAAATAAGTCATCAGCAGGTGTTATGCTGTATCTATTGGATACTAACGATATGCTGTCATTATGACTGAAATTTATTCACACGTCATCCACTTGTGGTTCGTTGCAGATATCGACGTATATCGTTTGTATGACAACTTTCGGCGTCATATTAGCATACTTCTTTGACTTCCAGCACACACTTTGGTTACCATGATACAATGGCAATGGTGTGTCCTCTAATACATACTAATCCGCTTAGGGGAATTGTATAAAAGTTAGACATCGATCTTTTAAGATGTTTATCTTTTCACTTAGTACCTCGCTTGTACTTCATTTAGTGCAAAGTAACGTCAAACATAAATATATTATGTGCAGCAACCAGTATATATTGTTTAATTTTCAAAATATGAAGACCAAGTTGGCCTATGTTTATTACCATCATATCATCTGTTAATATCTACTACTTACTAAAGATTTACAATCATATGGTAACAATGTAGATACTTTAATATAGCAACCCATGCTATGCTACCATTTTTCCCACCATGTCACCATGGTAATGGCATGTCCTGTAGTACTTACTAGCATCAGTCAATGATGTTCTGTAATATTTACACACTGATCTTTTAATATTTGTTTAAATTTTAGTACCTGGCTTGTCATTGTATTATACTCAATGTAACGCCAATACATAAAGACATTCTGCTAATATCTACTATTTACCAACAATATCTCATCACGTGGTAATGATGTATTTCAGTTTTCCAGCAACCTGTATTAGGGGTAATCCACGCTAAAGTCATTGACGATATCGATTGGTTGGTTAGTTTGAGATATAAAGGGACCAGACTACGGGGTAATCAGTCCCTTTTTCCTCATGTAAACAAGTTTCAGGGTAAAACAACTTCCAAAATTAGTTTAGGAAAGTAAAAGGGAGTAAAGGTAATGAGGATCCACACCGAAAGAGAAAATGAAAGAAGCGAACAAAACAAGGGGTAAACCTGCACCACATGAAAAAGTAGAGGAAGGTATTAAAATCATAGAGCAGATACGCTGAGGTGGCTGATCACAAGAATAAAAAGGGACGAGCCAATAACACTGCAAGGGAAAAGACGAACACCAAGGCAAACAAAATGCAAACAAAAAGTGTCAAAGACGTAAAATGGAGGGAGGGTGAAGGCCTTGGAGAGAAGTCCAGAAGCTCAGACTTAGATAGCATGATAAAAACCCTCCCTCACGAGTAAAACGTAAAACTAAATCAGCCGTTGAGACATTGTCACCCAACACTGTAGGTAGGATGCTGGGAAGTTTAAAAGTCCGCCACAGGGTGGCTAAAATTGGGCAGTCCAACAAGATGCGGACGACAGTCCTATGGGTGCCACAGCGACACTCAGGTGGGTTCTCGTGATGGAGGAGGTGAGCCAAGTATGGCTGATGTACAGCCCGCAAAAGGACAACAGAGTAACTGTGAGTGGATCACATGGATGACCACCACACATTCGTTGTCTCTTTGATAAGACGGAGTTTATTGGTGTATTGAGGGTGCGACATTCAGTATCCCAGGTTGCGAAAACTTTGCGGCGGAAGACCGATTGCAAATCAGTCTCCGGTAGGCCAGTCTCCAGGGTTGGTTAACCGGTAGCCTGTTTGGCCAGGCTCTCAGCAAGTTCATTGCCCAGTATCCCGACATGTTCTCGGGTCCAAATAAAGGCCACTGAATGTACACGGTTGCCAAGGACATATACAGATTCCTAGATAGTTATTATCAAAGGATGTCGAGGGAAGCACTGATCGAGAGCTTGTAGGCTGCTTAAGGAGTCACTATGGATGACAAAGGACTCACCAGCGCAGGAGCAGATGTGCTCAATGGCGCGATAGATGGCTACCAACTCGGCAGTGAAAGCACTGCAGCCATCCACACCCTCGACCATTGATCCATCGGTGTAGATTATTTCTGGGCCCTGGAACTCGCCGTGGCCGAGTGGTTCTAGACGCTTCAGCCTGGAACCGCGTGACCGCTACAGTCGCAGGTTCGAATCCTGCCTCGGGCATGGATGTCACAGAGGTCCTTAGGTTAGTTAGGTTTAAGTAGTTCTAAGTTCTAGGGGACTGATGACCTCAGATGTTAAGTCCCATAGTGCTCAGAGCCATTTCAACCATTTTTTTTAACTCTCCAAGAAGAGACAAAACTTGCCGGCAGAGGGCCTCATGTGCAACTGAGCCTTTTGAGCCTTGTGATAGGTCCAATCGAAACCGTGGCCAAGGTATGGACCATGGAGGTGTGTGTATGTAAACCTGCAGGAAAGGTGGTAGAGGGAAAGTGTCAAGTTCAGTAAGAAGCAATAGGACACAGACCGCAAGGGGACTGCCAGCTCTGGACCGCTGCTGCAGGAGACGGATCGCCATGTTAGGGAAAAGGAGATGCTAATTTGGGTGGCAAGGCAAACTATGAATGTGGGCAGTATAATTTGCAAGTTGTAGTTGCTACTGGAGCCATAATGCAGGAACAGCAGCTTCCACGAGGAGGGTGTTCACTGGGCACGTCCAGAAAGCACCCATTGTGAGCTGAACTCCACAGTGGTCGATAGGATCCGGCAGATGCAGTGCGGAGGGTGATTCTGAACCATACATCAAGCTGCAATACTCAATCTGGGACTGTACGACGGCTTTGAACATCTGCAGTAATGTAGGATGATCAGCACCCCCAGTCGATGTGGCTCAGGCATCGCATAATATTAAAATGCCACCAGCACTTGTCCTTAAGCTGACGAAAATGGGGAAGCCAAGTTAAGTGGGCATCGAAGATTAGTCCAAAAAAGTGGTGAGTCTCCACTGCATCAAGTAGTTGGTCACTGAGGTAAGTTTTGGATCGGAGTGGACAGTATGACAATCACAGAAGTACATGACGCAAGTCTTGGTGGCTGAAATCTAAAAGCCGTGAGTAGGTGCCCACAACTGCGCCTTCCGTATAGCTCCCTCCAGCCAGCATTCAGTCACAACAATAGAAGAGGAGCAGAAGTACATACATAAATAGTCAGCATAGAGGAGGGAGATACAGAGTACCCTATTGCTAGTGCAAGACGGTTGACAGCAATTAAAAAGAGTGAGACACTCAGGACAGTGCTCTGGAGGACCCCATTCTCTTGTATATATGGCGCACTGTGGAAAGCACGGACGCGAACTCTTGAAGTGTGGAGTGACAAATAGTTCCACATAAAAATCGGGAGTGGGCCAAGGATAGCCCATTCACGCAGAGTAGCGAGGTTGTGGTGTTGCCAAATGTTGTCACAGGCCTTGGTCAGGTCAAAAAAGATGGCAATAAGTGTTGTCGCCGGGAAAAGGGGGATTGAATGGCAGACTCCACGTGGACCACATTGTCGATGGTGGGGCACCCTTGGTGAAAACCTCTCTGAGATGGAGCAAGAGAACCCTAAGACTCAAGGAGCCAACACAACTGCCGCCTCGCCATATGTAAGAGCAGCTTACACAGAACATTGGTGAGGCTGATAGAACGATAGCTATCAAAATCGAGTGGATCCTTACTAGGCTTTAGACCTGGAACGATGATACTTTCCGCCATTGCGATGGGAATTCGCCATCCCTCCATATGCGGTTGAAGATGGCAAGGAGGTGGTGCTGGTAATCTGCTGACAGATGTTTAAGCATTTGGGAATGGATGCGGTGTGGGTCAGGGGATGTGTCAGGACAGGCGGCAAGGGCACTGAGACATTCCCACTCACTGAAGGGATCATGGAGCTCAGGGTAGCATGGAGTAAAAGATAGGTGTTGCCGTTCCAGACACTGTTTGAGAAGACGAAAGGCGGGGTGGTAATTGTTATTCTCAATTGCAGAGGTACGAGCATAATGCTCGGCAAGATGCTCTGCGATTACATCTGGGTCGGTAGATACAGTTCCATGTGTAGAATTTCCAGTTACAACTGCAGGGGTCTGATAGCCTTAAAGTCGTCAGAGCTTGGTCCAAACCTGGTAAGGAGAGGTTCGTGCTGCAGTGGTGGAGACATAGCGCTTCCAGCATGGAGATGTCTGAAGGCAATGAGGTTCTCCAGGGATGGGTGGCGCTTATGACATTGGAGGGCCTGCCTATGGTCTCTAATGGCCAGAGCTATTTCCAGCGACCACCAAGGGACTGACTTCTGATGGGGACAACGTGAGGAAAAAGGGATTGCCGATTCAGCTGCGGCAACAATAGTAGTAGTGGGGTTGTGGATCATCTAAATGATGCTGCCATACAACCAAAATTCAGTGTTGGTAGTGGTGGTGAAAGCGTCACAGTCAGCCTTGGGGAGAGCCCATCTGGGCAAGCTTCAAGATGAGGGACGCTGTGGTAGGGATAGGAAGAGTGGAAAGTGGTCACTACCATACAAGTCATCGTGAGCTCTCCAGTGGATAGTCGGGGGAAGGTCAGGACTGAAAACCGGGAGATTAATGGCCGAGTATGTGTCATGTGCCACACTGAAATGTGTGGGGGCACCTGTATTTAAGAGACAAAGGTCGAATTGAGTTAGCAGGTTCTCAACATCCTTACCACGGCCAGTAACCTTGGTTCCACACCACAGGGGGTTACGGGTGATAAAATAACCCAGAAGTAGAAAAGGTGGAGGGAGTTGGGAAAGTAGTGCAGCTAAGATATGGGGCGATGCGTCACCATCTCGATGGAGGTAGATGTTACAGATGGTAATTTCCTGTGTTGTTCTCACCCTGACAGCCACAGCTTCCAAGGGTGTTTGAAAGGGCGCAGGTTCGCTACAGACAGAGGTAAGTACAAAGATATAAACTCCACCTCATGGTCTGTCACAGGCAGTATGGTTTTTGTATTACCCTTGTTCGCCACAGAGAGAGGGGCTCTATATAGAAGGAAACCAGGTTTCCTGAAGGACAATACAAAAAGCAGTTGTAACACTGAAAAGTTGTTGTAACACATTCAGGTGGGAGAAAAAACAGTCGTAGTTCCACTGAAGGATTACGCTTTCTGTCGTCTGGGAAGGCATGAAGTGACCAAGGAGGCAAATTACGCCTCAGCATCACCTGCTGCCACTGGTTGAGTGTTTGTATCTAGTACCATTGAATCCGAGACGTCGTCGAGATCTAGGTCCTCAGGGAATACCAGAATCTCCACCTCATCTGTGGACACAGATCCTTGGGGGATTGGTGGTGCGGGTGCCACCAGAGGTTCTCATTTCTTAGCGAACTTCTTCTTTGATGGTTTTCCCTCTAGCTGCTCCTTAGTAGTTTGCTGGGAGGGCTTCTGGGAAATAGCTTCAGGGACAGAGGAACACTGTGAAGCCACTCTACCAGCAGTTAGTCGCTGCTTCAGCCATTGGATGGTGTCCACTTGACTAAGGGAGGGGGGGATTGCAGAAGGTAGAGTCCCAAGAGACCCCTTCCACACGAAAGGAGCCAGAGGAGGCTGTTGCTTCTATGGCTGGGAGGAGGGACCTATGTCTCCAGCATTTGGGGGGGGGGGAGGGGATGCTGCCAAAGCAGAAGCTTTGGGAGTAACTCAAGAAAACGTGCCTCCAGCCAGCTGGAGGAAGGATGAAGATGGGCAGCCTTGAGAGTCCACTGGAGCAAGCTTAGATGGCGGGCGTAAGAGCATCATGTATGGTGAAACTGTCATAGGGGCAGCAAGGAAGATGACATTCAAACAAGGTTTAACCTTTCGTATTTGAGTTTAGCCAAACAGTAAGACAGCCTGTCCAGGGTCTTGTACTCCATAATTTTCCACTCCTTTCATAGCACTGTGCAGTCCAGCAAGCAGAGGGAGTGGTGTTCTTCACAGTTGACACAGATGGGAGGAGGCGCACATGGAGTATTCAGGTGCAGTGAACGTCTGCAGTCTCTACATGTGGCGCTGATATTGCACCGGGAGGACATGTGCCCGAATTTTCAGCACTTAAAGCGCTGCATGGGGGTGGGACATAAGATTTGACATCACATTGGTATATCAACACCTTGACCTTTTCAGGTATCGAATCACCCTCAAAGGCTAAGATGAAGGCACTGATGGCAATCCTATTGTCTTTAGGCCCTATATAGATGCGCCAGATGATGTGAACGCCCCGTTGTTCCGAACTGGCGCATAGCTCGTCACCAGACTGTAACAGGAGGCGATGATGAAAAATAATTCACTGGACCATGTTACACTTTTATAGGGAGTGACAGAAACAGGAATATCACCCAGCTTGTCACAGGCGAGTAACGCCTGGGACTCAGTTGGGGATGCTGTCTGAATCAAAACCGACACATTGCACTGTTTGGACTGCGTTGTCACTTCCCCAAACTCATCCTCCAAGTGCTCAACAAAAAACAGAGGATTCGTATCCAGAAAGGAGTTCCCATCAGTTCTGCTGCGCACAGAGTAATAAGGTGAATATGGTCTCATAATTCTGTAGCCTTACGTTTATCCCATGGTGTTTCTACGGAGGGGAACGATTTAGGGTAGTACCTATCAGCATTATAACCAACCTTCCCTTTCTGCTGGGGCTATTTGGTGCCCAGCAAAAGATGACTTTGTCCACTTCATTGCAGGTCATCCACCCTGATGCCACCCACTCTGATCAGGGGCTCTCCCCATGGGCGCCACCCAACTACACCAAAGGCTACCTGACACGATGGTCGTTGCCGAGAGTCCTGATGCCCCTAGACGATGAGCATTTACTCCTTGGCATACATGGTGAGGTTGCAGCTCTGGCATCAGTAGTCTGATCCCTGTGTTGTCAGGGGGCTACCACCAAATGGGTAAATGATAGCCCCACCATGATGAACTGGCTACTGTGCTGGATGTTGGGTGCCTAGAAATGCAGTATGGTCTTAGAGCGAAAGAGGGTAGCAGACCACGGAAGTAAATGATGTACTCTGTAAGGCGCCCTTGCCCAGAAAACTGGATTGCAGGTGGAGGTGCAGATCCAGGACAATATCAGGTGCAAAAGGTCGACCCACACACTGGATATGTGGTGCATCACACAATGTGTCCATCCCCAAATGCCCTGCACTTCAGACAATTTTGAAAGAGGTATAAGTCAAACCGTGAAAGGGACCCATAACTGAGTCTGCCGAAAAATGTGAGACTCCTTTTAGTCGCTGCTTACGACAGGCAGGAATACCTCAGGCGTATTCTAACCCCCAGACCTGCAGGGGGTGAAGGTATCGAATTATACCATCACCATCACTACAACTGGCGTCTCTGTGTATACTTCTCTGATTTATTAACTGTCATCTTGGTGCCCATATTAGCTTCACAATGGCGTCACTTCGAGTACACACTAGAGGGCACTGCTTAGCAGTTATATTGCGATATCTATATATTTTAGTATTTTCATCATTTAATTCGATTAATTGTTAGTTGTATGTCACATTTGCCAGCATGTACACAAAAATAAAAAATTTTGTTTTGTTATTTTGATTATTGACTGGAAACTAATGAAAAAGATGTCTTTGTAACTCATACCAGTGCCACTAGGTGGCACTGCATCTTTTCTTAAGCTGTAAACTCACTTATTTTAACATAAAAAAGACTACTATTCTGATGATCTGCAACTGTTTACCTATTTGTATATTCCTATTTAGTTTACGATAACTTATTTGTAAATGCCATATGACTTCAATATCTCACATTTTGTGATACATTTACCATTGACAGGGGCTGACGTAATGCTTTTTCGACGTGAAATTTGCACACTATTTAACTCATGGCTCTGTAGGCATCAGTTAGTAGTTTACAATCGTGTCGCAGCATGGCCGTCCAAGGAGCCACCAGCAGCAGCCAGGTGGGTAAATGACACTCCGCTACTTCATTATATTCTCCTCTGACTCCATACTCTTCAAACTTCCTGTAACTTTGCTGTTCTTGTCGTTACAGTGGTCATTTTCTGAAGCTAACTTCTACATGAAGCTGAGACTGGTCATTAACGAAATGTTATAGGGATATAAACCGTTGTTTTAAGGCAGCTTTCGTTATGAATGATTTGTTGTAGGGGACCAGGTGGTTTTGGATCCACTCCACTAAGTCCAATAACTAGCCAGAGAGGCGAGTCTAACTATACATATTTACATGTACATCCACATTTATCTACATCTTCACCTAAACTCCGCTATCCACCTTGCGGTATTTGGCGGGGGGTAATTGGTGTACCACAGTCATTTCACATTTCCTCTTTTGGTTGCTTATAGTTTGCAGGAAGGATGACTGCCAGTAAGTTCTGTGTGCTCCCGAATCTCTCCAACTTTATTTTCATGATATTTTTGCGAGATATAGGAGGATATAGGATATAGGATACAGGAGGAAGCAATATATTTGGTGACTCTTCTATGAATATACATTCTAAGGATTTTTCAAAGTAAAACCACTCCATGATGTGGGATACTTCTTTTGGACCATCTGCCACTGGTGTTGGTTGATCATGTCTGTGACACTTTCATGCTTACTAAATGAGCCTGTAATGAAATATGCTGCTCTTCTTTGGATATTTTCTATTTCCTATATCAATCTTATCTGGTACAATTCCCAAGCTGAGGAGAAATATTCAAGTATTTGTTGCACGAGGGTTTGTGAGCCTCATCCTTTGTTGACATACTACATTTCCTGAGCATTCATCTAATGAATCTAACTCCGGTATCTGCCTTTCCTGCAATTAGTTTTATGTGGTCGTTCCACTTTAAATCACTCTGTACGCATACTCCCAGATTTTTTATGGAAGTAAGTGTTTCCAGTGATTTGTCTACAATCTTGTAGCTACACAATAATGGGTCTTTCTGTGTATGTACACACAATACGTTACATTTGTTTACATTAAGGGTCAATTGCCACTGCCTGCACAAAGCATCGATCCTTTGCAGGTCTTACTGCATTTCACCACAATTTGCTAGTGTTGCGTCTTCTCTGTATACAATAACTTCATCTGAAAAATCCCTCACGAAAGTCCAACGTTATTTACTCAGTCATTCAAATACAAGGTGAATTATGTAAAACTTGCATCGAAAATATTTCGTGTATGGGAAGTGCTATTGATGCAGTTATCACAGAATGGATTAGTATTGAAGGACTCATATTGTGAGCCAATAAACAGACTGCAATAATACTTAGAAAGTGTATTTTTTAAATGGAACAATGCCCATTAACATTAACAATCTAAGAGTAGGGTAAATTAGAATAACACCTAGCCAATGTAACAGAAAGAAAAAAGTGATGACAGAAGAGGGGGAATTAACATTCTTGCTGTTACAATTGACTTGCATGTTAGCTTCCATGTAATTGCACAAGGAAGTGGCTAGAGTCAGGCAAGTGTACTAGGTATTCCCCATTGGCATAGGTTCCATCCCTATCACATCTCTCTCCATCAAGTGCTGCATGGAAACGATAATGAGAATCGTATTAACTTCAGTAGATGAGCATTAAGACAGTATACTCCAGGTTTATCATGTATCCTTCTTAGTGATGAAGTCACATTTATCAAACAAGGCCAGGCAAACAGCCGAAACATGCACTATTTGTCTTTCGACAATCCCTGTTGGAATCGTCAGGTGGAATGTCAGCATCAATGGAGAGTAAACATGTGGTGTGGTATAGTAAAGCATCGGCCCATAGGCCAATTTTTAATAGCCAGAACACTGAATGTGCACAAATATCACAGCCTCCTAACAGACCATCAGTAGTGGGAGAAAGTGAATTCTGGCGCATTTTGTTTGTGCGGGTTACTACATCTGGGGCAAGCATACCTTCAGGGTCAAACTTGATTGATTTATGATCCTCCCCCTTAACTTACTGTTATGCTAATTCATTTATTACCCCCTGGGGTAATCCATTGTTCTGAGAAACTCACACTTTCCCCCTCATCCTTCCCCCAACCCTCCTCCCTCCCCCTCAGCAATACAATCACACTTTTGATATCAAATCAATTGACAAATTAATTAAATTGATGAATTAATTATCCCCTCCCCTCTTGGGTAATCCCCCATCTCTCCACTTCCTTCCCCAGCTCCTCTATCCTCCCTCACCTGGAAATTGGCGAGAAAACTTCTCGGTTTCCGCTGAACTAGAAGCATGCCATGACAGGAAGTTAAACTGCATTGCAAAGGGTATAATGTATTGTTTATTTATAAATTTGAATTTGTATACATTCGATCTTTCATTTATATGGGAGGAAAAGCTCATAATTTGCTGCTGTTTTGTAAGATGCAGGTCCTGTAAAATACATCAAAAAGAAGTAATTAAGTAGATCGCATTTTTCCAGTTGCATAAGGAATACCATCATGGAATTGACATAACATAACTCACTGAACGTAATTATGCTGTTAAAAATCTTTTGATCACATCTTTGCACCGGCCGCATGGCATACATGCAATGCCAATCCCCTCGTGTATTCCCACATGTGCAGATCAGGAGAGAGGCCCACACAAAGGGCTGACTCATGTGACGTGCAGACTGGACATCGCTCTAACCCCTGAACAATAGCTTCAGGAGCCAGCAAGCCTTTGATATGTAATTCCTGGGAAACCACCTCTGCTCTCTCTCAAGTTGCTCCTTCCTGTTTGTGCGTTAACCAACATGCATATAAGGTATTCCCAAAGTACTTGTGGCAGGCAATGGACCACAGTTCACTTTGCTTGATTTTGAGCAGTTTTGTGAAAGAAATGGCATTCATCATCTAGCAAGTGCTCCATTTCATCACCAGTCTACTGGAGAAACAGAAAGCACTCTTAAACAACAGATGGCCAAGCTTTGCACCACCCACACACGGGAATAGGCGCTGCAACTCTTTCTCACCTCCTATCACTCCCACCCACGAAATGGACCGTCACTGGCCAAAATTCTGTTTGGCCACCCATCACAGCATCAAGTACCAACATTGTTCTGCAAGTATCACTTTGTGGTGCTCAATCTTGTTCTTTTCAGGGTTCAAGGCCACCACAGGTGCTGGGAAAGAGACATGTTCCAGGAATGCATTGGCCCTTTTATGTACTTGATTGCAGGTCCTGATGGTCTGCAGCGCCGCCACCAGAAACAAATTTGTGCATGTCATTTGCTCTGTGACTCTGCTGCTTTTCTTCCCACAGATTCACAGCCTCATAGGAGCGTGCGGCCTTCGCAGCTGCCCACTGCTGCCATGGTCGTTTAGAGACACAGGAACAGTTACAAGATGCATAGAGAAACCATCTACAGTTTTGATCAGGATCCACAAATGCGAGAACACTTTGTGACTCCTGTCTGCATAGGGAGAGATGGCAAATCGTAGTAAGACCTTACCAAATTTATAAAGTGTTTTGGCTAAGGAACTTAATTTTTCACCACCTCTCTGCTATTTCCTACACTAAAAAACAGTATTTTCATTATGTGGTGTATGCAGTCTAACAATGTTCGCATTGTGTTCATGTGTTTATAGCCCTCTCAAATTAATGGAGAGGGGTGGTTTCGCTACTATACAGAAATTGAGAACTATGCTGCAATGTCATTGGCTGATAGCATCATGATATCGACTTGGTGAGACATTTTGCTGACATGACAGGTCGTCGAGAGTGGTCATTTGGAACCCTAGTAATTGGGTAAAATGCGTTTAAATGATGGGAAACGTGGTAAACTTACGAAAATTAGTGGAAAATACGGAAAACTGCGGTAAATACGACAAAAATGTGGATGAATGACGGTACTTATGTGCTCGCCTGGGTGTATGAACGTCATTCCATTCCTCCACCTGTGCGACTGACAGTTGATGATCCATACTATCCACATGCTATTAGTTTAAATCCTGCAGAATACCCCTTGATCCACATGTAGTTATGCATTTTAAGTCATAAAAATGAAATACACAGTGTCCAAAGTTTGGCGGTCATAATGATGCCACCCAAGAAACTGAAAGAATGTTCATATACCTGGCTACGATATGCCTCGCCAATACGAGGAGTCAATGCTCTTGGTCTCTTCAAAATTGGAACAATGAGGCATCTGTACTACATCACTGTGGAACATGAATTTAAATGAGGAGGTCATCACCTTCAGAGAGCTGTTTGGAGATGCTCCACAATGCTGCAAACTCTTCCAATTTCCATAGACCCTACATTGCTACGTATTCCGCATTTTTGTCAATAAGAAAGACACCTCTTTCTTTTGTATCCTGTTCCTTAACGAGACACCGAATGCAGCGGGTATAGTGTGCTCCTACTTCAGGTCATTTCCAAATTAAATAGGAGACAACTTGCACCATACGATGTCCAGCTTTCTGTGAGAGCCGATGGTTCGAAATCTCAAAGTCATGGTGGAAAAACAAAATGTATTGTGGTTTACAAAGGTGTAGTCATACACTGCTTTTATGTGTTACAGCAGAAAAACAATTTATCAAACTGCTTAGGAAAGAACAACACAGGATACCTGTCTGTGGGATGTGATACTCCTACAATACAGGTGACAAAACTTTTCATAGGTCTGTACAAGCGACTTCGATCACTGGTCACCTGCTCCAGTAGGCCAATATATGTATATTGAATATGCTCAGTGTCAGTACATAGACAGTATTTGTTTTCGATATATCGAAAGAGAGGGATTCAGTAATATCTTACTGAGTTCACTACCAGGTGAAGTTATTATAATTTGTTGGTTTACTCCACTGGATATTATAAAAATAATGAGGAGAGAGAGAGAGAGAGAGAGAGAGAGATACTGTGGTGTCGATAAAGTCTCTGATACTATTACACTATTGTATTTCTAACATAGTAATCATAGGAATCGTAGGAAGGAGCACAGGACACGTAAAGTATGATATTTATAGATCGTCATTTGATATCAATGAATTATAGGTGTTATGCCTTTAAGTTTCTTTGTGCAGTCCGTGTCTATTCTGTATGATTATGCAGTTCCTCCTGTATTTAGTATGCTATTTTCCTCACTGTGATAGCTCTCTACCTAGTCAGTGATGGGTGGAGGATTAGATAGCCGTCTAAGTAATGGAACAATGTTGTCAGAACGTGACGGGATTTCGAGAGAATTAGCAGGGCCAGTGGCTTGGCGAGGGCATCTATTACTCATGGAAATCATGTTCGTTCAAATGCTATATGTTGAAGACTGGAAGCTTCGTGAGAATATGGCAGTTAAGCGATACTCCGATGAATGAGTTGAGAGGTTAGTTCTATACTGCATCTTCTTCGTGTTATGGGCAAACATATTACAACCTCTCATATACATCTCGCGAAGTGACTGCAATAAGAAAATTAGGACCTAATATGAAGATTTTTACCAAAAGACAGTCAGCAGCAGAGTTCCACCTTTTGTTTTCTCGATAAGGAAGAGACATTTTTTCGTGAGTTTTGTATGCCTATAAATGGATGGAGTGGCATTTTAATAAGGAGACTAAATTTACGTTTACTTCTATATGCTTACTTGGCAAGCCATCATATGGTGTGTGGCGGAGGGTATCCTGTACCACTACTAGTCATTCCCTTTCCTATTCCACTGACAAATAGGGCAAGGGAAAAAGAGTGCCTATACGCCTCCTTATGAGAATTAATTTCTCATATCTTATCGCTGTGATTCTTATCCGAAATGAATGTTGGCGGTGGTATAATCCTTCTGTGGTCAGCTTCAAATGTCGGTTCTCAATAGTGTTCCTCGAAAAGAACGTCACCTTCCCTCCAGGTACTTCCATTTGAACTATCTGGTGAGTGTAATCCGACAGCTGGAAAAAAATTACTGACCATGCAAAGTGATTCTTATGTCAGTTTAATTAATTAGCCTACCAGTTTGATATCAATGACATGATGCCAGGTGAGTGGAAGCCAGGGCTAGAGTACCATGAATATGATACAGGAGTTGCAGCGGTATTCAGGCATTTTTTCGTTGCGGAGAGGTCTTTCAACGAAATTTAAATCTCCCTCTTACACAGGGAGAGATGACCATCGTAATAAAATCATCTATTACAGAATTTAGAATGTGATACATAGTATAAATCTGATACTTACAACTTCTCTGAGCTGCTACCTTAAGAGACTTCATATGTCACAAAGCATTTGATTACGTTAAGGGGGTTGAAAAGTGAGGATTCATCCTGTGACAGGGGTAGAGAATATTCTTAATATTTTATCATGAGCCAAAGATGAGTTTAATATTCTAGTCCTGTGATGCAGGACGTAATAGATATTAAGCTGATTGGAAGAGACTTTTTTTACCTGTTGAGAGAATACTTAGAGGGAATATAGGCCATGCCACACTATTACAGGGTTTTCACAACAAGTAATGATACATAAGCGACTTGAAAATGGGTGTATGCCCCCATTTCTTCTGTCTTAGAAAATAACTCTTAAAAAGTGAGAAATCTACATTTCATGTGAGAAATTCAAAGTGTATGGTCAACAACATCCCTTTCTCAGATTGGGTAAAATGGATTTTTCAAACTGGGGTGGGGGGGGGGGGGTTCCATGTTGGGGCGGAATTCTTTATAACTTCTGCATACCTCCAAGATGCACCTGCTTGTCTTACAATGACTGTGGCCAGTGGCCAACCAGAAGGGGTGGCTTAGCTTCACATGACCGGCGGGTACAGAGAAAGGATTCTGGCTACTGGCTAGTCGGCTCTTGCCTGCAGCGACAGGGGCTAGCAAAGTAACCAACATACCAGGTGAGCAGCGACAGAAGCGAATGAGTGTGTTGTGTGAGAAGATTCAATGTGGTGGATGTTTGCACTGGACGATTATTCCCCCCATGTAAATTGATTGGTTGACTGCTGGGTGAAAGTCTCTCTGACCTCTGACTATTCAGTAGGGTTGGTGCTTGGATGTTGGGTATGACTATGCAGCTGCCAATGTGTGTGCGGGTCTCCCCTGACCGGCAACCTCATGACACGGCAATGTCTCAGGCAGCTGTACAGCTGTGGGTCCCAATAGTCAGCTGACAGTCCACTCTCCATGATCAATATTGTGTGTGACTGCTAGGATTTTTTCACCAGATATGTTTAGTGGAAATGTTGTGGTGGAGGAGGGTGCTTGTGTTGTCAAATATCAGTACATACAAGACCTCAGATATAATTGGTGCTACAATCTATTTGTGGCGGAAATACTTGATTGGCAAAATGTTTGTGTGTGATTCTCAAATGTTGAAAATATGTTTTATTACATAGTAGAATCATTGTAAGGCGGTAGTAGGTATTTTAGGTGATCTATTTGACTCCTGTAAATTG
Source organism: Schistocerca cancellata (assembly GCF_023864275.1). NCBI lineage: Eukaryota > Metazoa > Arthropoda > Insecta > Orthoptera > Acrididae > Schistocerca > Schistocerca cancellata. The sequence goes on from NC_064629.1 coordinate 301,122,474, forward strand.
TTAAACAATTAATTTGATAGGATAGTGCAAATGGATTATTTCCCTCTATTTTCAATATCAAAACTGTGTCCAGTTTCCCTTTATCTGCAACATTAACCAACAGCAACACAGTATTCTGAAGAGATGAAAACCTGTTTCTGTGTATTAGGATATGTTGGTTCACATACAAACAGTAAGAAGCCACTTGCAAGAGAAAGAGAGAGATATAGAGAAAGAGTATGTGTTGCAACAGGAATTTCCCAGGTACCTATATCATAGAGTAACTGCCACCTGGCACTTTGTCCAACAGAAAGTAACTGGAGGGGTGAGAGGGAGGAGAGGAGGGATTGGAGAGAGGAGGGGTGCTTCTTCCAGTGTCCTCTGGTGGTGGTATTGTGAACTAACTCAGTCTCTATCTGCACAGCAGGATGAGCACATAAAACAACTGCTGCCACTAACCTGGTATGGAAGGTGTGTGTCTGGGAGCAAAACAGGGAGTAAGTCTGGTATCAAAGGGGCACTGGCACCTCATGCTTTGTTTGAGGATTAAGTAGTGGTGACAGGGGGCTGCTACCAATGGCAGCCAGGCACTCCTGCAGTCGCTACCGAGTGATCAACGCACTTGTGGCCACAATCCCCTCATCACCTGGTACTTTGCAGGAGGCGTGTGTGAAGAAGCAATGGAAGGATCTGAGCTTTTCTTGCCAATTTTCAACAGGGTGCCAACCAAAATAAAAAAAAATAAACTACCCTATGTCCTTCCTCTCCAGCACAGACTGAATCTTTTTCCCACCAGTTCCCAGGTGGTGGAGGGGAGAGGGACTGAGGGATTTCCCGAAGGGGAGAAGTTAAGTAATTGATCAATTTAATTAATTAGTCAATTAATTTGATATCAAAAGTGTGGTTGTATTGGCGAAGTGGGGGGAGGGGGTGGGGTTTCCCTGAGGGGTAGGGGAGGAAGAAGGGCGGGGGATGGGGTGGGGGTTTCTCAGAAGGATCGAATATCCCTAAATCAACCCTCAGGGTGTCATAAGCCACTTTGCAGAACAATGGGCTAAAGTCAAATCAATCAAGTTTGTCCCTGAATGTATGCAACCTGCATATAGAACTGGTATTACCCTACTACTACCATCTTTCACAAATGTTAGACAACGTTCCTCTGCAGACTAGGAGCAACCTGTGGTCCAACATGATGGCTGTCCAACTCATAGTGGATGAGGTGCAACAACATGTCTTCACGAATTGTTTCCAAATCTTTGGATGCAGAGGGCCTGAACCTTCACCAGACATTCCCAGATTTGATCCCTGTAGATTTTTTCTGTGGGGAAAGCTGAAAGATGCTGTATACGAGGACATACCAACTACACCAGATGATATGCAATGATGTGTTACTGCAGCCAGCTTGGACAACTCTACTGAAATGGTAGCATGTGTACAACAGTTGTTCCATACCAGACTGGAAGCGTGTATTGCCATTAATGGGAGTCATTTTTAACACAACCTGTGATGGTCAATTGCCTCGTTACTGGTCAGAATCCACGTAAGTAGCGTAACTCTTGTGTTGTTGTTTAGTGTGTGCTACCGAAACTATGGTACAAGTGTTGATATGGGAGCTTTTCAAAATATGTCGTAGACGACTGCGACAAACGCCACTGACATCCTAATTTACCCTATTTTTAGTTTTTCAATTCAATAGATATTGTTCCAATTAAAAAAGTGTATGTTTTGTAAAAAGTGCACTTCGTAAGTATTGTTAAAATCTGTTGATTGGCTAACAGTAAAAGCCACCGACCACGAATCCAATTTACGAAAACCACACATCAACAGCACTTTACATTTCCGCAGTACTTGCGGTGCAAAGTTTAGGTGATTAACCCTGTATATTCCGAAAAGTAATGAACGTATAACACTCTCTCGGTGTAAACCCAAACTCACTTTTACGTCTGAAGACTTCTTTCCATTGGGAATGACAGGTTGGATTCAATTTCTGAGAAACTGTTCATCCAAGTCACTCCGTTGGTCTTATATTCCGTAAGATCGTATTTTCATCATTTTGTGGCAATGTGGAAGTGTATCGAATGCTTTTCGGAAGTCAAGGAACACGACATCTATCTGGAAGCCGGTATCTACCTCCTACAGGGTATCGTTGACGAGCTGAGCGAGCTGGATCTCACACGATCGTTGTTACTGGTACCCTTTCTTGATTCCCACAGAAGAGATTTCCTGTCTCCGGGAATGTCATAATACACGAGAATAGAACATTGGCCAAAATTCTGCAACTGAATTCCGTCGGATATATAGGCCTATAGTTTTGTGCGTCTCTTCGAAAACCTTCTTCAACCCCGCGAAATACCTCAGGGTTACCCTCAATCAGAGTCTCATATTGGTGCCGCACATAAGCTACATGATGGCAGTAGCAGAGCACAAGGCCACCTCCAGGCCTTGTATCTTCTGCTTAGTCCTCAGTCATCGCTGCCGCCGCACCATGGTATTACGCTCTACATAATCCTGATCAGAAGAATGTTAAAGAACGCTCCATGCTATGGGGAAATGGCGCCAATATTCACACTGTAGCTCTGTAGAAGAATCGGTCTCTTAAGCTCGCTCTCCACCTTCCCAAGCTATATTCAGCTCATCTGCTGCACAAAGAAACAGACATCTCGCTGCTGCATGACAGATTCCGGCATACAGCTCGTGCTTTCTACGAGAAGGCGTGTCAATCTCAAATTCGGCTCGTCCTAGGAATGGGTTACCAATAACATCGCAGGCACACAACACGTTGGCTGGACCTGCTGCGAGAATAATTTTCTCGGCAGCAGCTTGAGGACAATGCCAGTCCAGGAGGTCATATAATCATAACACCACGTCAAGAGGATCAGCAGGAATAGCATTTTAATGTTTGACCTGCACACGTGGCGAACAAGAAATGCTTGCCAGATAAGCGACAAGCGACCCTTCTTGAATGCGGGAATGACTTGTGTGTGTGTCTGTGTGTGTGTGTGTGTTTTTTTTTTCCCCTGCCATCAGGAATACTTCGTTCCTCCTAAGACCTACGGCACACTGCTGCTACACTACTGGCCATTAAAATTGCTACACCACGGAGATGACGTGCTGCAGACGCGAAATTTAACCGACAGGAAGAAGATGCTGTGATATGCAAATGATTAGCTTTTCAGAGCATTCACACAAGGTTGGCACCGGTGGCGACACCTAAAACGTGCTGACATGGCCGGCAGCTGTGGTCGAGCGGTTCTAGGCGCTTCAGTCCGGCGCCGTGCGGCTGCTACGGTCGCAGGTTCGAATCCTGTCTCGGGCATGGATGTGTGTGATGTCCTTAGGTTAGTTAGCTTTAAGTAGTTGTACGTCTAGGAGACTGATGACCTCAGATGTTAAGTCCCATAGTGCTTAGAGCCATTTCAACCATTTGCTGACATGAGGAAAGTTTCCAACCGATTTCTCATACACAAACAGCAGGTGACCGGCGTTGCCTGGTGAAACGTTGTTGTGATGCCTCGTGTAAGGAGGAGAAATGCGTACCATCACGTTTCCGACTTTGATAAAGGTCTGATTGTAGCCTATCGCAATTGCGGTTTATCGTACCGCGACATTGCTGCTCGCGTTGGTCGAGATCCAATGACTGTTAGCAGAATATGGAACCGGTGGGTTCAGGAGGGTAATACGGAACGCCGTGCTGGATCCCAACGGCCTCGTATCACTAGCAATCGAGATGGCAGCCATCTTATTCGCATGGCTGTAACGGATCGTGCAGCCACGTCTCGGTCCTTGAGTCAACAGATGGGGACGTTTGCTAGACAACAACCATCTGCATGAACAGTTCGACGACGTTTACAGCAGCATGGGCTATCAGCTCGGAAACCATGGGTGTGGCTACCCTTGGCGCTGCATCACAGACAAGAGCGCCTGCGATGGTGTACTCAACGACGAACCTGGGTGCACGAATAGCAAAACGTCATTTTTTCGGATGAATCCAGGTTCTGTTTACAGCATCATGATGGTCGCATCCGTGTTTGGCGACATCGCGGTGAAGGCACATTGGAAGTGTGTATTCGTCATCGCCATACTGGCGTATCACCCTGCGTGATGGTATGGGGTGCCATTGGTTACACGTCTCGGTCACCTCTTGTTCGCATTGACGGCACATTTAAGAGTGGACGTTACATTTCAGATGTGTTGCGACCCGTGGCTCTACCCTTCATTCGATTCCTGAGAAACCCAACATTTCAGCAGGACAATGTACGGGCCTTTCTGGATACAGAAAATGTTCGACTGCTGCCCTGGCCAGCACATTCTCCAGATGTCTCACCAATTGAAAACGTCTGGTCAGTGGTGGCCGAGCAACTGGCTCGTCACAATACGCCGGTCACTACTCTTGATGAACTTTGGTATCGTGTTGAAGCTCCATGGGCAACTGTACCTGTACACGCCATCCATTGACTTCATTCCCAGGCGTATCAAGGCCGTTATTACGGCCAGAGGTGGTTGTTCTGGCTACTGATTTCTGAGGATCTATGCACCCAAATTGCGTGAAAACGTAATCACATGTCAGTTCTAGTATAATATATTTGTCCAATGAATACCCGTTTACCACGTGGATTTCTTTTTGGTGTAGGAATTTTAATGGCCAGTAGTGTAGAAGACGAGAAAGTTATTTCGCTTATTCTATGTAGAGGCGTATTGGTATCCCGTCAACTGCAGTTGCCTTCCCTCTGTTGAGCGATTTGAGATGCTCTTCTGTCCCATGGTCACTTACTTTGATATCAGTTATACTGTCGTTCGTGCGCCGATCTAAATGAGAAGTTACAGCGCGATCTTCCGCTGTGAAACAGTTTTGGAAACAGACGTTTAGTATTTCGACCTTTTCTGTGTCGTCTTCCGTTTCACTGCCACTATGGTCACGGAGTGTCTGGACGGATGGCTTCGAACCGCTTACTGATTTAACATAAGGATTTTCTGTAATGTCGGTAGACAAAATTTTATTTTCGAACTTTTTGAACGCTTCACACATGCCTCTTCTTGCGCTAATTTTGGCTAGTTTAATTTTTGTTCGTCTGTGAGTCTTTGACTACGTTTAAAGTTTGTTGTGAAGCAGTCTTTGCTTTCGTTGCAGTTATCTAACATTGCTCTCGAAGCACGGTACGTCTTTTCCATTTCTCATAACTTTGATCGGAACATACCTGTCTAAAATGTATTGCACAATACTCTTGAACTTTGTCCATTAACACTCAATGTTGTTAGTGTTAGAGACGAAATTTACATACAGACTGCTCAGGGAATCTGATAACTGTTCATTGTTGCTCTATCTAAGCAAAAAGGCCTTCCTGACTTTCTTTCCATTCCTCTTTACAGCCATATTTGGTGATGCTGTAACGACCTTATCATCACTGAGGCCCTGTTCTACACCTGTTCCGTCGAAAAGTTCGGGCCTGTTTGTCACTAGTCAATCTAAGATGAGGTTCTCTGATTAACTGCTCAAGGTAAATGTCGAACAAGGCATTTAAAAAAACTTCACAAAATACCGTGTCCCTACCACCCACTCAAATCGGATGAGTCTTCAAGTCTATAACTAGTGCGTTGAAGTCTTCACATAATACCACAACATGACTAGGAGATTAACGTGAAATAACCTCCAAGTGTCCCCCCCACCACCAAAACGTTCCGCCACTACTGTTCTTGACGCAGGGGGTTTGTAAAAGAATCCGATGAACATGTCCGAGCCACATTTAACATTTGCCTTCACTCAAATTGTTTCGTATTCGGAATATATACTAATCACTAGATATTATAGTATTTTTATGGCGATGGTAACTGCACCAGCATCGTTCAATCTATGTTTGTGACATATAGTCCAATCGGAATTTAGAATTTCATTGCTATTGACATCTAGCTGCATCCAGCTTTCTATAGCCAGTACTGTGTGTTACGAGACTAGTTAAGGACCTTTCAATAGAAACTCCTGTAGTTAACTAATATTATGTCAACATTTTCTTTCTCCGAACTGCTGTGACGAATGCTACCCCGTCTGGAATCAGAACACATCTTATCAGGTCTGTGGTGGGATTTCTCTATTCTTAAAATTCCACATGTGCACACCACACATGCTCCGCTACCTTAGTAGTCGCTTTCTGCGTGTAATGCAGGCCTGACCTATTAAGGGGAAACCTACACTTATCCACCCGATAGTGGAGATCGGGAAATCTGCATCCAGTACTGTGGTAGAATCATTTGAGCCTCTTATTTACACCTTCTACTCTGCTCCATACCAGAGGATCACGATCAGTTCTGGGAACGATGCTGCAAAACGACCCAGGTGGCAGGCATCGTTTGTCCCTACATAAGACACTATTTGCAGCGAAATACACCCATTGCGTTCAATCACTATCGCCACAGCCTCCTTCACAACTTGGACGATTCTTGCCGACAGGTAAACAGCGTGGATACTGGCCTTCTTTTCAGACCTGCTCGTAGTTTCCTGAGGGGCTCCATTACCCATCTAACGCTGGAGCTCCCAGTGATAAGCAATCCAACCTTCTATGCTTGTCCCGACCTTCGCAGGAAGATCAAAAACTGTCTCAAAAAGTAAGACGTCCTGCACTGGCTCAGATGTATTTTCGCAGCAGTCAATAAATACCTCACACCTGTTTTTAAGACATAATGGTGCAGCCATAAACCCAGTACCCACTTTGGTATTCTGTCCAGATATTCATGGCCCTGCCACTGTTCGTCAGTCACTACGAGTGAAGAGTCGACTGGCCGAGACGTCGGAATCGGTAGATGCAGCGACACTGGGGATCCCACGCGATGCTATAGGCTCCAGCGGCGCCATAGCATTCGTCTCGGATGCTCCAGCGCCCCTGCAACCCAGGGCAGCAGCCTGAAGTCTGTCTGCCATGGCCAGTACAGCTTCCAGCTGTTTACATACAGTGGTCTATTCTGCATGCATCTGCACACAAAAGGCGCAGTTGAAAGTTGGACGTCAATATTTCTTAAGAAAGTTGTCCACTGATTCTGCTGTGGTGTGCATACACAAACTCTGAGTCTGAGATATTATTAACGAGTAATAGCGAGCGAAAAGGTGTTCAGAGAAGTCGGACGCAGCCTGCAGTCGAGAGAAGCCGCGCGAAAGATGAGGTCGCAGCCTGCCGTGAGCGTGCTAGTAGCGCCGGAGAAGATTTTGGTATTATTTGAGAATTTTTGATGATTTACCTTTTTGCTGCAAGTAACTATTGCTTGCTTGCTCACTGGAGATACTTTGTCAGATTTTTCTATGCATACATTGAGAGTAATATTCGATCTTCGTTGTGATCAGGTACGTGATTACTGATTACGGACACTGTGGAATAATTAAAGCTGTTGGTAATCAATCTGTCGAAGAAAATGAAAGGTCTGAGTAAAGTTTGTCTGTGTTTAAATTTTCAATTTTCAGAATATAGTGAATGAAAAATTTTTTTTTTCTTTTACACCGCTTAAGGCTTTTTGACCAAACCTCCCCAGGTGGTTCAGTTTCTATACAGGGTGTTACAAAAAGGTGCGGCCAAACTTTCAGGAAACATTCCTCACACACTAATAAAGAAAAGATGTTATGTGGACATGTGTCCGGAAACGCTTAATTTCCATGTTAGAGCTCATTTTAGTTTGTTCTTCCACCTACGCTCAATGGAGCACGTTATCATGATTTCATACGGGATATTCTACCTGTGCTGCTAGAACATGTGCCTTTACAAGTACGACACAACATGTGGTTCATGCACGATGGAGCTCCTGCACATTTCAGTCGAAGTGTTCGTACGCTTCTCAACAACAGATTCGGTGACCGATGGATTGGTAGAGGCGGACCAATTCTATGGCCTCCACGCTCTCCTGACCTCAACCCTCTTGACTTTCATTTATGGGGGCATTTGAAAGCTCTTGTCTACGTAACCCCGGTACCAAATGTAGAGACTCTTCGTGCTCGTATTGTGGACGGCTGTGATACAATACGCCATTCTCCACGGCTGCATCAGCGCATCAGGGATTCCATGTGACGGAGGGTGGATGCATGTATCGTCGCTAACGGAGGACATTTTGAACATTTCCTGTAACAAAGTGTTTGAAGTCACGCTGGTACGTTCTGTTGCTGTGTGTTTCCATTCCATGATTAATGTGATTCGAAGAGAAGTGATAAAATGAGCTTTAACATGGAAAGTAAGCGTTTCCGGACACATGTCCACATAACATATTTTCTTTCTATGTGTATGAGGAATGTTACCTGAAAGTTTGGCCGTACCTTTTTGTAACAACCTGTACATAAAAAAAATAGCAGTAGTCGTACTGGTAGTTGTGACTATCCATTACGCTCTACATTGATCGCAGTACTTCTTTTAAATTACTTTGGCATGTTGCTAGATGCAGAATATTCAAGAAACCGCAGCGGCAAGAAGAGATAAGTTGTCTGTTGCGTGCAGCAGCATTATTGTATTAATTATTAGGAGATGTTAGAAAATATTTTTACTATCGCAGTCAGGTACGGTAGGATTTGGGAGCTATACACATTTTCGTACTTCTTCACCAGAACAATAATAATAAAAAAATAGTAAAGCAAACTGATTTTCACCTGGTCGACCTGTCTGCCAGGATTACGTTTCGTTGGATGATTTCGCAGTAGTAGTCGGTCAGTAGTTGCTGTGTAGTATTTATGTTGCTTGTGCGCTGCTCCGCATTAATTCAAAATTGTTATTTCAGCATTTTTCTCGTTCAGAATCTGTTTACTTATTTTGTAACTTTGAATTTAAGATATTTGTTTTGCTTTTTTCTTTATTGGCACAACGGCCATGAAAACTAGTGCACAGGCAGGAATGGACAAAACCGTAGAAGTAGCTGCGAAGGAAGTTTCGGAAAATCTGAGACATAATGTAGAAAATTCTCCCCAGGATAAAGAAGTCAGGGAACCATCGAACAATATGTTGAATAATCATGGTGTTGGCTGCTACTTTCCAATGATGCGTGGTGAACTTCAGGGAACTACAGGCTTTTTAGGACAGAATACCGTGAGACAATCTTATTTTGTTATGAGAGATTGAGGTATTGCTTCTACTCCTGCAGAGCAAAGTAATTTTGTCTGCCTCTCTTTCAGTTAAAATGTTACACAAGTAATACCAGCTCAGCTTGCTGAGATTAAAACCTCCAGTGACGAACTTCGTGGGGAGATCAAAGTAACTAGTAACAAACAGGAACAAAATTTCAAGCTACAAAAAGAGAATTTGAAATTGTTTTGTGATGAAACTAATAACAGTTTAAATCGTGAATTCGAGGAAATGTCAGAACGCTTAAAAACTCAGGCACACGAGGAGCTCAAGTGTGATACTAACAATCTTGAGTCCAGGCTTAATTACGTACAGTCTGTTGATATTGTTGTGTTGAGATGACAAACGTCACAACAAGAATTGCAAATAAATTAATTAGCACAAAAGTTCGAGTCCTTACGTTAACAGACTAGCACTGAAGTTAAAAAGACGCAAGATCAGTTGATGGCTATTGCAAACCGAGTCGAAGAATTATCCGAAAGAGTAACGCAAATGAATGATGATTCAGATAAAACGTCAGATGATTGACAGCTGGTTCTGTTCGCTGATACCGAAGAATTTCAGTCTTTGCGGAGCTTTAAAGAAGGGCAGATGATGATTACTCAGCAAAATAAACATGACGTGAGAAAGATACGGCAACATATTGCCACTATCGAAGAAGAGATCGGTTTCGATAACGATACCAGTAGGTTCAATAATTATCATTTTTGAAATCACAGTGACTGCACTAATTTTGGAAATGATGATCACTTCTCTCGTGAACGTGATATGTTTGCAGGACGCAAAGACTGTAGTGCGAATTACGGTATGAACGAAAACTCATCCGTTCAGAAAAATGATCGTTTTGGTTACAAACATTCTCTCACAGTTAGGAAATTTAAAATTTTTCGCAATGCCGGCAATGAAATTCACCCAAGGGAGTGGTTACAACAATTTGACTATTCTTTGCTACCAACATGGTCAACAGGGCACAAACTTGAATTAATTTACAGCTATCTCGAAGGAGAGTCTGTGACAAGAATGAGACCGATAGCACGTGAGTGTCACACGTACGGTGATTTTTATCACGCGTTATTGTCCGCTTACTGGTCTGAAAAACTCCAGATCAACTGAAACGTATCATTATTATGATGTAGAATTCTGAACAATCGAATTTCCAAATCCCGTGCAGTTCTTTAAAAACATGATGTGAATGAACAGACATTTAACTAATCTGTTCAGTCCGTCGCAATTAACCTATATCTGTTCAACTAAATTATCTATTAGATTCCGCCCCATAATTTATCAGGACGTTGTAAGGATGACTTGGACGTTTCCTAAGCTCTTTTGCAAGCACTTCAATTTGACAATAATGATTACACACACAGAAAAAATAACAATCAGTATTGGGAAAACTACCGTCAACGGATAACCGAAAACGTAGATGGAATTTGTGGAATTCGCATGAACGATATGATGAGAGACGCGACGAAAACAGGAGTAATGTGAGACATGACAGATTACAGAAATGATTCCTGTGACCGTCGTAATTATCAGTATAGGAATAGAGATCGCTAATCGCATGAACATGGAGTTTACGGCCATGAAGACAATTTCAGACGTAATGGTAATGACAAAGTAAATCAAAATTGACGTGGTCGCACAAAAATTGATTCCGAACGTCGTGCTCAACTTGTAGAAATCAGAACATCGAGCCCAAGAGACAATAATACTAATAACATTTATGTAGGACGAAATAATTATGATGAGATACAAACCAAAATTGGCATGATCGTAGGAACTCAAATTGTGAGCGTAGTGCAACAGAAGGATTTAAACCGCCCAAAACCACCCAACATCTCCAGGCAAAACGAACATACATAACAATAACTAGCAACCACGTCTGCAAACGAACCATTTGCATTTGCCAACAGTCTACATAGGAACCATATTAACTTTGCAGGTATTGATGACATTAGAGACACATTTTTACAAGAAAATGACGACTCTAAAAGTACACTTGTACACTTTTCACTTTCTGTTGTAGGTCTACTTGATTCTGGTAGCCCGCTTAATGTGATTAATGAGATAGTGTTTAGTAAATATGTTCAATCATCTATTTGCCCAATTTTGCCGCTATTAAGAACTAAACTGAAAGGAGTGATTCAAGAAAAGAGTGAAGATGTACCTAAGTAGACTTCGTTAATTTTCATGTGTTAGAGACACAAGTTTTCTGCGAACTTTCTGATAGTTCCTCTTTTGTCAACAGAAGCAAATTTTGGGTGTAGAGTTTCTATGTGAATATAAAGCGATGTAAAATTTTTGCACTGTTGCTGTAATGTTACAAGTAAATCATGTACGAGTAAGGCTGAAATTTCAAGGATGGTTGACAAAGGAAGATGAAGCTGTGAACTGTTTGCATTTTCTCTTTCTGGTCGAGGCACAACACTCACAGAATTTGCCTGATGATTGCATGAAAGACAACAAACATGTCATTGCGAAGCTGAACAATCTATTAGCGCAGAACAGTTATGTAAAAAGAAAGTACTCGGAGATGAAGTAGATTCTGATGCAGACACCAATGAATTATTCGAAATTTTAAAATCACATTCTGAAGTTCTTTCTCACAACACAGGAACTATACGAAATTTTCTTTATGAATTCAAAGCTAAGGAACATAATAGTTTTTTTCTCCCACGTTATGTAATTCTGGTACAGAAAGTTAAACAAGAGAGACATTCGATGCTAGATCAGGGAATAACTGAGCATGCTGTGAGTTCATACAACAGCCCATTACATATTGTTAAAAAGAAGGGTGATTCTATTACACTTGTTCTCTACTCCAGGCAGATCAACACTATAATACAACCAGAAACAGATCGGCCACAAACACTAGACCAATTATTACAGATATTTCATGGTGTAAAGGTAATCTCTTCTCTAGATTTACGATTCAGCGTTTGGGAAATGGAATTACATCCTGACTGTAGGAAATATACAGCCTTTTTCTGCTTAGAAAATTGCCACCAGTTTAGAAAATTACCATTTGGTCTCAATGTTCCATCAGCTGAATTTGTCTGAGATCTGACTACTATCTTACCAAAGCAATTGAAAGAAAGCATCAACACCCATGTTGACGATATTTTGGTCATTAAAAATTCGTGGACAGAACAAAACCAAGTACTGAGCGAACTATTACAGACATTACTTGAGCATGGCATCACAGGCAATTTATAAAAACCAGAATCTAGTAAAATGCAAATTAAATTTCTTGGCCACATTGTTTCTATGAAAGATATCTCACACGATCCAGAAAAACTGAAAGCAATTGAAGAAATGCCCGTACCTTCAAACAAACGACAACTTAGATGATATTTAGGTCTTTTGAATGTTTATCGATGTTCCATCAGCTTAGAGAGCTTGTCTACAACTAGGCTACGTTAACTCACAGGTTAGAATACAGTTTGGGATTGGGATGATGTCGTCCAGACCGAACTGATGATCTGAAAACTTCATTGCTTAATGCACCCATATTATCACACCCTGATGTACCTAATGATTTTTGCCTTTCGATGGATAGCTCAAAATATGGTCTTGTTTCAAGAAGTTGTAGAAAATGGAATTCCTACACAGAAAAGTATAGCTTTTGCCAGGCGAATGTAACCACTCTGTCACTAAGATCAAACCAGTAGACATAGTTTCATTACTGTCTACAAGGTAAGCGCACTAAGGAATACACCGATCAGGCACTTTAATTTCTTATGTCACATAAACCAAATCATGATTGTTTAAGATGTTGGGCTTTGTTCCATCAGGAATTCAGTTTCACTGCGATTTACATTTCGGGTTCAGAAAACGTTATTGCTGATGCACTTTTACGTGCATCTGTTGGTTTACTCCAGAGTAATGAAGAAGATTGCAAAGTAAATAATTTTAGTTTGTTACATATGCAAAAAGTAGTCTCGGAAAACTATTTCATCTTCACTATGTGATATTGCTCACAAACAGGAGAAAGATACAGCCTGTAAAGGCATAAAGGAGTGGCAAAACAAATCAAATACTGCAATAAGACAGTTTTACCTTGTACATGACAACTTTTTATTCAGATGTAGATGCCCTGACAGTCCTATTTGGGAATTGTGCATCCCACGCGAACTCATCCAAACTCATTTGGTGCACACATCTCAGTTCAGCACACTTTGGTGCTAAGAAATGATTTCAGGAATTACGGGATACATGTTACTTCAATTATATGCAAAAGCGAATTCTTACTGTCTTGGCAAAATGCAAACTGTGCCAAAAGGCAAAACGACCTAGCGCTACGCACAGAACACCACTATTTCCGATAATTCCTGTAAAACTACGATATCACCACCTGTTGACATTTTCTGTCCAGTTATATGATCTAAACATGGTCATTCATTTGTTGGCGTAGCTGTTGAGTTTGCCTCTAAATTTGTGTCATTCATACCTTTACGGAATGTAATTGCAAAATCTGTTCCTATAGCATTCATAAAAAATTTCCTGAAAGAAGTAGGGCCTGTTGAAAATTAACTTCTGATAATGGCCCACAGTTTCGTTCTAATACATTGTTAAAAACTTTGAAATTTAAAAAGATTAAGCCTATGTTTATATCACGTTTTATGCCATATTGTAACCCTTCGGAATGCATTATGAAAGAAGTAGGTAAACGTTGCAGATTGTATTGCTATCTTCATCACAGAAACGGGGATTTACAGTTGTCGGATTTTCAAAATATCATTAACCAACTACAGAATGATTCTACAACTTTTTCTCCACTCCTTGTATTAAAGAATAAACCACCACCAGATCGTATAAAACAAGTAATAGCCTCCCCTACAAACGATGCTTAGGACACCGTGAAGTAATCAATTTAGCATTGGAAAACATCAAGAAAGCCGCGGAGAAAAGAAAGAAGCTGCAGTACCCAAGAGTGAACATGAAGTGTTTACAATAAATGTTTCTTAAATTGCATCGTTTACCTTATAAAGGAAAGTCTGTAAGTAGCAAGTTTTTCTTGGTGTACGGCAGCACTTTTCGCGTATGGTAAATCTCACATGCAAGTACTGTTGAACTCTAAACCATACGCACACATAGACATGAGGCGTACATCATGTACTGAACGTCAAAACGGACAAAGAACGGTATCCTAAGAGTTTTACTTTAGCTTTCAGCACTGCTTCACACTCTTCAACTAAACTGTATATCTGTTATTATATTTTTTTACTGTCAATGTATCTGGTAGAAAGTGACTATCTACGATATGTGTTGTCTGAAGAAAAGTACTTTGAATTGTGTTAAGCATAGTCTAACACAGTGGAATGAGACTTTTCTTGCGTCTATATTTGCACTGTGACGATATGGGATGGCAAGCCATCTGTGAATAATTTTTATCTAGCTGGTATTATTCTGAGTTTCCTGTTGAAATATCTGATTGAAATGTAATACTGTTATCTTATGTCATGGTCTTGGAACTTTTTTTGAGATCTTGGTATAGCGTGGTAGATTTGGTTTTGAGGTTCTAAAATAGTCATATCTTTTCCTTATGAAAGATGGTTTGCACATATTATGATGCTTCTTGTGACTTGCGGTAACTTGTGATGTGCATTTTGCCTTACCTTTATGGGAAAGAATAATGTATTATTTTTGAGGAATGTGCATGAGATGACATGTTTTGTAGGTACATATTTTGCGAAGCAGGACATTAATGTTACACGTAAAGACAACTGCTGACTTTATTTTTGATAAGAAACTATGTATGAGTGGTTCTGAAATGAGAAAGGTATTTTTGATGGGCAGTGGTTTAACTAGGAACATTTCTGACTGATGTGATAATCTCAGAGCTGTATGCATACACATGATGAATCTGGGGAATACTGTGCCTTATACAGTGTTTCACAACATACGTGCTCGCGGAGCAAGCTGTGAGCAGCAAGGCGCGAGCACGGAGCAGCGCGAGCACGCTACCCCCACTACCGGACCAGAGCGGAGAATGGGGAGAGTCACGTGGGGCACACAAAAGCTGCCGCCAGTCAATGTAAATCCGCGGCCACCTGCAGGGATATCACTCACGAATTATTACTGCGACAAATGAAACAAATAAAGGAGAATGTACACGTGCCACATAATTTTATTAGCTTAGTGTATGCCTCTACATTCGTATTAATTTGTGAACTGTTACACAATAAAAGGTGTCACTGAAGTGTGGGACTCTCGGTTATCTTGTACTTTTTGCCCTTTACAATTGTGTCTATGTTCGGAGTAATTGTTCTTGTGCATTGTAGGCGCAGCGTGCAGTTTAAATTTCGATCAGACAATGCGTTTCTCAGGCGCGTCTTGTTACATTTCATTGCAGAGAACAGTTGTTCACAAACATACGTGGAACCGAACATTGATATTATTGTAGCCGCCAGTTTGCGCAAATGAGGAAATCTATCCTGAGGGAAGTGTCTGTAGAATCCAAAATGTTTTTCTTGTTCTGAAATTTGTCTCTGTATTCTCTGTCACACTGCAGGTCAATAATTTCTAGTTGCAGCTAAGGACGAATCTCTTCAATATTCGCTGAATATGGAGAGGAGAACAGATCAAAATCACTGTCTAGTGCTGTCACATCTTGAAAGCGTTGATCAAATTCTTCGTTAAGGGCAACTAAACTATGTGAATAACGTTCACAGTTTTTGTGAACATCTTGCATGGATGGTAATTTAGGAAAATGAGCTAGATTTCCTGTTTCCAGCTGACTCACCCAAAGTGTCAATTTCATTTTAAAAGCTCGTATTTGATCTATGAAATGAGTAATTAGCAGATCATTACCTTGTAGTGAAATGTTCAAAGCATTCAGATGGCTAGTTAAATCTGCTAAGAACGCGAGATCATATTTCCATGAAGGCTCTTTCAATTCAGGAACACACATGTTATTTATTTCCATGAACATATTTATCTCATCTAATAGGCAAAAAAATCGATTTAATAATTCGCCACGACTAAGTCAGCGGACCTCGCTGTAATAAGTCGGGCTACCATACTGGCTTTCTACATCCTCAAGAAAGCTTTTAAATTGCCTGTGTTGTAGCCCATGCTTCCTTATATAATTGGTTGTACGAACAACAACAATCATCACATTTTTTAGAGTGATACTCTTTGCCCATAAGTTTTCCTGGTGGATCACACAGTGAACGCCCCTTATTTCATTCGGCACGGTCAGTTTTTGCATTTTCTCCTTCAACAGCGCAACTACACCTGATTGTTTCCCTGTCATCGCTGGTGCACCGTCTGTAGACACTGAAACTAAGGAATTCCATGACAATCCTATATTTTCAACACTTTCTTCAACACTACATAAAATATCACCTCCGGTTTTAGTGTTCTTCATGGCTACTACATCGAGGAGATCCTCCCTCACCTGAAGATCTCTATTAACACCTCTAAGAAAAATGGCAAGCTGCGCTGTTCCAGTGATATCAACACTTTCGTCCGGAGCTAGAGAATACGCCATAAAATCTTTACAGATATTTGCAAGCTGGCTCTGGAAGTCGTCTGCCATGTCCTGTGTGCGACGCATAATGGTCATGTTAGATAATGGCACAATCCGAAACTGTTCAACTTGAGATGGACACAAATGTTCCGCTGCAACTACCAAACATTCTTTCATTAAATCGCCATCAGTGAAGGGCCGCAGGGATTTTGCTAAAAGGAAAGCAATTTTGTAACTCACTCTGAGAGCTGCCTCAATTGATTTTTCTTCGTCGTCCAGATCTTCTTCGAATAGTTTCCTTTTAAGTTTAATAACTTCCCGTGCACGATCTGGTCCATCACATTTTCCACTTCCGTAGTCTTTCGCGTGCTACGACATATAATGTCGCTGCAAACTAAATTTCCTAAAAGAATTCAGCGTTTAGTGACATACGAAATATTTTGCAACACCAACTTTTTCTGTAAACAGATACAATTCCTCCCAATGGGGGTTGAACTGCGAAAGCATGGTTGGGGTTACACAACGGCGACTTGACATGATTCATAACCAGCGAAGTGACTGTTAGAGCTGATCGTAGTATTTTAAACGTTACACAGTCGGCGCGAATTCAATAGGCACGTTGCGGCCCTATTCAAACGTGCGCGCGCATTTCCCCTCCCTCCCCTCTCACCCTACTCCCGGACCTTGCACCTGCTCGCGAGCACGTGCCTGAGCAGACGCGAGTACTCGCGCTCAAACCCGGCTAGTTGTTAAGCCCTGGCCTTATAGATATACAATATGATGAGTAACTTTGCTCAAGAGCTGCTGTGAGAAGTTTATGATGTTACTGTGGTTTATTATGGTGTAAAAATAGTATATTGTGGTACAATTATGGTATATTATGTGAGGTAGATTATGATTTATAGAACCTTATGCTGAAGGTTAATGAAACATGTTGTTCTCTGGAAGACACATGAGGAATTATGTATGATTTAGTGAGGAACCATTTTTTTTTTCTTATTTTTTGCAGCTATTGATGGAACAAGACAAGGTAAGGAATATACACTCCTTAAACGAAGCAACCAACAGTTTTACTATATACATGAAGCTTCTGTTTGTGCACACTTTATTCAAAGGAAAAGTCACAGTGATGTTTTCAAGAGAGATTTATTTTGTCATGAAAGGATTTCTAAGAGGACGGTACTACTGAGGTTTTCTTCTATGTGCTGAATTATGTGATGTAAGTGTGAAATGAATTTTCTAGCTTTCGGAAGTTGTGGAATGAAATTGTCTCAGTGAAACATTTTCTTTCTCTACTTCTTACTGTTTACACTTAATGTAATTCATATTTTGTATGTGATGTGATCATAACTGAATTTTTCTCTATTGCAGAAGTAATACAAAAACGCAGAACTGTATACATTTGTATGAACTAAACCGTATTTTCAGATCGGAGTGTAATGCACATAGCGAGCGAGTTAGATTCTAGCACTGGAACTATTGCACTAGTCTGTTACGGAGAACTAGATATTCTAGAGCTACCCGGTCATGTTAAAAACATTGATCCATGACTTGTATATAAATATGTTACGCATTTTTACAACTTTTTCTCTTCAGCTTATAGTATTTTTACACCTCGATGCAAGTTGCACTGCTACTTTAGTATTTTTGCATTTAAACAATTTAATTCAGAATTTCTTTTATGACAAGGAAGAAGATGTAGCTTCTGCTACAGCAGTGATGCAATGCCGATTCTTGCATGTTAAGTTAATGATTGTAAGATGATGACTTTTTCTCCTTTCATTAAGCAATACTGAAACTCAAGAGAAGTTATTTCCTTCATTTTCGGTTAATAAACCATTTCTTTCAGCTACTACTGAAAAGTTCGTGGATTAATCCTTTTTGTGTTGCATCTTAGAGTACATTATGTCATTTTTAGTTGCTTTATGAGATATGTCTTTTGAATGTTGTATTTATTTACCTGTTGTGATGAACTACATATGGCCATACAATTCTGACTCCACGTACAGACAAGTTGATATTTAACATCTGACGATATTGAACTTGCCATGCTACTTACTATTTTCTCTTTAATGATCATCGCGTAAACATTCGTACAATTTGACGAGAAAGAAAATATTTGTACTGTAATATAAAAGAAGAACTTGTGATAATCACTGACCCAGTACTCAATGACTGAATGTATAATAAGTTATGAAAACTGAACTGACTATGTCGTAATAAAAAATGACATTCTTTAGTAACTTATGTTGACTGGAGCTCGAGTCACTTGTAATGTATAAGAAGGAATTGCATGTATACATACACATATTTTTTCTTAAATATGTACCACAGAAATTGGATTATATGAACTTCATATTTTGATTGTTTACGTGTGATTTTACTGTGTATGTCACTGCATCTTCTATCAATGCTAATTTTTTATTGCATGATAATTTAAATCACATTTAATTACTATGTATATATCAACTCTGGGATTTACAGTTAGTTGTAACATTTTTTTTAAAAAATATGTCACCATTAACATCTTTAAGCAAATCTGTAAGTCATTCAGTGATGTTACATGTCACACATTTTGCATGATCTGGATGAGAACGTGTATTTCATGGTATGCTATGTACTATATCATCAGAAAATGAATTTGTATGGAAGCAGACTGCCACCATGTGGTTGGCCTGGACATAATACTTACAACTGTAGTTCAAGAAACTTTCCACGCTTATATAATTATCTATCGCCATACATATTTTGAGTCTTTAACAGAGACTGAGCTTATGTACCTATTCACATGGTGTAGATTTTATATCTATGTGTATATAACTTACTGCCCTTCTATGTCAATTTGGAGAACCTGTTTTCTCAAAGGGATACAACTTCAATGCTGTTACGAACTTATCATGAATTTTTTGGTACTCAGCATAGTACATTTGTGCCTTACGCAATCAGTATGGATTCTGTACAGTCTCTTTATCTGAATCTGAAAAGAAGTGACACACTAAAACATTTCAGTGAGGTTGTCAATGAACATAATGTATGTAACTAGTTCCTGAGTCTGCTTATACATCAGACTTGTGTATTCTCAAATGAAGGTAATCAGATGCAGCCTGCGGTCGAGAGAAGCCCCATGACAGTTGTGGTCGCAGCCTGCTGTGACTGTGCTACTAGCGCCGGCGTAGAGTTTGGTAATAATTGAGGATTTTTGGTAATTTGCCTTTTTGCTGCATGTAGTTGTATCTTGATCGCGCACTGGAGGAATTTTGTCAGATTTTTGTACGCATACATTGAGAGTGATACTCGATCTTTGTTGGGACCAAATATGTAGTCATTTATTCTAGACACTGTGGAACAATTGAAGTTGTTGCTAATCAATCTGTCGAAGAAAAGGAAAGCTCCAAGTAAAGTTTGTCAGTGTTTAAATTCTCAATTTTCAGATTATCGTAAAATAAAGGTTTCTATTGGTTTCTTTTGCTGTTTTACACCACTTAAGGTTTGCTGACCAAACCCCTCTGATCATTCAGTTTCTATTAAAAAAATGGCAGTAGTTGTATCAGTAGTTGTGACCATGCATTACGCTCTTCATAGATCACAGTATTTCTATTGAAGTATTTTAGTATATTGCTGGATGCAGAATGTTCACACAGTTGCAATGGTAAGATAAGGTAAGTTATCTGTTGTGTGCAGGACCATTATTGTATTAATTGTTAGGAGATGTTAGAAAATATTTTTGTAATCGCAGTCATATACAAGAGAATTTGATTTTTTATGACTTATAGGAAGAGTAATAAGATTCTTTTTTTTGTTCTCAATCAGAACATTAATACTATTAGATGTGTAGCTTTACATCTTTCCATAAATCTTTCACAAAAACAGTAATAATTACAAAATATTGAAGTAAACCAATTTTCACACTCCCTATCCATCTTTGATCAGTTACTGTCTGAACCCAGAAGTAATGGAACACTAACACAAAGGGGTGAACTCACTCATCACAAGCAATAGAGAGATATGCACACTCTTAAACAAAACAAGACGTGCTACCGGTACTAAAAGTAGCTAAATAATCAAGTGCTGTTCACTTTTAGTCAGAAGTACGTAAGAATACCACTAAACTAAACGATATATGCAATCTGTGTACAAACGATATGCTGCTGCAGCTACTGCTGACTGTGCTCTGCTCTAAGACTGGAGCTCTGTTGTGAGTGTGTTGTATGTGTGATCGAGTAATTTATAAACAACCATGTACCTGATGTACTGGTAACACTTTCTCACCCTCATACAATTTTTTTCAACAAAAATGCAAGAATAGTTGTGGGTGAGTGTCACATAGACTTACAATCACAGGCAATTACCCAAAGCTCAAAGAATAGTGGTCCAATTGTGGTTGACATGATGTGATGTGTGAATGTTCATTCACATTAAAATAATTGTTAATGATAATGATTTACGTTTGCAAACAATCTTTTCGAAGTGTGCTCTTTCTCCTAGGTGTAATTGCTAATGATGATAAGGTTATACTGTCGCCATTTTCAGCCCAGAGCTCATGGGGTTTGGTCCAGTTATGTAGGATTAGACATGTGAGTGTTAATTCGTATTGCTCATCCTCTTCTTCCTACAATTATTTACGCTTGAATTCAATATTTATGGGGTTTGTTCTTGTTTCTGTAGGTGCTATTGATAGTCCTGTAGGTGAATGAATCGGCCCATAGTCTTACATATCGAGCCATCATAAGCCATGACGTCATTTTCTACCCAAAGGACATGGGGAATTATATCAGTGGTTGGGGGCACGTACGTAAATATTGTTAATTTTTCTCCTTCTACACATACTTTTGCATCTGCATATAGTGCTTATGATGCATGTTCTTGTTTTCTAGATGCACTTGATGGCGATATAGCAAGGTCGCAAAGGATCAGCACCACATCCGCTAACATTGAGATCGATGTTGATGCTGAGCTGAATAATAAAATATTGGAATGCATTTTTGTTCAAGGCATTAAGTAGCACACACCTCTACTTCTCCAAAGTAGCCCGTCAGTGGCCCAGACATATAGATTTGTCGCCATTCTCCAAGGACGAGAAGCAACACTGCATCTAGTTCAGACATATGTCCCACCTTTTTTTCTTCCTAATTAGCATAACATTGTTGTACAAGGCATTTTTCTCACAGACACCTCAACCCTTTTACTAAGAGAAAGGATTTCGAAAAGCATCTGCCACGTTGCCCAACATAGCCACATCTACCAGCAAACTCGAAAACACTGCAATAATGGATGCAGAGTATGGGTATGCGCTGAATTTATGGGAGGAGTTTAGTGTCTCTAATTTTTGGAAATACGATAGATTATACATTAACAATAATGTACCCTCCTGATCGCAGACATTTCTGAGACATTCCAAAGTGTACATTCTGGATCATATCATCTGTTACACCGACCTAGGGCTTTCAGAGAACACAGTGTTAAAAAGGGCATGTGTCAGCATCTTAACTGCTGACTGATGTTGAGATGTTGCTCTTTCTCAAATGTGGGAATTGTGGGGCACTTTGCCATTGACTGCATAGGTATGCGTTACGAATGAATGATGAGGAGCACAGGCCATGTGACCACTTGAGTTCATACACTTGGATGCAAAAAAAAAAAAAAAAAAGAAACCTCTGTGAGCATACTATACAACAATCTCTACAGACTGGAGGTTTCCTGCGGCTATCTGAAAAGGTAATCGCCAAACTGGAGAAAAAGGTCCAATATGTGGCTGCGGATTCTGGTGAAGGATATATCATGGAGGCAATCATGGCATTCCTACTGATTTTAATGATGCGTAAAAGCTGTCATGTTGGTTGAACGATTAGTAATGTAACTACTAAAAAGAGTGCTCTTGCCGTGTGTGATTTTCAAAATAATTCCTTAAAATTAATGAATCATTTTACTATCGGCAAAAAACGTTGGAAATTGGCACAAAATTTATTTCGTCCACTGCTGGGAGGAGTGCAAGACATTCCATTGCCAGAGAAGATTTTTAGTGCCCCTCTATCTTCAATGAAGGACTAGTTGTTGTACAGAAGGCTAAGTGTTCAGTATAGTTCACAAAGCTTTCCTGTGTTAGTATGTGTATTCTGGACCTATCCAAACTCCACATGTACTGATTTCGCTATGGTTTGCAGAGCCAAACTTCGCTCATCCAGAGTTACTTTGTATGGACACACACAGTTTCATCGACTGGGTGAAAGGCTGTTCAAAATGGCTCTGAGCACTATGGGACTCAACTGCTGTGGTCATAAGTCCCCTAGAACTTAGAACTACTTAAACCTAACTAACCTAAGGACAGCACACAACACCCAGCCATCACGAGGCAGAGAAAATCCCTGACCCCGCCGGGAATCGAACCCGGGAACTGAAAGGCTGTGATTCATGTTAATTAATTAGGTACAGTCCTGACACATTCAACATGTCAGGATACGTGGCCAATAATCCTTATGGCGTAACACCTCAAAACAAGAAGGTTATCAGCCAGCTGAAACACAAACTGAATGCTTTGCAGACTGTGGCGTTGATCCTGCTCAGACTTAAAATGCATGCAAACTGTGCACATGCAGGTGCCACCCAAAGCAGTGATAGGTGTGTGCATCTTGCAGCTCTTAAGTCGCTCACAAGATTACAAGAGGTGTCGTCTCAAAGGCACTGGCGGCACTCGGCATATGGTGTGCGAAATAGATTTCGATGATGAGGCCATGAGGTACATACGACAGTGTAGCTAGAATTCATCCTGTCACTTCAATATGACCACTAGTTCATCTGTGAGGATATGATTGGGACGCTCCATTCTCATACTATTCACTTGAGTGATTGAATTTGTGGTGATTATTTATTTGAAAATAAATGTGGGTATGGCCACATGTGATTGATTCTACACTATGTGTGTGTATATTGTATGTACTGTATACATTTCAAAGTTGACTGCTAACTACATGTGTGTGTGTGTGTGTGTGTGTGTGTATTGAAAATTTGTGTATATACACTCCTGGAAATGGAAAAAAGAACACATTGACACCGGTGTGTCAGACCCACCATACTTGCTCCGGACACTGCGAGAGGGCTGTACAAGCAATGATCACACGCACGGCACAGCGGACACACCAGGAAGCGCGGTGTTGGCCGTCGAATGGCGCCAGCTGCGCAGCATTTGTGCACCGCCGCCGTCAGTGTCAGCCAGTTTGCCGTGGCATACGGAGCTCCATCGAAGTCTTTAACACTGGTAGCATGCCGCGACAGCGTGGACGTGAACCGTATGTGCAGTTGACGGACTTTGAGCGAGGGCGTATAGTGGGCATGCGGGAGGCCGGGTGGACGTACCGCCGAATTGCTCAACACGTGGGGCGTGAGGTCTCCACAGTACATCGATGTTGTCGCCAGTGGTCGGCGGAAGGTGCACGTGCCCGTCGACTTGGGACCGGACCGCAGCGACGCACGGATGCACGCCAAGACCGTAGGATCCTACGCAGTGCCGTAGGGGACCGCACCGCCACTTCCCAGCAAATTAGGGACACTGTTGCTCCTGGGGTATCGGCGAGGACCATTCGCAACCGTCTCCATGAAGCTGGGCTACGGTCCCGCACACCGTTAGGCCGTCTTCCGCTCACGCCCCAACATCGTGCAGCCCGCCTCCAGTGGTGTCGCGACAGGCGTGAGTGGAGGGACGAATGGAGACGTGTCGTCTTCAGCGATGAGAGTCGCTTCTGCCTTGGTGCCAATGATGGTCGTATGCGTGTTTGGCGCCGTGCAGGTGAGCGCCACAATCAGGACTGCATACGACCGAGGCACACAGGGCCAACACCCGGCATCATGGTGTGGGGAGCGATCTCCTACACTGGCCGTACACCACTGGTGATCGTCGAGGGGACACTGAATAGTGCACGGTACATCCAAACCGTCATCGAACCCATCGTTCTACCATTCCTAGACAGGCAAGGGAACTTGCTGTTCCAACAGGACAATGCACGTCCGCATGTATCCCGTGCCACCCAACGTGCTCTAGAAGGTGTAAGTCAACTACCCTGGCCAGCAAGATGTCCGGATCTGTCCCCCATTGAGCATGTTTGGGACTGGATGAAGCGTCGTCTCACGCGGTCTGCACGTCCAGCACGAACGCTGGTCCAACTGAGGCGCCAGGTGGAAATGGCATGGCAAGCCGTGCCACAGGACTACATCCAGCATCTCTACGATCGTCTCCATGGGAGAACAGCAGCCTGCATTGCTGCGAAAGGTGGATATACACTGTACTAGTGCCGACATTGTGCATGCTCTGTTGCCTGTGTCTATGTGCCTGTGGTTCTGTCAGTGTGATCATGTGATGTATCTGACCCCTGGAATGTGTCAATAAAGTTTCCCCTTCCTGGGACAATGAATTCACGGTGTTCTTATTTCAATTTCCAGGAGTGTATGTGTGTGTGTTTTTCTTCACCTGCTGCTGCTAGTCCCCATTTTCCATGCACTGTAACTAATGTATTACAGTATGGAAAGAAATTTGAACTGTATGAAGGAAACAGTCAGATGGTAATTATTCAATAGGAAACGTAGTGTATATAGAAAAAATTGCTCTGAGCACTATGGGACTCAACATCTGATGTCATTAGTCCCCTAGAACTTAGAACTAACCTAACCAACCTAAGGACAGCACACACATCCATGCCCGACGCGGGATTCGAACCTGCGACTGTAGCGGTCGCGCGGTTCCAGACTGTAGCGCCTAGAACCGCTCGGCCACTCCAGCCGGCTGTATATATAGATTCTTTCTTTACTAGTATTCGTACCTCTACACTTGGTGGCATTAATTTAAAATATAACATATGTAGTAGTCATATATATAACATATGTAGTAGTCATACAAAAATATTTTGAGAAACCTTTGAAAACCACTGTTACCAAAAAAAGGTGTAATTTCACTATTGTATTTATGTATATGAGTCAATCTTTAAATTACACTAGAAAAACTGTTCAAAATTATTCATGAAAATATTGTTAATAAACTGTTCGTTATTGTGTTACATCAATGTTATTATTTACGAAAGAACCTAATCTCTTCAGTGTAGAGATCAAATGGGTAGGCTCTTGCAGCTGCTCAACAGCAAGCTTGAGAAGATTTCATTGCTAGGATGGGGATGGGGGAAATAAGAACAATTTTGGGCATAATATGCTTAGTTCTATTTCTTTATACATATATACATTATCAGAACTTTCTTTTACTTCTCTTGTGTTCTGCAATATATTGTGAACAAATGTCTTCAATAAACTTTAAATTAGGCCTGTATAGCTGTCAAATATATTGACACAAAACATAGATTGGCATATCGTAAGTGAATTCTGCTTCTGCAGACTTAATGACTGTAGGTTCTACACTTGTGCACTTTGGCACTGGGTGAATAAAAGTGTTTCTGCACTGTTCTAATTGCTTCATATTTGTACTATTCTTGAGCAAATAGTTCATGAAGTCATAATGTGCACCTCAGTCGTTCTGTAGTGATGATTAACACACTGTACTGACTGTACAAATTAAGAACAGTCAAGTATGTTATGTAGATGCGTGTACCTCCTAAAGTTATTTCAAGCACAGCTTCCATACATATATATCATCAACTGAAACCCTCTCCCTAAAACGTCTTGATGTCAACTGGTGTGTGGAATGGATCATCCTCTTTTGTCATCTTCTTCTCTGTGTAGTACATCGTACTGCACAGAAAGTGCCCTTTGCAGTTAAATTATGTGTTGGTGAATAAGAGTTTTATGCTGGTACTTAACTGAAACTCAGTGAGCTGAGGAAATTCTGGTGGTGGCTGCTGTGGTGGAGTTGATTAGTTGGTAGGCAGGTCTGATAAATCATGAAGACTGCTTGTGAGCTTCTGCTGGTGCTATAGTGGAGCAGACTATAGGAAGTGGAACACCTGTATGTCTTGGGTATGTGTTTCAGCTAGTGCTGGATCAGTGGTGCATTGCACTGCTGGAAAAAATAAATAACAATACGTATATATAAAAGAATACATTAATAAATAACCACAATATTATTATTATTATTAATTAATTGGCATATACTTACTTCCAAATCTGAAAGTCACGTTATGCCTTTTTTTTTTGGTCAGAGGCAATGACTGGTTCACACTGATGGCACTTCATGGTAATACTTAAACTATGATGTACAGACCTCACGAGACGTGGCTCAGGCAATTGTATTTTTATGATAAAAATGGCAGGGAAGGTGGAGTTTGATCCCTAGTAGCTGAGAACAAATTGCACAAGAGCAGGGAGCCCCCAGCAATTGCCAGAGAACAACAATGCATGATTTTGTCAACATTTTTGCATAATGCTGTTAGACGAGAGCAAACTTGGGGAGAGGACAGGGAGGAATGGGAAGGAGGGGAGGGTAAAGGAAGAGGATTTTAAAGAAAACAAGAACAATTGCTCAGCTGTAACCTGATACCAATGATCTTGAAATGAATGTCAAGGTCATCCTTAACCTACACCACTAGTCTACAGTTGTTCCATTTCACATTACTTCAGATTGTTACATGCAGGTACTGGCAATGACTTGATTGAATCAGACTTTGACTCATTAGTACAATAGTCTAGAGTAGTGGGACAAAGTCATTTCTGGGGCAGATAATTTATTCAAAATGGAGGCTGAGTTTTCTCCACTCCCATATAACGTCACACACACTCCACCCGATGGAAATGGCTGGAAATTGTTGGGGGAAAAGATCAACTGCCCTATCGACTAACCTAACTCCTCCACTCATACCCATCACTCCTATTACATCACCACCCACCATCCCTCCTATGGTATCACCCTTAGAAAACGGTCAGTTCCTGCCCAACTGGTGGAGAGGAAGGTTATGTTACTGTACATTATTTATTTTTGGTGGTAAACGATAATTCTGTGCTAGAGAGAAAGGTAAAAGAAAAGCACTCCATCTCCAGGCCACGAGGGGCCTACCGGGACCATCCGACGGCCATGTCATCCTCAGTGGAGGATGCGGATAGGAGGGGCGTGGGGTCAGCACACTGCTCTCCTGGTCATTATGATGATATTCTTGACTGAAGCTGCTACTACTCGGTCGAGTAGCTCCTCATTTGGCATCACGACGCTGAGTGCAGCCGAAAAATGGCAACAGCACATGGCAGCCTGGATGGTCACCTATCCAAGTGCCGGCCATGCCCAACAGCACTTAACTTCGGTGATCTCACGGGAACCGGTGTAGCCACTGTGGCAAGGCCGTTGCCGTGGAGAGAAAGGTAGGGTATTTAATTTCTTTCTTTATTTATTGGGCTACCTCCAGTAACCTATCACGGAGATAAGTGTGTGTTTACCTCAATGTGTAGGATGGACTCACAGAAATAGTTCGTACTATGCTCACCAGAGGGCGTTCTAGGCCTCCACCATCCCCCTCCTGCCCCTGTGATGTCACCATTCCCCCACCACAACCCCTTCCCAGGAAATGGTGCGAAATGGTAAGTCTCTGGCCAGCTGCCAGAGAGGATTGTTAGGTCAGTTTACTTTATTTATTTTTGGTAGGAAGCTGAAGTAAAGATGGATACTAATTACATATCTATAAGCATATTGCTGTACACTGTGTGACTAAATTTGCAATATGACTAAAAGTTGGCGATGTCACACAATTGATGCTATTGTGTCAGGCAAAATTCACAATTCCACTCGAAATTAGTAGCAGATGAACTCAAAATAAACAGTAACTCTACATAGGACACTTCCTTCATGTACAAGTCAAAAAAAATCTTTCTGCTCGACTTGTGAATTGGCAGGAAAAAGACTCAGTTTAAAACAGTAGCTGCGGTAGCGTTCTCGCTTCCCACGCCCGAGTTCCCGGGTTCGATTCCCGGCGGGGTCAGGGATTTTCTCTGCCTCGTGATGGCTGGGTGTTGTGTGCTGTCCTTAGGTTAGTTAGGTTTAAGTAGTTCTAAGTTCTAGGGGACTGATGACCGTAGCAGTTAAGTCCCATAGTGCTCAGAGCCATTTGAACCATTTTTTTAAAACAGTAGCTGAAACAACCCCTAAATTGGTGCACTCATAGAAATCGTGGAGAAACAAGATCTGCAGTGATGTTAAAAACAAAAATCGGACTCCACATATGCTTGCTACAGTGGTGTTCATCACTTTTCTTAAACACTGAGTGGGTCTAGTTTATAGTTGCTGCTGGAGTCAGGGATAAGTCACGTATTTTTTATTTTCCTCACTTTTCGAAGCACAGTTCTACAATGGGAAACCCACACTCGTTTCTAAGCACAACAGAAAAATCAGAACAATTACAATCTAAATCTTCGTGATATATATCGAAACCGACAACAGATCACGAAAAAACCACAGACACACAGCAGATGAGATGTTTAAAAGATTCTCCTAGAATTCGAAGCACTGTCCTACAGACGAGAAAAGTGGCTGGAGTTTTCGGTGAATTTTTGATGCCTTACAACTGCTGCTCTGGAGATGCTGTAAGGCCACAATCACATTGGTGGGTGGGGGACAGTATCTCACGTGTCCGAACCAGAGACAGATGGATTGCTTGATTTTGTCTCTGAATACACGAGCAAAGAAGGTGTCACATGACTCTCTGACATCATGGAACTTTCCGTGGATGCCCTGTTCTGCCGCTGTTCGAACCAGTCTGTCAAAACTTATATGCTACCACACTAAGAATGTTTCGTAACTCTCTGATTTCCTGTGAATGGAGGAGCCTGATTGGTTCTTACTGAAATTACCCATTAAAATGCTGTTGCTGGTGTGGGAGGACTGTCCGACACTTTCTACAGATACATACAGCAATCATATTGCAATGACAGTTAAATCGTGCAAAATTAGTGTACAGATCCTATAAAACAGAAACTATTGCCAAAGATATTTAGTCAATTACTCTGCTACTGTCGAGTAAAGCTTGAATTTTTCGGCGTGAAACCGATCTCCAGCTACGATATATAACACAAACGATTCTTCCACGATGCCATATCGCTATGTCACTGTAATAAACAAAATTCATATGCTGCATCATACAAAGCCATCACTTCTGCATACAGCTATCGACCTGCAGGCCCTCCTACATGTACCACGAAGACACACACATCCTAAAAACAGAAGTACATGCGCCGTATATAGTCACGACGCTATATATCCCCATCGCGGTAAGTAGGTCACCCACTAAGGCCAGTGATCATGAGTCAACTGCTCCTGCATGCGTTAGCCTGCTGCGTGCTCAGGTATCAGGCACCCTCGCCGCCCTCGGCGGACAGGAGCAGCACTTTGAACTGGTGTATAAAGACACGAAGGCGGCATCTAACAGCACCGTTTCCGGCCGAGCCTGCTTGCTGGTGCAGTTTCTGCAACGAGTTGACACCATCTCTAGATTAGCGGATTACAAGATTATTTAATTTCTGTGCTCTGTTGATGAGAAGTACTTCGATAGTCGTGAATTAATTTACCGATCTCGAAATGGGTATCAACTGCAATATCCGACTTTGCACGCCAAAAGCCAGTTATATTTGCGACACTTTTAGGCTAAAATCATCGAGTAACATACGAAAATTTCCTAAATTTCGTGTATTTTCAAGTGATTTGCCGGAATATCATACCATTTACACGACTGTTCTCAATATCAACCACATAGCAATATGCTACCGATCGCGTGCAAAGTATAATTCTGAAGACAACAGTGGAAATTACATCTTTAGAGAGCAGAAATTTTAGAGTGGGACGTGCTGCAAACCATTGAGTAACTAGGAACTTATCTCGCCTGTGGAGGCTTTTACAAGAAAACTCGAAAATAAACGAAAATGGTAGTTCCACTCGTATTTTCTTAACGGATACCAATGTCAATGATAGAACAGATTCCAAATCATCTTTGTGCTTTACAAAGTCAACTAAGGTTATAATACTCATAATCATATTGAGTTTCTCATGTCTAGAGAACCAGCAATAGACCCTTCCACTGGCGTTTCACCATCTCGATGGAAACAACACATCACAATTGATGTTCTGTCAACCAAATAAAGATGGGAAACATGTAGAATGGCTGTATACCTCAGAGTCGAACGAGAGGCTTCTGGTCACAGATGGACAAAAGACTCAAGAACAGGACGCTTCCTGGGGCTGTTAAACGTATTTCTCGGAAGACTATCCCCCCTCTGAAGCAATAGCGAAATACCTGACTATTCGTCACAGATGAAGAACTGAACGGTCAACAACGGTGTGCTTTCAAACGTTCTGGATGTGCTGGCACTGACTGGAAGTGGTCCTCAGCTAAGTAAAATCAGGCTCATGTAGGAAAAACATTGTCTTAGTCAGAGCTACTCTTTGATGATCCTGACTGCTGAGCCGGCCTGAGTGGCCGAGCGGTTAAAGGCGCTACAGTCTGGAACCGCACGACCACTACGGTCGCAGGTTCGAATCCTGCCTCGGGCATGGATGTGTGTGGCGTCCTTAGGTTAGTTAGGTTTAAGTAGTTCTAAGTTCTAGGGGACTTATGACCACAGCAGTTGAGTCCCATAGTGCTCAGAGCCATTTGAACCATTTGACTGCTGATGCCTACATAGCTATACCCGTCGGAATCTTTTATGGTCTGTCGTTCATTGGATTTAGTATAATGTGAGACATGTTCACAACACCGCTTTCGAAAAAAATTATGGGAACGATGCATTGCTGTGGAACATAATCCACATGAATCTGACGATGGGGTGTACTTGAAATTCCTTTCTAAACGCACTTACAGATAATGCACAAAGATTGCACTACACCGGTGGCGGCCAGTGAGCATGATTTCAATTGCCTGGTGAGGCGACATGCAGAGTCCAGTTATGATTTCACAAGAGCGACGTAGGCCATTCTGCAGCACCCAAGCAGATATATGCACTCAGCCTCATGCATATAGGTGGACGAGAGCAAACAGAAGTTTTCGCCAGTCTAGAACATTAGAATACTTTCACAAAACCAGTGTGTGTGTGTGTGTGTGTGTGTGTGTGTGTGTGTGTGTGTGGTATACTGCCAGTGGTCCTCTACATTCATAAATAATGGACTCTGTCGATCATTTTTACAGCAAAGTACTTCCTGAGACCCAGCTCCTTAACTTCGCCGTTGACGAAACTTTCAACAGCAGCATCCAATAATACGGGCATTTCCAAAGCATTCTGTCATTAATGCTTAAAGCTTTGTCAGCAGCTAGATAAATAGAGAAAGAGATAGAGAGGGTGGTAATACCTATCGAAACCAGACAGTCCTTCATAAACAGTATTATTGTCTAGAATATCTTACTCAAATAGCTTTGACAGTCATTTGAGACCTATGTTACACGCAGCTGGTTCCAATACACCACAGGATTACTGGGTATTTTTTTGACAGACAAATTATATTTCAAAATATAAGCATATACGTGACATGGGTGTCTCCAGTTTTAATGGATCATTTGTTAATGATGGGAGGGAGTAGCACACATACTTAAATAACTCTCACAGACCCTTGGAGATTAATTTACATGCGTCTCGTATTTCAGCTCCTAAGAAAATTACATGTCGTACGCACGTACATGGCATGGAAGACTGTATTTTTCATGGCACATTTGTTAATGGTGGGAGGGAATATTACACAGTGCGTCTTTTACTTAAATAGCCCTAACAGATGTTTGGTAACTATGTTAGAAACATCTGATTCTATTGCTTCGCTGGATGGGCTGTATTTTCATCGTAAGTAGATTGCGTTTCGAAATCAGGATGGATTCTGTAAGCACATACACGGCATGGAAGACTCTGGTTTTAATGGAAGATTTGTTAATGATGGGAGGGAGTACCACACATAGCAGCGCTTGCAATCTGGCAGCTTCGTTCTCCTTGAAGACGAAATTCGGAGAAGTCCATCATGGGGCTGTACACAGAACTGGGGCTCGTCTGAAAGTCGACGTAGTGCCACTCTGTACCCAGTGCTTATCTCTGTGCGAAATATTTTCAGCGAGCCTCTCTGTCACCGCGTCATGCGAAGCCTCAACAGTGGTCGCCGTGCTATCGGTCAATAGCTTTGCAGGTATCGTTGTGTTCTTTATGTAGATAAATGCCTTGCCACAAAAAAACCAATTTTCTGACTCCCAGCAACTAACGTAACTGTAGCGTGGGGCCGTTGAGTTCCTGCATGGTGCTGAGTGTGGCCATCCTGCACCCTTCAATTTCATCTTCGCATTACAACTGTGGGATCCCGTCAGCGCGAGCAGTAATTTCGCAGAAAGATGAACTGTAGGCTACGAACCTGCCGCTGTAGAAATGCGAGATGAGTTGGCAGACGTTTCGCCATTTCGCCATCTTACAAGAGTCGCAACACGATCTTCTCACGACAAAGCAACATCCATCCATTCATTGATGATATACACACTTTTTGGGGCGAAGTCAAAGAACGCAAGGTGGGAATTACACAACTGGCTACTGATAACACAGCTTTTGCGGCCATTGTAGAAAAACTGAATTAGCGAGTACAGAATATCGAAACTAAAATATTTCGTGGTTCTGTTGCAATGTACTTGCAGCTGATTGGAAAGTTAACATTGAATGAGATCCATAGCTGTGAAATTACCATTTCTGAGAACGCATGCTGTTACAGAGTGATTACCTGTAAATACCACATTAATGCAATAAATACTCAAAATGATGTCCGTCAACCTCAATGCATTTGGCAATACGTGTAACGACATTCCTCTCAACAGCGAGTAGTTCGCCTTCCGTGATGTTCGCACGTGATTGACAATGCGCTGACGCATGTTGTCAGGCGTTGTCGGTGGATCACGATAGCAAATATCCTTCAACAAATCCGGGGACGTCAGATCCAGAGAACGTGCGGGCCATGGTATGGTGCTTCGACGACCAATCCAGCTGACATGAAATATGCTATTCAATACCGCTTCAACCGCACGCGAGCTATGTGCCGAACATCCATCATGTTGGAAGTACATCGCCGTTCTGTCACGCAGTGAAACATCTTGTAGTAACATTGGTAGAACATTACGTAGGAAATCAGCATTCACTACACCATTTAGATTGCCATCGATAAAATGGGGGTCAATTATCCTTCCTCCCATAATGCCGCACCATACATTAACCCACCAAGGTCGCTGATGTTCCACTTGTCGCAGCCATAGCGTATTTTTCGTTGCCCAATAGTGCATATTATGCCGGTTTACGTTACCGCTGTTGGTGAATGACGCTTCGTCGCTAAATAGAACTCGTGCAACAAATCTGTCATCGTCCCGTAATTACTCTTGTGCCCAGTGGCAGAACTGTACACGACGTTGAAAGTCGTCGCCATGCAATTTCTGGTGCATAGAAATATGGTACAGGTGCAATCGATGTTGATGTAGCATTCTCCACATCGACGTTTTTTAGATTCCCGATTCTCTCGCACTTTGCCTGCTACTGATGTGCGGATTAGCCGCGACAGCAGCTAAAACACCTGCTTGGGCATCATAATTTGTTGCAGGTCGTGGTTGACGTTTCACATGTGGCTGAACACTTCTTGTTTCCTTAAATAACTTAATTATCCGGCGAACGGTCCGGTCACTTGGATGATGTCGTCCAGGATACCGAGCAGCACACATAGCACACGCCCGTTGGGCATTTTGATCACAATAGCCATACATCAACAGGATATCCACCTTTTCCGCAATTGGTAAACGGTCCATTTTAACACGGGTAATGTATCACGAAGCAAATACCGTCCGCACTGGCGGAATGTTACGTGATACCACGTACTTAAACGTTTGTGGCTATTACAGCGCCATCTGTCACAAAGCGACGAAAGTGGTCCAATTAAAACATTCATATTTCTTTACGTACTACACGAATATGTAATAAAAACTTGGTGTTTCTATTTAAAGAAACGCAGTTGATATCCGTTTGACCTATGGCAGCGCCATCTAGCGGGCCAACCA
The DNA here is from genome assembly GCF_023864275.1 of Schistocerca cancellata. Lineage (NCBI taxonomy): Eukaryota > Metazoa > Arthropoda > Insecta > Orthoptera > Acrididae > Schistocerca > Schistocerca cancellata. The sequence goes on from NC_064629.1 coordinate 301,156,961, forward strand.
TAGCGCCATCTGGTTTCCCCCTTCAAGATAGACAAGTTTCGTTCTTTGTAGTTTTCTCGTTTATCGCTTATTTCGTGAGATATTTGGCCTGGTCAAGATCAATGGACTACCCTGTATAGGGCGAATCACCTAAAACTTGCACCGCAAATACTGCAGAAATAGAAAATAGTATTGATATGCGGTTTTCACATAATTGACTAATGGACTGCTAGTCATAGGCGGTATTCTTAGGCAATAAACAGATTCCAATAATAATTAGTGTATTTTTTCTGCACCCGTACACTTTTTTAAATGGGGCAATACCTACTGACATTACGAACTAAAAGTAGAGTAAATTACATTGTCAGTGGCGTTTGTTGCAGGATTCTAGTGCGAGTCGTTTACGAGACACCGTATTTTGAAAAGTTTCCACACCAACGCTTGTTTGAGCCTTCATCCTGTCTAATTTCATCGTACGATGTTATGTCTGTTAACAGTGTGTTTGTTGATTGATTGGATTGATTTGATTGATTGGTTTGGGGGAGGGGACCAAACAGCGGGGTCATCGGCCCAATCGGATGAGGGAAGGAAATCAACTGTGCCACTTCAAAGAAACCATCCTGGAATTTGCCTGAAGTGATTGAGGAAAATCAGGGAAGACCTAAATCAGGACGGCTAGACGCGGTTTTGAACCATCGTCCTTCTGAATGCGTGTCCAGTGTGCTAACCACTGAGAGTGTGCTTGTGTGTTCCTTGAGTGCGTCGTGACTTGCTAGGTAGTGTGTGACAGTCCAAGCAGTAGGTCGTGAGTGGACGATGTGATTTATCAATGCAGAAGAAGCCGACATGCTCATTCTATATGGAAAGTGTAGGGAGAATGTAGTTTGTACTTGTACAGTGTATCGGTGTATGGAGCAAGGTATCTCAATAGACGTCAACCATGTCGGCAATTATTTATCAGTCTCTCCAACCAGTTGCGCGAAAGTACACTCCTGGAAATGGAAAAAAGAACACATTGACACCGGTGTGTCAGACCCACCATACTTGCTCCGGACACTGCGAGAGGGCTGTACAAGCAATGATCACACGCACGGCACAGCGGACACACCAGGAACCGCGGTGTTGGCCGTCGAATGGCGCTAGCTGCGCAGCATTTGTGCACCGCCGCCGTCAGTGTCAGCCAGTTTGCCGTGGCATACGGAGCTCCATCGCAGTCTTTAACACTGGTAGCATGCCGCGACAGCGTGGACGTGAACCGTATGTGCAGTTGACGGACTTTGAGCGAGGGCGTATAGTGGGCATGCGGGAGGCCGGGTGGACGTACCGCCGAATTGCTCAACACGTGGGGCGTGAGGTCTCCACAGTACATCGATGTTGTCGCCAGTGGTCGGCGGAAGGTGCACGTGCCCGTCGACCTGGGACCGGACCGCAGCGACGCACGGATGCACGCCAAGACCGTAGGATCCTACGCAGTGCCGTAGGGGACCGCACCGCCACTTCCCAGCAAATTAGGGACACTGTTGCTCCTGGGGTATCGGCGAGATCCATTCGCAACCGTCTCCATGAAGCTGGGCTACGGTCCCGCACACCGTTAGGCCGTCTTCCGCTCACGCCCCAACATCGTGCAGCCCGCCACCAGTGGTGTCGCGACAGGCGTGAATGGAGGGACGAATGGAGACGTGTCGTCTTCAGCGATGAGAGTCGCTTCTGCCTTGGTGCCAATGATGGTCGTATGCGTGTTTGGCGCCGTGCAGGTGAGCGCCACAATCAGGACTGCATACGACCGAGGCACACAGGGCCAACACCCGGCATCATGGTGTGGGGAGCGATCTCCTACACTGGCCGTACACCACTGGTGATCGTCGAAGGGACACTGAATAGTGCACGGTACATCCAAACCGTCATCGAACCCATCGTTCTACCATTCCTAGACCGGCAAGGGAACTTGCTGTTCCAACAGGACAATGCACGTCCGCATGTATCCCGTGCCACCCAACGTGCTCTAGAAGGTGTAAGTCAACTACCCTGGCCAGCAAGATCTCCGGATCTGTCCCCCATTGAGCATGTTTGGGACTGGATGAAGCGTCGTCTCACGCGGTCTGCACGTCCAGCACGAACGCTGGTCCAACTGAGGCGCCAGGTGGAAATGGCATGGCAAGCCGTTCCACAGGACTACATCCAGCATCTCTACGATCGTCTCCATGGGAGAATAGCAGCCTGCATTGCTGCGAAAGGTGGATATACACTGTACTAGTGCCGACATTGTGCATGCTCTGTTGCCTGTGTCTATGTGCCTGTGGTTCTGTCAGTGTGATCATGTGATGTATCTGACCCCAGGAATGTGTCAATAAAGTTTCCCCTTCCTGGGACAATGAATTCACGGTGTTCTTATTTCAATTTCCAGGAGTGTAGTAGTGTAACACCACACAACGTAACAGAAGGAAACGAGTGACAACAGAAGAGGGGGGAAATTAATGTTTTTGCTGCTCTTGCAGTTGATCCGCACATTAGCTCCTGCGTAATCGCACGAAGAAGTGGCATGAGTCACGCAAGTGTTCTGTATATTACCGAGCGAGGTGGGGTAGTTGTTAGCACACTGAACTCACATTCGGCAGAACGATGGCTCAAGCCTTCTTCCGGCCATTCAGGTTTCGATTTTCCGTAATTTCCCTAAATCATCGCAGAAAAATGCTGAGATGGTTCCTTTGAAAGGTCGTTCCCGATCTCCTTCCCTATCTTTGACCCAGTCCGAGCTTGTGGTCCGTATCTAATGGCCTCAAAGTCAACTGAACATTAAACTATCTTCCTTCCTTCCTTATTCTCCATTGACATAGGTTCCATCCCTATCCCATCTCTCTGCATCAAGAGCTGCATGGAAACGATTTGGAGAATCGCGTTAACTTCTGTATGTGGGGATTAAGAAAGTATACTCCAGATGTAGCATGTATCTTGTATATTTACCAATCATGACCAGGTAAGCTGCACATACATGCATTATTAGTCTGTTGACAATACTTGGTGGAAAGTCAGCGCCCATGAAGTGTAAGTGTGCGGTTTCAGTTAGTGAATCATAAGGTCGGAGGCCCGTTTTTTAATAGACGGAACACCGTACGCGCACAAATATCGCAGCCGGCCGGTGTGGCCGAGCGGTTCTAAGCGCATCAGTCCGGAACCGCGCTGCTGCTACGGTCACAGGTTCGAATCCTCCCTCGGGCATGGATGTGTGATGTCCTTAGGTTAGTTAGGTTTAAGTAGTTCTAAGTTCTAGGGGACTGATGACCTCAGATGTTAAGTCTCAAGTGCTCAGAGCCATCTGAACCATTTGGACAAATATCGCAGCCTCCTAACGGACCAGGCTATCTTGCACGGAAGCCAGAAGACATTCCTCTGCAGATTAGGAGGAACATGTCATACCAATATGACTGTCAACCCCATAGTGTACGAAGAATTACATGCCTTCACGAATTGTTTCCAAATCCTTGAATTAGATACAGAGGACCTGTACCTCGGCCATCCCCCTCCCCAGATTTGGCACCTGTAGACTTTTTCCTGTTGTGAAAGCTGAAAGACATACCAACTACAGACAATGATATGTAATGATGTATTACTGCAGCCTGCTCGGACACCTTCGCAGAAATGCTAGCACGTGTGCTGCAGTCGTTCCATACCAGACTGGAAGCGTTTATTGCCGTTGAAGGCGGTCATTTTGAACAGAACCTGTGATGGTCAATTGTCTCGTTACTGGTCAGAATCCCTGTAACCAGTGTATGTACTTGCGTTGTTCAGTATGTGCTATCACAAATATTGTGTATATTTTAAAAATACGGTATCTCGTAAACGACTCGCACTAAAATTCTACAACAACCACTACTGACTCTGCTTTACCCTACTTTTACTTTGTTAATGTCAACAGGCATTGTTACATTTAAAAAAGTGTGTTTGCTCAAAAAATACACATTCTAAGTATTATTACAATCTGCTGATTCGCTAAGAATACGAGCCCTGACTAGCAATCCATTGTGTGACAACCGCGCAGCAACAGCCTTTCTATTTCCGCAATATTTGCGTTGCAAGTGTTAGCTGATTCACCGTGTGCGCGCGCGCTCGTGTGTGTGTGTGTGTGTGTGTGTGAGAGAGAGAGAGAGAGAGAGAGAGAGAGAGCGAGGGAGGGACGGGGGGAGGGAGAGAATGGTTAACAATGACGTCGACATACACAACAGTTTGTTACACGTTCCACAGATCATCTGAATGATTCCTTTGTCGAAGTGATGTGGAACAAGTCACTTTACAGGATATGTATAGATGAATAGTGTTAGCATTATTGAACACATTTTTTGTCCTGGTCATGCAACTATACTTAAAATATTTTTTTACAGGCTACCAGTTCTTGAACAGAAATTCATCCATGGATTAGGAGTTGTCCAGGACAAACGTTTTAGGTTAAGTTTAAAACTTTGTGTAATTTTTGTGTAAATGGGGAAATAGTTAAAAACTTTGTTGCTGCTTATTGAACTTCTTTCCGAGGCACTTCTAGCTTTAGTAATAGCTAATAAGCGTCATTTTCCCCTCTAGTGTGGAATATATGGACATCGTTCTTCTCATAGAGTCATAGACCATTTATGACGAATTTAATTGTAGAATATATGTGTTGCGATGGTACAGATAAAATGAACAGTTCCTTGAAGAGGTACAGACCTACATGAGCTCCATGAGTGGTTCAAGTTGTTCAAATGGCTCAATTGGCTCTGGCCACTATGGGACTCAATGCCTTAGGTCATCAGTCCCCTAGAACTTAGAACTGCTTAAACCTAAGGACATGACACACATCCAAGCCCGGGGCAGGATTCGAACCTTCGACCGTAGCGTTCGCGCGGTTCCAGACTGAAGCGAGTAGAACCGCTCGGCCACAACGACCAGCCTCCATGAGTGAACATGCATTATTCTAACTGCTCGCATTTGTGCACCCAGTACTTTCTTTTAAAGTGGGTGAGTTACCCCTAAAAATTATTCCATAAGACATTACTGAGTGGTAATACGCAGAATAGGTCAGGAGGTAATTAGTTCCTCTCCAAGACAAGCAAACATATGAAGAGCAAAATTAGCTGTACTTAGTTGTTTCAGAAGCTCAGTAATATACTTCTTCCAATTTGTACCCCCACTAATGTGGACCATTACCCTACTTACTGATTCCTGTGCATGTGTGCTACATCAACTGTTGGTATGATTGCTATACAGAACTGAATACTGTGGTTTTTTTTTTTTTTTAAGTTTAGGGGCAGCCCGTTTTCTGAAAACCACTTAATAATTCTTCGAAAAACGTCATTGACCGTCATTAATAATCTCTTCTGTTATTTTCTCTCTAATGGGATTTATTACAACACCAGTACCATGTGCAAAAAGTACCAGCTCAGCTTATGGAATGTTAAGGGAAAGTCGGTCATATGTAGGTAATAGGAGTGTACCCATAATTAAACCTTGTGGGACTCCCTTTGTGACTTCTCAGTCACTAACACTTTCTATACTTCCAACATTGTTTGAATAATTCAGCTCAACTTTTTCGATTGTTTGTTAAGTATGATTCAAACCAACTGCATGTAAAACCATCTCCATAAATATTGAGTTTTTCTACAAGTGTAACATAATCTACACTATGAAATAACTTTCAAAATTCACAAAAAAAAACCAACTCGCCATATTTTATTATTTGAGACTTGCATTATCTAATGAGTTACTGTATAAATGGCATTCTCAGTCAAGCATCGCTTCTGGAATCCAAACTGTGACACGCTGAGTATATTGTTTCTACCTAATGCGATACTACTCTCGAGTACATAATTTTTTTGAGCAGTTTGGCAAAAAGGTGTCAGTAAGGAAATTGGACGATGATAACTGAAGTCTTTTTTGTCACCGTCCTTACAAAGAGGTCTAAGAATTATGTATTTTAACCTGTCTGGAAAAAATTTCCTGTGGCTGTGATGCATTGCATATAAGGACAGAACTTATTAAGTTGGAATAATTTTTCAGAGTTAAGTAGGAAATTCCATCAACACCATACAAGCTTTTGTTGTTTAGAATTTTTATGATTTTATTAATTTCAGTGAAGGATGTTGGCGAAACTTCCTGGCAGATTAAAAAGGCCAAGGTCCCGAGTTAGAGTGTTGGCCCAGCACACAGTTTTAAATTTCGTATCAGGGCATGCTCCTCTGCAGGGTGAAAACTTCATTCTGAGGGATTTTGGTGCTAATTCTAGTTGTTTAAAGGTTTTTGCAACGACATTTTTAATATATTGTCTTGCTTCAACTGAACTTTTTCGATTGTATTTTAGCTGCTGTATTTAGAAATTGATTGTTGAAAGTACTCGTAACTTGTGAATTATCAGTCACAATATTTAGTTTAATTGTTATGGTATCTTGTTCACTGGCTGGCTGTCTTGTTCCCATTTGTCAATATCCCCTACAGTTTTAATCTTATTCTCTGCATTATTTGCCGGCCGGTGTGGCCGAGCGGTTCTATGCGCTTCAGTCTGGAGCCGCGCGACCGCTACGATCTCAGGTTCGAATCCTGCCTAGGGCATGGATGTGTGTGATGTCCTTAGGTTAGTTAAGTTTAAGTAGTTCTAAGTTGTAGGGGACTGATGACCTCAGATGTTAAGTCTCATAGTGCTCAGAGCCATTTGAACCATCTGCATTATTTATTTCTCTCAGGACATACATACTTCTTGACGTCGTTACCGGGTCTGTGACGACAGAGCAAGACAATGAGACTTGAGGATGAATTGTTTTCAACAGAGAGTGATTAGTTAATAAAATAAATTTACGACAGTCTTCGAAAAAGTTACAGACCAAATTGATGAACTACACAACTCTCTATTACCTGGATTTCGTTTAACGGATTCCATACTTTTGCTCATTTTTTTTCCATTGGACGAAATTTGTATGTCTTTCGTCTGAAGTGTGGACTACAGCATCGAACTTTTTCCGGACATCACTTTTCGTCTTACAGAGAACATTTGCAGCTGTATACACTGCATCAATTAATTTTCGTCTTACACGCTCCATGGTCTCACAAGACACATCTTCGTTAGAGTACGTCTGATCCCGACAATTGGTCGTTTTCGTCCTGTCGTTACTTAACAATAGCAAGATAACGCACTCAGCTTCCGTACTGAGTCACGATTAGCCTCTCTTCAGGAACTTTTAATAACAGAGAACGAGTCGCCGAGTAGGAAGCAACCCAGCGCAACCGTTCTCAGACTTCATAATCGCAGAACTATAGCGGGAAGGAAGCCAGTTTAGCACTGCGGTAAAAGCAGCGCCATGCTATCTGATTTATGCAATCCTCAACATTACAGTTCTACTCTCTCCATGTCTGATCTCTGGTGTACATTGTGTTTTGTACACGGTTCAGTCACGTTACTGTGACCACTGCCTATGTACATCAACATGCAATAACCATTCTCAGACGACAGGGACAGCACTAGCAGTGGAGGTAATATAAAAAGAGTCAGTGCAGTTGTTGTCATAATGTGGAAATGAACCGATTTATCTGACGTCCAAAAGGGCATGATCATAATATTTTGGGCCAAAAAGTGGAAGTATTTCCGAAATGGCTTAGTCTGTAAACCTTCTGCATGCCACTGTAGTTGAAAGTATACTGTGCATGGTAAAATGGCGTTATTCAAATCCGAAGGCGAGGCAATATTAGTACACCACAGGTCATAGATGACAGGGGTGAATGACAGATGTAGAAATGTGCACTGGCGAATAGACTTTCAACTGTTGAGCAACTGACCACCCATATGAACCAATGGGCTACCAACAGTGTTTCTTCAACGACCGTTCAGCGAACGTAGTTGTGTATGGGCCTGCGCAGCAGTTGCCTTGTTCATGCAACCAACTGATGTTCATCGGTTACGAAGGCTGGAATTTGCACGCTAATACCGCAACTGGAGGTCAGCTGAGAGTCAAAAATGGGCCTTTTCACATCAACCACGTTTTTTGCTCCATCGGATAGATGACTGTAGGCGTGTACTTCATGAAACGCATGAAAGCACATACGCTGCAACCAGAAGGGAGCATTTTGATTTGGGGGAAGTTTCTGTGGCATTCCTTGGGTAATCTCCTCATTCTGAAAGGCCCAGCGCATCAACTCAGTCATGCATCTATCCTTGGGGCCCATGTCGTACATGCAATTTGTTTTTCCTCGGTATGATGGCATCTACCAGCAAACGTCTCACACACCTCACAGTGAACGTTCCTGGTTCGAAGTGCACCAGTGTGAATTTATTGTACTCCCCTATCCGCCCCGATATCTGAATGGTCAGCGTTGCGGACTTGCCGTTCGATTATCGGCTGGGTCGGGGATTTTCTCCGCTAAGGGACTGGGTGTTGCGTTGTCTTCGTTTCATCCCCATCCAGCGCGCAGGTCGCCCAATGTGGCGTCGGATGTAATAAGACCTGCACCAAGGCGGCCGGACCTGCCCCATAAGGGGCCTCCCGGACAATGACACCAAACGCTCATTTCCATTTCCATTGTACTCCCCTGGCCGCCAAACTCCCTGGATTTAAACCCAATCGAGAATCTGTGGGAGCACCTCCAACAAGCTGTTCTCGCCATGGAACCGTAACTGAAGGACCTAGCACAGCTGACCACAGCACTTGAGTCCTCATGGTTCCACAACCCTGTCGGCACCTCCCAGAACCTCGTTGACACTCTTCCTGCACATCTCGTGCTGCAAAACGTGGTTGTTCAGACTTGACACGTAGTCACATAAATGTGACTGGACAGTGTACATGCCAACCCATAATAAGCAGACTTCTAGAGCTCTACTGCGCTGCTTTTAAATGCAAGTCATTTCTGTCTTGGCAGGATTAGGTCGAAGTCTCCATTTTACGAAGTATTCTACCATGAAAGACAACTCAGGTAACAGGATTTCTTCCACAGTTCTAAAAATTATGTGTGTTGTTGGTAAGGTCTACTCGTTATTATAAACAAATGTCTTACAAACTGTTTGTTTTTGGCATATTGGCAACGTAAAGGTTAGAAAGCAGTGCGAGCTAATACTACCCTTTGAGGTTAAATAGTAGCCTTGGTCTGTTTATAAACAGTCTAAGTAGGGGAACAACAAGAGCACTGCGAAGTAGCTCTAAGATTAGAACGAACAAATATAATTTCCAGAAATGTTACATACAGACAAACAAATTAATTCTATCGATTAAAAAAATTATGATTTAATTGTGACATTTAACCCTTCCGTGAATCATCCTTTTTTAAAATTTAAACCAGGTATTTCCCCAACTTATTGAAACCAAGGAAAGCAAAGTGAAAAAATAATTCACTCTAATTTGTAGATATAATTAGAGATCTGTTTTACTGTGATAAATGTTAATAGCCTACAGTAATTGCAAGGGGGGCAGTCAAATGAAAACGAGCCAGACTGAAAAAGAAGTAAATACACTGTATTATTTCAAATGCAATCGCCGTAACTGATAATGCGTTTATCTCACTAAGAGACAAGATGGTCAACGTTATCACAGAAAAATGGTGGCGGTTGCCTATCTTACTGTGATTGTACCCAGGTGTGTAAATTTTTGTCCAAAGTAAGTCGATGGCCACTAACTTCTCTCTTCAGGGCTCCAGAAATGTGGAAATCACACTGGATGAGATGTGTAAGACTTCCCAGCCAAACAACTTTGGCAACATTTCGACAGGCAGGTTGCTTCGACTACGCTGTAGAAGTTTTGCTAGAAAGCCCTTACACATCTTCATCTGCTGTGTAAGAGTACAAAATCACGTGAACACCCCAACTTTTGACACGTTGTGGATGTATTGGTTACTTTGCTTTGAATGCTGTTAAACGTAATGTAGATGCGGTAATCTGAAACACACAGCATTAAATCTACCGCGCTGGGATACATTGCTCCTCTAGATTCAGTGAAACTTGACATCAAGGTAGCGACCACACTTTCACTTGTGCACGTTTCTAGGCGCTTCTGTGCATGCGCAACTGGCGTAACGTAATTGCCTTACGAGCCAAATACATACGGATTTGATAAAAATGTGCACGGTTCACAGAGTGCAGTGCTAGCCCTTACCACTCAACTACAAGTTTACATCAATGCCACCAGGTGGCAGCACACTGCAGCAGTCTTATCCACGTTCGCTTGGCATAAATCCCGCTAGGCGGTAGCGCACTCCTCAGATGCGCCAATTCACTCACTGTATAGTAAAATTAGATCAGACATCAGTATATGTTCTAATTATACTGATAGAAAAATCTATTTTAAAGTTTTGTATTTGATCATACAGTAATCCAGTGAAGAACCACGAACACAATTCTAAGACTGCAGCCTTTATCCATGCTTCTGACATTTGTTGATCTTATGGTGGGTCAGGTTTATCTGTACTGTAGGCCTATATTGTGCATTCGTGAAAGTATTGAAATGTGCCCTTAGAAAAATTAATGAATTACTGTGCTGATAAACTTCTTATGTTATTTGATTTTCAAACAGCTGAGCAAAACTGAACGTACTCAGACATTTCTCTCGTTACTTACTCTGATCACCACTAAAGTGATACACAATATTTTTAGCGCAACGCAATCTGACTTTCAATAATCCCTACAAAAGAATGGCCCTGACTAACAATAACCTATACCTTTCATGAATCACTTACCTCACAAAAATCTTCGTTAGTCGAACTACTGCAATACAGCGAATGCCAATACTGCCAGCTAAATAAAAGATTATAACTACTGAAGGCTCTTAAAATTCTGCCATCCCTCTCCCCACATGCACCACTGCTGGCGGCTCACCTCGAACTGCGCAGCACTACACGCTGTTCACATCCAACTGCCCAACAATGCTAACCAGCCACAGACTGCACACAGCACAGTCAGTGATTTTCATACAGAGCGCTACATGGCGTTACCAACATAAAAACCTAAACAGCCTATTTACATAGGCCCCATGCTCCCAACAAAAATTTTTACAAATTGTTTTGGGCAGTGGCCAACAATGATTTGTTACAATTTTTCATAATTACAATAACAAAGGTATCAAATGCACACACTTATTGATACACTGCTGGTCAAAAGCAAAGAATTTCTCACAGTCCATAAATACAGTCCTGATCATTCATCACAGTAGTGATTGCAGTTTTTTTCTCAAACGCTGAGCAGTAAAAGAAAATGCACAAGGAAGTAGTGGATTTCCATGCAGTCTTGAAGACGTAGTGTTGTCCTTCCAACAGAAAGACAATGCTAACTCTTGACATGCAGACAGGTAATGGGCCACAACAGAGAAAACCCACAGCAGAGTCAGTCGGAGTTCTGAAGAATATTGGTAGGTAGGTCATCACCGAGCAGACCCACTACAGTCCTGGCAGAGAGTATGGTATTGGTAGGCCATCAAACGTGCAGACCCACTGCAGTCCTTGTAGAGATGGCCAGCAGCCATCTGTTGCGAGTGTGCATGTGCACAATCACCATCTTACGGACAATATAGCAAGTCCATAAACTATCGCTTGTGCACTCACAAAGTTTTTGGAATTGTCCTTAGAACCCAGCAATGGTGTTAACCAGTCCCTTGCTGAATTATTAACACAAGTACAAACACTAACAGTCCCAACTTCTCACATATTGTGCATATACTATGAACAACAGAGACGTGTGCAGCGAAATGAAACTTAATTTGAAGGACTGGTGTCCATACAATTACAAATTTACAACATAAGAATACAATTACGAAGGTACAAAATACATCATTACAGAACATAATAATACAGATAACATTTGTAGTAATACAGGCTTTACAAAAGAATAGAAATAAACATATACATCAGTGTTACAGGAATTATGACATAAGTAAATACATAAAAGATCAGAATAGCATTCGAAAATAATGTCTAAACATCTTTACAAAGTAAATAACATATTATTAATGCAAATTATATTTGAGGATAACAGTATTCCTCATCATAGTGAATGTAGCTTAGTATTAGAAAAATTCTACAACATGAATCTTATTAGCTAAACACATAAGGACAGGAAAAACACAAATAAACAAAGGTACACAAACACATAGCGGAATAATACAAAAGGAAAGGACAGGTTTCGTTTTCAGTATAACATTTGGTGCTGCAGTCCAACCCAAATCTTCATTCCATAGATCTTTCCTCTGATTTCAACATTTGTTCCCACAAAAAAAGTCCTATCCAAACCTGTTGTCCCTAAAGCCTACTGTTTTGTTCATATCTTCTTTCAAAATAATTATTCCTCATAGTAAAATACTCATTTTCGGTCAGATCTTTTTCATGTAACTTCTCAATCCATTCTTTTCCTATTCTTCATAACTCATTCTCTTATACAGCCTACCGCCTCTTAAGCTAACTTAAATCTACTGAGCTCAGATGTATATACGAAGGGACGAGGCAATGCAGCAAGAAAAAAAAAATGGTTCAAATGGCTCTGAGCACTATGGGACTCATCTTCTGAGGTCATTAGTCCCCTAGAACTTAGAACTAGTTAAACCTAACTAACCTAAGGACATCACACACATCCATGTCCGAAGCAGGATTCGAACCTGCGACCATAGCGGTCTCGCGGTTCCAGACTGCAGTGCCTAGAACTGCATGGCCACTTCGGCCGGCAGCAATGCAGCAGCGCAAAACAATTAACACAAAGAGCAATGACAAAAAAATGCAAATTGGCAAAGCAAGCAGCAGTAAATCTAAATTAGCAAAGCAAATGCAATATTACAACTAATATAAGGCAATGTGCAGCAAACAAGAAAAATAAATCAGCAGTAAAACTGGCTTAACAGAGTAATACAAAGTGAACTTCAGTAGCACTATGCCTGGCAAACAGCAGCAGCAAATGCAATAACTTATATCTAAACATGACAAACCCACAAGCAGAAAAATAGTACACTAAAGACATCAATGCAGATAAGGGAAATGTCTATTCACATCTTAATGTCTGTGTCATTTAGACAACTTATTCTACAAAAAAAAATTACCAAGTACTTGAAAAGAAAATTATTATGCCGTTACTGTAATTAGTCCCTTCTTATTGTTCTTTCCTTTCCAAGTGCTCCTTTTTTGAAGAATGTGAATCATACAGATCTGTTGACGGAAAGTGTTCACATTAGCAAAGGCATTTAATTTTATTTTATAAAAACAATGCTGCAACATAGCTGGAATCCAGATATTAAATGAAATAAGCAACTATGTACAAAGCAAAGCATAAAAACATCATTCAATAGCCATGTGTCATTTCATAAGTCAGTAGAAATTCTCCCAACTCTCATAGAAAGACACTTGTCATAATCAGCAATCATATGTTTCCAAGTAATGAGCGTCTCGTATTTGCGATGCTTTCTACAAAGGAATGTCAATAGTGAGGTTAATGGCCTCTTTTTTCTCCACTTAATGGTTTTTTCTTCAGGCGACTGGTGCAGCTCGGCGCCCACAACGCTTTACGTCAAGTTCACTTAGCTTTCTTGCCGAAATATTTACGACAGCAGTTTCCGCTACAGTGACAGCCTCATATAAAAAAATTTCACAGGTCGAGAATTTGCGTTACAAATGTGTAGAAACAAAATCCTTTAAATATAAGTGTCCAAAAAATTTTCGCCAGTGTTGTGATATATTCACGCATGTACACACATTTCATAACTCTTAAAGTACAATTCTTGGTTTACAACATCCTTTTTCACAAATCAAAGTCCCTAACCACTACTCATTATTCCTTACCTTATTACACATATTCATATTCGTCGACACTTCTTCAATATTTCATCATAATAAGTACGGAGCATAATCAGATTCCTCATATAGCATCAGCTTAAAGATGATAAACATACCTCAACAGCATAATACACATCGTCATCCTAATAACATCATAACACCTCAGCCAAATCTCTAAAACGTTGTACCTTTCTGCAATAATTTCAAAACCTAAAAAAAATTCTCTGCTCTTTGCAATAGTGTCTTCTACCTCAAACATGCTTTAAAAATCATGATCCCATACCAAATACATCATTCAAAGCTCTCATAGTATCCAATGGTTCCGAAAAAATATGAACAATTCACAAAGTACAGACAAAATACAATTTCAGAAGTTTGAAGTTATCCAGCTTTGTAATTGCGTAAACATGTGTCACTGACATAGTAAAAAAAATGTTTGTCTCTCTCAGTTAAATGATCAGATAGCTGTGTAATTCTGTGTTACAGAAATATGGTACCGATGTGTAAAGTTGTATAAGCAAATACCATATTAGCTAGGGCTCCTAGCACTCGCCACGCTTAGTACACAAAGTAGGCGTGTACCACCTGAGGATTAATGTAATTATACCCTCATGTGTTACAGATAACAGCAATGGAATGAAACGTATCACGGAAAACCTTTGTATCTTTGTATTTCAAAAATCTTTAAAAATAAATGTTTTAAGTACAAAATTAATCACTCAAATACGTGTACTGTAGCGCAAAACTGTGCATCTTGTTGTAAGATAATCTCTGTCATTACTTAAGGGTAAAAAATGTGCCAAGTGTCGTAATTATCATCGTCCATAAGCAAAGTTGTGTAGAAGTCAATGTACTTACCTCGTAATAAACAAAGTGAAATCCTATGCATATAGATATCGTACTTATTACGTACATTACCATGATCAAGAAAGTACTATACTGTAACGTATTGTTGTGCTACGAAAGAGACTGTCTCATTGTAGCTATGCCACAAAAGTTATTACTAAAACATGTTTTACATCCCAGAAGAATTCAGAAAAACTGTGCAGATGTAAAACAGATACAGTGCAAAAGGAATAATATAAATTGTGTCATTCATTAGTAGCGTCATGATATAATCGTGTAGCTGTTCTAAGTATGTGAGCCTTATAGTCGTTATGTTATCGTGCAACTAACAAGCAAGAACGTACACACACAATAACACTGTGTTGTCGGTTCACTATAACAATGCATTCGTAATTACTGTTTAAATATGTTCCCTAGGTTCTAGACTGGATAGTTAACTTCCAAACATTGTTGCATGTTAACAGTTTCTAAGTGTGACAAAGTGTACTAGTAACGTGAAGTGAAAAATTTTATATCAAACGCTAAGTTAAAAAGCAGATTATCTCTCAATAAACGGTTTTTCATGTGAAATGTGGTGCAATCCTATACCCTTCCTAGTACGCAGAGTTTCAACTTCTAAGCAATTATCATGTTGTATACGTCGGTAAGGAATGCTAAAATTTTTCTCAAGGTTAGCGTCTATGTTATTTTTCTCTGAGCGAGCCAGCGCACGTGGCTGCCTGCGATGCGAGTCATTGTCTGTCTCTTTGTTGGCGTGCGTCGTTATTGGGTTTAGAAGACCTAACTTCTACAAATTCACATTGTCGAGAGGGCCCTGCCCTGTTTGAATCCCGCCAGTCCTGATTAAATTTTGGTCTGTTGTTAAGATTATTTCGTCTGTCGCCATGTTGGTAGTTTCTGTAATTTCTTTATTGTCGGTCACGTGGTGGAGAATTTCTCCGTGAATCGTAACTGCGCGCTGAACTGCTGCATCTGAAGTTATTCTGTTTCCGTTGATAATAATTGTTTTGGTTCCCATATTGTCTGTTTCTATGGTTATCTCTGTCATATTGATTACTATGGAAATGCGATCTTTCTCTGTAACTATTATTCTGCCAACGGTTGTCATACGGATGGTGTCTGTTTTCGTCACAATTTGCATTGTAGGAATAGCCTTGTGTCCTGTTATTATTTATGTCATCGCGGAATTGTGACGGATGTGACCTGTAACTGTTGTGTTCCTGTTTTCGCGTCCCGCGATTGTCAGTGTCAAATTCCAATTCTTGTAACACTCCCTGAAAAGCTTCAATGTCGTCTTTGCAACGTCCTGCCAGAATAATATGCCGTAAATGTTCAGGCAATTTGATTAAGCAAAGGCGGATGAGTTCTGAGGGGCTGTATGTGTTTGACAGATACTGATTCTTATGCAACATGTCTTTAAAATATTTCACAAGACTGGAAAATTCAGATTGCTCGAAATGTTTCATCATTATGGTGCTCTGTTTTACTCGGTCTTGAGTAGCTTGAGACCAATATGCTGAGAGGAAGGCATGATAAAATTCTCCTTCACTGTGACAATCTCTAAATAGCCACACATAAATTCTAATCTGTGCTCTAACGACCAGTTGGGAGGAAAACAATGAGAGAATTGAGTAAGCCAAGCTCGTGGATGAATGTCGTTGCCAGAATTCTTAAATGTTTTAAATTTACGTGTAGTAATAAGCAGCATATAGTCAAAATCAGCATGTCGGCGAGTCGCACGTCTGTCATTGTTACGTCGTTTCGGCGGTTCCATCTCAAAATTCGGTGTACCTTGCCAATTTCTTTCATAATTTCCGAAGTGCCCAATATTATTATTTTGTGGCTGTTACGTATTTCTATGTCCCTCTTCCCGTATTGGAGCGCGAGTGTCCTCTAAAATACGTAATTCTTGTACTACCTGTGTCAAGTGATCTTGTACTTTCCGGATTTCTCTTTTATACTGTGTATTGATTTGATTCTGATTTTGTTTCAATTTTCTAATTTGTTCATACTCTTCTGGGTCAGTGAAGGCTACCGGTCTTGTATCATTCAGATCATCATCTACCTTTGTAGATAAGTTAGTGAACTGATCCGAAAGTTCGGCTACTTTCTCCAATAATGAACTGATTTCCTCAGTGTGTTTCTTTGAACCAAATTTCAGAGTGTCCATTTGTGTTGAAAACGTATCTACTGTGTCCTTTAAGTTTCCTTGAGTTTTTGCAATTTGCGTAACCGAATCGGTAGATGCAATTGAGTCAATTTTAGCTTGCAAGGTGTCGTGATTTTCATGAACAATAGTTAGCAGTTCTTTTATGGCTGCTTCGTGATTCTGTATTGCATTTTCATGACGCGAAAAAGTAGGTTGAAAATGCTCACAAATTTGTGTTTTTACGTCATTACAGACTTTTTCACATTTTGATTCGATTTTAATTAACTCAGCAGTTAAACCTTCACGTGTTTGTTCAAGCGTGGTGTCTAACTTTTGAAGATTTTGTTCCATTGTGTCTAACTGTTGCTGTGTTTGTCTCTGATTTTGTTTCATGCGTTGCATCAATTGCAATAATAATTTATTAGTGTCTGGAATCTGTTCCTCTATGCTTTTCGGCAGTGCATTTGCACGGCAACATTCAGATTTTGACAACCAGAAAATGTGTCTTGACTTATTTGAGAAAACGGTGAGGACCCAAAACCTGAATCTATAGTAGACTTGGCTACTGTTTCTATGTTTCGGAACAGTGTATCGATACGTGGAACTGTTTCATTGTTTCGAAACGGCTATGTTTCACTGTTTCGAAACAGTGGTGTTTCATTCCGCTCTGTGTCGGATAACGGGCCCTTATTCGATCTCGAGCCAGCCACAGAAACTGTATCGTTGTTTCAAAATAACGCTTTTTCAGTCCACTTGTGCTTGGAACGGACTAACTGTATCGAAACAGTGATGTTTCATTTCGCTTTGTCTCGGACGAGATTCGGGCACGGCACAGATACGGAAATACGTTTAATATACTACTTCATCGAACTCTTTCAAGAGTATCGAAATCCTTTTGACACACAACAGCATGAAGCTTAAGATTTCCGAAAATAAAGCTTCGTTTCTAATTGATTGCTCTATTCCAAAATGGCGTAGTATATACTTTATAAACACTAACAAACAATAAAATAAAGCACACTATGGGCATTCAAAATAATAAAAGTGTGAAAAACATTCAGTTAAATTACACATCTCCTATAACATATGCTTATCTGTTGATGTACAGTAATCATATTAAAAAACTCAAGTAAACCTACAACATTTTGAATTAGAAAAGGCGTAGAGTGGCAATTTTTAGACATATACGTAAATTGAATGCACTTGAAAAGCAATATAATTGACGGGTCATTGATGATGTAATGGTGAACGGGAAGGGCTGAGAAGCATGGTGGATTTATAGTAATGATTCGAAACACCTTAAGGGACAAAAATTTTTTTCTCTTATATTTTGTCATTTATTCGAATTATGTGGCTTTATTTGTGAGTCTATAGTCAATGTGCCTATTCTCCACAATGATTTCTTTTGTGTGTATGGATATTAGCAGGCCGGGTATATATTATCCATACTAACGAAATGTGGGAATCCCAGTAGCGTATCCATTGTTTCTGCAATTTTTTGCCGCCTCCAGTACAGTTCGTGTTAGTTCTTCTGTCTTCAGCTATGGCGTTACGAAGTTCGGTGTGGGATTATTTTATGAAGATAAATCCTGAGAAAATTAAATGTAACTTGTGCTCGGCAGTGTTGTCGTTTAAAAGTAGTTCAACTTCTTGCTTAAACAGACACTTGCGACATAAGCATCCTACAGTTAATTTAAGTGAAACTCGTTCGAAATCAGTCTTTATGAATCTGAGCAGTGACGAAACCAGTTCAGTTTCCACAGCATCTGTTCAGGAATCTGCCATCCCAGTGCCTGTGCGTCAAGATGAACAATCTGTGCAAGAAAAACCCAGCACTTCCACCAGTTCAGTTCTGGGTAGGTGTGGTAAACAAACAAAGATTACTGGATTTGCATCAAGACCAGTGCCTTCATCCAAACGAGCCAAAATAGACGAACAGATTTTAGGACTTGTTGTTAAAGAATACCTTCCATTTAATGTAGTTGAGAGTGTAGAGTTTAGAAAAATGACTTATTTATTAAATGAAAACTATGTACCACCAAGTAGAAAAACACTCTCCCACAGTTTACTCTCTCAAGTGTTCGACAGCACACTAGTGCGAGTAAGATCTGCAGTGGAAGCTGCATCCTACATCTGCATTACAACTGATGGATGGACATTTGTGAAAAATGAGAACTATGTTGCAGTGACTGCTCACTTCATTGATGAAAACTGCAATCTGAAGTCATATTTGTTAACTAGTTTTAAATTCCATGACAAGCATACAGCAGAAAACATTTCCAATGAATTACAAAATGTGACTTCAACTTTGGGTATCACCAATAAAATTGTAGCTTGCACTACAGATAACGCACCTAATATGGTGAAGGCAGTGATGATGTGCAAATGGTGGCATGTACCTTGTTTTGCACATACACTGAATTTAATCGTGCAAGCAAGCCTTGAACCAATTACAGACTCAAGGGCAAAGGTGAAGTCAATAGTGGAATTTTTCAAAAGAAGTCCTCAAGCACTTGAGAAATTACACAATATTCAGAAGCAAATGGGCGTTCCTATTTTAACACCGAAACAAGATTGCCCCACGAGATGGAATTCCACATATGAAATGTTTGACAAGCTTTTGAAAATCAAAGAGCCTTTGCAAAGCACCCTTGCCATCCTCAGTGTGTATTCACAAACAAAACTGTCAAATGAAGACTGGTTAGTTATTGAAAAATCTTGTGAAATACTATCTCCTTTTAACAAGTCACAACAGGAATTAGCAGTGAAAGAAATGTAACCTTGTCAAAAGTTGTCTTATTAAGCAAAGGTTTACAAAGTCATTGTCTGAGACTAAAAAACTCAGATCACAGCAATGAAGCCACTAATACAGTAATTGCTAAACTTGAGGACAGAATCTGTACCCGCCTCGTTCAAAAGTTTGCAGATAAAGCAATTGCTTGTGAGGCAACATTACTGGATCCTCGCTTTAGGGAGCATGGTTTTCCAAAAACTGGGCATCGATTAAAAGAAACAAAAGATGCCATAATTAACAAGTGCTGTGCAATACGACAGAAACCCACTCGGTGTTCTACAGAAAATCCGCCACCAGCCAAACCAGTTGAAGTGAGCACATTCATTTCTAGCAGTGGCAACATTTGGCAAGATTTTGACCAAGCTGTAGGTGGCTTGATCCAAAGTGTAGACAATCCACGTGCTGCAAGTATAGTCGAGCTTGATAAATATATGAAGATGCCACTGATACACAGATCACAAGATCCATTGCTGTGGTGGAAAGAAAATCATGTGTTGTTTCCTACACTGTTTGAAATAATGAAACGACGTCTTCGTATTATGGCCACCCCAGTTCCATGTGAGCGCATATTTTCAAAGCAGGGGCAAACAATAACAGACAGACGATTCCGTCTTTCAAGCGAAAAAGTATCAAAAATGATATTTCTAAACTACAACTTAGAATAGTCACAGCAGATCTACTCAGAAATAAAACAGGAAATTTTCAATTGATTTTGTTCTTCTCTGGACAGAGTGCACTGAATTTATATTTGATTGTATTTTGTTTAGTCCACTAAACTGTGTATGTAGCTACCTTACAAGAACATTTTTCTCAAATTTGTTGCACACAGAAGACACGTTTTTTGCTCACCATTCAGTGAGTTTAATTTTTTTTAGTATGTTATTTATTCATTTGTGTTTAAGAATAATTATCTGATTTGTGTATGTATATTTTTGTAAATGTGCTGTGTTTGGTTATTACACTATAGGCATCTTGATACTTGTGTATGATAAAAAATTCTCAGGCAAATCAACAATTGTACGGTACTTTTGTTTTTGGCGTTCAGATACTGTGATAAAAATTGCATTTCTACAACAACGTAATTTCATCTCTGATTTCCTGGGCAAGTATATAATAAAATGGTAATACATCTGCTTGCTGTGACTACTTGAGGGAACTCCATGTACCTGTACTTCAAACAAACTTCTTTAGCAAGAACTATAAGTGGTGTAGAGGCAGATTTGCCATGATACAGGTATCACAAAGGCATTACAATGTAGGAACTGCTTTAAATTTTCGTCTGGATTTTATACTTCAAAGAAACATACGAATCTCTGCATTTCAGTTACCTTGAAATGTTTTCCTATTCTATCAAGTGTACTTACTATGAGATGTATCCAGCTAACTTGTGAATGTTTGATGAGAAACTGCCATACTTGACCATTGCGCTATATCCTCCAGTCTGTTACGGTAATTTTTTGATCTGTGTGCATCAGTCACTTTGCATCCTGCTCTGTGTGACAAACAATGGAAAATTTATCTGCGGGTAGTAAAAGTGTGAGTGGCATACTCATAAATGTTAATTCAGTGCCTCGCTTCCAGGATGTTATCTCAATAAATTATGTCTCATGATATGCCTTTTCAAGAGCACATACAGATTATCACTCATAAAACCTATCAAAATTATGCACTAGAATACAGGGAAACGAGTTTGGCAAAATCTGTTATGTCAAACATATTAAGTCTGACCTCGGCCGATTGGAAAATATGAAAGTCACATGACACAAAAGCAGTTGCATTTGCTGCTACACGAAATATGGAACTGCAAAGACGCCTAAGTGAAAGTTTCACACTTTCTGCGATATGATTGGCGGTCTCGCACCTCATTTGTGTTTTTATGACAATATTTATACAGTAGACACTCAAGATTATATAATGTGACGGCCTATACAATTATAAGACACAAACTGTTTCACTGTTTCGAAACAGCGTTTCGAAACATTACAGTGTACTGTTTCATTTGTTTCGAAACAGGTAGGTGTTTCAGTTTGCCCATCTCTAATCTATAGTATTTGCAAGATTGTGTCCTGTGATTTCGAATTCCTGAGGCGAGCTGTTGTTGACTCATCGATCGATAATGCTTCCCTGTTCACTAATTGTTTCACTGTCTACACCATTATTTGCCGTTCGCTCCATTTCCCTATGCACAATTGCCAAATTACTACGTTGAATATCTGTTAATTCATTACACGGTGATGCTGATAAGCTACAATCGTCGTCACTATCATTTCTCAATTTACTTTGGAGCCTAGTGTTACGTTTTTCAGACGCCATAATTATCACGTATTTCACATGATAACAAGAAAAGCACAATTTGAAGAGCAAAAACAAGAAAAAACATTAGCATAGCATTGAAAATAATATCTTGTTAATTGCAAGCGCAGCTGCGAAATACTTGGTGCAAATCTACATGCATGCCACAACTGATTCACTGTACAACAATGAAAATCTACAACTACAAAGGAAATTCTCTCTATAATTCCGCGCTGGCAATAAACAATAGCTACACTAATTACACAAAGTACAAGAAAAAAATCAGAAGATTCCATTGAGGTATCCTCGGCTAAGGGTTGACATATGAAACACTCCCTTTGACAAATTTATGAATTACTGTGCTGATAAACTTCTTACGGTATTTGATTTTCAAACATCTGAGTAAAACTGAACGTACTCAGACATTTCTCTCTTTGCTTATTCTGATCATCACTAAACTGACATACAATATTTTTAGCGCAACGCAATCTGACTTTCAATAATCCCTACAAAAGAATGGCCCTGACTAACAATAACCTATACCTTTCATGAATCACTTACCTCACAAAAATCTTCGTTAGTCGAACTACTGCAATACAGCGAGCGCCAATACTGCCAGCTAAATAAAAGATTCTAACTACTGAAGGCACTAACTACTGATAGGCATAGTTAGCAAAAGAAAGATTTTAATGTTCAAAAGTGATATATATATATCTTAGTTCATGATATCCAGTATTACAAATTTACTCTTTCTGGCGGACACACGTCCAGATCGTCCGCTCTTAAAATTCTGCCATCTCTCTCCCCACATGCACCACTGCTGGCGGCTCACCTCCAACTGCGCAACGCTACACGCTGTTCACATCCAACTGCCCAACACTACAATAGCGAATATTCCAACAGTGCTAACCACCCACAGACTGCACACAGCACAGTCAGTGATTTTCATACAGAGCGCTACGTGGCGTTACCAACATAAAAACCTAAACAGCCTACTTATAGTCTTTCTCACTGGTTTCTCTGATATTCGCTTAAGCATGAGGCGTCGAGGACGTTGTGTTTCTGGCCCCCATGCCTCTCAGCGCCTAATTTGGGTTGGGTTTGGGTTGTTTGGGGAAGGACACCAGACAGCGAGGTCATCGGTCTCATCGGGTTAGGGAAGGATGGGTAAGAAAGTCGGCCGTGCCCTTTTCAAAGAAACCATCCCGGAATTTGCCTGGAGCGATTTAGGAAAATCACGGAAAACCTAAACCAGGATGGCCGCCTCATCTGTATTCTAATCAAGTTACCTTGGTGTTAGATAGAACTCCTTAAATTTAATAAATTCTGCTAACGGCAGTTTGGTGTTGGTTGTTTGATGCGAAGGAATTGCGGCTTTCCTCTGTCGTATCAAACTGAACTATGCTGAACCTGTATTAAGCGTTAACAGAAAAGAAAATTACCAGTAAAAGTTAGCTGCGAAGGAAGTAGGGCCTCCCGGACCAGATCCGTTATCTGAGAAAGTGACGAAATCAAATAAGCCTGACTACAAGCGAGCACTTAACAAGGAAGTGTATAATAAGCCTACGTTGTAGGGGTACATCGTAATTAGGGGCCTTGCACATTTGGAAAAAAATACTTTTTTCATACAAGTTATGCATACCATCATCATCATCATCATCATCGACAGGGGTTGAAGTTGTATGAATATGTTGATAAGCGTAACTGTTATACAGCAGATGCTATTAATTTCGTGCACTCATATTTATCTGAACTTAAAAATTTGTGAACACCCAGAATGTATACCTACAAGCCGCCACCGCACAACTTCCATATATTTCTGACTGCTCCTCATGCGATTTCCATAGTTCTGGAGCCCTGGGGAAAGACAGTTGTGGTCGTCGATTTGCTTCGGACGATGATGTGCCCGCCTTGGTGCAATCATTTTTCCGCAGTCAACTACAAACGTTTTTCAACGAAGGCACTGACCGTCTAGTTTAACAGTGCGATAAATGTATTAACAATAACACTTATTTATTTTGAAGTAATAAAAAGAACACTTTATTGTATTCCATCTGTCTGGTTTTCATTTGACTGCCCTTTATATTTCGTCCCTGGAGGACGGAATGATGACTGAATGATAATTACCAACAATAGCCTTTTGCATCACTCATTTATTTTATCACTGAGTTTCGATGGTTCTCTTTAAAGCGGAACACGTGTACAGAAGATATCATAAACAACATACAGCAATAGCCAGCTATTTGCTTCTACTTTACCCGTATATACACATCACCATAGTATTATGTTTGTAACTTGAGCAGTGCCTTTTTCTGAGAAAAACATTTTTATCACCAGAAAAAGACGAAACATGGCCTGCTTTTCATTTGGCTGCTGCTGTGGAAGGAAAAAAAAACGTCTGTGCTAATGCCAAGAACTGAATTAGGTACTTGACCTGAAGCACCTTCGCTTGATAAGTTACGAACCGACGCAGGAAAGTTATTTTTGTCGCATCCTAAGGTATGAAGTTTGCTCTGTGGAACAATTTAAGTACCTGTGTTTGCTTTAATAACCCTTATTACACTATATAAACGATTACCTACTCAGCATTTATACTATTTAAAGATTCCTGGCAATTCCTAATTAAATGCTCTTGTTATTAATTTTATTGAAACCAGGGAACATACCATAATGTACTGCATTCTATAAAATACTTTACAAGTATGTATGTTACGTACGTTGCCTGTTTCGTGTGATAGCCAATTGTCAGTTCTATCTTAACACAGATCTTTTGGAAGATCACACGAAGACTGCCTCTAACATTTGTTTAATAGTGGTGGAATGGTACTACCAGGTGGACATGCTGGAAGTCTTATACACTAAATTGTACACTGAACACCTTCAGCTCAGAATTCTTTGAGCTTTATTGTCTCACCCGTTTTGATTACTAGTAAATCCATAACTCATGTCCTGTAAGAAAGACTTAATGATTGTTGTGTGGTTCACACGACTGTTTTACCCTGCCCTATTAGGCTGTCCATTAGGTCACCATATTCACGTTGTGAATCCGCATTATTTGGGCAAGGAACGCATTGGTGTAATTTTAACTTTCTTTTGTAGCGAGAAACTTCTGTACAGGTTAAGTAAAAGTAAAGAACACAATGCCAACAATTTTGTCATAGGTGGAGCATCTGCATTTGTCTACCTATGGTAGAGAAATTCATATCCATGCTATCTAACAGCAGATAGCCACAGAAAAATGGTTCAAATGGCTCTGAGCACTATGCGACTTAACTTCTAAGGTCATCAGTCGCCTAGAACTTAGAACTACTTAAACCTAACTAACCTAAGGACATCACACACATCCATGCCCGAGGCAGGATTCGAACCTGCGACCGTTGCGGTCGCTCGGCTCCAGACTGCAGCGCCCAGAACCGCACGACCACTCCGGCCGGCTAGCCACAGAAACATACTGGCTGTATAATGTTGTGACTTGGCACAATTCAGTGGTAGCTGTGATTGGAGGGATAAATGCGCCCAGTTGGCAATACCATGCACTGTAGGGTTGGAGGAAAACCATTCGAAGATCTTAGAGACCGTCAGTACTGAATCAAGGAGAGAACAAGCCAGAAATTCGCTGGCATCAGCAGCAGCATTCCGGGAATTGATGAGGGCAGCATCAGAATTTCCCAGAATTGCTGACGCCAGTACCCAGCACTCATGCTATGACAACATCCCTTCTCCTCTCCCCTCCAGCCAAGGCGTTACACCGATGTCGTCGTCGCCGCCGCCGCCGCCGCCGCCGCCGCCGCCGCCGCCGCCTCCAGGGGTACCAATGGCGTGCAAGCTTAGCCCCCACCCTTCAAGCAATAGCAATTTTTGAATTTTTGTAGTTAGATTTCATGTGTGCCGTCCTTTCTAATTTGTGCATCCATACAGTGCAAAGTACAGCAGCAACAGCCATCAGCTGGGAAGAAGAAGACTATTTGTAAGTATTGGTCTATCTCTATTATTACTATTAAAGTTATTACTTTAGTATTACTAGGTACGTGTTTCACTGTACTTAATACTTCGTGTTGTCGTTGTTGTTGTTGTCGTTGTTACACATGAGGGCAAGCAGAAGTTCCCATCTGAACCACAGCAGCCGCATCAGCAACTACTGTCCACCAGACGTACTCCTGGCCTGATGCCGTCCACAGGTGGAACTACCACAGCTTACCGAGCCTAAGGCAAGGTCCACAAACCTACTGCTTTTCACCAACACTTATAACGTGACAGACCCACATTAACCAGTTTAAATCTACTTGCCATCACCAGAGTGTGACTGATGTGGTAATAGAAGGAAAAAGCGCGTAAAATGTTAGTGCTTAAAGTCAGTATTTATGGTACAATCCGGACAATGTTAGTGATATTGTGTAATAAATATATAGTGAAGATAACGGATGAGTATGACTGATCTCGTACTCTAACACACATGCTTGCTCGTAAGGTCTCTATCGTACAAACGTACGATGAGGCAGCACTAGAATTAACTTCATGGAATACGAACATATATCTAAGAGATTCAAGTATTTTTAGACCTAACACCTGCATTGTGCATTATTAGTTGTCACAGATTGTGCCATTGGTATCCAAATGCAACAAGAGCGTACTTTGAATATGTTGAGCATTTGCACAACAGGGTAAATATGGACCAAGTGTAGCAGCGCATAAATGCCTGCATTCCCCCCTTACCATAGTGCGTAAGTGTCAGACCAGTCAAGTTAGTGGAGAGTGAGTTCATGAATGGAACCAATGCACCAAAAGTAAACTATCATCTACATGTCTACAATCAAATCCTGTGCTTTCAGGAAATTGGCTCTCCTTCCTAGGTCTGCTCTCTGTAGTAACAGGATTAGGGTGTAGGTATCAAGAGATCGAAACAACTGCGATGAGGATACATGTCTTTCACTGCCTTCTGTGAACATTTACGTTAAATATTCGACTGAACTCACATTTCTGCAATTCTCAGTCTCTCCGGCCCCCCCCCCCTACTCTCTCTCTCTCTCTCTCTCTCTCTCTCTCTCTCTCTCTCTCTCACTCACAGACACACACACACACACACACACACACACACACACACACACACACACACACACACACTTCCATTGATAAGCCAGCACATTATGGCCACCTGCTTAATAGCTTATTTATCCATCTTTGGAACGAATAACGTCATTGATTCTTCATTTCAGGGATCCAACAGTTTGTTTGTACGTTTCTGGAACTGTGTTGCGTTAAATTTCTATGCATAGGTCATGTAATTCACGTAATTAACGGGTCGCTGATTTGCGTACGCTGTGATGGCGCCCCATAGGGACCCAGATGGGCCCATAGGATTTACATCAGGCGAATTTGGTCGCCGAGACAGCAACGTGAGTTTACTTTAATGCTACTCAAACCACTGCAGCACGATTCTAGCTCCGAGACGCGGACGATTCTAGTGCTGTAAGAGGACATTGCTGTCGCAGAAGACATCAAGCATGAAGGTCTGCAAGTGGTTCACAGCTGTCAGCGCATCTTCGATTACTATAGTTTACATCATGTAAAAAGGCAACCAGATTTTCGGCCGTTCTGCGCATCCCCTCCACTAGCTGCTAGCAGCCAATGAATCTTGCCTCCGAGCCGTTAGCCGCGAGCTACAGCCTAGACTGGGAGAATCTCTCCCCTGCATGCTGCGCTGTTGCTGTACTTCGCGACAGAGCAGTTTCATTCACAGAGCGACCGAATTATTCGCTCAGTCGTCGATGTTACTTTCTAGTAGCAGTATAGTTGTCAATGTGTATCTGTTAAAGCTTTAGTGCGATTTCCAAATGAATATGTCAGGTGAAGTAACAAACGTGAAGTTCCTCACAACCGACTTTCTAACCAAATTGCGTGTCTATGGAGTGTCGTTTCAGTTGTGCGATTGGAGTCTTGATTTCCTGTCAGAAAGGTCACAATACGTGGTAATCGATGGGACATCATCGACTTAAACAGAATATCTGGCGTTCCCAAAGGAAGTGTTATGGGGTCTTTGGTGCTCCTGATGTACATAAACGATTTAGGAGACAATCTGAGCAGCCCTCTTAGATTGTTTGCAGATGCTGTTGTGATTTGCCGTCTTATAAAGTCATGTGATGATCAGAAGACATTGCAAAGCGATTTACATAAGATATCTGTATGGTGCGAAAACAATGAAAATTGTGAAGTCATCCACACGAGTGCTAAAAGAAACACGCTAAATTTCGATTACAGGACAAAACACACAAATCTGAAGGTTGTAAATTTAAGGTAATACTTACGGATTACAATTACGAGTATCATAATTGGAGGGATCACATAGATGTTGTGGAAAGCAAACCAAAGACAGCGATTTATTGGCACAACACTTATGCAATGCAACAGGTCTACTAGAGTGACTGCCTACACAACACCTACCCGCCCTCTTCTCGAGTATTGCTGTCCATTGTGGGGTCCGCATCAGATAGGATTGACGGAGGACATCGAAAAAATTCGAAGAAGGGCAACTCGTTTAGTACCATCGCGAAATAGGGGAGAGTGTAGCGGATACGATACGCGATGTGAAGTGACAATCATCAAAACAAGGACGTATTTCGTTGCGGGAGGCTCAGCTCATGAAATATCAGTCAATATTTTTTTGTCGCTCACCTACATATGAGCAATAGACATCGTAATAATATGAGTGAAAACAGAGTTCGCACGGAAAGATGTAAGTCTTCGTTTTTCCCGCATACTGTTCGAGTGTGCAACGGTAGAGGAATTGCTTGAATGTAGTTGATGAACCCTCTGCCAGGCACTTAATTGTGACTTGCAGAGTAATCATGTAGGTTTATATGCTTCACAAGCAGTTCAGGTGGTTGATGTTCCTCATTTGTAACTTTTTCAAATGTGAATCTGAAAGCGAAACTCCTATTTTTTGACAATTTGAAGACTCAAGAACGAACTGCAGAAGCTCGTGTCGGTAGGGGGACTATATAAAGAATAGTAAACGAGAGTGTCAGAACCGTAGAAACCCCAGGAAATTTTGTTTTCGTGTCGCCTGGAAACCATCGAAATCGCGAGACACTTGTAACACAAGTGGTTTAAACAACGATATTTTAAAGCGCCGCGTGTTTGAAATGTATGTAAGTAGGCAATAGCAGATATCACCAAAACTTGTTACAATTGTGCATGAGGAAATTGGCTTCAAAGGTAGTGCTTTGTCAGTGCAAATATGTTAAAAAGAGTGTTTTGACTGAATGAAGTGACACAGTTGCAGCACGAACCACAGCCCTTTTAAAGATGCACGATGCATGAGGAGGTACCTTGTTACCTTGATGAAACATGGGTGAGTCAGAATCATTCCATGAATACCTGCTGGAAAAGTTCCCTTAGGAAAATGTTCTTGGGTAATTACTCCGCATGCTGTCTCTTCTTTTGAATTTGTTCTGGCTTGAAGTCGGTCATTGTAACGTGCAACGCCCATTACCATTCACCTGTTACAGATAAAACAAAGTACAAAAACCAGGAAAGCGGGTATTGCGCTCTGGCTGAAAAACAAAAATTTCCAGCACAGTATAAGCCAGACTCATGGCGAACTCCTGCAGCTCGTGGTTTTTTACCGCACATGAATGTGGTCATACACTTTTTCATTTATCCACACATCATTGTCAATATAAACCGATAGAATTTGGATGTAAACAACAAAAGATTCAAGATAACAGACACTGAAAGGCTTGTGCATGAAGCAACAGACAAATCGCTCTTCAGCGTGGACACACTGTGTGCGGCACGCTGAAAAGCTTCAGGAAGAAGACTTTCATAGGGAAATGAAGATGGATATAAGCCTTGAATCTGTAATCCACAGTTTAGACTCAAATGGTTCGGACATAGACTCGGACAGCACTGACGATATTACAATAAAAACTCTGGAACAAAGTTAAGTAATAATAGCTCCTAGTTTTAAAGACTCACGGCTGAAAAAATGTGCTTGTTAACATATCGATTGCATACATAGTATATGAGAGCTTCCTAGATGTTATTGATTAGGAATTTGTAACCTATGAAGTATTCAGACTATAACGTTCAACACATCGCCGAAAGAGAAGTTATGCTTTCCCCAGCGTGTTACATTCTCTTTTATGCGGTTGGATAAATCCAACTTTTGGACAAGTAAACCCATGTCACTTTCAAGGCACGAAATGTAAAATTTCTTAAAATGAATGGGTTACCTGTCGAGATATTGGTGGATTTCGACGTCACCGGTCAGCATACTGACGAGTTATTCACAGAAGATGGTTAATGGTTTGCTTTTTCAATGGATCATGAATGGATACCTCAGTGTAATGTCGAACGAGTTAGTTTACATCCATAATGCCTACTGACACCCGAAAATATAACAATGATAATTTTTATGATAGTATTTTGCAGTAGTCTTTGTTACCAGTAATAACTTTTTACGCACAATGATTTTCATTTAACTACAGTCAAACACAACCAAACATGCATTATATACATGAAAAATGTTATGTGGTGTAGAAGCAGTTGTCAAGCAAACAATGATTTCGGGTTGAGTTCAAGTTAAATTCGTTGTGTATGACATTTTTACTCAATACAGTGCAAATCGCAATAAATGGTAATTGTTGCCGCAATTTTCGATGATATTGTCCTTTGAAAAGTCATTCTGAGAAAAATTTTGCTTGACGCCTTCACAAAGTTGTGTCAGCTGTTCTCACCTACTCCTTTCAGACAGACAATTGCTGTGTAGCATTGGACAATGCCAGAACGTGAAGTAAGATTTCTCTCATGTATATGATTGATCAAAATCAGTTTTAAAATGTATTATTCCCCTCATAGATTTGAACGGATGTACCAAAAGCAAATGAACCTGACTTGTCTGCAGCAACATAGTTCGGCAGCACGGACTTCGTTTGCCCACACATTGACGCCATGCACGCGCAGACCTCATCCCCTCCATGTCTTCCTGTCGCTCCGCCACCGAGCGAGGTGGCGCAGTGGTTAGACACTGGACTCGCATTCCGGAGGACGACGGTTCAATCCCGCGTCCGGCCATCCTGATTTAGGTTTTCCGTGATTTCCCTAAATCGCTCCATGCAAATGCCGGGATGGTTCCTTTCAAAGGGCACAGCCGACTTCCTTCCCCGTCCTTCCCTAATCCGATGAGACCGATGACCTCGCTGTCAGGTCTCCTTCCCCAAAACAACCAACCAACCAACCAACCTGTCGCTCCGCCTCGATGCGCAGAAGCGCCGTTCTATGTGACGCAGGCTATACCACAGGTCCCAAGTAAGCGCAGGAGAATGTCTCCTATAGCGTAACACTCCTCCCATCAGCCTGCGCCTGTGGCGCGCTAAACGTTTCGAACCACCGTTCACCTCGACGACGGAGTTTGTTGAGACGAACATCGACCTAGCGAAGCAAAACTATGATTGACCCTAACAGCCGACATGTTTCCATTGATCGATAGTCGAATACCAATGGTCCAGTGCCAGCTGCAATCTTAACTGACCATGTCTTTGGGACAGCATGTAAGCACGTACGGGTGGTCTTCTGCAGAGCTCCATGTTTAACAATGTACCACGAACGGTGTGCTCAGAAACACTTGTGTGTGCACCAGCATTGTGCTCTTTCGGCAGAGATACCACAGACCAACATGTACCCTACTTTGCAGAACTGACAGGCCGTCGAACCCCACATTCTGTGAAGAGCCGTTGACGTCCAACCATTTAGCGCCTAATGGGAGTTTCACTGTCTTTCTACCTCGTTTCTTGGACGCTCACGACAGTAGCAAATGAACATTCGACCAGCTTCGCCGTTTTCGAGATACTCGTTCACAGGTTCTGCGTAATAATTCCTTTTTGTCAAAGTCCCTTACTTCATTGGAATTCCTTTTCCATCCCATATTTTTGCTAGGGTGATCCTCGTCCGTGTCTGCTCCGCTTACATACTTTTGTTACCACGTCTCGTGCCTCAACACCACCAGGCGGCATCCAACGTCGCAGTGGGCAGTGTTTCTGCTTATCAGGGTCTACTGAGTCGGTGATCGCTGGAAGTATTAACTCATTACGACGTGGGGCAAATTAAAGTGACCCAAACGAGTGGATACCTTTGGACATAAATGTATGCATATAACCACACCCCGTGACGCAGACACCACATGTACACCCATCACGTGATCCACACCGGTTCAGGACTGTGGTTTTGTGAGTGGAGCAGTGCGAGCGGACGATGGTACTCACAGTGGAACTGCAGGTGTTCATTGTGGAACGTTATGTCACAACGAAGTCGTGGAAACGGTGTGCTCAGTTGTTTGCTGGGAAGTTTAATGTTGTCAAAGTGCCATCAATGGGGGCCATGCAATGTTTAGTCCGAAAATGGCGTCAGACAGGATCTGCTTTGAAAAAGTCAAAGAAATTCCGAAACGTGCCCACACACAAGAAAATATGGCTGCAAATCACCAGAAAATGCTTCATAGTCGTACCATAACAACCCACTTGGTCCCGCAGTCTGGTCGCGGCCCTAAACGGTTCGAATGACTCTGAGCACTATGGGACTCAGCTTCTGAGATCATCAGTCCCCTAGAACTTAGAACTACTGAAACCTAACTAACCTAAGGACATCACACACATCCATGCCCGAGGCAGGATTCGAACCTGCGACCGTAGCGGTCTCGCGGCTCCAGACTGTAGCGCCTAGAACCGCACGGCCACTCCGGCCGGCGGTCGCGGTCCTAGCTGGCCACCCAGGTCACATGATCTGTTAGTGTGTGATTAAATTGTGTGGCGAACCCTCAAATGTAAGGTGTATGGCATCAGCCCTCACGGTCTTCAAGAACTTCAGCAGAACATTTCGGATGAGATCGCAGCAATTCCAGCAGTCCAGCTTCGATACACCTTCAGCAACTTGCTGACCAGGGACCAGACGTGCCAAGAGAAGAATGCTGGTCACTTTCAACATCTAGTATTATCTACAGTATTTCCTTTCCTCTGCTGTGTTTCTTTAAAGCCTGGAGCTCTGTTCTCGAAGCCACTTTTATTTGCCCCACCCTGTACTTTCACAGGCTCCAGCTTGTCAAGACGTTCCGCCTACTATTGTAGTCGAATTGAATAGTAGTGTTAGCAAAAAGAACCTGTGTATCAAACGGAAACTTTTACCTGTCTATAGTTTTATTCATTTAACGGAGAAATCGAGACTATCAAGTCTTGCAGCATATTTCGTGTGTAAGCTTCGATTTATAACTACAATATTTACCCTACACTTACGAGGAAGAAATAGTACTACTGCACTTCAGGTGCAGTGAAGAAAACGACATTAACAGGTCCACATGTAATCTTTGTCGAGCGTGGACCAGCCATTCGAAGTGGTTTAATAAATAGAACCGCAAGTGTAAAAAGTTAGTAGATTTAGCTGCCTGCAAAGATAACAAATCTCTTACAGTAATTGTTGGCTGCCTTTATTACAATTAGGTGCCCTGGCTCCCGCACGAACTGAGCTCACTTCGAGAGGTGTTGCTGCGACCCTCTCTCTGTCTCAGATACCGCCCTACACGCACACGCAGTTTTTTAGTAGAGCACATGATCATTCAGTTTTACAGTATTGTCCAAACAATTCTTTTCTATATTCTCTGAATTTAGCCCGAATTGCATCAAACATTGACATTCCTTCTGTGAATTTAGCCACAGTTGATTTTAAGGCCGGTCGGGGTGGACGAACGGTTCTAGGCGCTACAGTCTGGTACTTTTTGCAGATGGTACTGGTGTTGTAATAAATCACATTAGAGAGAAAAGAACAGAAGAGGTTATTAATGACAATGACGTTTTTTGTAGAATTATTAAGTTGTTTTCAGAAAACGGACTGTCCCTAAAATAAAAAAAAACACAGTATTCAGTTCTGTAGAACAGTCATACCAATAGTTGATGTAGCACACGTGCACAGGAATCACTAAATAGGGTAATGCTCCAAAGTTCTGGGGGTACAGATTGTAAGGAGGATATTACTGAGCTTCTAAAACAACTACGTGCAGCCGGAAATTGTGGCCGAGCGGTTCTAGGCGCTTCAGTCCGGAGCCGCGCTGCTGCTACGGTCGCAGGTTCGAATCCTGCCTCGGGCATGGGTGTGTGTGCTGTTCTTAGGTTAGTTAGGTTTAAGTAGTTCTAAGTTTTAGGGGACTGATGACCCCCAGAAGTTAAGTCCTATAGTGCTCAGAGCCATTTGACTTATTTGATTTTAGGCATATAGGATTTTCAGATGCATATTTTGGTGTTTGATGAACAGGGACATTTATAACCTGTTCTAACTGGTTTATATTCACACTATGCACACGCAAATAGTCAACAAAGTCGCAATATGCATCTGTAACATAAAGACGCCAGCAGCCCAGTCTGTCTGCTGCAATCAGTAAAGCAGTGTACAGGTTGTTTAGATTGACCACACTGCACCTTCAGATTTCAAGTCTAGCAATGCACCTGCATATACACTCCTGGGTGGCGCGGGATACATGCGGACGTGCATTGTCCAGTTGGAACAGCAAGTTCCCTTGACGGTCTAGGAATGGTAGAACGATGGGTTCGATGACGGTTTGGATGTACCGTGCACTATTCAGTGTCCCCTCGACGATCACCAGTGGTGTACGGCCAGTGTAGGAGATCGCTCCCCACACCATGATGCCGGGTGTTGGCCATGTGTGCCCCGGTCGTATGCAGTCCTGATTGTGGCGCTCACCTGCACGGCGCCAAACACGCATACGACCATCATTGGCACCAAGCAGAAGCGACTCTCATCGCTGAAGACGACACGTCTCCATTCGTCCCTCCATTCACGCCTGTCGCGACACCACTGGAGGCGGGCTGCACGATGTTGGGGCGTGAGCGGAAGACGGCCTAACGGTGTGCGGGACCGTAGCCCAGCTTCATGGAGACGGTTGCGAATGGTCCTCGCCGATACCCCAGGAGCAACAGTGTCCCTAATTTGCTGGGAAGTGGCGGTGCGGTCCCCTACGGCACTGCGTAGGATCCTACGGTCTTGGCGTGCATCCGTGCGTCGCTGCGGTCCGGTCCCAGGTCGACGGGCACGTGCACCTTCCGCCGACCACTGGCGACAACATCGATGTACTGTGGAGACCTCACGCCCCACGTGTTGAGCAATTCGGCGGTACGTCCACCCGGCCTCCCGCATGCCCACTATACGCTCTCGCTCAAAGTCCGTCAACTGCACATACGGTTCACGTCCACGCTGTCGCGGCATGCTACCAGTGTTAAAGACTGCGATGGAGCTCCGTATGCCACGGCAAACTGGCTGACACTGACGGCGGCGGTGCACAAATGCTGCGCAGCTAGCGCCATTCGACGGCCAACACCGCGGTTCCTGGTGTGTCCGCTGTGCCGTGCGTGTGATCATTGCTTGTACAGCCCTCTCGCAGTGTCCGGAGCAAGTATGGTGGGTCTGACACACCGGTGTCAATGTGTTTTTTCCATTTCCAGGAGTGTATTTTGACAATCACCACCTCACCCTTTAACGTTATAATATTAATAGGAGTATGCGATGGGTTGTATTCAGACGTCATCTCTCTCTATGAACTCTTTCGTGCTACACCGATAGTCCTATTTGCACCGCAAATAATGAACTCTAGAACAAAGACGAACATTCTCTATCTGCATCACCATATCAAAGTTATGTGGGGGTGCTAAGTCTACATTCATACACTTAGATTCGCTTGCAGTCAAATTGCATGTACTGGTGAATATCATCATATGCTTGCACTTTGCCAAGACTCGCTTTACGGCTGTGGCTGTGCTATGACATAGTCAGGAAGATGTCACGTGTACATTGACTGCTGCTGTGGTTCAGGCAAGAGCTTCTGAATGTCCTCGCTTTTAACAATAAAAATAACAAAGCTCTAAGTATAGCAAACAACAAATGGTGGTAGTAGTAATAATAATAATAATATACTATTATGCAAGATGGATAAATACTTACTGATAATCTTTTTCTTCCCAGCTGATCACCACTGCTGCTGGCTGCACTTCATAATTGACGTGCAGACGGCCAATGACAGTGTGTACGCAATCGAACTACAAGAAATTAAAATTCCTTTAAGTGTGGGAGATCGAGCTTTCACACCATTGTTGCTGCTGGGAGTCCATCGACGTAACGCCATTGGTACAGGGGTGAGGGGAAGTGCTGGTGTCACTGCAGGAGTGCCAAGTGCTTTATTAGTGATTCTGGGAAAAGCTGATGCTGATATCAATTCCAGGAATACTGATACCGTCATCAACTAATTCCTAGCTCGTTCTCTCCTTGATCCTCTACTACAATTAAAATCTCAAAATAAAAAATGAAATGTTGGCCACACGTTTCAGTGTTTTCTGTTGCTGCTTAGTTTTCCCACTGTTGAGTTCTGTTAACGAGATGCACAATTAGTCCTGCAACTGTAACCTCCAAGCATATTAAAGCTGTGCACCAGATAGGACCCAATGCCTGATCCTTTCTTAGTGCAGGCCATGACACAGGCAAGGATCCGGTGAGGCGAACAGTTTTAATCTGGAGTACGTTTCGAAACATAGCACATTCCACTGTAGAGTGAAAATGTCTTTCTTGATGCTCTGTAACTATTCAAGTATCACTTAAGTGCAGTGATATGCCATATCTTTATAACATTTTCTGTACTGCCACAAACGACACCATTGAGACATTGCATTCTTTCTTTATTTCTGGTGTACTTGCTTTATTTTTAAACATTTACCGTTATTACATTCAAAGTAATGATGACAGACGAGGAATAGACCATAGTACAGACACTAACTATTGACATTACACAAATTTATGTATCCATCAAAAACACTAGTTTATGTTCACAAGCTGCTGTGGGAAGGAAGGGATATTGAGTGAGTGGGGGAGAGGGAGAGTTGAAAGCTATATGAAAGGTTCAGAGTGTTATCTTTTATTGTACCTAGGAAACGGACATTAAGCTTTTATTTCTGGAGTTCCTGATTTCTGTATTAACATATTTAATATCTTAGTATTATCTTAATAACCATTTTAAAATTTCAACTGCAAATATGTATCTGACACATGTTAACAATCATACCATGTCTGGCTATCAACTACAGAACAAACGTCTAACTTATTACACTGAACTATAAAATTACATCCTAATAAATGAGAAAAATTAAATACTATTAAATGACAAGTACTATTAAAATACTCGAATATCTGACGAACGCTGTTGCTATGTCAAAGTTCTGCTGGACATCAGCATATACAAATACATTAACATTTTAAGACTATCTTAATGTTACAGATTGTTTGCATATTATGGGCCATCTTGCTGACATAACGCATCCTCTGCATCTTCACTGAAATCGTTTTCTTCCTGCAGACACCTGTCATCGTCGTTGGAGTCGTCATAGGCTTGTGCGCTCCGCGTCAGCTTGGCTCTGATGGCGGTGGGCGAACTGTCTGAGGTCGGTAGCAGTTCATACTTCCAGCGCTTCGACAAGGGGAGTTGTGGGCTGTCTGAGTTGCTCGCTTCAGATTCAGTACTGCAGCGAGCGTCGTTGTACTGCACCGCCTGCCACAAAAACTCCGCATGACGTCAGCATATAACCACATTAATGTTTCTAATAACCGACATGCCAAGGTGGATGACTGCAGCAAAAAATTAACTTATCCACCATAGATGAGTTATATAATAATCGAGAAGGTACCAAAACTAATTAAGTGAATTATTTATTTCCGAACAGACTGAAAGGAGTGCAATGGGCATAGCAGTATGTTCCTAACCTTTGAGTCGCTATTGCGTGTTCAAGATGTGTGCACTGATAGTATGGAGATATGCGAAGAAACACCAAAAGCTTCTTTTTGGTGTTGTAAATTACCTTTAGTAAATTGTATATAATCCAATACACAATAGGGACCAACCGAATGAGGCAGCGCAGCTACCTCGTGTTTATAATTGAAGTGCAGCTATTCACAGAGGTCCAGTGTGGGCTGTAATTATGATATGACAGCGAAATTTGGTAGCTATTCTAATGAATTGATACGGAACCGATTTACGCTGGAAAAAAAATTAATTCAATTTTAGCTACCAGGTGCAAATTTTCCGCTGTCAATCCAAGAATGGCATAGAAATGTTTCCAGATGTGATGGATTAGGAATGGGATGTGGTCAGAAAAGGTACGACAAATGAGAAAGGCATAATACTGACATTCTTAACCGAAACTTACACCATTAGTTCAATATGAGCACCAGAGACGTCGGTAAGGTGCTGAAATTTGGAACTAATTTTTTTCCAGCGAAAATCGGTTCCACATTAACGCATCAGAATAGCTACCAAAGTCTGCTGCCATACGGCAATTACAACCCACGAAAGACCTCTGTGAATAGGTGTACTTTTATTATAACAACCCTGCTATCTTATTCCGATGGATGAAGGTGGTTCTGTCTGCCCATCCTGTCTTAGGTTTCTCTGGTTTTCCTAAACCATTTCAAGTAAATGCCGGGATGGTTCCTTCAGAAAGGTCACAGTCTACCACTTTTCATATACTAGAAAAACATCCTTATGCATTCTACATGTCTGTATATTTGAGATGTTTATTTTCATTGTATTGTATCGACAAAGCCTGTGTCATTGTGAGATGATACATTAATTATTTAATGTAATGCATTCTGTACTCTATAAGGAGCCTGAATAGGTATGCGACGCGATCAGAGCCTCTAAGCATCGTAATATGGAATCAAATATGCGCTAAATATGAGTCTGCAAACACCTCTAAAAGCTGTATGTGCGCCTATGAAGCATTAACTTGAGTTACTGGAAGATTCGGGAAGACAAGTTGCCAACTAACCATATCCCAGACACGTCTGATGGGGCGTATCACGAGAACGTTCAAGTTAGAGAAACAATGGTTCAAATGGTTCTGAGCACTATGGGACTTCTGTGGTCATCAGTCCCCTTGAACTTAGAACTACTTAAACCTAACTAACCTAAGGACATCACACACATCCATGTCCGAGGCAGGATTCGAACCTGCAACCTCAGCGGTCGCGCGGTTCCAGACTGTAGCGCCTAGAACCGCTCAGCCACCCCGGCCGGCGGAAACAATGGTAATCGTTGTTCAACGCAGTGGGCTTGTATATTCCTCTAAATATGTGGCTGAACGACGTCCTGCTGAAATATGTCATTTAACGTACCTCGAAAGAGGTGGTCATTTATAGCTCTAAATCATCTTGCTGCAGCAGATTCACCAAACACACGTCTTGTCATCGTAGCTATCTCCAGTGCCACCTTTTAGCTTTGTGTGCTATGTTGCTCAACACTGCACGTTTCCAGACTACCATAAAATACGTGGTCATCACGTTGTGACACGTTGCAGTCAGATAGGCACGAAATATACTAGATTTTTCCATTCATCACGCCCGCATTAGGGACTTTGTGGTAGACAGACGACAGTGATCCATTCGCCAAGTCAACGGTGGAAAGACATCGAGCAGCGGCAAATTGGGACCGGGACCGCCTCCCCCTCCCCCCATAGCTCTCAGGGAAAAGAAAGAAAAAGGGTAGTCACGTCAGCAATCTTACATAATATTAAACATACATAACGCAATCAACAATAGCCAAACACAGAACTTTCTGAAGCGTTGTTTGATGTCATAGAACGCCAAGTACGGTACCGTGTGCAATGCACTGTGTCTTTACGATCGATTTCACAGTATCTTTGTGGTCTTCATCACGAGAAGACATCCAAAAGTATGTTACGCCATTTCATAGTGCTGGAAGGAAGTGTGGGCTGAGGAAGGGAGCTTGGTGAATTGGTTCGGTGTATTATGTTTATTTAACAACAGGAGTACGCTTTTGCCACGTCGAGACAGTCAGACTCGAAATGAGACTAATTGTGTGGGTTTCAGTAGCCTAACGCCGGAAGTAACAATAGCTGGAAATTTTCAGGGCTGGCATGGCCCGGCGGCAGTCAGCAGCTGTGTTTTAAATAGTAAACAGTTCATCCCAAGTCGTCAGCTGATCCAGTTTCTAAGTAATTCGGACTTTGAGAAGAAGGATGCATACCTCTAGTACGGGAAGGTGGCAGAGCAGTCAGCTATATGCACTCTGGTGAGCTCTCCAGTAGTCTTATCTCTTCCGTTTCAAGTATAGTATACTTCACAGGTTTTCTCAAATCACAATACTGATCAGATTTACTCCGCAAATTTAAGAAACCCTCCGACAGCAGGACGTGCACTGAAATGTTATCAGGATTTCTGTCGAAATTACAATAAATTCAGCATGCTGTGACATGTGTACTTTATAATTTACTGCTTGGTGAATCTAAGCGATTCCTGAGCTGAAAAATAGTATAATATTGATAAACGCTTATCTGAAGCAAGACTGTGGTACGAATTTTAGTCAATGAGAGCACAAATACCTATAAATCTATGGCTCACTGATATTACTGATAAATATGGGGATTTTTACTTATATGAATCTTGCTTTGCATGCGACTACTCGCATAACTGGACATTTCTTCAGTAGTCTTCGTAGAGTACAACTATTACTCTGCTCTAAAATGAGTGAAAACGTGTGTTATACATGGTAAGTGTTCACAGGAAAGAAGTGATTGAGAAGCCTAATTTTCCTAACTTAGTAACTGACAAATTTGGGCAACAGCCTCGCCTTCAAACAGGATCACGAGTAATATTAAATTTTGTGTTGTTTTATATTACATGATTTTCTTCGTGGTTAGTCTGCTCTTCTTCAGCCCTTATTAGGAAAACAATTATTGTATTATTCGTAATATAACTTGTAAGCTTTCATTTGGTAAGATTGTGACTGCGTGCGTTTTTGTGAATGTTAATACGAGGGTTGACCAGGAAGTAATGCACCCCATTTTCTTTTTCTCAGCTGAAAACAATGTTACGAATGGGAAACGTTACGTACGTATTATTTTAAGTCTCCTGAGTGAGCACGCCAAGTTTCCGTCACTTCCGACAGATAGCGTGGCTGCAGGACAGTTTCAAATAGGCGCCTGTAGGTGATGTACGTTGCAAGCAACGTGCCGTGATCGAGTTTCTCACTGCAGAGAATGAAACTGTGGTAAACATTCACAAACGCTTGTGCAAAGTCTATGGAGCATCTGCTGTCGTCAGATGTACAGTTAAACGCCGGGCACAGAGGGTAAGGTCATCAGAAGACGGTTCGGCCGAGCTCCAGATTTGCAGCAGTTGGGGAGACCATCCAAGGCTGTCATACCGGACATGTTACAGCGAGCTGATGTCATTCGCGAGGACAGACGCATTACGACTCGGTAGTTGGCGCTGCGTCTATCAATCAGCAAAGAAGTGTGGAAGCAATTATCCTCACTCTTGGATATTCAGAAGTGTGTGCAAGATGGGTCCCACAGCGTCTAACGGTGGATCACAAATCGCACACAAGAAACGTTTATCTCGATTGTTGTAATGTTTTGAAGCTGAGGGGAGGTAGGGGAGGCTTCTGCCTTCTTGTCCCAGATTGAGACAGGTGATGAACCCTGCCGTCACCATTTTCAGCCCGAAACAAAACGACAGTCGATGGAATCGCGCCATTCCCACTCCCCACAGAAGAAAAAATTCAAATCAACTGCTTCCGCCGATAGGGTCATGATCATGTTCTGGCACTGTGAAAGTGTGATTCTCATTGATGTAATGGCAAAAGGCGGTATCATTAATTCAGAAGCATATGTCAACACATTAACAAAACTCAAGACGCCCTTCCGGCGACTTCGGCGCCACAGCAACCCAGCAGATGTTTTGCTGCAACACGGTAGTGCTAGGCCCCATACAAGTCTGAGGACTGCTGAACACATCGCAAAACAATGTTGGGCAGTGTTGCTCCATCCACCTGACAAGCCCTGACCTAGTCCCTCGGACTTCTACTTGTTTGGGGCATTGACGGATGTCATTCGTGGAAGACGCTTTGAGACTGAGTATGAAGTGATTCACACAGTGATGCATTGGCTCAGCCACCAGGACAAGGATTGGTACCAACAGGGCATACACGCCCTTGTTTCGAGCTGGAGGAAGGCCATAGAGTTGGATGGAGATTACGTGGAAAAATAGGGTGTGTGGATAAAACACCATTCTTTCGTGTATGTAATTCTCGTTACGTTCAATAAAGAATTGTTGAAGAAAAAATGCGGTGCATTACTTTCTGGGCAACCCTCGTAGAGGCCGGCCGGTGTGGCCGTGCGGTTAAAGGCGCTTCAGTCTGGAACCGCGTGACCGCTACGGTCGCAGGTTCGAATCCTGCCTCGGGCATTGATGTGTGTGATGTCCTTAGGTTAGTTAGGTTTAATTAGTTCTAAGTTCTAGGCGACTGATGACCTCAGAAGTTAAGTCGCATAGTGCTCAGAGCCATTTGAACCCAACCCTCGTAGATTTATTATTTGGAAGCAGAGTTACAGATAATGTAAGTAGGCTGTTTATATTTTCTTATTGGCAACGTTACGTAGCGCTCTGTATGAGGATCACTGGCTGTGCTGTGTGCAGTCTGTGGCTAGTTTGCATTGTTGTCTGCCATTGTAGTGTTGGGCAGCGGCAGCTGGATGTGAACAGCGCGTAGCGTTGCGCAGTTGGAGGTGAGCCGCCAGCAGTGGTGGATGTGGGGAGAGAGATGGAGTTTTGAAATTTGTAAATTTGTGCATGAACTGCTATATATATTATGACTATTAAGGTAAATACATTCTTTGTTCTCTACAAAAAATCTTTCATTTGCTAACTATGCCTATCAGTAGTTAGTGCCTTCCGTAGTTTGAATCTTTTATTTAGCTGGCAGTAGTGGCGCTCGCTGTATTGCAGTAGTTCGAGTAATGAAGATTTTTGTGAGGTAAGTGATTTGTGAAAGGTATAGGTTAATGTTAGTCAGGGCCATTCTTTTGTAGGGATTTTTGGAAGTCAGATTGCGTTGCGCTAAAAATATTGTGTGTCAGATTAAGCACAGTCATGTATAAATGTTCTAAGGGGACGTTTCAATAATATATAAGAATTTTGAAAGTATGTTCTCCTCGTTTTCACTTTCGGAGAAGATTAATCAAAGGCTCTTCATGACTGGTTATTTGTGTTTATGACCAACAGCAACTTCGGCAAAACTTGCGAGGAAAGAGACACTGCTATGGGGAGAGACGGTAGCAGCTGTTATTCATATTAAATGCTGTGGCTTGATGTCTTGATTAAAAGCAATCATGTTCTAAAAACCTGATTTCAGCTCAGTTTTTTGTAAAAAAGGTTTATCCTTGTAAGTTTGTCACAAGTTTTCAAAAATCGGAACTTTGGATTTTTATGACTGGCAGGTTGAGGGAGGGGGGAGGGAAAGGCGTTATAAGTTTGAAGAGGTGCGTTCCAGCACCAAAAATTTTAGAAATTAAGCGCTGGAAGCACCTTTCAGGAAGGGAAAGAAGATACTCTCAAGTGGACGATTGTTAGTTCGGATGAAATTAGGCCACTGATACGGTAGTTAGAGTCTCCCGCCGGTGACAGAGACAGATCATGTGCAGCACCTTGTTCGTCTGCAGCTCCCTACAGGTGAGTCTGTAGTTTCATTAATGCATTGGGTCAGAATATTTTGACGAGTACTTCATTA
The DNA here is from genome assembly GCF_023864275.1 of Schistocerca cancellata. Classification (NCBI taxonomy): domain Eukaryota; kingdom Metazoa; phylum Arthropoda; class Insecta; order Orthoptera; family Acrididae; genus Schistocerca; species Schistocerca cancellata. Next base: position 301,200,392 of record NC_064629.1, read on the forward strand.
ACATGAGAACGCTTGTGTGGCCTCAAGGTCACCATCAATTAACACTCTCTAGATTGTGGACCTATGTTGCAGAGAATTATTAAACACACGTAAGTGTCTTCACCTTAGTGATATAACTTCCATTTATATAATAATTTATTATGTCAAGATCACGTAATAAAATACAATTTCATAATACCGATTTCGGGAATTTATTGCCATTTTCATGAGTGCAATACGGTAACAGCTTTGCCATACTACATAAAAATTAAAGTGAGGCTCTATGAGGAGTATGAAGTGCTGTAAAATATTTTACTCAAATATGATGTCACGCAGTAAAAGATGTCCCTTTTACTGTGTCTCCCATTTACTATGAACGACATGCTCTTTGTAGATAAACCATACCTGAAGATGACAAATTGCCGAAACAAGGTAATATGAATTTGTAGTTTTCGTACTATCTTGACGTAATAAATTCTTATGTAAACATTCATTAGATCAAATTTCTGTGTGACAATATGTAAATCAAACAATAGCCTGTAATCTGTGTAATACTTTAGTATTGTTCATTTAAAAATTCTGCTCACATTTTAATCAAATTCACCAGAAATCGCTCTAAATAAGGCATGGAGATAAAATACTTCATAAAATTACTAGTTGCTGCAGTTTATCGTCACAATTTCTACACAGAAATTTGGATGAAGCTATAAATTCATGTATCTCATTCAACTTACCTGAAGTCCTACGCCCTCGATTGGAGACAGTTGCGGGGGCGTGTCACGTGGGGTCATTGGCACTGGCAGCGGCTTACTCAGCTTCGGTGGACTATCTGTGTCCACCGGTTGTATTCTGATAGTGATGTTCTTGACCAAAGATTCGTCCTGAACGACGTCCTGTTCGCAAATAAGCACGTTAGTTTTCAATGATGAGGCTACATATAAATGTCAACGCCTGCAATGGTACTTACAAGCTAACTTCCACAAATCCACATGAACGCATGAGGTCCTAATTCTACATTACTGTGGCGGCCGTTTAACATGAATTGTTTCTTAGCTGCACACATTTTCAAGGCAGACCAAAATAATGCTTTCTCAATTTTACCAACAGAGTGTTCATAATTAAAGTTCCAGTTGCAAAACGTTGTAGAAAGTGCTCAGAATGACATCAAATCTGAACAGCATGTTACTGTCTTTGTGGGGAAACGTAGTGAAACAAAATTTAACAAAAACTTTAGTCATATGTTGTGCTGTAATCCTCTTGACGCAAATGGGGTCTGCTGCATATGACAGACGAATCGCATTATACCATCTGTACTGATCACTGTGCATGACTGTGAAAGGTGGACAGTCAACAGTTGTTGCACTGTTGGGCAGCCCCATCCACCATGGCAAGACCGTACCAATCGGATTGGGAAAAATTGGTTCTTAATTTTCTTGAAGCCAAAAACCGAATTAAAAGCAAAATGAAAAGAGGTTTCTAATTGTTGTGAAACTGGCGCAAGACATGTTGAATATACTATCCATTGTCTTCCTCCCCAAGTTGAAATCGAGGAACAGAGGGAACAACAGAGGGAAGTGTATCTGGGGCTAAGTTCAGAATGCGTTGCGCAATGCTTGCCTTCAGTTCAGCTACTTTCATAATAGGAGTACTGAACGCAGCATCATTCAGATAACCTCACAGCCAGAAGTCATACTGAGTGAGATCAAGTAATCTGGATGACCAGGCTGTGAGGAAATAGCGACAGTTAATTCTAGCATTTCCTAAATGCCTTTGCAGCAACCGTTTCACTGGCTATGCAATGTGCGAAGGAGCACCATCTTCCATAAAATGATCCCATCCACACATCCGCGGTGTTGAAGGGTTGGAATGACATTGGTGTGCGAAAGACTCCGATGGACTGATTGAAGGGGGCCGGGGGTATTGGACTAAACGGCATGGTCATCAGTCCCGCGATTCCAAAGTTACGCACAGAAGATAGGAGGTCCGCTAAAAGTGGAGAGGAGCCAAACTATAAAACGAGGAAGTTAAAACATACACAGAAGGTATAAAAGGATAGCTCAAATCTAAAAACTGGGAAACAGAGGGATAAAACAGCGTTCTTTGTAAGGGGGAGTGGTCATGGGTCCCAGATCGAGAAAACATGAAGAGAGGCCCCAACCACTACCACGCTGCCCCTCATCCAGGAGCAAAGAAAAACCTTATATCTGAAAATAAAAACCACTTTCACAGAGGAAACTGAGGACCAGGTCAACCATCTGTGAATCATCTGCCAATACTGAATTTAAGGAATCTGGAAGATGATACTTAAGATGAAGGGTCAAAGGAAGGGGACATTCCACCCATACATGGGGTGCCGTCAGTCTGGCTCCACAACCACATTGTGATGGTGGTTTCTTATGCAATAAGAAACAATGAGTGAGCCTGGTATGAACAATGCGTAGACGGCATGAGACAGTGGACTCCTTCCTGGAGGAACAGAAGGAAAAGCGCCAAATGCTTGTTCGCCCACTGCTTGAGTACTGCTCAGCGGTGTGGGATCCGTGCCGGATGGGGTTGATAGAGGAGAAAGATAAGATCCAACGGAGAGCAGCGCGCTTCGTTACAGGATCATTTAGTAATCGCGAAAGCGTTACGGAGATGATAGATGAACTCCAATGGAAGACTCTGCAGGAGAGACGCTCAGTAGCTCGGTACGGGCTTTTGTTAAAGTTTCGAGAACATACCTTCACCGAAGAGTCAAGCAGTATATTGCTCCCTCCTACGAATATCTCGCGAAGAGACCATGAGGATAAAATCAGAGAGATTAGAGCCCACACAGAAGCATACCGACAATCCTTATTTCCACGAACAATACGAGACTGGAATAGAAGGGAGAACCAATAGAGGTACTCAGGGTACCCTCCGCCACACACAGTCAGGTAGCTGGAGAAAAAAACTGCAGCACACCCCCTGATTGCTCGGAATTTATTACTATGAGCAGTAGCGACCAGATGTCATTCCACTTTTGGGAAAAGAAAGATTTGACGTAGATCCGCATATCCGCAGCTGGCATCATGAAAGGGAATGGAGGGTAAGTCAAACTGTCAGCCAGTTCATTTCCTCGGATGCCCAAATGACTTGGGATCCGGAGAAAGACAACTGAGCAGGCGGCACAGCCAAGGGCAGAGAGAAGATCTTGGATAGCTGAGACCAAAGGGGGGCGAGAGAAGCATCGATCGATAGCCTGCAGGCTGTTCTTTGAGTCGATACAAATTGAAACAATGTGGGGGGAGGCCTGAGAAACAAAATGGAAGACTCTGTGAATGGCTAGGAGTTCTGCTGTGAACACTACATGATACCAGCAGTAAATGGTGTACTAAGCAAGTAGGAGACGTGAAAGTGCATCCCGTCTTATCTATCGTCTTAGAACTATCAATATAGAAGATGGTCGCACCCGGGAACTCTGTACGGATAGCACATACTAGACGCCAAAAAACCATAGGGGTGACAGAGACCTTTGGACCCTGACATAGGCACCATCCAAGGGGACGGGATGGGATGGTAGGAAATATATGGGGTGCATTCCAGTAAGTGGAGATGGAAATCCCAACAGAGGGAAGTGAGACACATTCCAATCGGCAATACCATGGTACACAAAACAGGTCCGAATGCTGTTGAAGAGGCAACGGAAAAAGCATGCGAAGTTCAGAAGAACGCGAAATCCCGAAGATTGGCCAAAATTTACAGACGCGTGAAATTTGGCACGGACTTCAATGCGAGATGCCTTTAATAGGTTCCACAACGAAACATTGTCTCGACATTTGGTAGAAAATCCGAAGAAATTATGGTAGTATGTAAAGTACACAAGCGGCAAGACGCAGTCAATACCTTCGTTGCGCAGTGGCGATGGTACTGTTCCCGACGACTATGCCCCTAAAGCGGAGTTATTGAACGCAGTTTTTCGAAATTGCTTCACCAGGGAAGACGAATGGAATATTCCATAATTTGAAACACGAACAGCTGCTAGCATGCGTTTCTTAGAAGTAGATACCTTAGGGGTTGCGAAGCAACTCAAATCGCTTGATACGGGCAAGTCTTCAGGTCCAAATTGTATACCGATTAGGTTCCTTTCAGATTACGCTGATACAATAGCTCCCTACTTAGCAATCATATACAACCGCTCGCTCACCGATAGATCTGTACCTACAGATTGGAAAATTGCGCTGGTCGCACCAATGTTTAAGAAGGGTAGTAGGAGTAATCCATCGAACTACAGACGTCGGTTTGCAGTAGCGTTTTGGAGCATATACTGTGTTCAAACATTCTGAATCACCTCGAAGGGAACGATCTATTGATACGTAATCAGCATGGTTTCAGAAAACATCGTTCTTGTGCAACGCAGCTAGCTCTTTATTCGTACGAAGTAATGGCCGCTATCGACAGGGGATCTCAGGTTGATTCCGTATTTCTAAATTTCCGGAATGCTTTTGACACTGTTCCTCACAAGCGACTTCTAATCAAGCTGCGGGCCTATGGGGTATCGTCTCAGTTGTGCGACTGGATTCGTGATTTCCTGTCAGGAAAATCGCAGTTCGTAGTAATAGACGGCAAATCATCGAGTAAAACTGAAGTGATATCAGGAGTTCCCCAGGGAAGCGTCCTGGGACCTCTGCTGTTCCTGATCTATATAAATGACCTGGGTGACAATCTGAGCAGTTCTCTTAGGTTGTTCGCAGATGATGCTGTAATTTACCGTCTAGTAAGGTCATCCGAAGACCAGTATCAGTTGCAAAGCGATTTAGAAAAGATTGCTGTATTTTGTGGCAGGTGGCAGTTGACGCTAAATAACGAAAAGTGTGAGGTGATCCACATGAGTTCCAAAAGAAATCCGTTGGAATTCAATTACTCGATAAATAGTACAATTCTCAAGGCTGTCAATTCAACTAAGTACCTGGGTGTTAAAATTACGAACAACTTCAGTTGGAAAGACCACATAGATAATATTGTGGGGAAGGCGAGCCAAAGGTTGCATTTCATTGGCAGTACACTTAGAAGATGCAACGAGTCTACTAGAGAGACAGCTTACACTACACTCGTTCGTCCTCTGTTAGAATATTGCTGCGCGGTGTGAGATCCTTACCAGGTGGGATTGACGGAGGACATCGAAAGGGTGTAAAAAAGGGCAGCTCGTTTTGTATTATCACGTAATAGGGGAGAGAGTGTGGCAGATATGATACGCGAGTTGGGATGGAAGTCATTAAAGCAAAGACGTTTGTCGTTGCGGCGAGATCTATTTACGAAATTTCAGTCACCAACTTTCTCTTCCGAATGCGAAAATATTTTATTGAGCCCAACCTACATAGGTAGGAATGATCATCAAAATAAAATAAGAGAAATCAGAGCTCGAACAGAAAGGTTTAGGTGTTCGTTTTTCCAGCGCGCTTTTCGAGAGTGGAATGGTAGAGAGATAGTATGAATGTGGTTCGCTGAACCCTCTGCCAAGCACGTAAATGTGAATTGCAGAGTAATCATGTAGATGTACATTTCGCGCACCGAATTTTTTCAGGGTGCAGCATGCCACCTCTCTTTGAAAGATTCATCTCGAATATTCCAAAAGAAGTCTCCCCTTAAAATTTTTCTTAACCAATAAAACTCTTACCATGCTAACAATAAGATATAACAATAACGTGTCCTACAAGGATTTTTGACTTATTCACTACTGCATGTGCTTGAAGTACGGTTTCCAGAATCTTATTACAATACAGTCATTTATCTAGGGCTTATACTACTCAACTACAATGGTTCTACCTCCATCAACTGTTCCAGCGGCTCAAGTCGGCTAACGACTCGACCGGCAACTGAAGCGCTGGCGGATTCATAGACTGTGCATCTCTGCATTTATTACAGAAATATATGTATACATATACCTAAGAGTGTCACGCCGCAACTGGTACTTCAAATGCTTGTCACTATAATCTTGTGTTGATGATTTTCTGGAAAATTTTGAAAATCATGCACCATCTGCTCCACTGAAATTTTTCCTGGCTGTGATTCGATAAATTTGTCTAATGAATGCATACATTCAGGTTTGTGGATGGCATTAATGTAAGTTTAACTGTTGGTGGATAAGACCCTCAGTGACCCATCTGGCCAATAAAACCAATGTAATAACAGTCGTACCAGTGAGTGTAACTGGGAGGCAGCAATACGTCCCGACGTAACTGTCACCCTAGTGAAACAAAGCTCCACTGAACTCAACCGTGAGTTGCCAAATATCAATCCTAGCATAACGTTTGTCGAAACAAATCTAGTCCGAGGATCACTGATTATACTTCACAACATATGGCAAAACTTCCATACGCTTGGTAAACTTAGTTTTCCCGATAGTAAACAACTACAGTCATACCAAACGACTGAACACTATTATCACCAACCCCCCGTAACTTACATCGTGGTGGCCAAAGTCTTCTCCTGCTCATCAATTCCACGCATAACGGATACGTCCCGCCCCGTGTTCAAAAGAACCCTCTGTTCAACACCACTCACTAAACAGCTTCCCGTCTGTGCAGTACTTTCCGTGGTGTTACGGTCTATCGATGCCGCTTTCCGATGGTCGAAGCATTTCCGTTCGAGTTTAACGGCCGCTTATCCTGACTGCTTCCCATTCTTGCTATTCCAACAACTCGATGCTCTGAGACCCACATCCACACTCGAGTAACACTGGTTGCTTACACTGTACCTGCATTTGCCCTTTACGTCCACATATGTAACATTTGACCTCCGAAACGAATACACACTAATCTACCCGTTGCTTCGTGGCAAAATTATCTCTTCCAATTGCGCTGCTATTCTAATAGCTGCTGTTAAACCATTAGGATTTTCAGTGCAAACTCATCATGACATTTCCGCGGGTATTCTACGCAAGACGACTTCTGTCGCTCTGTATTGTGCTTCCTGCAGTAACACCTAATTGGCCTTCGCATTCTGTGTAAGTCCATACGTCTACGCATTGACTTTGCGAATCCTGTTTGAAAAAACTTCCACTGAGTCATTACATATCAGAAGCGAAGTACTGAGCTTCACGCCGAAAAACCAAGTGCTATTTCGTTTTTAGAGACGCTGGCGTAGTCCAACGGCCAACTTCTGAAACGACTGTGGTTTACAGAGGGCCTCCTGACATATCACACATTTCTTGGCTTCCCCTGTTAAATGCAAATTAGCCACACAAAGGGTTACTTGTCTGACCAACCGCTCGTTGCAGCAGTAACTGTAACATCAGTAATGAATATCGACACATCTTCTGTTGTTTTACCCGAAAAGGGACTGGTAAGTGCGTCTACAGGTTGATCAGATGACTGAGCTACCTCCAAACTCTGCTTTATCATCCCCTGATTCAGAATGTGATTGAATCTGCGTAGCTCCCAAAGCCACTTATCTGCGAAGGAGTTCCTCATTCTCCTGCTTCTGGCGAGAATTTACATTTGTTAAGGGTATACGGAACGCCCTATGTTTACAATGTTAAATTGAGCTAAAAGTTAGGAACATTTTCTCATTTGTTATTTGGACAATACTCTTGATTTTTTCACAGAACGCAGAGATATGTTCTGCTTTTATGCTGAATTATTAATTTTGAAAAAATAATTTATAGTTTTTCAGATATTTTATTTTTTGTAAATGTTAAAAAAGTTATGCATTTTAACAAGTATTTTAAAATTTACATCCGTTAATACAAAACAATTCCACATATCTTTCAATTCAGATATATTAGAAGGTCTTAAGGAACAACTACAGAAAATTTCATCTTTCTGCTATTAATAGGCCCTCAGAAAATGTACCTTATACACAAAAAAACTAAAGTTACGGGAAATTAGCTTCAAAGTTTTTATTCAGTACAAGCCTGCTCCATAGCTTGTATTATCAGAATCGTTCAACAGCTTCCTCTTGATGGCTCTGCTATGCTGTCTAGTCATCTTTGAATATACTTTTATGGCGTTATCTGAAGACCTGAGCCGTTCCTTGTCCAAACAAAGCATAGCTGCGGCAGTTCGTAGTCCTACACAGAGCCCCAACTTCTTCAGAACTTTGCACTTTGTTATATTGCCCTGATTGAATGATGAAACAGCATCATAAACGCCAAAGTGAAGTGTGTTTATACCCACAAACACAGTTTTAGGTAGTTATTCCATATCACATGGTTCACACACTCATTTGGATTTTTAGTCCGGCCATGAATACATTTCTTTAGTAGACTAATATCTGCGAGGTATAATGTATTAATGTAAGGAGAATAGATGCTGAATGATGAATGCATACAGCTTGCCGCTAACTTTGTGTAATGTCTTGTCTGTATAGACGTGTATCTGTTGCCTTTAAGATCCCTTCACTTTCACACATAAATCTATACAGTAAAGTAAGGGCCTCCCGTTTTGTCTTTAGGCTGATCCGTGATAAGACAGGCGAAAAATTAGACTAATGGAGGATTATTAGTATTTTCTCTAATTTTCATTCATTCTCTCTCTCTCTCTCTCTCTCTCTCTCTCTCTCTCTCTCTCCTTTATCGGTGTACAGTTTTGATATAATATTTCATTACGTGAAATCAGCCAAATAGAATCTCTGGTGGAGCCCTTCGTCTTAGTATTCAGCGGCTGGCTTGCTGTAAGAGATCTTTACATTTATTATTATTGCTAAGCGCTGCATTCAGTTGGGAAAATCAATCGTTTGAACAATTCGTTCCTTTTACGAAAGATTTCGAATTCCAGATGTGTACGAAGCCTTTTTGGACGATTTAACAAAGACTCGGTGATTGCAGGCTCTCTTCGACACAGCTGAAACTTCCCCACTAATTACACGGCCAAAGCGATCATCAATGATTCAGACAAAGAACTCATTCGTTCATTCACTCCAGAATAAAAGGGGTCACAAACCTTATTTATGAAGGAAATTGTATATTCAATCCATCTCCATTACATGTCCAGATTTCTGTTGGTTCCAAGTTTTAATTATTTTCCGTTTACAGTCTCTCTCTCTCTCTCTCTCTCTCTCTCTCTCTCTCTTCAAATAACCCGCTAGTGGCACAAATGTTAATAGCTCGCTTTAGCGAGAAGAAAAGCAAATATTTATCTCTCGGAAAACACCTCAATCCTTTAACAGATACTTCGAAGCTGCCCTCGTTACCAGTCTCAACAACCATGGAGAATACATACATGTATCTCTCTTATTCCAAAGAATAAACGTACTAGAAAATACTTTGGCGTCGACGAGCTGTCGGCGCATATATTACTAGAAAATCCGATCAGATACTTTTCAAAAGTGAATAAATGTGGATGATTTGATTGACAATGATTAATTGGTGCGTGGTAGAGGATATTTTTCTGTGGGGACATTACAGAGGTCCCAGAATATTGGTTTTATTTCATCCATTGTGGCAGGTGGCAGGTGATGAGGGTGATTGTATTGCTTCTTAGTTACCTTGCCTCTGTTGTACTTGCACCAACTATCGTCTCCTTTTGGACATAGCCCATGTTTGGGATTCTCATTGTTTGAAGCTGTATGAAAAAATAGAGCCCAGACTGCTCTTCTCATTAATTCTGCATCTGCTGTATTCTGTCTTATTGTTAGACCATAGCACTTCTGAATATGATCTATTGTAGCATCTGTCAGTCTATTTTTCCCATCTAAAGTTTTTCCATCGCTCAATTTCTTGCCTTTAATGTTAACCTTGAGCCGTCGAAGTCTTGATCCCATCCTTTTCTGAACATGGACAACACACTCCAGTTTGGAAATTTTCACGTCGTTACCATAGGGTCTCAGTTCCTCGATTTCTTTGAAAGCCTTTGAGTCACCATCTCCAAGATAATTTATGTATCTAACGTTGTACCATTTTACGGAGCGTTGATAAATACTTCTTACACCAGCAACTTCCATACCACCACTTGACCCATAGTAATTTGCCATGCACTCCTCTTCATTTTTATTTTTCATTTTCTCCTTGCATCTGCAATGCTTGGAAAGTATTATCACATCAACTACCTTACCAGTGTCCACACTTGTAGCTGTTACTACACCATTCAGAGATGTGTGGCCTCTCTTCTGCCAGCTTCCATCAAAAGCTATGGAAAAGTCTCTGCTATTATTATTTTCAACAACTGCTTCCTCAATAGCATCTTTCATGTTTTCCTGTGCCACATCTTCTACAGCAGAGCGTATTGCAATTATGTGTTTGTTAAATTTTGAAGGTGGAAGAGGGAGGTTCATCACACCACACAACATGGCACCTGCAGCCCTGCCCTTTCCTATACACCGTAATCCATAAACCAGTCTAATGTTTATATCGTATAGTTTACCTGTATCTGCAGTAACATGTGAGGAATTGAAGAAAGTAACACTGTGTTTGCAATAACTGCACATCAACTCTAATTCACAAGCAAGCCCTACATGTAAGTTTGTTTTCAATGGAACACCACATTTTCCACATTGTTTGCAGCACACATTGTTCTCCAAAACGTCTGATAATAAAGAGTCATTAATTACCTCATATTTTGTAGTCCCAGCATTTAGTTTCTTGTATTCCTCTTCAATTCCAGCTAGTTTTCTTCTTGAAGCACTTTCCGGTGCAGCAGCATCACTCAATGTATCACTACCAGTGTTGAGGTTAGTTGCTACTGGGACATCAGATACTGATGAAGATGAATCAGACGAATTTTTAGTACACTTTACTTTCTTGCGCCAATGTACACGCTTTCTAAATACCTTCAGACTAGGTCTTGGCATGTTGAAGGAAAGAAAACTCCATGACTTCTCCACATATGACTTTCACAACAATGACATGGATGTACTCACAAAGGAAACAATACAAATGGTGCAGAATCTATTGTCAACTGTCTAGCAGTGTAGCCAACAGAAAAGCTAACTCTCTTGTACTCAGTTATATATCTGGCAAGGCTGTCTGTATCAGGTATATTTCGCGTCTCATATACAAGGTGCGGAACATCATGTGTCGAAATTATTTTAAAAAAAAATTTAAAATAGTTCTATTCACGTCATCCAAATATTTTATACATAGTATTAAACGGGAGAATAAATTTTTCGAAAATGCATTTACCCAAAAATCGATTTTTTCATCGAAAAACTCATTCCGTATACCCTTAACACACGAACTTGCTTTGTTAGAGCAGCAACAGACTCAGTAGTAGTAGTAGTAGTAGTAGTAGTAGTAGTAGTAACAGCAACAGCGTGTCTACAGTTTTACGTACTTTACCTCTTACCCTAACTACCTAATGGCCTCAATACTTTCTGAATTTCATAAATTACGTATCATCGCCCATGTACATTCTGAGCAACCCCAGGCCTCACGACCAACTTATCTACGAGTAAAATACGTGCCTGCTACAACCTTATTGCACGGCAATTCGTGTTCTACAAGATTTCAAAACTGAAACCTTACCGGTACTAAATTATAGGGGCTACCATTACCCTTAAACAATGGTAATCCCGCGGGATCAGGTGGCTTCGTAACATTCATATCCTTAAAAATAATCCGCTCAGTACTCACAAATTAAGTCTAAAGCCTGAGAACAGGTACGGAATCAAACAGTGAGACGCATCGCACCCCACTGTGCTGAGCCGATACTGCTCAAGTGGAGATAGGCCAAGTACCACCTCACGTACTTAAATACGAAAGTACTCAATCCTATAACTCTACACCAAACACATCGTTTGGGTGACGACCCACAATCACTTCCCTCACCAAACTGCTGCGTATGGATGTTGGATGAACATTTCCCGACATTACGTCATGTCGGGAAGTTTAACAACCACTTACTGGCCAGCTGTGACCTGGCCTATTCCGTGTCACTACGAGTCAGGATGGGTGAGAGAAATGTCGAGTAAGAGGACAGATTTACGCTGGTGCGTGCTGTGAATCAGTGGTAGTATTGACAGGCGTTTATTCAAGCAGCGCCAGCCTCAGGGCCATACTGCGTGCGTGCAAACGTAGCCGATTGCGGAATGCGCTGATGCCCAGATTGTGCCTGGGTCACCAGTGGCAGCAGCCCCAGGGGGCAAAGAACGAGCTTGGCCCACTCAGGCTCTCCGGAGTTTCCCCGCGCGTACTTGCTGTTCCCGTGGGTGCATTAGCCGACACGTTCTGTTGATGAGCAGCAATAAATCGGTCAGCTCCTCCCCTCCTCCCTCCCCTGTGGTAGACTAGGATGGTGGCTGGTGATGTCTACATGGGCGCGATGCCGTCGGGACGTAGACTACTTGCCGTCAGTCGGCCGAAGTCCCTCAGAGGGCGGAGACTGGCCGCACACCAGCTCCCTTTATCCGTGAAGTTTCCCAAGTCCCGCAACCGCCACGCCACAGGTATGGCATGCCTCGTTCTGTAACTCTACGGGCCAGTCAGCAGAATAGGCCACCAGATTAAATTTGCAATGTGTGGGTTTCTCGGTATCATGAAGGTGCTCTCTGTGTTACCAAAGGTTACTTCACTCTTAGTAACGCTGTGTTGTGGCGTAAGTTGTTCCATGCACTTCAGCCGTGACCGGTGTCGCAAACTCGATCTGGCCAGAGTGTTTTGACGCAATGTCAACATTACTGCCCAATGGCTTACTTGATTGGCTGATCTGGCATCTACTACCTGACTGTAGCTGGAACAAAACTTTAAAAATTACAATTCTCAGTTTGTTTAGGTGCCAAGAGTAGGAATGAAGCTTCATAATGTGCTTTTTTTCTGAACAAGTTTCATTAAAATGTACACCCAAACATTTAGATCATTGTCTTATTCGCTAAACACTATCTATGTATTACCTTAGTCATCTACATCTACATGATTACTCTGCAATTCGCATTTAAGTGCGTGGCAGAGGATTCATCGAACCACAATCATACTATCTCCCTACCATTCCACTCCCGAACAGCGCGTGGGAAAAACGAACACCTAAACCTTTCTGTTCGAGCTCTGATTTCTCTTATTTTATTTTGATGATCATTCCTACCTATGTAGGTTGGGCTCAACAAAATAGTTTCGCATTCGGAAGAGAAAGTTGGTGACTTCTGTATTATTTAGTTTATTGTACGTAAATGAACGTTTTTTTCTGAAATTAAATGTGACTCGATTTGTAGAAACTCATTTATATTGTTTAAAGCATTTGTTGATGCTATTAGAATTTCCCATGAAAAATTGATATCAGACGCAATGTAATTCTAAATGCAAATTCACAATTCGAAATGCATGGTATTTCATATTAATAAGATGTAGTAATGGCATGCACAGTTTAACACATTTGCTGCATGTGCGTTGACTGACCTTTGATGACTGCGGAACGTCCGGAGTGTCTGCCACGACTTGTGCGTCTTCTTGTATCTTTTCTTTCTGTGTACGTCTTATGAGGAAATTGTAAAGCTGCCACATACCATGATCCTGCAACAATACATTTCTGCTGATTTGGTTAAGATTTTTTCAAAAATGAAATCTAATTGTACGAATGGAGTCCGGAAAAATATCTTTAAATACGAGTGGCCGACGGCCTGATCAATAGAGACACTGGCTTCACTCCCAGTAAAGCTTGGGACCCAGAGCTCAGCCAGCTGAAGTCATAACATCGGCCAAGAGCGACTTCCGCACTGTGGCGGTAGATGCTCCGAGGGACGAGTTCGCAACCATCATTCGGCGATCACGTCCCACCACCACTCCAGTTGATGCGACGTCTGGCCGCACAGTGAGGGAAGAGGTGGCGAGCGATAAGGGGCCCCACACTATGATTCTGTTTGATTTGTGGGGCACTCAACCTCGCGGTCATCAGAGCCCGAACAAAGTCCCAATCTTTTCACACTCCAATGTTATACGCAGTCCAATCTAGCCACTATCACGAATGATGATGATGCCGCCAACATAAACACCCAGTCCCTGGGCAGAATAAATCTCCAACCCGGCCGGGAATCGAGGCCGGGACCCCCTGATCCAGAGGCAGCAACGCTAGCCACTAGACCACGAGCTGCGGACATACACACTCGAGCGACGGATCGCAGCGATCCGTGACGTGTGATGTTTGATGCTGCTGCAGTCTGTCGCTCGCCATACACGAGCGATATGCCAAGCAATTTCAGTCAGTACTACGAATGCCGATGTGTTGAAAAGTTCTGCTATGGAAAAGAGCTTTTGTTTCGATGTAGTTGCAGTTCACCCCCGTATCCCCAGAAATGTTTGCAAAAAGTAAATTATTAAATTTTAATTTATTGTTTCGAAACGTTTTCTTTGAAACTTTTGCTAGCTTTACAGAATATATTCCATTTCACTGACGCTAGGTGGGTTGTTTACGTCTTTCCAGTGTGCTTATACAGTTCGGTTATTAGTCCTTAGTGCCTTTATCATTCATTAGTGTTTCAGTTCAACAGCAAATATTTACAAAAAAATTTTACAATACTGGAGTGTCTATAGAAATGTCAAGAGCAGCACTGCTGGTTACCGAGACTGATGTTATAAATTTTGTGAGGGAGACTTTGGTTATATTACATGACGAGGAACTTGAGTATAGCTGTATATTAGATTTTCCCAGAACATTTAAATTGAAATGTCTACTTAACATTACTGTATTCATAATGTTTAGAAGTTGAAAACTTCAATGATGCTTGTAATTGTTTCATAAGTAGCTCAAAATCGTGAGATGGAGCTCAGTGTATCTTGACTATTACTATGAACTTCCCATTAACTCTGCTACAGTATAAGTTTCAAAATGCCAATCACAGCAAAATCGGAGGTTTCTTTTATTACGTCTTAATATAAATGATCACTCTGGCGTCAACTGATTTTCTCAAAGTGGTTCGTGGTCCCTGAACAACAATAAATTCTGGAGTTCTTACTCAACGTGAAGAAATCTTAACGAAACTACGTAACCGCGCGTAAATAGCTAGACAAACCAGTCGCAGTCAGGCACCCATATTGCCACACATCGCTGTCAGCCAGCCAGGTAGCCATATTACATGCACTAATCGCATGTGAAATCTATCAGATTGTCTGAGAGTTCCGTGCGATCAGCGATCGCTGTGATTTGCCCACACACATGCGATCTATGATACGTGGGAACGCTGCGATCCGTCGCTCGTGTGTGGAGTCCTAGTAAGTATAAAAGAGAATCTGTGTAGTGAAGGTGCTCATTCCACAGGTTCCTCCTTAAAATAATGGAAAGTTACAATGTCGAAATATCGTGTTACATAGAAGACTACACCCGGCTGGCCACCCGAAAGCATTACAAACAATAGATTCGCCGGGAAATCTTAAGATCACACATCAGTGTACTCTACTGGAAGGAGATGTATCAGGGACTTAATAAGCTGGATAAGCTCCGCCACTGGGGAGAGTGCAGTCTCAGCTCTCGCGCTTCCTTGATGAGGTGCGGTGACCATGGCACAATACCAGCATTCACGAGCATTGATCATCACATAAATACTGTGGCCCCACAAGTGATAGCAAGAAGAGCATGTCCGGCCCTTAGAATGGAAAGGATTCGGTACACACGTCGACGTCTGGACACAACACCTAAGGACTTACTCGTAGTCCACTTAAAAGTGGTTTGTTTACTCTCATCTATTCCTTGGGAGTGGATCGTCTCTACATCTTTCGATGTAGTTCTAGAACAAAATTATTCTCCACGTTCGAACGTCTGGTAGCAAGAAGACAAACGACGAGTCTTAATCGACGACGCGGCGAAATTAGTTCTAGGAAAGGGTTTATTTTGCACCAGCATCGACTTCTATACATGTTGCAGGTTTAATCACAACTAACTTCCATCCTGTCCAGCGACGACGTGTAAAAGGTACGTCGGTAAATGTGCTGTCCCACTCAAGGCAAACTGCCTGCAGGCGGTCAAGCTCTTATTCAAGAACTACGGGATGATCCTAGAACAATCAGTTTACCTGCAGACAAAGGAAATGCCATTGCACTACTTCCCTTATGAGAGTAGTCCCAAAATGTGCAGCTTACTCGATGATTTATCATAAAGGAAATTGAAGGGAGATTAGATTAACAGAGTAAAGAGGAGGACAGCGAGCCTCTACGCCAGTCCCTGCCGAAGAAAACCATCAAAAAGCTTCGACCGCAAACTGCCTCACTGCCAGTGATCTATGGCTTACCAGAAATTCATAAACAATGTATTTCTCTACGGCCTATTGTAAGCAACATAGATGCACCTACATACTAGCTTGCCAAAAATCTAACGGCAGTACTAAGACCCCAAGTCGGTACATGCCAGCAACCCACGGACTCTGTACATTTCTCAAACTATATGGTTCCAGAGACCTTTTCAAGTCTCAAACATCTATGTTTTATATATGTAGACTAAAGCAATGAGTGACAATCCCGGCCTTGGTACAAATTTTCATTCATTGCTTCAGTCTGCATATATACATCTGTACATTTCATTCAGTGGCCACAAGAACTGAGTCTTCATGACCAGAACCTTATGATAAGTTTTGATGTGGTCTCCCTCTTCTGTAGAGCGCCACTTGTTGATTCCTTCAAGCAGGTCAGGGAGAAAATTAATCCCACAATGACCAACCTCCTAGAATTTGTCCTCACATATACATTCTCTCTCTTCGATTATGACTGCTATGAAAAAATATACGACGTCGCCATGGGGTGCACATTGTTACTGATTGTGGAAAATTTATTCATGGAAGATTTCTAAGAGAAAGCTCTGTAAAAAGTTGTACTGAAGCCCACTTGCTTTTCCAAATATGTTCATGGCGCATTTTTGATTTGGTCACAGGGGAGTGAAAGGCTTCAGGATTTTTTTCAATTTACGAACACTGCACACCAGCATAAATTTGAAGCGATTTCAGACAAAATGTACCGGCAAATAGAACACGACGGGGAGGCTGAGAACGGTGTATCTGTATCACGCCGGCAAGGTAACGAAAAAATCGGCAAAATATTGGTTCGACAAAAGATTAATGTGTTTTCAGTCCACCACGGAAAGCGCACGCATTATTAGCCACAGTGAAGGATGATTTAGGGCTACGTAATGCGCTACCACAGCAGAGACCTCGAACTCAAACAACCAACAAAATCTGCTGTTGCGAAACACTGCATGGCTACAGGAAACACAATGGAATATCAATAAACTAAGGTGCTAACACAGACATTTTCGTTTTGCGGCTGTGTTCTGAAGAAGGCTGTTGATATACTAGTGGCCGACCGTCTCATCCATAGACACCGGCTCCATTCTCACAATGGGACCATCGGACCCATTAGTCACAGATTTTGATGAGTTAAGTATGCTGTAGATGGGCTTATTCTGATTACCGAGCTAACGCATTTTTATGCGACGGCACCTAGTTCCAGGAGAAATCCATGCCGTTTTAAGCGTACCTGCTATATGTGTAGTGTTGGTCATGTTTCGACCAGGCGAGTATAGCGCAGCAGCTCTGATCGTGTACTTTCTCAGTTTCATCGTACAGAATAGTAAATAGTATATATCTTGCAAAATTATTCGAAAGTAGTATTTTCGCCGTAGCATTTTCATTAATAAATTATTCATTCCAGCAAACTTTCTTCAAATAAATATTCCGCTTGTTACAGAATAGATTACAGAATTGTCTTACAATGTGTCGCTTGCATAGCTTTCTGTGCTAGAACAGAATTACAGATGGTAAGCAAACAAAACTAAAGTGTAGACCACCACGCACACTTACTAAAAGTTGCTGTCTTTCAGACACACGGATTTTTCACAAGCGATACCGGAAAAAACAGTTCGTTTCAATTCAAAAAGATTGTTCTTTCTTTCATCAACTTCGATATGATCCACGCTTATTTTATCATTATTGTGAAAGCATATGCACTACACTGATGCAGAATTAAAGAACGTATTTTTATGGAATCTTTCCTGGAAGCAATTTCTCTATTAGTCCTCAGCGAATCGGAATTGTTTTGAATGTTCACCTGTCTGTAAAACTCAGTAGCACAGGCTTGGCGAAGTGGAGTACATTTGGTGGGATAATTTTTACTTTGCAGGTGTATGCTTTTCTTTTATCTTCAAACATTTGATTATAAAGTATCTGATCAGTCTGCCCTCACGAAGAATCTGTATTGTAAAGAAAAGTACACCTGAACGATTTGAACTGGTACCGCCAACGAGGTAACTGTGAACTTAGCCGCAGTGCTACAGACCCTCTTATCGAAACAAGACAAACCCAGCGGTTATAGGAGGTAAGCATAAAACTTCAACATGGATTTTCTCGTGAACGAGGGGCGGTCAATAAAGACAAGCCCCTGTACAACACACCTAAGGCTCATCAAAATCCGTCATTAACAGGTCTAATGGTCCCCTTGTCAGTAAAGCGTGGGACCCAGCTCTCAGCCAACTGAAGTCACAACGCCAGCCAAGACAGACTTCCGAAAACGACGGGGGCGGCAGGAGCACTGAGGTACCTGGGTTCTCGCCCAGCATTCGGCGTTTGCGTCCATCTAACACTCCACCTGTCGCAGCTTTCAGTAGAGTAATTGTGGAAAAATGGGGAGTGGTGAGAGTATAAAGGAGGTGCAATTTAGCTAAGACCCTCATTCTAAAGGTATCACCTGAAGATGAAGGCAAGGCAGACTATCGAAAATCGTGTTTCGTAATGATTACATTCGGCTGGATACCTGGGGGCAATAGAAGCATCTTAAAATCAGTTTGTAGTGCCAGTTGACCAGGATTTTAATCAAGCTACTTCTGACCCATTAAAGATATTTGTCATTTGTTTTAGCCTAGACAAAAAGTGTCCCGGGACTAACGTTGTTAAAGATCCCAATTTTCGCGGAATGTCCCGATTTTTAGGGTTGTCACTAGAGATCACACGTAACCTTTACATAGTTCTTCCAGTATCCAGATTTTGGGTATTGCTACCAATTCCAAATATACTTACACTATGCGATCAAAAGTATCCGGATACCTGGCTGAAAATGACTTACAAACTCGTGGCGCCCTCCATCGGTAATGCTGGAATTCCGTGTGGTGTTGGCAACCCATAACCTTGATGACAGCTTCCACTCTCGCAGGCATACGTTCAATCAGGTGCTGGAAGGTATCTTGGGGAATGGAAGCCCATTCTTCACGGAGTGCTGCACTGAGGAGAGGTATCCATGTCGGTCAGTGAGGAATGGCACGAATTCGGCGTTCCAAAACATTCCAAAGGTGTTCTATTGGATTCAGGTCAGGACTATGTGCAGGCCAGTCCATTACAGGGATGTTACTGTCGTGTAACCACTCCGCCACAGGCCGTGCATTATGAACAGGTGTTCGATCGTGTTGAAAGATGCTATCACCATCCCCGAATTGCTCTTCAACAGTGGGAAGCAAGAAGGTACTTTAAACATCAGTGTAGGCCTGCGCTGTGATAGTGCCACGCAAATCAACATGGGGTGCAACCCCCCTCCATGGGAAACACGACCACAACGGAACACCACAGCCTACGAATTTTACTGTTGGCACTACACACGCTGACAGATTAGTTCACCGGGCATTCACCATACCCACATCCTGCCTTCCGATCGCCAAGTTGTGGACCGTGATTCGTCACTCCATACAACGTTTTTCCACTGTTCAATTGTCTAATGTTTACGCTCCTACACCAAGCGAGGCGTCATTTGGCATTTATCGGCGTGATGTGTGACTTACGAGCAGCTGCTCGACCATGAAATCCAAGTTTTCTCACCTCCCGCCTAAATGGCACAGTACTTGCAGTGGATCCTGATGCAGTTTGGAATTACTGGGTGATGGTCTGGATAGATGTCTGCCTATGACTCATTACGACCCTCTTCAACTGTCGGCGGTCTGTCAGTCAATAGACGATGTCGGCCCTTCACGTTTCCACTTCACTATCACATCGGAAACAGTGGACCCAGGGATGTTTAGGAGCGTGGAAACCTCGCGTACATGCGTATGACAAGTGACACCCTATCAACTGCCCACGTTGGAAGTCAGTTGAGTTCCGCGGAACGCCCCATTGTGCTCTCTCACGATGTCTAATGACTACCGAGGTCGCTGATATGGAGTACCTGGCAGTAGGTGGCAGCACAATGCACCTAATATGAAAACGTATGTTTTTGGGGTGTCCGGATACTTTTGATCACAGTGTATGTTTGAGTACGTAAAACCTCCGAAATTAGATTTTGACGGTAACCTTTGAATATGGTGCGCCAGGAGTTTACGATCAGCCCATCAACTAAAGAGACGCCTCAGTGCATGACCAAATTGTACTTTTCGAAAACAGTTACAGTGGTAAAATTAGTTTCTTGCTTTGGTATAAAAGCACACACTAATATAATAAAACACAATGTGAGTTCCGTAGCAGAAAAATCGTTCTGTTTAGGTCCTTTTCTATAGAAAGAGCTGCAGTAAATTAGGCAGCTGTTTCAAAAATTTAGACTTTAGATATCTCCCGATACTTTGAAATAGACGAGTTTTTATGCAGAAATGTGTTACATTGAGGCACTTACTGAGAACGATGAGTAAAGACATGAGACCTATTGAGAAATAATATAGTAATTTCAAAAATCCAAGCTTTAGTAATCTGCTCAAATTATTTTCATTTATGGTTTCCGTGTAGCGACAGATTTTTCTCGGGATTCATTAACATGGTTCACAGTTCGTAACTGTTGGACAATGGAGGACTAACTGACATAATAAACTTTGAAATTATGTTGTTCAGAATTTTAGAAATACACCTTAAGAAATGAAAACCTTGTAAGGGCTGTGTAAGAGAATGGGATATATGAAAGTATGAAGTAGCTAGTAGAAGACTAGAACAACTGTAGACGACAGACATCATATTCCTAAATGATAAAGATAGCATTAATTTGGTTCGTGTTTATAGTACTGGCAGTGGATTACACATTTCAAAGAATTATTTAAAATGTACTAAAAGCCTTACTGATTAATTTTTAAAGGCCTTAGAAGTTTTGAGTACAACGTTACCAAACTACATTTGTGATCCAGTATAGATGAATAGCAAATTATTTATTCGGTTGTTGTACCACTATACTAATTTTTGAAATGAAAATTAAGCAAATGTATTAATTTAATGTGTGAAAAATTAGGTTTTCTTGAGGTCCTGATTTTCAGGGCCTTATACCGATATTTTTGACCACCTCTCCCGATTTTCTGCAAAATAAGTTCTGAATACAATAGTCACTCGTGGTATGTCGAAACTACGTTATACCCAAGGTTAGACTAGTACTAACACTAACATCCGTGCCCGTGACAGGATTAGAACCTGCGAGCACGGTACAGCGTTGTGACACGTTAACTCACAGGGCTGCTGACGCACCATGATTGAAGTCTTAACAGCACCAGAATACCTGATGCACGTCGCGTCTCAACGGAGGTGGGTCAAGCTGGACAGCGTCTGCTCGGGAACTGTTTTGCTGCTCTTCAATCATTTTTGTGATTGTCACCATAAATTAAGAGCATTTCGACCAAGCCTGCATTATACGCTTTATTAACGAGTCGATTTTATAGATAACCAGCTGAGTACCTGGCGTTGCCTTGGTATGTATTTATTCCAGTATTCTATTAGCCCATTTCCTCCTCCTTCCCCCAACCCTGTGCTGTTGTTAAGTCTTCGAAGTACACGCTCCACAAGAAATTCAAGGGATCCACGTATTGATGGCTCCAGTGTTGTATGTATCGATGTACCTGATCCCCTGCACTCGTCGTGCATAGGGATCTGAAGAGGGTGTTAATGAGATGCCAAAACTGGTTGTGTTAATAAAATAACTCCTGGAAACATACGGCTGTATGGTGATTTTTCTTCGGTAAATATCTGACCAGCCGCTATCCCATATCCACAATATACCAGTAGAGATTCATTTTCTATTTCTCAAGCTTCATAATGTACAATGTTACCAAACACAAGTAAAGCCTAGGAACATTCTAACACAGAAAAATCTTCAACAAAATGTTCTTGATGGGCAATACCGAATCATTTATCATGCTTTGATTCTGCGGAAGTTGCTGATTTGCTTTGAATTTACTTTTACTAGCATAGGAAATGCGTTTAGCTAAAACTTAGATATAATATGCAGAATATGTTCATTGAAACCAATATATCGCAATGAAAACATCCGTGACCACATCTGAAAAAGATGTGTCAGGAATGGCTCCAAACTATTACATGAAGTAAGTATTTGGGGGACTGGTTGTAGCTATTTGTAAGTATATTTGATTCACATTTGAAATATAAGTGAATGGATTTGAACTAAGTCACTAATTAAAGACGGAGAAAACATACCGAGTGTTACCTTCTGTTCCAACAGAATATTGTAGTCAGTCCTCCAGGCATCTCGTAGCACTTACCTTACGTTCTGTGGCCTCAGCTGGCGGCAGATGCTGGGGCCAATCACTTGGGGCTGCCATCGCAATCTGTCCACTCTCTCCCGCCAGATTAACACAGCCCACCAGTTTCAGTAACGTTTTCTTTATTTTAATGGCCCAAGTGTCATCCTGTACGACGCCCTGTTCACAGAGAAATACCTTTGCTTCAGTTTTTGAGACTACACTAATTGTAAGGGGTAGAACGGTATTTACATACTAGCTTTCACAGTAGACTTACGTTGTGGTATTCTCCTTTCACACAACTGTAATGATTTACACAGATACATTTATTGGCAGTACACATGTTCAGGGTAGGCCACATACAATGGTGTGCAAAACTTAAGGATGAAAGTTACATTCGCACGACTTTTCGCTGCGAGGTAACACAGCTCGATGAAACTTTGACTATACACAGGAAGACCTGCTACAGTATTGTAGAGAAAGTAACTGAAAGAAATACATAATGATAAGAACAGAAGTTACGTCTTAATTGAAAGACAATAATTACACTGAAGTATCCGTGATTGTTGGTATAAAAATGAAAATGCCGTGTGACTAGGGCCTCCCGTCGGGTAGACCGTTCGCCTGGTGCAAGTCTTTCGAGTTGACGCCACTTCGGCGACTTGCGTGTCGATGGGGATGAAATGATGATGGAAGACATACAACACCCAGTCATCACGAAGCAGAGAAAATGCCTAGCCCCGCCGGGAATCGAACCCGGGACCCCGTGCGCGGGAAGCGAGAACGCTACCCCAAGACCACGAGCTGCGGACGTGATTGTTGGTAGTCTGTGGACACTGCAAGCTGCGGCACATAGTTCCTCACAGCGAGTGTGATCACCACAGAAGGAAGTTAATGCTCTGCAGCGTGCTTCCATGCTAGCCACAAGGTTGGTAAGGGGTTCTTGTGGTACAATGTTCCATTCCTCCACCAGAGAGGTTGACAACTACGGGATGGTGGTTGGTTCATCTAACGTGCTGCAATATGTCTCCCCGACACATCCCACACATGCTCGATGTGTTTTAAGTCGGAGGAACTGGCAAGCCGATCCAGTCTCAGAATATCCTCTAGTTCCAGGAGCTCCTCTACGTGTGTTGTTCGATGCGGCCCAACACTGTAATCCATAAAAATAAAGTCAGGGCTGAAGGCATCCCTGAAAATATGCAGATGGGGAAGAAGTGCAGTGTCACCAGAACGTTGCCTGGTGAGAGTACCACGTCAGTAGATTTGGAGGCCAGTACGCCCATGCAACATTATGCCTCCCTGTCTCGTACGCCTGGAGCATCAAAACTATCATCTTCGGCAATGTTCCTGGGAGTATTACGTGTTCACAACTCTCGTAATGTGCACCAATGATCATCCAAGAATTGTTAACCGCGCGGGTGAAGGAATGGTTAGTTGAATGATTTGGGAGAGGGTACCAAACAGCAAGGTCATCATCCCAAGATCTAGGATGGCAAACACAAAGGAGCAACAACACAAACATCACAGTCCAGTTAAGGGGGAGGGATAACGTGCAAACAAAGAGAGAAAGGATGTCAGTGCAGCAGGAGGAGGAAAGAACAGGAAAGGGGGCGGTTAAAATGGGGAGAGAAGGGGTGTCATAGAAACACTATGCATAGTGGGGCACCAGCACTGCCAGTGACCTGTCCAAACACCCACACCATACCATACCATACCATACCATACCATACCATTATTACGATACATCAGGGACAGCACCAGGGGAAGAAGACACAAGAAAGGGGTAACAAAACAGCACAGCACACCAGACAAAATGTAGAGGAAAGGGGTGGAGAACTGGGCCAGAGTGGAGGCAGGTCAAGACCTCCATAACGAATGCCTACGCTAACTGAGGGACTCCAATTCCAGAGCAAAACTCAAAGACTTATACCTGAGGGTGCAGGCCACTTTCAGGAAGAAAATGTAGGACAGACATAACCATGCGAGTGTCAGTCCCTAACATGCAAGACAAGGAAGGTGAGGACGTATTTAATGTGAAGGGCGAAAAGGCAGGGGCAGTCCAGCAAAATATGGATCACCATGAGTGGAGCCACAAAGCGGGAGGGGGGGGGGGGAGGGTGGCTCATTGTGGAGTAAAAACCCATAGGTCAACCTAGTGTGGCCAATATGAAAATGGTGGCAAAGGCTGGTAGATTCCCAGCAGGAGAGGCAGATGGAAGAAAGGCACATAGTGGAAGTCTCCTTGATGGCGCAAAGTTTATTAGACAAGGGTGTAGCCTCCCAAGCGTCAGGCTACGATTGAGCAAAAAGAGGTTTGATGTAAAGCCGCAAATCCACCCCTGGAGTGGTCATGGAGAATAGGGGGTAGTGGCCAGCACCCTCCAGGCAAATGATCAGCATGTTCAGTACCCGGGATAACTACAGCGCTAGGAACCCAAAGGAGGTCAACCAAACAAGGTCATTGAGAAAGTCGGAGACAGCAGAGACCATGGGGTGGTGGGAAAAACACCAAGTGATATCCTGAAAGCCACTCATTGAGTCCATACACAACAAAACTGGGGTAACGTAGGACTGATTAATGAAACAGAGGGCCTAATAGATGGCTATCAATTCTGCAGTAAACGCCCCACACATGGCAGGCAAGAGAAAGTGTTCCATGCCAAAAGAAGACGTGAAAGCCTGCTCCCACATGATCATCACATTTAGAGTCATCAGTGTAAACAACAATGGCATCCTGAAACTAGCATAACAGTGTTCGAAACAAACACTGACATAAGTGGAGCGATGGAGGTTTTCGGAACCTGGAAGAGATCCACCCAAAGTTATAAAGGAACTAACCACTGGTGGGAGAGGGTTAGTCGGGAGATAATGTGGGGAAGAGGACAAGGAGGAGAGATGGTGGAGAGAAGCAAGGCAGAGGCCAACCAGTAAACCCACCCAAGCGTAGGTGGCAGGTGGACAATGGCCCAAAGCTGCAGAAATAATAGGAGGGGTGAGCAAGAGAAGTGTGGATAGTGATGGCATAGGAAACTGGTAACTGGACCACCCACATGAAAGGAGAGGGATCCAAGCAACAACCTGAAGACATTCCACAGGAGTAGTGTGACAGGCATGGATACCACGATGATGAACCAGATCCAAGAGGAAGAGAGTGAAAGGGGCAGCTAATTCATAAGCTTGACAACTATAGTACAGACCGGACAGAACTAATGCCCAGTAGGGGTGGAGAAGGGTCGAATGATCCACGCCCCCAAGCGGTGTGGGAAAGGTAAGTTGGTTGGTTGGTTGGTTTAAAAGAGGGATGGGGAGGCATCAAAGTGCTAGGTCATTGGTCCCTTGTTCCTGGTAAAATAATTACACAGAGGAAAGAAGAAAAGAAAGGAGATGTACAGCACAATAACAGGAGAAGAAAAGAGCCAGAAGAACGACAGAAGGACAACCAACACAATCATGGACAAAACGGGACAAGAAAACCACAGAGAGAAGCAAGAAACAGGTAGAAGGGGTAAAAACAAGAGAGCAGATGACCGTGGCTGGCTTACCATGAGAATAAAGAAGAGAAGCCAAAACACAAAACACGTTGATCTTTGCTCAGACTTGGGAAGGTGATGTATGGCACCCAATTGTTGAGACCCATCTCTCCTAGCACTCTTGCTTCCATCGTCTGCACAGCATCTGCATTGCGAGCACAGAGCCGTTTAAAGGCTATGAGGTGCTCCAGGGAAGGATGCCACTGTAGAGCTCGCCGACGCTCCGTAATTGCTTCAGCGACTTCTGGCGACCACCAAGGGACTGTCTTTTGCTGGGAGCACTCTAAAGAGCGAGGGACCGTGATTTCTGCCACAGAAACGATTGTGGTAGACACCTACTAAACCATCACATCAATGTTACCATGTCGGGGAGATTCAACGGTGACAGCAGAGGTGAAAGTTTCCCATTCCACCTTGTTTAAATCCCATACAGGCAGGCGTCCATGGGCCTGACGCTGTGGCAGTGACAGGAAGTTAGGGAAGTGGTCACTATCACACAGGTTGTCATGTGCTCTCCAGTGGATAGATGGGAGAAGTCCTGAGCTGCAAATTGATAAATCAATGGCCAAGTAACTACCAGGAGCCATACTGAAATGTGTGTCGGCCCCAGTATTTAAGAGGCAGAGGTCGAACTGAGACAGTAAAGTTTCGACTTCTCTGCCTCAGCCAGTAAGCATGGTGCCACCCCACAAGGGGTTAATGGCGTTAAAATCTCCTTAAAGTAGGAAAGGTTTAGGCAGTTGGTCAATCAGTTCAGTTAATACATGCAGGGATACTACACCATCTGGAGGAAGACATACTTTATGGACAGTTATGTCCTGTGTCGTCCTTATTCTGACAGCCACCGCTTCAAGAGGGGTTTGAAGGGGCACAGGTTCACTACAGACTGGGTTTAGGACATAAACGCAAACTCCACCTGACACTCGATTACAGTCACTACAGTTCCTGTAGTATCCCTCATAGCAGCAGAGGGCAAGGGTCTGCATTGCCAGGAACCAGGTTTCCTGGAGGGCTTTCAGAAATCAGGTGTAAAGCTTAACAGTTGCCGTAGCTCAGCCAGGCGGTGGAAGAAACTGCCGCAGTTCCACTGGATGATGACATTGTGAGACTGGGAAGGCATGGAAATTCAATGAGGCAGTTTACGCCTCAGGGTCACCTGCTGCCACCTACGTTTTGCCCGATCAGTGTATATTCATTTTCTCAGAGGTTCTGGTGAGGTCTAGTTCCTCAGTGGACCCCAGAATCTCCACCTCATCCACAGACGCAGAGCTTGGAGGTAGTGTGGTGTGAGTGCCACCGCAATTCCCTTGGTCTTTGGGATCTTCTTTTTGGATTTCTCAATTAGTTCCTTGGGTTTCCCTGGCTGTTAGGACTTCACTGATTCAGTCTCCAGGACTGAGGATGAGCGTGAAATCCTGCGACTAGCAGCTATTGGGCTCTTCATCCACTGGCGGGTGTCATCTTTCCCACTAGCAGAAACCTGGGGATGGAGTGACCCAAGCCCTTCCTTCCGAAGAAGTTGTACACTTCTCCACTCCTGAAGTAGGTTGTGCAGGAGCAATAGGGAGGGAAGTGCCCCCACCATCAAGGGAGCAGGTGTAGTCTTCTGGCTCTGAGAGGTGACTGGGGTTGGTGGAGCTGATGGGGCTAGAACTGTTGTAGCGGCGGTGTAAGACGATGTCATGCATACATGATGTAGGCTTTCAAATTTACTCTTAGCCTCAGTGTAAGTCAGTCGGTCCAGGGTCTTTTACTCCAAGGAAATTCTGGTCTTACGTAAAATTGGTAAGCGGTTCGAAGGCTTCCATACAGTCACTCACTCATCAATCTGGCCTGGAAACGGAAGACAGCAAAATGAAAGCTGAAATTTTAAATTAGGCATTTGAGAAATCTTTCACGCAGGAGGATCGTACAAACATACCGCCGTTTGAGACTCGTACAGATTCCCGTATGGAGGACATAGTGGTAGACATCCCTGGGGATGTGGAACAGCTGAATGGGTTGAAAATAAATAAATCGCCAGGTCCTGATGGGATTCCAATTTGGTTTTACAGAGAGTACTCTACTGCATTGGCTCCTTACTTAGCTTGCATTTATCGCGCATCCCTTGCCCAACGTAAAGTCCCGAGCGACTGGAAAAAAGCGCATGTGACGCCTGTATATAAGAAGGGTAGAAGGACGGATCCTTAAAATTACAGACCAATATACTTAACATCGGTTTGTTGCAGGATTCTTGAACATATTCACAGTTCGAATATACTGAATTTCCTTGAGACAGAGAAGTTGCTGTCCATGCATCAGCACGGCTTTAGAAAGCATCGCTCGTGCGAAACGCAATTCGCCCTTTTTTTCATATGATATCTTGCGAACCATGGATGAAATGTATCAGACGGATCCCATATTCCTTGACTTCCGGAAAGCGTTTGACTCGGTGCCCCACTGCAAACTCCTAACTAAGGTACGAGCATATGGGATTGGTTCCCAAGTATGTGAGTGGTTCGAAGACTTCTTAATTAATAGAACCCAGTACGTTGTCCTCGATGGTGAATGTTCAACGGAGGTGAGGGTATCATCTGGAGTGCCCCAGGGAAGTGTGGTAGGTCCGCTGTTGTTTTCTATACAGGGTGGTCCCGAATTCATGGTACAAACTTTAATGGTAGGTACAGGACATTGTAACAAGGATTTATTGTATAGGAATGTATAGCCGCAGGTGACGCGGTGAGGCGTAAACAGGGGAAAGAGAAATGGAGTGATCGGTTGGTGTCACTGCCGGTAGAGGGCAGTAGATGAACATGATGTATCGCAGTAGGGACAAGCGCCATTCACAATTGTGCTGCCGTAGACGATGGGTGACTTTACGTATGCAGAAAAAGCAGACATGCATTACATGTACGGCCGTGCAAATGGTAACGCCAGAGCTGCGTTACGAATGTATCGCGCGGAGTATCCTAATCGACGAATGCCGGATCATAGAATTTTTCAACGGTTACATCGTCAACTTTGTGAAACAGGTACGTTCGACGTCAACAGACATGACGCTGGTCGATTAAGAGCTGTACGCACTCCAAGACTGGAAGAACGCATCTTGAACATAGTGGCTGATAGACCCGAGTCAAGCACAAGAACTGTTGCGCGTGACGTACATGTGAGTCATCAGACTGTATGCAGAGTGTTAAATGAAAATCGCTTACACCCCTTCCATTTTCAAAAAGTACAAGCATTGAATCCGGCAGATTATCCTCTTCGCGTGAACTTCTGCCAGTGGTTGTTGCAGCAATGTGCGTTGCAGCCGGATTTCGTAGGTCATGTGCTATTTACAGATGAAGCGACATTTTCACGCGAGGGTGTCTTTAATGCGCACAATTCCCATGTGTGGGCAACAGATAATCCACATGCAACGCGTCCACATGCGTATCAACAACGTTTCGGTATTAATGTGTGGGCTGGTATTGTGAACGACTTTTTGATTGGGCCATACTTACTACCCACGCGACTCTGTGGCGAAAGCTATCTTATTTTTCTGCAAGAAGTGTTACCAGAACTGCTGCAAGATGTTCCGCTCGCCATTCGTAACCGCATGTGGTTTCAGCACGATGGAGCGCCAGCACACTTCAGCACTGCTGTACGGAATTACCTGAATGCCACGTTTGGTGCTAGATGGATTGGGCGTGGTGGACCAGTCCCTTGGCCACCCCGATCTCCTGATTTCTCTTGCCTCGATTAATTTTTATGGGGACATCTTAAGAGTCTTGTTTATGAGACTCCAGTTGACTCAGATGAGGATCTCGTTGCTCGCATATCTGTAGCTGCTGCAGGTGTGCGTGAAATACCAGGCATCTTTGAACGTGTACGCCAATCGCTGCACCGACGCTGTCAAGCATGTATCGCTCATGGTGGACGCAATTTTGAACACTTACTGTAAACATGACACTTGTCAACAACGATTTCAATAAAATCTTTCGTTTTCCTTTCGGCCGTTATTTCCCCTGTTTACGCCTCACCGCGTCACCTGGGACTATACATTCCTATACAATATATCCTTGTTACAATGTCCTGCACCTACCATTAAAGTTTGTACCATGAATTCGGGACCACCCTGTATACATAAATGATCTTTTGGATAGGGTGGATGGCAATGTGCGGCTGTTTGCTGATGATGCTGTGGTGTACGGGAAGGTGTCGACGTTGAGTGACTGTATGAGGATACAAGATGACTTGGACAATATTTGTGATTGGTGTAAAGAATGGCAGCTAACTCTAAATATAGATAAATGTAAATTAATGCAGATGAATAGGAAAAAGAATCCTGTAATGTTTGAATACTCCATTAGTAGTGTAGCGCTTGACAGTGTCACGTCGATTAAACATTTGGGCGTAACATTGCAGAGCGATATGAAGTGGGACAAGCATGTAATGGCAGTTGTGGGGAGGCAGATAGTCGTCTTCGGTTCATTGGTAGAATTTTGGGAAGATGTGGTTCATCTGTAAAGGAGACCGCTTATAAAACACTAATACGACCTATTCTTGAGTACTGCTCGAGCGTTTGGGATCCCTATCAGGTCGGATTGAGGGAGGACATAGAAGCAATTCAGAGGCGGGCTGCTAAATTTGTTACTGGTAGGTTTGATCATCACGCGAGTGTTACGAAAATGCTTTAGGAACTCGGGTGGGAGTCTCTAGAGGAAAGGAGGCGTTCTTTTCGTGAATCGCTACTGAAGAAATTTAGACAACCAGCATTTGAGGCTGACTGCAGTACAATTTTACTGCTGCCAACTTATATTTCGCGGAAAGACCACAAAGACAAGATAAGAGAGATTTGGGCTTGTACAGAGGCATATAAGCAGTCATTTTTTCCTCGTTCTGTTTGGGAGTGGAACAGGGAGAGAAGATGCTAGTTGTGGTACGAGGTACCCTCCGTCACGCACCGTATGGTGGATTGCGGAGTATGTATGTAGATGTAGATTTTTCTTTCTGGAGAATCCTGCAGTCTGGCGAGCAAGGTGAATGGTGCTCTCCACAGCTGACATAGATGGGAGGCGGGGCACATGGAGTATTTGGATGCGATGGGGGTCCGCAATCTCGACATGTGACACAACGTACAGAAGGAAGGTATATGGCCGAACTTCCAGCACTTAAAAGTACCACATTGGAGGAGGGATACAGGGTTTCACATCACATTGGTAGACCATCACCTTGACCTTCTCAGGTAATGTATCCCCCTCGAAGGCCAAGATGAAGGCACTGATGGCAACCTGACTATCCTTCTCACCCCAGTGGACACGCCGGACGAAATGTACACCTCGCCATTCTAGATTGGCGTGCAGCTCATCGTCGGACTGCAAAATAAGGTCCCTGTGAAATATCATACCCTGGACCATATTTAAGCTCTTATGGAGCGTGATGGTTACAGTAATATTCCCCAGTTTGTCACAAGCGAGTAACGCTCGTGACTGGTCGGAGGATGCTGTTTTGATCAAGACTGACCCAGATCTCATTTTGGACAAGCTCTCCACCTCCACAAACTTGTCCTCTAAATGCTCAACAAAAAACTGAGGCTTCATCGTCATGAAAGATCCTTCATCAGCTTATACAAGGTACTGGGGCGATTAAGAGCCGCTAGCATACTTGGCCTGACGTTCCTCCCATGGTGTGGCCAGGGAGGGGAACAATTTGGGTTCACACTTCTCTGCATTGAATTGAGCCCGTGAACGCTTACAGACTGCTGGTGTTTGACCACCAGCAAGAGGAGATGTACTACACTTCATCATGTGTCTTCCACCTTGATGGCACCCGCTCTGACCAGGAGCCCTCCCCACAGGCGCCACCCAGCCGCAGCAAAGGCCACCAGGCAGGATGGCCATTACCGGAGGTCCCGATGCCCCAGGGGGATGGGCATTTACCCCTTGGCGTACGTGGGGAGTTAAT
Source organism: Schistocerca cancellata (assembly GCF_023864275.1). NCBI lineage: Eukaryota > Metazoa > Arthropoda > Insecta > Orthoptera > Acrididae > Schistocerca > Schistocerca cancellata. The sequence goes on from NC_064629.1 coordinate 301,232,118, forward strand.
GCCGCAGGCATCAGTAGAGTGATCCCTGTGTGGTCAGGGGGCTACAACCAACAGGGTACATAGCGGCCCCACCACGACGGACTGGCTACTGTGCTGGATATCAGGTGCAACCAAGCAAACAAGTCCATTATCATCGTCAGTGTAGAAAATGATACTATACAGTTAATGGAAAAATACGCACCCAGGAGGATGACCTCGGCCAACAGCTGGAGAATCAGCAAAAGTACAGGTCCACGTCAACGAACGATGTGATAGGTCTCAGTGCACGATGGACATGATGCACCTTGTAAGGCGCCTTTCCCCAATTGGCTCGCTCTTCGGGAATATTTGGAATAATGGAGGTCAGACGCCACAGGGGACCATCATAAAGGCCGAAACGTGTGAGACTCTTTTCAGTCACCTCTCACGACAGGCAGTAATACCTCAGGCTTTATCTAACCCTGGGCCCGCAGAGAGGAACGGAGGAGGCAGTGAATGTAGGCAGCAGCCATTTTTTGGCTTCACCATATACGTTGAGCTTCTTAGTTTTAAGCTGTTGCATCACCTGTTCTTCAATATATTCAGTGCAGTCCCTACTCTAGATGGGGTGATCCCCAGAGCAACTCACACATGTCGAAGGAGAAGAGCAAAAGATTCCTTCATGGGTGGTCTCACCACATTTGCTACCAGTGATTCCTCCCTTACATTCCAGAGTAGTGTGCTCAAAGCGCTTACATTTAAAACAGTGCACTGGGTTGCGGACATAAGGCCGTACATTTAAAGGAGGAAGACCTGCCTTCACATATGTAGGAGCTTTGTGCTATTGGAAGTGAGGATGACCAAGTCTTATTTGACCACATCACCTTCCACCCATTTCATGATATTCTGCACATCATCAATGCCTTCTTTGACCTACTAAACTTCCTGTTCTTTCGGAATATCGTCCATATCCCTGCATGATACTACATCTCTGCTGTATTTCAAGGTTGTGTGTAGCTCAGTTTCAGTGGCATATTCCACAAGGCTTTCCTCTTACTGTAGGGTTGTCGCTTGTTGGGAACTAGAGTTTCCGACCAACAGTCTCCCACTGCCCAACTGTTTCACTTTAGTGTACCTGCTATGTCCTCTAAACCCTTTTGAATGTAGAAAGAGGAAGTTATCTCAAAGCATCCCTCTTTCCTTTTGACTAAAAAAAAACATTCTGACCTGCAGCATACGTTTTGTTACTAAAATCTGAGCTACCCTGAAAAAATTCAGAATCTGATGGACTCATCACACAAGGCCTCTGGAGCGATGGAGTGTTGGTACCTACCAACGGCCTACCCATTCAGCTGCGAAGTGGAAGAAAAAATTTCGGCGGTTCCATCTCGGTCCCAGGACCAACTATGGAAAGAAGAGTCGACTCAGACACAGCCTTGCTTGCCTGATGAAGCCGTACAAAACCGAGGTGCGACCACTTCCCCAGGGGTTGCCTGCTGTTCCACCTCAACAGCCATGCATTTCATCAGTACGTAGCACACCTTGAGATAGACTATTTTTTATGGACTTTTTACAGTGTTCACGATCTGGACGGTCAGGCCAAGATCCTCTATTCCTGCGACACACAATTTTCCACCAGTGGTCGATGAAACATCCCCAGAGCTTATGATGACAGAGGACTGGCGGTGTTTACGAGTCCCCCGCTCAAGAGTCCTTAGGACGCGAAGCCTGTACCAAGCAAACAAATGCTGAGCCCCTGAGGACAGGGAAACAAGCTAGCTAAAAAGTACACTAGCTTAAACTCCCGATTACAAAATGAATGACACCCTTAAATATAAGCACAGAGTTCACTGGCGAGGACTGAGATAACTGATTATGACACCTACGAAGCGAACACCTCGGAAAGAACCATAAATTCAACGCACACTCACGCGGGGAGCACATTTCGTCTAAGGACAGGGTGTTCATCACTCTCCAGTGGCAGACGATACAAGAGAGACGTTACGCATTATGGAGATTTTTACTGTTGATATTTCAAGCGCGTGCGTTCCAAGAGGATTAAGGCAACATAATACTTCCTCCCACACACATTTCACAAATTGCCCACAATGAGAAAAAATTGAAATTAGAGCTCAGATAACGGTATATGGACAGTAGTTCTTCACATGCGCCATTCGCGAATGGTACCATGAGTGCCTCGGCTCCACACCGCACGTTGTCTTGGGGAATATAGCTGTACGGAGGCATGTTAAAAAGTAGTACCTCCGAATTTATTTGAAAACTCAAAGCTTTTTACGTAAATAAACGTTACTGACATTCTACATCTTTATTCCTGATATCTACATATTTCTCAGTATAGTCACCCTGTAAACGAACACATTTCTCCCAAACTAGAGACCAGTTGGCTGATACCGTCAATACAGAATGTTCCACTTTGTTGACGGAAACACAACCTCACTTCTGCTTGCACCCCTTCATCACCATCAAAGTGAAGTCCTCGAAGGTTGAAACGTCCCCGTAGAAAAATTATGAATTATTGTGCTGGTAAACTTCTACAATATTTGATACTGAGTCAGCTGAGTAAAAGTCAACGTACTCAAACAGTTTTCCCTTTACTTTTTCTAATCATCACTAAACTGACAATATTTTTAGCGCAATGCAGCCTGACTTTCAATAATCCCTAAAAAGGAATGGCCCTGACTAACAATAACCTATACCTTTCATGAATAACTTACCTCACAAAAATCTTCGTTACTCTATCTACTGCAATACAGCGAGCGCCAATACTGCCAGCTAAATAAAAGATTCTAACTACTGAAGGCACTAATTACTGATAGGCATAGTTAGCAAATGAAAGATTTTGATAGAGAACAAACAATGTATTTACCTTAACAGTGTTCAAAAGTCATCATATATATATTAGTTCATGAAATCCAGTCTTACAAATTTCCTTTTTATGACGGAAAAATGTCCAGATCGTTCACTCATAATAACCTCTCAAAACTCTGGCATATCTCTCTGTCTCTGTCTCCACATCCCCCACTGCTGGCCGCTCACCTCCAACTGCACAACGCTACGCGCTGTTCACATCCAAATGCCCAACACTAAAATAGCGAATATTCCAACAATGCCAACCAGCCACAGACTGCACACAGCACAGCCAGTGATTTTCATACAGAGCGCTACGTAGTGTTACCAACATAAAAACCTAAACAGCCTACTTACAAGGTGTTCTTTAGTTTTGGAAACAGATGAAAGACGTATATGGCCAAGTCGGGACAGTATGGAGGATGTTGAGGACAGTGAACGCAAGGTGTCTGTTGCAGATGTCACAGCGCTCGTGTGTGGTCTGGTGAAAGAGTGTGTCTAAAATCGATTACAGCTTACTGTTTCTCATGCATTCATACAGTTACGCTACACACTGAGATGTTACATGCTGTAATACGTAGTCCTCTAGTGACAGAGGGCTACATATAGATGTAGAACGTTTATAACGTGTTTTATTTTAAAATCTTTAAGAGTTTTCACATGAATTCGGAGGAATTACTTTTCAGCACGCCCGCGTAGGTATAAGACAAACACTTGCAGGGTTAGCATAACAGTTTGAACACAACGTTCTCGTAACGTACTATTTTCTAACGACATTATAAAATTTTATGTTGTGGCCACGAGTATACTTCGGTCTCTCTCTTGGACACCTACCAGGGAGTTTGTTTTGTTTTGTTTTGTTTTGTGATGCAAAAACAACTAAGGTAATACGCACCCATGTCAGAACCGGAGAACACTAAGATGAAACAGAAGTTAAAAGTGACGACATATTTAGCCCAATCGACCGAAGGAAAGATAGCCAAAAACAGGGACTCTCTCTTGGACAGAGGGCCATAAAATACAACAAATACAACGGATGTCCTGAACTAAAGATTAAATGTCCTTCACCATATTGCTACGACAGATAGAAAGTAAAACGCGGTCGACTGCCCGCCAGAGATAGAAAGTAAAACGCGGTCGACTGCCCGCCAGCCGATAAATCAGACGGCAAACATACATGAGAACGTAAGTGGTTAGAAAAAGGGGCATTCCGTCAGGAAATGGCGAACCGTCAAAGGCTGATGACAATAAGCACAAAGTGGTGGGGGATCTCCATTTAACAAATGGCGATCGCTAAACGACAGTTGCCCAATACGCAACCTAGCTAAAACTATCGCCTCGCGGCGAGAGGGCCGAGAGGGGGTCAGCCAAGCCGCTGGGAGAGGTTTAATTCCACCGAGATTATTCCCATGAAGACATCTGCAAACGATAACATCGTCAAAACGAAAATTCCTTGCAAGTTCTCTACAAACTGTTGTTGACGTGTGAAGGTGTGAAGAAGAAAATCATAATCGTTGACAGAACAACTAGATTCATACTCCGCAAGCCACCGTATTGTGCGTGGCGAAGGGTACTTTCTAACATTACTAGTCATGTCCTCTCCTTTCCACTCACAAACAGACCGAAAGAGAGAAGACCATCTGTACAGGATATTCCACGAGGAATGGTCAGTACTCAGGGAGATGACAGGAACGATTATTCGAAACAAAGACGTCGATTGAAGTTGGGCTCTTAAAATGCACACCGTAAGAAATATGAGCATTTGTTCAGTAGAGCCGACGTGTTTCACAATAGCGAAGATGAGCATGTCCTCATAGCTCTAAAGTCATGCATTTTAGATCCCATGTTTACTGGACACTTTTGTTTCGAATCATTGTCCCTGCCTTATCCGCAAATATTGACCATTCCTCCTGGGACAACCTGTATGTTTAATTAGGTCCCTAATTGCTCTTATTTTCGTGAACCTTACGCGAAATATACAAGAAGAAGTCAAATGAAAACGATATAGATGGATAAAAGTAAATAAACTGTTTACTATTTCAAAAGTAATCGCCATAACTTAATATGTTTATCCCACTGTCCGACAAGCCAGTCAATGCCTTAATGGAAAAAAATCTGCGGTTGCCTACGAAAACATGATGGTATTCAGGCGTGCACTTCATCGTCCGTAACACATCGACGGCCACGTATGTTGCTTCAAGGCTTCCAAAATATTTAAGTCACATGGGGAGAGATCGGGATGTCCAACGGCTTCCCTGCGAAACTTCTGCAGTGTAGTAGAAACAATCTTGTCACATGTGGGTCCGCCCCACAGGCTGTTTCGACTGTGCTGGGAAACCTTCACCCATAGTCTCTATCTCTCTACGTCCGATTTCCATAGTTTTGAGTTTTCAAGAAAGACCGTCGCCGCCGTTGATTTGCGTGGGACGATGAGGTGTATGCCTGAATAGAATCATCGTTCCGTAGGCAACCGCGAACAGTTTTCCGAGAAGGCATTGGCGTTTTGTCTCACAGTGGGATAAATGAAGTAACAGTTATTATGATTACATTGAAATAATTAACAATTTACTTACTTTTTTTCTATTCCTCTTGTTTTCATTTGACTGGCCCGTATACGTCACCGGCGGTAGCATTTCTCTAGTCAACTTCAAACGCCGGCTCTTCAACTTTTCTCAACAGCGTTCCGCGAAAGGGACGTCGTCTCCCCTTCAGGTATTCCCATTGGCGTTCACAAAGCATCTCCGTAATACCCTCGTGTTGACCGAACCCACTACTAACAAATCTAGAGTCGGCCTCAAATAGTTTGATTTCTTCCGTTAATCAGACTTGATCGGTGTCTCAAACACACTAGCAATACCCAAGAATAGGTCGCACTTTCCTTTACAGATAAACAACAACGTCCTAAAATTCTCTCAATAAACCGAATTCGATCATTCGCGTTCCCTGCTTTCATCATTACGTGTTCGTCCCATTTCATATAGCTTTTCAGCATAATGCCTAGATATTTAATCTAGGTGACTGACGAACAGCACACTAATAATGGGTATTCGAACATTAAGGAACTGCTTTTTCTCCTCATCTGCATTAATTTATATTTTTCTACAGTTAGGACAAGCTGCCATTAATAACACCAACTAGAGATTTTGTCTAAGTCATTTTGTATCCTCGAACAGCCAGTCACTAACGACACCAAGTACACCAGAGAATCTTTAGGAAGCGGCCACATATAGGTGGTCACCCTGTCCGCCATGTCGCTTGTGTGCATAGAAAATAACAGCGGTCTTATCACACTTCCCTAGGATACTCCTGACGATACCCTTGTTTCTGTTTAACTCTCTTAGTGAAGGGCATCGTACTGAGTTCTATTACTTAAGAAGTCTTTAAAGCCACTCCCATATTCGGGGGCCTATTCCGTACGTTCATACCTTCGTTAACAGTGTGCAGTGGGGCCACAGAGCCGAACACTTTTCGGAAACCCAGGAATATAAGATGCTGCCTGTTTCCTTTCATCCATGGTTCGCAGGATATCGTGTGAGAAAAGGGCAAGCTGAAATTAGCACGATCGATGTTTTCTAGACTAGTGCTGATTTGTGGACAGAAGCTTTTCCGTGTCAAGGAAATTTATTTTATTCGAACTGAGAATATGGTCAAGAATTCTGCAGTAAACCTTTGCTTAGGAGATTTTTTTAATTTTGTGAGTCTTTTCTTTTACCCTTCTCATACACGAATGACCTGTGCTTTTTCCAGTTGCTTGGGACTTTGCGCTGGACGAGAGATTCGCGATAAATGCAAGCTAAGTAAGGGGCCAGTGCAGTAGATTACTCTCTGTAAGACCGAACTGGGTTTCCATTCGGACTTGGTGAGACTTGTTTTCAACTTCTCTCAGTTGCTTCGCTAATCGAGGGATGCCTGTTATTACGTCCACCATATTGTTGTATGTACGACAGTTTCTTAACGCGTGATTTAAAACTTCGCCTTTCCATTTGCTGTATTTTATTGCCACACCAGACTGGTCAACGATTGACTGGATAGGAGCCTTCGATCCGTCTAGCAATTTTGAGGAGGACCAGAATTGTTTCGGTTTGTTGGCAACATGTTTTGCTAAGGTATGCCGGTGGTAGTCGTATGTTTCGCGCATTGATCATTTTATAGACGCGCGAATTTCTACTAACCTTTGCCTGTCATCATTTGCGTGGCCGCCTCTGAACCGAGTGTAACAGCCTCCGCTTCCCCAGAAATTGCCGAATTTCGCTCCTGAATAAACGTGGGTCTTTCTTCCTTAATCCACTTGGTATATTTGGTTAATGATGTCTAGTTTAGCGCTTTCGAAAATAAATTATGGTGGACATTATCAATAGAGCAGAAAACTCTGAAGATTGGCTTCATGCATGAGCTGAAATAATATTACTCACTGGAAAATAGGCTAATGATTAACCTCCCGCGGACGTCGACGTCGCTAGATAGCACTTTCATTTAGAGATAGGAGGGAAAAATTCGGCCGCTGTTTAGCTAAAGAAAGCATCTTAGTGTCCAGCTTACAGAATTTTGAGTAACCATAGAAAACGTATATTTGGATTGCCAAAAGCAGTTCAGCGCATCTCACCCCGAGTCTTCAACAACTCGCCCGATTTACATGCTGGAGATGGCAGTCTTAGAGCTACACATTTTCTGAGCGCTTTACAGCTTCATACTACCACGTATAATAGCATTTTCTAAATTGAAAACAAAATGGCATGTATCACCTACATTTAGATGGCAAGTATAGTGCACTATATTACAATGTAACCGAAAATTACCTATAAATGTTCCGAATACTTGAAAAGTAGTGAACAATCATTAAAAATAATGGAGTCTCGAGCCTCAAGAAATGAACAGTGCATTAAGTTGCTAACACGAAAACGTTAGTAACACAAGAACATGAATAGGGAGTTTTGGGCAGGAATTCTCATTAACGTCTTGAAACACATTCGTTAGGTTCAAAAACTCACAAGAAACCATCATCTTACATGTAAATTCAGAGTTTGAGCTGCACTGCAGTCTGTCACCACAGTCTCCATTAAAAAATAAAAAAAATTCTAATGGTGATATCACTGGTCAAAGCAGAAAGACAGTGCCACGATCTGCAGTACACTCGCCATCTCTGCTGGATCTACGTAAGTCTACTAGACAACACAATCTAAGCAGCCACCCACAAGAACTAAGAGAGACATTGTAAAAAGCTAACAATACTTAAAACTGAAGCATACAAATAACAATATTGAAGACTCCATAAACGGAACATGTCTCGTCACATTTCAAATAATGTATCTTCCCCTCGTGTTGTTTACTGGATCTAAACAATCTTTTACAAAGGCAAATGAAAAGACCCAACGGCTTGATAGTAGTTAACATTGATCGGTTAATTGTCTAATTCCTCTAATCATGGAGCACTTGCACGACTTATATCAGAACAATTTGGAATGGTTAAGTTTACAGCCTGAGTGCACACGCACCGCTTGCACATACAAGTACGTGCTGGGGATCTGAAGATTGCAAAATACCAAAATGGTTTAACAAAAAACGTACGGGTCTTTTCACTACACACGTAACCAGCGTAAAAAATATTTAAATTGAAAATGAAAATTAAAAATTACATGCATCTAATAAAGTTTTTCAGCAGAAACGATAGTAATTTGTATTTCAGATCAGCATTTTATACCTGTGGGCCCTGCCTCCCAGGGTGAGTGGTCAAATATTTCTGCGGGGCACATGGCACACTTCTTAGGGCCGGCCGTTTCAAAGAAAGTTTTTCCTCCACTGTATTAGCTATGTGCACACACGGCCACACGCACAATTATTTAGGACACGTTTACGTACATACATAAAGTGGCAGATATAAGATGAATGAACACTACGTTAATTCTACTGCTAACTTCTGTGAAATTGTTTTTTGGTTATGAATTAACTCAGAATATTCTACTATAACAATGTATGTTAACATCAAACTTCTTTTGTTTCCTGAACTAGCAAGGAATCCCACTCATGCGTTTACAGTGTAAATTTTAACCAATATCTAGTCCCAAAATTTGGAGCTTTTTGCTCTATTGGCTTACTGACTATTTAATTCTTTAAAAATACATTATTAACACAAGTATAAATCTCTCTACGTGTAAGGCCATCATGAGAATAGCTTGACTGTACAGCTTAGTAAACTGAAGTTATACGTATTTTTGAATATTTGCATTGGACCAGTGTGTGACGACTGACCTTCGGCGTCTGCGGAACATTCAGAAGGGCTGCCGCACCTTTTTCGTCTTCTCGTTGAACGTCGTTCCGTTTACCTCGTTTGAGGAGGTAAGAAAGCCACCCGCCGCCACTCTGCAACAATACGTTTTCTGCTGATGTCCATTCTGTGTTTTGCGAAATCAATATGTGATTTGAAAATATGGAGTGATGTGAATAGAAAATAAAATCATCGAAAGATTGCAGTTTGTAGTGACATTTCAAAGGTATTCTCTTCAAGGTATTTTTATTACAGACAGTGAACTTTGCTATAGCCTTGTAACTGTCCATCCTAAACGAAGTCATAGTTCATGTGATACCAACAGCCACACGTAAAACATCTTTGTTTGCTACCAGTTTAGATCCAAATAATCACCACGATCATATCATCGTGAAACAACAATATTGTTACAGAAGTCCACATGACGTCACTGCTGTGAAAGTTTGTTTGCTGATTATTATTATTATTATTATTATTATTATTATTATTATTATTGCTGTTGGAAATGCTTTGTTTTGTAAGCAGCTCCTAATGCTACATAAAAATTAAATTTTCTTAACAGAGTGGAAATGGGGAAGGAGGAAATGCCATTTTTTTTTTTAAGGACTGTTCCCAGGTCTACTACGTTCTCAGTACTTCGTTGCCTGTCCATAGATTTGTTACAAGCCTCAATCTATGACGAAAATTTTTCAAACATTCATTAGGAGAATCTGCATGATCTGTGTGCCAAGCAGTGTTTCACACTCAAGTTCCAAGTGCCATGCGTCGAAGTCTTTCTTCCGCAAGATTTTCGCCCTAGTATTTAGTCAGCTAAAGCAATGAACGCATTCCACATAATTCCAATGCACGCTGATGGCTTTTTTATTTTAAAGATGCTGCTGGAACATTGTTGTCAATACAGATATGTAAGGTATCCAAATGCAGTTTTGGCCAAAGTGTCTCATACTCATGCATCTCTAGCAAGTAATAAAAATTCTTAAACTGAAACAGAAGAATCGAAAAATGTCGATGTATTCAAAAGAGAAAAGAGCGTGGCAGATGTATACCATGCTATGTTTCTTCTAGAAGACTAGCTATGTTTATCAGATGCAAAACAAAGATCTGTTGACGTTTTGCCAGAAGTCAAAAGAAACAAAAGTCAATACTGAGGAACTTTCCGTGAATTTAATTTTTTTACTGTCTTGTAAAAAATTTAAAGCAAATGAGAAAGTTAATTAAAATGTTGCCGCTATATTTCTATACTTGTATTACCACTAATAAAACTTTGTGCTCCATAATTAATGGTATTTGGAACAAAACTTCTTTATTAACACACTTCTTAGTAATTTTTTTTAATCAGCCTCTTTTTTTGAAGTGATGGGGTGCGCTGCATAATTCTGTGCTATCAGGATACCTACTCAGCTTTTTGGTTACAGGTAAGCTATATACAAAGAGAGAGACATTGTTTTTTATCCTATTGACAAATGTGAGATTTTGCACTTAGAATTTTTCCCACTTCCACTCAAAGTAGTTACGTACTGTGGGACGTCAACTGCACATTATGCCACTACTTTCTAAGTAGCTGCCCTTACTCTAGATTAACTATTGCGTAAGAGTATTGCATTACACCTAGTTCTGATGCAACAATCTTTCTCCCAGCTCCAAATTTTTCTAGTTAACGCTAAACACAATGACACTAACGCTATGGTCTGTGTTAAGTTCCCAATACGTCAAAGTTTGAATCTTAGTCATTGAACAATTACGTAAAATGTTTTCTGGTATTAATTTGTCTCTCTGTGTGCAAACACTGTTACATAGTAAAAGTGTATCTCTAATTCACATCCAACTGGAGGAGGCACTAGATCTTGCAACCTCCGCTATAAATACAAGGATTTGCGTCAGCATAAAGGCGATAGTGGCGTCATAAACATTAAAGGCAACTTGATTTCTCCAAGTAGGATGTCGATGGTTAAGCCGTTTCAGTAGAGGCATAACTATGTATCTTCAATATGCTATGATAATACGAGTAGGAGAAAACCTGTTCTGATTCTTGTTAATGGTATGCTATTATTTACTGGAAATATTGTCATTCAATATTAATTATTGACCTACTACAATTCACATAAATTTTATGATTTTCTAAAAACTCTGCCTTTTCCTTTAGAAATGAGGATTAACGCTGATAGCTGTTTGAGAAATACAGATAATTCGACGCAATTGCTGCTGATGAGAAATGTTAGGGGCAATGTATTACTTAATAGTAAAAAATCACATTTTTCTACTACCACGCACTCAGATTATGCAGATTCCTGTGTGCAGGGAGGAATGTGATATTAACACATTTTAGATAAATGTATAGCACAATACTCCAAAATACACCGATTTACTTCAATACGTCGAAAGTTTTGCTGTCTTAATGAACTAGGAATGTACACAATAATAAGTCTTCAAAACGAGTTTACCATTAAAGTTATTCCTGTTTCCACTAGAGTGCACAGACACCAACAAACAACATACCAGACAAAGCTAGAGATCCATACCACGGGGCAGTCAACACGCATTTCCCAGTACAGGCGGGCAGTACGGTGCCTCACCTGTGGTCACGTGGTTTCTGCTACGCGCGCCGACGCTCTTCAGAAGTTAAACGTCTCGTCGACATACAGATCATTAGGTTCAAATGGCTCTGAGCACTATGGGACTTAACATCTATGGTCATCAGTCTCCTAGAACTTAGAACTACTTAAACCTAACTAACCTAAGGACATCACACAACACCCAGTAATCACGAGGCAGAGAACAGATCATTAGGGACGGAGTACTAGCTCAGTTTCATGCGGAAGATATGGATTTCGTCCTTGGTATATTTAAGGAACCATGAGGGTATACACCTGTTGTGGATGATGGAAACAACCGAAAACTTATGTCAGTACGATCAGACCGACATATTCATCCAGTTCTCTCGGAAAATAATCCCAGTGTCTTCACCACTATAGCACATAGCTTTGGGGTACTCTGCTGTTGTAGGATTAATTCCACATTTTCAATCTGGTGGTAAAAATATTTAGATTTCAGTTTGATACCGTACTTACTATTTGAATGTAATGCAGAGATAGCCAGAGTTGCAACTAAAAAGAATTTTTATTTAGTCTGTTACCGGTTTCGCGCTATGTCGATTCTCAAACCAGCCAGTGTTTGCCAAGTAAAATGTCCGTCAAAAATAGTAGAAAATAAAGTGGGTACAGATGTGTATGATCCCAACCAACGTTAACGAGCATTAGTTGAGACCATGTACATATGCAAGCAGAAAATAAAGTGGGTACAGATGTGTATGATCCCAACCAACGTTAACGAGCATTAGTTGAGACCATGTACATATGCAAGCACTTTATTTTCAGCTATTTCGGACGGACATTTTTCGTGGCGAACATTGGCTGGTCTGAGAACGGGCATAACCCGAAACCGGTCATCGACTAAATAAATATCCACTTTAGTTGCAACTCTGGAACTCTGGCGGTCCCTTTTTTCGTCACAAGCTAAATAAGTTGCTACCTCACATTACCCAGCTCGCTGAAGCTAAGCAAGTATTTGAATGTTGTCATCAGTACGCCCATTGGAAGTTCACTATCACATGCTTCGTTATAGTATATCCCAAACAGTTCTCTACAATTCTGCTTCACCATTGTGTACATCTTCAAATGAAGACTGATGAAAGTCGCATGAATTAAGATCTTACTAGCAGCGCAAACATTCCGATTTTTCGCTTCTCACAAAATGCAGATGTATGACTGTCTAGATCTTTTTAGATACATTTGCTCAAAACGTTATTCTGAATCGACAGATCATAAACGTACAGAACGTCGACCAATAGGTTGTTTATCACGCCTTGTGATTCTGCCGCTAACAGAGAAAGATTTCAAAGTATGTTCAGAACGCAAACTAAGTCTTATTTTCAAATGAAGATTCAAATTTGCGTACCAACATAAATAAATGTATTTGTTACCTTCAATTAACTGAGGAACAAAACTCTGTCATTTCTCCAAGAAAAGTGGCTCTGTGTCTCAGAGGAGCAAGTTTCATATTCCCGTACAATTGTCCTATTTTAGATTTTTCGTGGATTTCCTGAAGCGAATGGCGGGATCGTTCGTTAAACGAGACCATGGGTGATTTGCTTCCACAACCTGGACCAATACGAGCTTTCGCTTCTTCTCTAAGTACAAGTTAACGAGATAAACAGTAACTTACTTCTCTTCGTTTCTCCTACAGATGCGACATCTGTGGTTTCAAATAGTCCACGTCTACTTTTCCTTTACCCTAAACGGTTGCCCTCTAGAATCAAAGGATTTATAATCGTCAATTTCTAAATATTTCGCAATAACCAAGGCCCAGCCGTCCTGCATGCAACGTGTCAATACATTGTAACAGCCGTTCTCATTTCTACAGTAGTACTAGCGACCTGTTCAGGCTTCGCACGGGTAGCACATACTATCTACGGCAGGACGGCTTGCCTGCGGTAATAAATTAAATACACAAATCTTCCTCGAGAATAAATCTATCGTTTTGTGAAAACTGAGTCAAAACGCCAACAGTAGTTCCTGAGATTAATATTCACACACAGAGGGAGAACCGTGGAGAAAACTTAAATTTAATAATATGTGCAGTTGTACAGATATCGTGGGCAGTACATTGAAAGGTTGTTCGAAGAATAAGTTCTGTTAGTAAGTCCTGGAATATTTTGATTTCAGAGAACATTTTGCACTACATCGCGTCTCGAGTGTTCCTTACGTCCAAATATCCCCGGGCATCTGCACCGAAATCGTAGCTGTGTGTGAATGTTAGCAGTGACAAACAATTCGCACGATGCACGAGGAAAGAAAAAATCATCTCCCAATGTGTCTTTCACCAGTGAGGAAAGAATTCAGACATATTACCCAATGCCAGCCGCGGTAGCCGAGCGCTTCAGTCCGGAACCGCGGTGCGCAGCTCGTGGTCGTGCGGTAGCGTTCTCGCTTCCCGCGCCCGGGTTCCCGGGTTCGATTACCGGCGGGGTCAGGGATTTTCTCTGCCTCGTGATGACTGGGTGTTGTGTGATGTCCTTAGGTTAGTTAGGTTTAAGTAGTTCTAAGTTCTAGGGGACTGATGACCTCAGTTGTTAAGTCCCGGCCGGCCGGAGTGGCCGAGCGGTTCTAGGCGCTACAGTCTGGAATCGCGCGACCGCTACGATCGCAGGTTCGAATCCTGCCTCGGGCATGGATGTGTGTGATGTCCTTAGGTTAGTTAGGTTTAAGTAGTTCTAAGTTCTAGGGGACTGATGACCTCAGAAGTTAAGTCCCATAGTACTCAGAGCCATTTTTTTGTTAAGTCCCATAGTGCTCAGAGCCATTTGAATCACATTACCCAATGGCAGCATGACTTCGGAGAGGGGTTTTCCCATGCACTGGATACCCACGATCAAATCCATTGATTCGTACGTCTTGCTCATCCTGCACTGATCTTATGCTCCAACTACAAGTGCAAGGTCGTGTGACGCTAAAATCACGTGACACGTCAAACTGTTCCACTAATTAATTTGTTCATGAGTGTATGTGTTCGTTTTCTTATGCAAGGGGTGGGCAAAAATATGTTCAAGTTCAAGTGTGTGATATCTTATGGGACTTAACTGCTTAGGTCATCAGTCTCTAAGCTTACACACTAGTTAACCTAAATTTCCTAAGGACAAACACACACACCCATGCCCGAGGGAGGACTCGAACCTCCGCCGGGACCAGCCGCACAGTCCATGACTGCAGCGCCTTTGATCGCTCGGCTAATCCCGCGCGATGCAAAAATATGGGAACACCACAAACACAACACATTATCACGCCTAATACGGTGTAGGAAAACCGTTGATATTCAAATCAACTTTCAGTCGTCTCGGAATGTATACATACAGATCCTATATGGTTTTCAAGGGAACCTTGTACCATTCTTCCTGGCAAGTTCAGGTAAGGTTAATGAAGGTGGATACCGATCTCGCAACTTCTCTCCGAAGTAGATCTGAAAAACTCACTAATATTGAGATCTGGTGGCTGAGGTGGCCAGGGGAGATGCGACAATTTGTGCTCGTGCCCACAAAACCAGTCCTGGACGATGCGAGCTTTGTGAGGAGGGGCCCAGTCGTCTTGGAACACAGCATCACCGCTGGAGAACAAACGTTGTACCATGGGATAGACCTGATCAGACAAAATGGTCACATAAGCCTTGGCAGCAAGGCGATCTTGCAGAGTAACGACGATGCTAATGGAATTTCACGATATGGTAGCCCAAATCTCTTCACCGAAGCCCCGCCATGTTTCACTCTTGGGATGTAAGCACGGCCCGAAGTTGGAAACAGTGTGAAACAAGAGTCATCCGACCAGAAGACTTCTTCCATTGCTCCAGTGCCCAAACGTCATCGCTTCGGCATCACTTTTTCCTGCTACGGGCGTTTGCATAACTGATGAGTGGTTTTGGAATTCCAGAACACACCTTAGTTACCTGCTTATGGAGCCCCCTTCTGTTATTTTGGCGATGACAGTCCTCGGGTGCAACTTTCAGTTCCGCAGTGACTTTTGCAGCTGGCGTCCCCTTGTTTTCGGCCACAGTCCTCTTCAATGACCGTCTCTCATGCTCACTCAACACACACTTTCGTCCACTTTGTAACTTATCGGATCATATATTTTTCCTCTTTTCGTGTATGTGGTATAAATCTTCGATACGGTGCCTCTTGAAATACCAAAACTTTCGGGTACCTTGGATACGAGTGCCAACAATTTTACAACGTTCGAATTCACTTAGCTGCGACATAATGCAGTCACGACGACACGAGACACTGTTCTGAACACGACTAACACCTGCAACTTATTGAGGAGATTTAATATGTGCCGTTCGTTGACAAGTACAACAGCGCAACCTGCAGAGTTGGATAGCATCTGCGTTTATGTTCAAGCATGCATTTCTAGCGGCGCTTCCATATTTTTGTTCTACCCCTATATACAGCTGTTGAAAAATGTAATAGATGATCTATGGCAGCAAAAATACATTGAACCCATATTTGCTTGATGCATTAAACATCAACTCTACTCTTGAGTAGCTATCACGCCTGGAGAGTTGAGTAGTCAGCTGCTCGAACGGGAAACAGCTGAGGAGGTATAAAGGAAGCCACGCGAACACCTTTCTCTGGGATGAGACACAGTCACTCAATTCGCTGTATTTCATCAGGAGTAAGCTATGCAATAAGATATTTCCGAGGGAAGAAACACAGTTAATTCTAGCAATACCGAAAGCGAAGATGAACGAGATGACATTACACTTTCAAACTATGGAGCCTTCAGTAGCACGCTTAGCCGTGAAGATATAATCACTTAAAAACTGGAACCATCCTGTGAAGAATTAGACAACGACTTAAAACTTAGTAGATTACAAAACTAAATTACTTTTCAAACGGCAGAATATTTAGTAACAGGACTGATCCACCCCATCCTAATGGAGAAACTGTTTGTCGCTCCACGCCAGAACAAACTGACAGAATGATCCTTCGGTCTGATAACTTGCCAAAAAACTCAGAAAATCTTGCCCTTCCTGGTCAAGGAGGCACGCCGCAATCTGAGGAACTGTATTCAACAACATCTAGTCTGGGTCGATAAAAGGATGTGCTTCGACGTCTCATCTACATCCACGTTTACATGCATACTCCGAAAGCCACCGCACGGTGTATCTCGGAGGGTACCATGTACCACGACTAATCGTTCCTGTTCCTTTCTCAGAAAGCGCGAATGAAAGACGATTGCCTATACGCCTCCATATGAGCCCTAATTTCTCGTATGTTATCTTTGTGGTCCTTATGTGAGATGCATGTTGGCGGCAGTAGGATCGTTCTGCAGTCAGTCAGCTTCAAATGGTGGCTCTCTAAATTTTCTCAATAGCCTCTCAGGCCGCTCCAAAACGTTACGTACGAGGGGACTTCAAAAAGTAAGTTACACATTATTACTGCACGCCAGGTAACTTTATTGAATGGTGTGCTACACTTCAAGGTGACATAGATACATGATTCTATTCTTCAACATATCACCAAGTCTCTGTAAACAATGGTGGGAACGCTGTGCCAATTATTCGATTCCTCGACAGTATAAATCCTCTCCTTGGTCACACAGCCATTCGAGAAACACTGTACGAACGTCCTCATCGTTGGAAAATCTTCCCTCCACCTCTTCCACGCCAGATGTTCGAAAGACCGAAATCACATGGAGTAAGATGTGGTGTGTATGTCGGATCAGCATCACCCACGTCTGTGTAGCGTTGATCCAACTGTAGGCAGCATTTTCTGGCTGGACGAGACACTGCATTTAGTCTGTATACCGCCGGAATTTGATGTCGAATCTGTGTAAAACTGAGACTTACTACCCACAAGAATCGAAATGTCCGATGTACTTCAACTTTGGAGCACGCTTCCAGTTGCCGCGCCATTTCAGTCACGTGATGCATCTGTTATCCGAACTGCAGCAGAACTGTCTCTGCAGGAAAGTACTCTCTTCAGACAATGCTCCACTCTCGTTGTTCAGTGGTCTTAGTGCGAGACGATGTGCGTAATTTCCTTTCTGAAGTCCCTACGTATTCACTAGGAACTTCTAGAGTGAAACTGTCGCAGCTGAACGCAATGAGGAGCACACTGGTGGCTGCAGAGCCTCCAACAGCCCTGCATCCGCGACTGTTTATGGATTTCCGACTCATCCTAGGGTCTTAATGGGACATCGTAATAGCGCGACGGCAGTAATAAACCCCAAACTGGAGTATCCTGAATCTCTCCGAATTCTTTACTGAACACACAGCTACACTCAAAGTTGTAGGGAAACATAGTAAGTGGAACTATCATATGTATACCTGTATACACAATATCCACATGAAACAGGAAATCTGAGGAATATCAGTAGAACTGCCGACTAAGCATAGGGGGTCAAAATAACTATTAATAGCAGATATAAATGCACGGCCAGTGCTCTGACATACTATCACAGGGATGAAAGAGAAAAGATACACAAGATGTGGTAGAAGAAAATGACCAGCATGTACTGAACAGACCTGGTCAAACGACAACCGATGAAGGTAGAGCGGGAACTTCCAGCAACATCGATATCACTGTGTCAAATAGTGTCGCGAATGGGTCACGGATGTGAGTAGAAATGCATAAGATGAACATGTAGGAAAGCAACCTAACGTCAGCCAGGGCGCTGGGGAGCAGGAGAGGTTGCGTTTTTGTGGCAAGGGACGCTGGAGCCACATGACCAACTACGACAGAATGTTCTGGAAGGACGACAGGACACGGGAGACGCGTGTGACCGCTGGGGATTGCATCAGACGAGCCTATATAAGCAGGCCCGCTGGTGCTTCTAGAAATATTCCTTCGACGCTTGCCTCAGACGCTGGACCTGAGTTACTCAGCCCTCGGGACGGGACTTAGTTTCTCGTGGCACTTAGCTGCACAGGGTGCATGCAGTATTGCCCAACTTACATTCAATGTGTTGGTGCCTCTCAGGGTTCGACAGTGGTCTTATCCCACCTCGTGTTTCATCTCAGTTATTTCATCAGAAATATACGTCATTTATTCCACCGAGTTCCCTTATCTGCAACGAATTTCCAGCTTGTTATCCAGCACCAGGACTTCGAGTTTGACGAACCACCTCATTACTGGATTTAGCGTCTAGTTCCCATCATGATCCGCTCGCAGGAAACTACAGACACGACAATCGGCTGCGTGAAATCAGTGATTGGATGTATTACAAGGATTTCGTTCCGGTGATGGAAATGGCATAGTAATACAAATTAAGTCAGCGCAGATAGGCAGATTATGTCAAAGAGATGATAAAACAATGTTGAACAAAAATAAAAGCAGACCGGCCCCAAACGTGTCATTTTGTATCAGAATTTTCCGTGGACGCGGTAGAAAGCGGCGTGGACTACAAGATTCATGTACTTACAAAAGTACTACAAGAGTCACACATATGGTCAATTCCGCCGACAAAACGTCTAAACGGGCAGACCATCTCATAGACTCCGCAGTTGACAAAACTAAAAATATTAAATAGGATTTTCAGAGGGTTGTACCAACGTGTCGTAACAGCAATAGATAGGTAACTTCGGCTAGAACCTATAGAGTAATTAAAGATACTGTAATACATTGCTCTTCAAGAGAAAGAAAAACTCCTACGAAAAGTATCTTTTTACTCAAAAGGAGTTGCGAACAGTCTACACGGTGATATAGATTAGGTTCCTAGGTGTTACATCCCGCAGCCATTCACCCTTGTAGGTCATCGTTTACGAGTAATGGACAAAAATAAACAGATTTCGAATTTTACGTGTTGCACTAGAGTCTTAAATTAGCAGCACTTCACACAGCGCCTTTGTTGTGACAGGGTTGACAGATTCCTCGTATGCAGAAGATCGTTTGTTCGAATCTCTTCAGATGCCGCACAATTTTCTCGTTTTTAAATCTTTATCCAAATGACTTTGATCATTACTTTTATTCAGTTAACTGGTTTAAATGTAATCTTTTTTAATTTCTAATCATTTTTCAGATCATTTTAATTGTCTGGTTAACTATTTAATTTGCTCTTATTTCGATTTTCAATCTTTCTTTTCTCATTTGGAATCTTTTAGTATATCATTTTAATTATTTTTATAGATCTACCATAATATTTAAACGTTTGAAAATGCATTTCCATCGGTTAAAAAAACAAAAGACGTGATAATAGATTTTTTTATTGGCTGTGAAACGGTGTCAAAAATACGTTTTTGGTTACAAGATGTACGGTTTTTGCTTGGCAATTGTCGTACAGACATTTAAAACAAAAATTCTTATTGCACTATGGACAAAGTAAAGAATAAAAGAAATTCGAGAAAATGAGGAATAGAAACAATGTATTCAATAAGATGGACGAAAATATAAGACGACAAAACGGAAGAAATTAATTCGAAGTTAAAACATAAAAATAATAAACTCACATTCAGAAAGGTTGCGAATGAAAAAATTACGAATGAGAGACGAAATAGTTAATCCGATTATTAAAATGATGTGACAAAGGATCATAATTATAAAAGGTAACACTAAAACCAATTAATTTACTAAGAATAATAATCGAAGTAATTTCGAGAATGATCTAAAAAAAATTGCAGTACTCCGATGAAATTCTTACGTAAAACTTGCTGCGCAGCAGAAACGTACTTTAACCACTACGCCGCCGCACCTGTCTGTGAACTGGTATCGTATTTAAGGCTCTAGACCATCATGCGATATTCCGATATTTTTTTAAATCGATTACTTGCAAATGAGGGCCCACCAGTCTGAATAGCTGCATATTGTGATGCCTGGCACGCAAATCTACATCACCGTTTCAAAAAGTTGATCCCACGTCTGGGGAACTCTTCTTGCGAGTTTCAAACAGATACTGTACAAACTTCTGACTGAAAGGGTCGAAACACATAAAATCTTTTCCACGCTAATGATGAGTCACGGCAGCTGCCCAAGGGGGTGCAGAAATACAACTGAATATCTATTGTATCAACTCCTCCCAGACGATGGACAGATACACATCAACACGAACATACACTAGACCAGAGTTTGACACAGGCACCATCACGTATCCCGTTTGCAATAGGAGTTTATGGCTGTCTAGGTCAAGTTAAAGCAAGGGAAAACACCAGGACCCGACGGTATCCATGCCAAACTCCTGCAGCAATTAACATGACAGATCATACCTTACTTAAGTGCTGTACTAAATGATTCTTTGCGACAATCCGAGGGCAACACCCCCTTATAATGTAAGTCCTACAAGCCTATTTGGCCCTTAATCAAAGTCATTTCGATTTTAGACAGGATCGCTCTATCAGTGGACCTGTCTTCTGAGATTTCATGATAAAACCCCTCCTAAATCTGAGTAATGGGGACACTGGTGTAGACGGTATTGTTACTTACGCTGACGATGTCATAGTAGTGGTTTCTGTGAACTAAAGAGCAACTTTTGAGAATGAAACCTGTAGTGTGCTGGAGCGGACGAGGAAGTTGTATAAAGGAAACAAACTGACGCCTGCAGTGCACAATATACCTACATTCTGCTTAAAAGTAAATTAACATTAAGTAGATGCAAACACTTAAATTATCAACGCCTCCATAGGTAAGAAGACGATCTGCAGGTAACTTGTGATACAAAATTGAGGACAAGATTAGTTATGATGATCATGGATCAGCCTTAGTGCATAAAGTTTCTAAAACACGGCACAAGATAACATAAACAGAAAGTATTAATTGCAGGCTATCACCGTCCACCACGAACACACACCACATAACCATACTCACGTACATAGCCAGTTTTGGAGCCAGCATGTGTGTGCACCAATCTGCTTTGAGCGATAAGAAGTAACTATGCGTCGAAGACAGAGAGGTATGCTATCGACGCTGTCTAGGACGTTCCGAACCACTCCAGTGCAATCATTATATGTGGGTCTCGGAATATACTCGACAGACACATTAGGTGCTATTCTGCAGAAGGAAAGTGAGGGAAGTAAATGTACAAAATGCCCAGAGGGCAGACTAACAGTTAAATAATTGGTGGGTGGATGCCTGTCAGAGTCAATGAACAAAAATGATGAGGGCTGGCGATTTTACTCTCTCCCTCCCTCTCCAGTATCAGGGAAAGTTTTAAAATATGCTATGTCAATCCCAGTCAGTACATGCTGCATCTTTTTACAGGACATGGTCCTTATGCCATTCATCTCATGCGACTCAAGTTCAAACGGAGAGGCGTCTGTGAATGCGGAGACGAAGGAACTACAGAACAGGTTGTTTTGCACTGTACATGACACTACATTCCGTATACATCCGATTTTTACGCTGCTGCAAGAGACCCCGAAAAGAGGAGTATCATTAAGGGTGTGGTGGAACCCCATCTTAACCAAGCTTCACAATTACCCATACGACAGAAAAGAAGTGATGTTCCCACATCTGTAGTAGGCGAAACACTGAAGTTTAAATAACTATACTGCTTTGCAAAGCTTTAGGACGGTTTAGGGTAAGCAACATAAAATATAAACTACTACATGGTAATGAGTGAAAGTGCGGGGGCATATTGCAAGAAGCTTCCCTGTCCTGCACAAAAAGTTGGTTGTCACAGGGCATGAGTTTAGCGTGGCTAAAGCGCCAAATGAAGCAGGCCCATCAACATGGAGCAGTTGAAAGAACGGGAAAAGACAGTGTGTGTCATTGAGCGAGCAGTTGCGGTGAACTGTGGTAGTGTTCTTCATCACAACATGGGGCGGAGACAATATTTTGATGACTTAATAAGTGGAAGAATAATCGGGAAACTGTAAGAAGAACATAGAGTGGCGTGTGTACCTCAGTAGTTTGCTATTGGTCACAGCATTGCGTCACCCGCATGTGGAACGTTTCGAGCACAAGCACTTCTGTCCGAAGGAGAAGAGGTGGTCGACCATTATCAACTACAGCAGCAGATGACCACTACGTTATACGACAGACAGGAAGGGACCTACGTCAAACAGCTGGTGTAATTTGCAACCACATTTAACAAGACTGCATGGAATTTCACGTTCCACAGTGACACGGCGACTGCATGGAGATGGTCTCCTTACCCGAAGACCAGTATGTTGTGTTCCGTAGACATCCGCAGATTGGCAGCGACATTTCCAATAGTGTCAGGGGTGTAGGGACTGGACCGTTGAGGTGAGGGGTCCCATGCTCTTCTCTGATGAGAGCAGATTCCGTCTCACTTGTGATCGGTGTGTACTCTCTTATGGAGAGAGATGGTAACATTTAATGTTCACAAGAACACTGTACAATATGATCGTTTTCGTAGTACGGATGGTATGGTGTTGGGAGGAATAATCTTGTATGGTCGTACTGACCTGTAACCATTTGAACACAGTAAACTCAACGTTTAAAGGTTTTGCGACACTGTACGCCTTCCTCATGTGCTTCTTTTCAGGAGTGCATTCCGCACTGACTTTATTTTTATGGATAACAATGCGCGATCGCATCGAGCAGCGTGGGTGTAGGAGCTCTTGGAACGACACGATATTCGGTGAATGGACTGGTCTGCCCGTTCCACGACCTACAGCCGATCGAGCCTGTGTATCAATCGATGGGTAGACGTATTGCAGCACGTCCACACTCACCAATGCCATCCAGCAGTTGTCAACTGTGCTGGTGGACAAATGGAACGCCCTACTGCAAGAACTCTCTTCCAGCCTTCTGGTGGGGAAATGTGCTGTAGCATGTCCACACTCACCAATGCCATCCAGCAGTTGTCAACTGCGCTGGTGGACAAATGGAACGACCTACCTCAAGAAATCTCTTCCAACCTTCTGGTGGGGAGACGGACTGTAGCACATCCACACTCACCAGTGCCATCCAGCAGTTGTCAACTGCGCTGGTGGACAAATGGAACGCCCTATCTCAAGAACTCTCTTCCAGGCTTCTGGTGGGGACATGTGCTGTAGCACGTCCACTCTCACCAATGCCATCCAACAGTTGTCAACTGCACTGGTGGACAAATGGAACGCCCTATCTCAAGAACTCTCTTCCAGGCTTCTGGTGGGGACATGTGCTGTAGCATGTCCACACTCACCAATGCCATCCAGCAGTTTTCAACTGTGCTGGTGGACAAATGGAATGCCCTATCTCAAAAACTCCCTTCCAACCGTCTGGTGGGGAGACGTACTATAGCGCGTCCACACTCACCAATGCCATCCAGTAGTTTTCAACTTCGCTGGTGGACAAATGGAATGCCCTATCTCAAGAACTCACTTCCAATCTTCTGGTGGGGTGACATACTATAGCACGTCCACACTCACCATTGCCATCCAGCAGTTGTCAACTGCGCTGGTGGACAAATGGAATGCCCTACCTCAAGAACTCTCTTCCAACCTTGTGGTGGGGAGATGTGCTGTAGCACGTCCACACTCACCAATGCCATCCAGCAGTTGTCAACTGTGCTGGTGGACAAATGGAACGACCTACCTCAAGAACTCTTGTCCAACCTTCGGGTGGGGAGACATACTGTAGCACATCCACACTCACCAGTGCCATCCAGCAGTTGTTAACTGCGCTGGTGGACAAATGGAAAGCTCTACCTCAAGAACTCCCTTCCAACCTGGTGGAGAGACGTACTATAGCACATCCACACTCACCATTGCCATCCAGCAGTTGTCAACTGCGCTGGTGGACAAATGGAACGCCCTATCTCAAGAACTGTCTTCCATCCTTCTGGTGGGGAGATGTACTGTAGCACGTCCACACTCACCAGTGCCATCCAGGAGTTATTAACTGCGCTGGTGGACAAATGGAATGCTCTACCTCAAGAACTCCCTTCCAACCTGGTGGAGAGACGTACTATACCACGTCCACACTCACCATTGCCATCCAGCAGTTGTCAACTGCACTGGTGGACAAATGGAACGCCTTATCTCGAGAATTCTCTTCCTGTCATCTGGTGGGGAGATGTGCTGTAGCACGTCAACACTCACCAGTACCATCCAGCAGTTGTCAACTGCACTGGTGGACAAATGGAACGCCCTATCTCAAGAACTCTCTTCCAGGCTTCTGGTGGGGACATGTGCTGTAGCACGTCCACACTCACCAATGCCGTCCAGCAGTTTTCAACTGCGCTGGTGGACAAATGGAATGCCCTATCTCAAGAACTCCCTTCCAACCGTCTGGTGGGGAGATGTGCTGTAACACGTCCACACTCACCAATGCCATCCAGCAGTTTTCAACTGCACTGGTGGACAAATGGAACGCCCTACCTCAAGAACTCTCTTCCAACCTTCTGGTGGAGAGACGTACTGTAGCAGATCCACACTCACCAATGCCATCCAGCAGTTGTCAACAGCGCTGGTGGACAAATGGAACGTCCTACCTCAAGAACTCTCTTCCAACCTTCTGCTGGGGAGATGTACTATAGCACATCCACACTCACCATTCTCATCCAGCAGTTGTCAACTGCGCTGGTGGACAAATGGAAGACCCTACCTCAAGAACTCTCTTCTAACCTTCTGGTGGGGAGACCTACTGTAGCACATCCACACTCACCATTGCCATCCAGAAGTCGTCAACTGCCCTAGTGAACAAATGGAACGCCCTATCTCAAGAACTCTCTTCCAGCCTTCTGGTGGGGAGATGTACTATAGCACATCCACACCCACCATTGCCATCCAGCAGTTGTCAACTGCGCTGGTGGACAAATGGAACGCCCTATCTCAAGAACTGTCTTCCATCCTTCTGGTAGGGAGATGTACTGTAGCACGTCCACACTCACCAGTGCCATCCAGGAGTTATTAACTGCGCTGGTGGACAAATGGAAAGCTCTACCTCAAGAACTCCCTTCCAACCTGGTGGAGAGACGTACTATACCACGTCCACACTCACCATTGCCATCCAGCAGTTGTCAACTGCACTGGTGGACAAATGGAACGCCTTATCTCGAGAATTCTCTTCCTGTCATCTGGTGGGGAGATGTGCTGTAGCACGTCAACACTCACCAGTACCATCCAGCAGTTGTCAACTGCACTGGTGGACAAATGGAACGCCCTATCTCAAGAACTCTCTTCCAGGCTTCTGGTGGGGACATGTGCTGTAGCACGTCCACACTCACCAATGCCATCCAGCAGTTTTCAACTGCGCTGGTGGACAAATGGAATGCCCTATCTCAAGAACTCCCTTCCAACCGTCTGGTGGGGAGACGTACTATAGCACATCCAGACTCACCAACGCCATCCAGTAGTTTTCAACTGCGCTGGTGGACAAATGGAATGCCCTATCTCAAGAACTCACTTCCAATCTTCTGGTGGGGTGACGTACTATAGCACGTCCCCACTCACCATTGCCATCCAGCAGTTGTCAACTGCGCTGGTGTACAAATGGAATGCCCTACCTCAAGAACTCTATTTCAACCTTGTGGTGGGGAGATGTGCTGTAGCACGTCCACACTCACCAATGCCATCCAGTAGTTGTCAACTGCACTCATGGACAAATGGAACACCCTACCTCAAGAACTCTCTTCTAACCTTCTGGTGGGGAGATGTACTATAGCACGTCCACACTCACCATTTCCATCCAGCAGTTGTCAACTGCGCTGGTGGACAAATGGAACGACCTACCTCAAGAACTCTTGTCCAACCTTCTGGTGGGGAGACGTACTGTAGCACA
Organism: Schistocerca cancellata; assembly: GCF_023864275.1. Lineage (NCBI taxonomy): Eukaryota > Metazoa > Arthropoda > Insecta > Orthoptera > Acrididae > Schistocerca > Schistocerca cancellata. The sequence goes on from NC_064629.1 coordinate 301,258,412, forward strand.
TCCACACTCACCAGTGCCATCCAGCAGTTGTTAACTGCGCTGGTTGACAAATGGAACGCTCTACCTCAAGAACTCCCTTCCAACCTGGTGGAGAGACGTACTATAGCACATCCACACTCACCATTGCCATTCAGCAGTTGTCAACTGCACTGGTGGACAAATGGAATGCCCTATCTCAAGAACTCTCTTCCAGTCATCTGGTGGGGAGATGTGCTGTAGCACATCCACACTCACCATTGCCATCCAGCAGTTGTCAACTGCACTGGTGGACAAATGGAACGCCCTACCTCAAGAACTCTCTTCTAACCTTCTGGTGGGGAGACGTACTGTAGCAGATCCACACTCACCAATGCCATCCAGCAGTTGTCAACTGCGCTGGTGGACAAATGGAACGTCCTACCTCAAGAACTGTCTTCCAAACTTCTGCTGGGGTGACGTACTATAGCACATCCACACTCACCATTGTCATCCAGCAGTTGTCAACTGCGCTGGTGGACAAATGGAAGACCCTACCTCAAGAACTCTCTTCCAACCTTCTGGTGGGGAGACCTACTGTAGCACATCCACACTCACCATTGCCATCAAGAAGTCGTCAACTGCCCTAGTGAACAAATGGAACGCCCTATCTCAAGAACTCTCTTCCAGCCTTCTGGTGGGGAGATGTACTATAGCACATCCACACTCACCATTGCCATCCAGCAGTTGTCAACTGCGCTGGTGGACAAATGGAACGCCCTACCTCAAGAACTCTCTTCCAACCTTCTGGTGGGGAGACGTACTATAGCACATCCACACTCACCATTGCCATTCAGCAGTTGTCAACTGCGCTGTGGACAAATGGAATGCCCTTCCTCAAGAACTCTCTTCCAACCTTCTGGTGGGGAGACGTACTGTAGCAGATCCACACTCACCAATGCCATCCAGCAGTTGTCAACTGCGCTGGTGGACAAATGGAACACTCTATCTCAAGAACTCTCTTCCAGCCTTCTGGTGGGGAGATGTGTTGTAGCACGTCCACACTCACCAATGCCATCCAGCAGATGTCAACTGCGCTAGTGGACAAATGGAACGCCCTATCTCAAGAACTCTCTTCCAACCTTCTGGTGGGGAGACGTACTATAGCACGTCCACACTCACCATTGCCATCCAGCAGTTGTCAACTGCGCTGGTGAACAAATGGAATGCCCTGTCTCAAGAACTCTCTTCCAGCCTTCTCGTGGGGAGATGTGCTGTAGCATGTCCACACTCACCAATGCCATCCAGCAGTTGTCAACTGCGCTGGTGGACAAATGGAATGTCCTACCTCAAGAACTCTCTTCCAACCTTCTGGTGGGGAGACGTACTATAGCACGTCCACTCTCACCATTGCCATCCAGCAGTTGTTAACTGCGCTGGTGGACAAATGGAACACCCTACCTCAAGAACTCTCTCCAGCCTTCTGGTGGGGGGATGTACTGTAGCACGTCCACACTCACTAATGCCATCCAGCAGTTGTCAACTGTGCTGGTGGACAAATGGTACGCCTTACCTCAAGAACTCTCTTCCAACCTTTTGGTCAGCATGGGAGTATTTTGCAGGGCACGCATTGGTGTCCGCGGTGACCACGCGTCCTATTAATGATCATATCCCTGCCGTTTTTAATATCCAGGGAACCATCTTGAATCGTGGTGACTTCAAATTGGTTCAAATGGCTCTAAGCACTATACGACTTAACATCTGAGGTCATCAGTCCCCTGGAGGTAGAACTACTGAAACCTAACTAACCTAAGGACATCACCGACATCCATGCCCCAGGCAGGATTCGATCCTGCGACCGTAGCAGCAGTGCGGTTCCGGACTGAAGCGCGTAGAACCGCTCGGCCACATCGGCCGACTCGCGGTGACTTCAATTTAATTATTATCTTTGAATAAAAGTGTCAAAATTGTCATTTCTGTTCGTCTCATTGCGTAGTTCTTTCAATTACCTTCTGTATTATACTGTGGCAGTTCTTTCTACGTATGATGCTGTCTTCATTCAGTTATGTTACTTTGCACGACACATCACAGGGAAGCTTTTTCGTCCTAACTTCTGCACACTAGTGCACTAACCTTAGATTCGTATTGTAGTATCAATATTCAAAATCAATATTCAAAAAATTCAGTTGTAATTTTATAATGTAGCATAATACACTCCTGGAAATGGAAAAAAGAACACGTTGACACCGGTGTGTCAGACCCACCATACTTGCTCCGGACACTGCGAGAGGGCTGTACAAGCAATGATCACACGCACGGCACAGCGGACACACCAGGAACCGCGGTGTTGGCCATCGAATGGCGCTAGCTGCGCAGCATTTGTGCACCGCCGCCGTCAGTGTCAGCCAGTTTGCCGTGGCATACGGAGCTCCATCGCAGTCTTTAACACTGGTAGCATGCCGCGACAGCGTGGACGTGAACCGTATGTGCAGTTGACGGACTTTGAGCGAGGGCGTATAGTGGGCATGCGGGAGGCCCGGTGGACGTACCGCCGAATTGCTCAACACGTGGGGTGTGAGGTCTCCACAGTACATCGATGTTGTCGCCAGTGGTCGGCGGAAGGTGCACGTGCCCGTCGACCTGGGACCGGACCGCAGCGACGCACGGATGCACGCCAAGACCGTAGGATCCAACGCAGTGCCGTAGGGGACCGCACCGCCACTTCCCAGCAAATTAGGGACACTGTTGCTCCTGGGGTATCGGCGAGGACCATTCGCAACCGTCTCGATGAAGCTGGGCTACGGTCCCGCACACCTTTAGGCCGTCTTCCGCTCACGCCCCAACATCGTGCAGCCCGCCTCCAGTGGTGTCGCGACAGGCGTGAATGGAGGGACGAATGGAGACGTGTCGTCTTCAGCGATGAGAGTCGCTTCTGCCTTGGTGCCAATGATGGTCGTATGCGTGTTTGGCGCCGTGCAGGTGAGCGCCACAATCAGGACTGCATACGGCCGAGGCACACAGGGCCAACACCCGGCATCATGGTGTGGGGAGCGATCTCCTACACTGGCCGTACACCACTGGTGATCGTCGAGGGGACACTGAGTAGTGCACGGTACATCCAAACCGTCATCGAACCCATCGTTCTACCATTCCTAGACCGGCAAGGGAACTTGCTGTTCCAACAGGACAATGCACGTCCGCATGTATCCCGTGCCACCCAACGTGCTCTAGAAGGTGTAAGTCAACTACCCTGGCCAGCAAGATCTCCGGATCTGTCCCCCATTGAGCATGTTTGGGACTGGATGAAGCGTCGTCTCACGCGGTCTGCACGTCCAGCACGAACGCTGGTCCAACTGAGGCGCCAGGTGGAAATTGCATGGCAAGCCGTTCCACAGGACTACATCCAGCATCTCTACGATCGTCTCCATGGGAGAATAGCAGCCTGCATTGCTGCGAAAGGTGGATATACACTGTACTAGTGCCGACATTGTGCATGCTCTGTTGCCTGTGTCTATGTGCCTGTGGTTCTGTCAGTGTGATCATGTGATGTATCTGACCCCAGGAATGTGTCAATAAAGTTTCCCCTTCCTGGGACAATGAATTCACGGTGTTCTTATTTCAATTTCCAGGAGTGTATTTCTTAGTTAGTAGTAACAACGCCTGTGTTACGGGAGAGAATGATCTGTATCTTCAATGCCTGAGCCACATCTGCCGGACAGCATAGAAGTTGAAACAGTAATAGAATGTAGGCCAAGTAGCCGTGGCGTGTAGACTAGATGTACACTGACGGGAAAAAAATCGCGACACCAAAAAATGATTAATGTAGAGTAACGAAATTTCGGGAATACGTTTGAATAAGTAACATATTTATGTGAGTAACATTGCAAGGTCACAGGTTCATATAAGCATGCGATAAGCCATCGCAAATGTGAAATGCTGGTATATTAATAATTGGTGTAACCGCCAGTATCTTGAATGCAGGCGTGCAAACGTGCATGCATTGTGTTTTGTAGCTGCCGGATGACAGTTTGTGGGATGAAGTTCTATGCCTGTTGCATGTTGTTATCTCGTGCTGATATGGACCTGTGATCTTGCAATGTTAATCACTTAAATATGTTACCGACACAAACGTATTCTCGAAATTTCATTACTCTACATTAATCATTTTTTGGTTCAAATGGTTCAAATGGCTCTGATCACTATGGGACGTAACAGCTGAGGTCCTAAATCCCCTAGAACTTAGAACTACTTAAATCTAACTAACTTAAGGACATTACAAACATCCATACCCGAGACAGGATTCTAACCTGCGACCGTAGCGGTCGCGCGGTTCCAGACTGAAGCGCCTAGAACCGCTCGGCCACAGCTGCCGGCCATTGTTTGGTGTTGCGATTTTTTCTGTCAGTGTACATCTAGTCTACACGCCACGGCTACTTGGCCTACATTCTCCTACTGTTTCCACTTCTAATCTGTACTGCAGATGTGGCTCAGGCTTTGGAGATACAGATCATTTCTCCCTTAACACGGACGTTGTTAGTACTAACGAAAAAATATTATGCTACATTATAAAATTTCAACTGAATTTTTGCCGGCGTAGTTGTCACTTTGTTTCCCGACTAGGCGATCCACTAATTGCCTGTATGTAAGTCAGCTTCCCCGTCTTTTAATACTGTTATGAGTAACAGTTACACCTACACAGCGCTGGGTACTGCACCTTAGCGACCTGAGGACGGCGACGAAGTGTTATGACATGGATTCTCAAAAATGGCTCTGAGCACTATGGGACTTAACATCTGAGATCATCAGTCCCCTATAACTTAGAACTACTTAAACCTAACTAACCTAAGGACATCACATACATCCATACTCGAGGCAGGATTCCAACCTGCGACCGTAGCGGTCGCGCGGTTCCAGACTGAAGCGTCTATAACCGCTCGGCCACACCGGCCACAGACATGGATTCAACGAGACGGTGAAAGTGTGGGATAGCTATCCAGACCCATGATCGCTCACCTGCTGCAAACAACTCACATATATTATAAATTTTTTGAACGCAAATGCTGACAGCAGGTAAGAACTTCGCGAAATGCAAGACATGCAGATGTCTACATTTACTTTATTAACACTGCCAGTTTCGGTTAATAACCATCATCACAGCATTTATTCATAGCCAAAAAAGCAGAAACAATCAGGTAAAATCAATTGTTCATAAGGTAATAGAAGTTAATACTTGCATGCTCGTGCAATTGAGTGCGGCGCAGTATTATAGTACAGTGTGAAATATTATGTAAAATGGTTACCGGTACTGAACCGTTTATTATAGTTAATGCGTGGCCACCTATTACTCTGAAAACTCCACCCAGCTGCAAGTGACACACAATAACTAACAAATGAGTACATTAATGTCTTTCAAACTTATTGTCGTCAAGAATGATTTTCCTTAATCATCCAGTTCAAAGCAGCCTAAACGACCGTTATATTAAAGTATTGTTCTATTTAATTACAAAAAGTATTTCCTTCTGGCAGCACACGAACATACACGGAAGCGCCAAAAAACTGGTATAGGCATGCGTATTCAAATGCGGAGATATGTAAACAGGCAGAATACGGCGCTACGGTCGGCAACGCCTATGTAAGACAAGTGTTAGATCGGTTACGCTGCTACAATGGCGGCTTATCAAGATTTAAGTGAGTTTGAACGTGGTATTATAGTCGGCGCACGAGCGATGGGACACAGCATCTCCGAGGTAGCGATGAAGTCGGGATTTTCCCGTTCGACCATTTCACGAGTGTACCTTGAGTATCAGCAATCCGGTAAAACAGCCAATCTCCGACATCGCTGCGGCCGGGAATAGATCCTGCATGAATGGTACCAACAACGACTGAAGAGAATCGTTAAACGTGACATAAGTGCAACCCTTCCGCAAGTTGCTGCAGATTTCAACGCTGGGCTATCAAAAATTGTCAGCGTGCGAAGCATTCAACGAAACATCATGTATATAGGCTTTCGGAGCCGAAGAGCCACTTGTGTACCCTTGATGACTGCACGACACAAAGCTTTACGCCTCCCCTGGGCCCGTCAACACAGACGTTGGACTGCTGATGACTGGAAACGTGTTGCCTGGTCATACGAGTTTCGTTTCAAATTGTATCGAACGGATGGACGTGTACGGGTATGGAGACAACCTTGTGAACCCATGGACCCTGCACGTCATCAGAGGACTGTTCAAGCTGGTGGAAGCTCTGTAATAGTGTGGGGCGTTTGTAGTTGGAATAATATGGGACCCGTGATACATCTAGATCTGACTCTGACAGGTGACATGTACGTAAGTATCCCATCTGATCATCTGCATCCATTCATGTCCATTGTGCATTCTGATGGACTTGTGAAATTATAGCGGGGCAGTGCGACAACCCACATGTCCAGAATTGCTACAGAGTGGCTCCAGGAACACTCTTCTGCGTTTAAACACTTCCGCTCACCACCAAACTCCCCATACATGAACATTATTGAGCATACGTGAGATGCCTTGCAACGTGATGTTTAGAAGAGGACTCCACCACCTCTTACTTTTACCGATTTATGGACAGCCCTGCAGGATTCACGGTGTCAATTTCCTCCAGCACTGGACACAACGAGTCCATGCCACGTCGTGTTGCGGAACTTCTGGGTGCTCGCGGGGGTCCTACACGATATTAGGCAGGTGTACCAGTTTCTTTGGCTCATCAGTGTATTTTGTGTTTAAATGATTTGCAATTGCCCATAAAATACTATGATGATCAACATACCACGTATAATGGATTGATGTGTAATGGATGTGTAATGGATTGATGTGTAAGTCATCGCCAGCCAGGGTGGCCGAGCGGTTCTAGGCGCTACAGTCTGGAACCGTGCGACTGCTACAGTAGCAGGTTCGAATCCTGCCTCGGGCATGGATGTGTGTGATGTCTTTAGGTTAGCTAGATTTAAGTAGTTCTAAGTTCTAGGGGACTGATGACTTCAGCAGTTTTAAGTCCCATAGTGCTCAGAGCCATTTGAACCATTTTGTAAGTCATCTACCACAAGTTACCCGCAATATTTGACAGTTGTCGTGTTCTAGCTCCGATGATTGTTGGATTAATTCAGTTTTTTTCTTTATTGTGATTTCATTCCCTGCCCCATATGGGCAGGGGAGGGCTGTCAGCGGCACAATCCATTTCTCTTCAGCCGAGGGACATGACAGCTAATAAAAGCAGAAAATTATACATATAAAGGCGACAAAAAGAGGGGGACATAAAAACAGAGTAAGGGGAGATAATGGAGGAAAAAAGACACTGACATGGAGACGTTCATGGCGGGACAATTAAATAAAGTCAACATAAAGTTAAAAAACACAGTTGGCGATGCGTAGAGCGCAAAAGGGCACTGAAGTCGCACACACAGATTAAAAGTAGGCCACAGTATTAAAAACACTCCAGAACAAGACGCTTTGAAACCACTTGAAGAGAGGAAGCGCAAACGACGAAGAATAAAACAGCCAGGAGGGACCTGCCAAGGGAGAGGCCTGTGAGGGTGGAAAAGGAGGGTAGCACAAGGTGCAGCAGGGGAGGGGGCGGGATGAAAAGAATGGGGGCATCAGGGGGTGCACCAAGAGGCAGGAGACGGGTGGGGCGGAAGATGAAGAGGGAAGACAAGGCAGAACGGAGCGCAGAGACACTTATTCTTATCAACTTTTTTTTGTTTATTGGATTTCGATTCCCCCCAGATGGGGTGCAGGCTGGCAGCAGCACAATACGCCGCTCTGCAGTCTACAGGAAAGTTAAAAAACAGAATCAGGAGATACGAAAAACAAACAGGCCGCAGGTTCGAATCCTGCCTCGGGCATGGATGTGTGTGATGTCCTTAGGTTAGTTAGGTTTAAGTAGTTCTAAGTCTAGGGGACTGATGACCTCAGATGTTAAGTCTCATAGTGCTCAGAGCCATTTGAACCAATTTTTGCGTTCGAACTGAGGACCAGTATATCTATTCCATTCACAAACTTCTCTTTGAAGTACAGGAAACTATTTGAAGGAAATGTCTTTAAACTGGAAATCTGTGTTAGTTGCCAAAAGGCTCTATTTCAAATTGTTTACAACTTGTAAATGATTTTTGATAATACTTCTCAATGTAATTTATATTACTAGATTACGCTTATCCAATACGGATGATTCAGAACCCATGACAATGTAAATACGTTCAAAATGGTTCAAATGGCTCTGAGCACTGTGGGACTCAACTTCTAAGGTCATCGGTCCTCTAGAACTTAGAACTACTTCAACCTAACTAACCTAAGGACAGCACACACATCCATGCCCGAGGCAGGATGCGAACCTGCGACCGTAGCGGTCGCGCGATTCCAGATTGTAGCGCCTAGTACCGCTCGGCCACCGCGGCCGGCTGTAAATACGTAGAACTGCAACCAGTCACGTCTTTGAAATAGTTTATTGAACAAACGACTATTTCGATAACTAACTATAAATAACTATTTTAAAAAAGCGACTGATTGCGTTTTCATCTATTTACAATTATATTACTGATTACAGGTGTCTAGTAGAGTGATAATGTAGCACATACACTATTTCATACAGTACTGACAAGATTTTAACGACTGAAACACTTTAAAACTTGAATAGAATATTTGTTCCTAGATACGTGACCATGTTGTACCTCGGAGGAGTATTTGACATTTGGGAAAACCTTATTTTTCCCGATTAATTTTTGTAATTTCAGAAAAAAATATTGCTGCACATGTAAACTAAATGCTGTCATTCAAAATGAAATAAGAAAATATAAAAAATTCCATTACAGGGCTGGCTAGAAGAAAAAGTCTGAAAAATGTCCCAAGGCACAACACTCCCTCCTGTAAGGGTGACTCCACAGCGCAAAACACTGTGACAGCTGAAACTGGGGAAACACGTATATAAAAGGGAAGTGGTACCACCTTTCATCAAATTTTTCTACACAGACATATTCTCTTATCTAGAGGTCGTATATTTCGAACAAATAAGTAGAAAACGTTTTTGATCTTAAGTTCACAATAGAAAATTCACATTTCTCTCTTGCCAGATTGTTTGTTGCTTTCAGTACGAGTTCTGCAATGGTATTTGATTCTATGTACAAACTATCGTCGAGTGGCTCGAAACGTGTGACTGTTGGCCTAGTGGGTGATAGAGTAGGTGAAGTCGTAATCGAAATAGAGAACACACGCTTTCGCTGGGGCGGAGTGAGAGCAGTTGCATACTAAGATGGAATATATTGTATCTATGATGAGTAAAGGTTATCTGTTTCATGCTGATGATCTCTGTAGGCATCCATTACCTATTGACGATGTGTGGGATCAAGCACCCGGAAGACTGCTTCGAGAACAGGAGTCTCTGCACAGTGCGTATGTCTTCAGCATTATACTATTGAAAACTTGAGAGTTTTATATGACGCATTATTCATAGCTACCAAAAGACTGAGTTATTGACATCCGCAAGTAAAGTTTGTTAAAAAGAGCGGTGAAAATATTTGGTGGAACCTGGAGTTGAGGAGAGATCAGTAGACTATTTCATTACAATACTTGTAAGTGATGCATGTTGTGAAAATTGTAAGTCTTCTAGTGTTCCTAGAGATTCAAAATGTTTACTTGAAGAAAAGTTATTGTTTTGGAGTGGAGCATCTTTTTTAATAAAGAAACTGTAATAACTGTATGTATATTATTAAACATATCTGTCTTTGCCACGCGGGTTAGCCGCGCGGTCTTGAGCGCCTTGCCACGGTTCGCGCGGCTCCCCTCCGTCGGAGGTTCGAGTTCTCCCTCGGGCATGGGTGTGTGTGTTGTCCTTAGCGTAAGTTAGTTTAGGGTAGATTAAGTAGCGTGTAAGACTAGGGACCGATGACCTCAGCTGTTTGGTACCATAGGAACTTACCACATTTTCCTAAAATATTTATCTTTTCATATTTTTATTTCAAAAGAAATTATTTTCACAGCTCCAATTTACAAGCAGAGATACAGATTGCATGGCGTTTCTGTGTCCACTTTGATGTCAGATGTGTACTGTTACTGTTGTCTCTCTAATTTTATAAATTATTGGACAATCACAGTAGTCTGTATGTCCATCTTATCAGAGGTGGTTGCGGGACTCGGTTGTACGGTACAGAATGTGAAATCGAACGCCTTTCAGCCGTCTAATTTCCATACTGTTATTTTATTTGGATGTCGATTTATTACGTCATAATCAGGCCCCCTGACCGACGTATAGAAAGGTTCTAGACTCGATTCCGGTGAAAATAGAGGCCAACATTCAAATACTGCTATCTGTAGATTTCTGTTTGATACAGCGATCACTTTAACCATCATCTGCCGACCGGCAGATTATGGTTGAAGTGATCACTGTATGCTACGGTCGCAGGTTCGAATCCTGTCTCGGGCATGGATGTGTGTGATGTCCTTAGGTTAGTTAGGTTTAAGTAGTTCTAAGTTCTAGGGGACTGATGACCATAGATGTTAAGTCCCATAGTGCTCAGAGCCATTTGAACCATTTGCAGCTGTTTTAGCTGTCCAAATATGTTCAGACGCTGTTTGCAGTAGGAGCCATTCACACAGTTGCCAGCTAAGGAAAGTGAGATGTAATGGTGTCGCTGTGTGAAACACTTAACAAGTTTCAGATATTCATTGTTAGAACTTTAATGTGAGGCACCTTCAAACACATTTTACTGATTACCACTTTACTCGTCTGAGGACTCTACTTTGCATGAATGTATGAATTATGGTCAGATGCAACACATACTAATATGATTTCTTGCTTGATGTGTTATATAACGTGCCTTACACTCTCAAAGCATCCTAAAAGCAGTTGCACTGGAAAGCAAACTTTAAAACTTCCATCATCGTTTATCAGGATTTTTCTATCTGCCCACCCAGCTTTCTCTAATGCTCGTATTATGTATAACTATAGGAAATATACGTTTTCAATGTGTTGGTACACCTAAATTTCCGGCTCTATCAATTTATACTCCATTAAGCTCATACCGCAGCTCCTTTAATAGGAATGCAAATGTGTTCGAACTAAGGACCAGCATATCTATTCCATTCACAAACTTCCCTTTGAAGTACAAGAAACTATTTGAAGGAAATGTGATTTTGTCTTAGTGTTGTACTTTGATGTGAATCTCATCATTATTTTTATATACAGTTGATGCATAGGGTTGATGTACGATGTGAGAAATACCTGGAGCGTGTAATTGCTTCATCAGTAACAGTGTTTACTGTCATGTCTACAGCATCCATCATAATTTCGGACTCTGTGTCCAACGTTAACTGATGTTAAGATTTCAAATTTGGTGGTGAGCTAACACACGTTTTGGGAGAAAAAGATATCTTATACAGAAGCCCCCTCACAATTTTTCTAGAAGTAAAATCACGATTTCGCCCCAGGATTTCATCAGCTCACCGTTTTGATCCACAGGTAAGTACGAGGACGTTCTGAAAAGTAATACCACTGAATTTTTTATGTGAAAACTCTTTCTAAATAAAACAAACGTTATTAACATTCTACGTCCTTATTCTTCATGTCTACATATTTATTTCTGAGTATAGTCAAAGTGGCGATGAACTCATTTCTCTCGTCGAGAGACCAGTTTGTTGATACCGTCACCTCTGCTTGCAGTGCTATATCACTATCAAAATGAAGCCCTCGAAGGTATTCTTCAAGTTTTGGAAACAGATGGAAATCGGATTGTGCCAAGTCGGGGGTGCATGGAGGATGATCGCTGACAGATGACGGATTGTTGCAGATGTCGCAGCGCTCATCTGTGGTTTGACATGCTCGATTGCACGCACCGACGTCGTTACACAGCACCGTATTACAAGCTACAGTTCGAAACCCTTTAGCAGCAGAGGGTTTCAGCTTGTGTCAGCGAAGCGGGAAAGTCGACCGAGTAATATGCATGACATGTAATATCTCAATTTACGTTGAGAACGGAATAAAAAATTGAGAGGCATTACTTTTCAATACACACTCGTATATTACGTTAGTCGGTACTTCCGTTAATTTGTAACCTGCAGGTACACTGTGAAAGAACTCGTGAAGCGTGTGTGCTAACTTCTTACTGATGTCTTCGTACAGTGTTCACAGTAAAAATTGAACAAGTAAATCAGATTCACGTTCTGTACCGCATTCTGATGTCAACGCTCATGTTGCAGAAAATACTAGCAGAGATCGTATTGACTCTTCAACTCCAAAACTAATGGGAACAGCTGTCTTTATTTCACACTTGAATTTATTAGTGTTCGTACTTACTACGCCTTCGGTGAAACGATTAATGTATGTATTAACGACTATACATAGGACGCTGCTTGGATCTCTTCCTTCTTTGCTGGGTGATCCTTTGCATAATAATGAAAGTTCTGATTTGTTGTTGTGATGCTTGGAATCGAATAATACGTCTAAAAATCAGCTAGTCTACGTCTACATGGATACTCTGCAAATCACATTTAAGTGCCTGGCAGAGGGTTCATCGAACCACCTTCACAAGTCTCTATTGCTCCAATCTCGTATAGCGCACTGAAAGAACGAACATTTATATCTTTCCGTGCGAGCTCTCATTTCTTTTATTTTATCATGGTGATCTTTTCTCCCTATGTACGTTGGCGTCAACAAAATATTTTCGCATTCGGAAGAGAACGTTGGTGATTAGAATTTCGTGAGAAGATTCCTCCGCAACGAAAAACGCCTTTGCTTTAATGATGTCCATCCCAAATCGTGTACCATTTCAGTGACACTCTCTCCCCTATTTCACGATAATACAAAACGTGCTGCCTTTCTTTGAACTTTTCCGATGTACTGCGTCAGTTCTATCTGGTAAGGATCCCACACTGTGCAGCAGTATTCTAAAAGAGGACAGACAAGCATAGTGTAGGGAATCTCTTTAGTAGATCTGTTACATTTTCTGGGTGTTCTGCCAATAAAACGCAGTCTTTGGTTGGCTTTCCCCACAACGTTTTCTATATGTTCCTTCCAATTTAAGTTGTTTGTAATTGCAATTCCTAGGTATTTAGTTGAATTTACGGCCTTTAGATTTGACTCATTTATCGAATAACCGAAGTTTTACGGACTCCTTTTAGCATTCATGTGAATGACCTCACACTTTTCGTTATTTAGGCTCAATTGCCAATTTTCGCACCGTACAGATATCTTTTCTAAATCGTTCTGAAATTTGTTTAGATCTTCTGATGACTTTACTAATCATTAACGACAGCGTCATCTGCAAACAACCTAAGACGGCTGTTTAGATTGTCTCCCATATCGTTTATATAGATAAGGAGCAGCAAAGGGACTACACACTACCTTGGGGAACGCCAGAAATCAGTTCTGTTTTACTCGATGACTTTCCGTCAATTACTATGAACTGTAACCTCTCTGACAGGAAATCACGAATCCAGTCACATAACTGAGACGATGTTCCGTAAGCACGAAATTTCACTACAAATTGCTTGTGTTATAGTGTCAGAAGACTTCCGGAAATCCAGAAATATGGAACATAATTGAAATCCCTTGTCAATAGCACTCAACACTTCGTGCGAGTAAAGAGCTAGTTGGGTTTCACAAGAACGATGTTTTCTAAATCCATGTTGACTGTGTGTCAATAGACCGTTTTCTTCAAGGTAATTCGTAATGTTCGAACACAATATATGTTCCAAAATCCTGCTGCATATCGACGTTAATGATATGGGCATGTACTTTAGTGGATTACTCCTACTACTTTTCTTGAATATTGGTGTGATCTGTGTAACTTTCCAGTCTTTGGTTACGAGTCTTTCGTCGAGCTAACGGTTGTATATGACTGTTAAGTATGGAGCTATTGCATCAGAATACTCTGAAAGGAACCTAATTGTTATACAGTATGGCCCAGAAGACTCGCTTTTAGAAAGTGATTAAGTTGCTTCACAACTCCGAGGTTATCTACTTCTATGCTACTCATGTTGGCAGCTGTTCTTGATTCTAATTCTGGAATATTTACTTCGTCTTCTTTGGTGGAGGAATTTAAGAAGGCAGCGTTTAGTAACTGTGCTTTGGCAGCACTGTATTCGATAGTATCTCCATTGCTATCGCGCAGAGAAGGCATTGATTGTGTCTTGCCGTTAGAATACTTCACATACAACCAGAATCTCTTTGGATTTTCTTCCAAGTATGGAGACAAAGTTTTGTTGTGGAAACTATTATAAGCATCTCGCATTGAAGACAGCGGTAAATTTCGAGTTTCTGTAAAACATCGCCAGTCTTGGAGATTTTGCGTCTGTTTAATTTTGGCATGTTTTTTCCATTGTTTCTGCAATAGTGTTCTGACCCGTTTTGTGTACCACGGGGGATCAGCTCCGTCATTTGTTAATTTATTTGGTATAAATCTCTCAACTTCTGACCATTCTATTTCTTTGAATTCAAGCCACATCTAGTCTACACTTACATTGTTCATTTGGGAGGAGTGGAGATTATATCTCAGGAAGGCGTCAAGTGAATTTTTATCTGCTTTTTTGAATAGGTATATTTTTCGTTTATTTTTGGTGGATTTGGGGGTTACAACATTCAATCTCTCTAAGACAACCCTGTGTTCACTAAGCGCTGCATCCGCTTTGATGCTCGTTGTTAACTCAGGATTGTTTGTTGCTAAGAGGTCAAGCGTGTTTTCACGGCCGTAGACTATTCGCGTGGACTCATGAACTAACTGCTCGAAATAATTTTCAGAGAATGCTTTTAGGACAATTTCGGATGATGTTTTATGCGTACCTCCGGAATTAAAACATGTATTTTCGCCAACACATCGACGGTAAATTAATGTCGCTACCAGCTATAATTGTGTGAGTCGGGTACGTGTTTGAGATCAAACTCAAGTTTTCTTTGAACATTTCAGCAATTGTATCATCTGAACTGGGAGGTCGGTAAAAGGACCCAATTATTATTTTATTCCGGTCGCCGAGAATAGCCTCTGCCCATACTAACTCACAGGAAGTATCTACTTCAATTTCGCTACAAGATAAACTGCTTCTAGCAGCAACAAACACGCCACAGCCAACTATGTCTAGATTATCCTTTCGGAACACCGTTTGGTTCTTCGCAAAAATTACGGCTGAACTTATATCCCGCTTCAGCCAGCTTTCAGTGCGTATAACGATTTGAGCATCAGTGCTTTCTATTAGCGCTTGGAGCTCTGATACTTTCCCAACACAGCTTTGACAATTTGCAACTGTTATACCGATGGTTCTTGTATCTACGTTCTTCCTGTGTTCGGCCTGTACCCTTTGTGACTGAAGCACTTTTTGTATTTTCCCGAGCCTCTAACCTAAAAAAACCGCCTAGTCCACGCCACATAGCCACTGCTACCCGTCTAGCCGCCTCTTGTGTGTATTGGACTCCTGACTTATTCAGCGGAACCCGAAACCCAACCACTCTATGGCGCAAGTCGACAAATCTGCAGTCTCCTCCTATAACATATCCACCCTTGATTAAATCGATTGTGGAAGAACATGCATGTCTTAGCAAAGTAATTCGACTTGACAGAGAAAATATATATGAAGTCATACACATCTGGCAGGTAAAGAGTTGTTGAAAAGATGAAAACATCTTCATGTTACTTTATATTTGTGGGTTAGCATAAAAAATAGACGTAGGTCTCTGTAGATGAATGTATCGAATTATGCTTACGCTGCTCACCACAGCTCACATCACCGCAGAAAATTAAGACACAAAGTAGAACATAAATATTTTATTAAAACCATTCTCATGCCATATCGGGGAACCGACTTGGTCTAAGTGCCGATAAGAAAGTTTTTGTTCCAACTACGGTTAACCCTCGAATTACCATTCCATGACGGGAGGGGGGCGGGGGGATGCATTATGCCCATCTTTGGAAAATATTGAAATCTGATCAAGTAAAGGGCACCCATAACTAAAGTTCCAATTTCAAAACGCTGTACAAAGTGAACTACAGGTGATCCGAAGCTGTAGAAGATTTGTCCACAACATTGCAGGAGAAGACGAACGGTGGTGTGCAAACATGCTGTGCACGGGGTATTGCCCGAACGTTGGACTTACCTGCCAGCACGGCGCATGAAATCTTACGAAACATTCTGCATTGATATCTATACAAAATCACCTACGTGCAGCAACTGCTTCCTGCAGACCTGCCAACAGCCTTGCTCGCACTGAAGTGGACAGCGAATGGCCATGGAATATGCTGTGGACAGACTAAGGCCATTTCCATCTCCAGTGACATACCAATACACAGAATTGCAGAGTACGTGCAACGGAAAATCAACGGCCACACTGCCCTTCAAAAGAAACTCTCTTTTCGAATTTTGTAATCATTTTCTCCAGACCCTTAGTAGACATCGGACCAGTGCTTTTTCTCATATGCTTGAGTGTCCGATTCTGCAGGGCTTCATTCTGAAAAGGTGACTGTGGGTGTGGGTTGACGCATCGTTTGTTGTATGGCTATATTTTTTCGAGGAGACGAGTCCTGCAGGTCCCTGTTACCTGTACCGTCACTGGTAAACGCTGTAAGAGACTTTTGTGAACCAACGTCATTCCAGTCCTTTAACAAAATGAGTGTGTGGGCGTATCATTTTTATGCAAGATGGCGCTCCTCCTCACATTACACAGCAGTGAAACGGCTGCTGCAGAGTAATTTCGGAAATGTTGGAATTATCACCCGTCATTTCCCTACAGCCTGGTCTTCCAGATGGCCTAATCTTAATCCTTGTGATTTCTGGCTGTGAGGTTATCTGAAAGATGCTGTGTTCAGTGCTGCAATTATGAATGTATCTGAACTGAAGGTATGCATTGGGCAACAATTCTGAACGTGACCCGCGAGACACATTGATATACTCCTGGAAATTGAAATAAGAACACCGTGAATTCATTGTCCCAGGAAGGGGAAACTTTATTGACACATTCCTGGGGTCAGATACATCACATGATCACACTGACAGAACCACAGGCACATAGACACAGGCAACAGAGCATGCACAATGTCGGCACTAGTACAGTGTATATCCACCTTTTGCAGCAATGCAGGCTGCTATTCTCCCATGCAGACGATCGTAGAGATGCTGGATGTAGTCCTGTGGAACGGCTTGCCATGCCATTTCCACCTGGCGCCTCAGTTGGACCAGCGTTCGTGCTGGACGTGCAGACCGCGTGAGACGACGCTTCATCCAGTCCCAAACATGCTCAATGGGGGACAGATCCGGAGATCTTGCTGGCCAGGGTAGTTGACTTACACCTTCTAGAGCACGTTGGGTGTCACGGGATACATGCAGACGTGCATTATCCTGTTGGAACAGCACGTTCCCTTGCCGGTCTAGGAATGGTAGAACGATGGGTTCGATGACGGTTTGGATGTACCGTGCACTATTCAGTGTCCCCTCGACGATCACCAGTGGTGTACGGCCAGTGTAGGAGATCGCTCCCCACACCATGATGCCGGGTGTTGGCCCTGTGTGCCTCGGTCGTATGCAGTCCTGATTGTGGCGCTCACCTGCACGGCGCCAAACACGCATACGACCATCATTGGCACCAAGGCAGAAGCGACTCTCATCGCTGAAGACGACACGTCTCCATTCGTCCCTCCAATCCCGCCTGTCGCGACACCACTGGAGGCGGGCTGCACCATGTTGGGGCGTGAGCGGAAGACGGCCTAACGGTGTGCGGGACCGTAGCCCAGCTTCATCGAGACGGTTGCGAATGGTCCTCGCCGATACCCCAGGAGCAACAGTGTCCCTAATTTGCTGGGAAGTGGCGGTGCGGTCCCCTACGGCACTGCGTAGGATCCTACGGTCTTGGCGTGCATCCGTGCGTCGCTGCGGTCCGGTCCCAGGTCAACGGGCACGTGCACCTTCCGCCGACCACTGGCGACACATCGATGTACTGTGGAGACCTCACGCCCCACGTGTTGAGCAATTCGGCGGTACGTCCACCCGGCCTCCCGCATGCCCACTATACGCCCTCGCTCAAAGTCCGTCAACTGCACATACGGTTCACGTCCACGCTGTCGCGGCATGCTACCAGTGTTAAAGACTGCGATGGAGCTCCGTATGCCACGGCAAACTGGCTGACACTGACGGCGGCGGTGCACAAATGCTGCGCAGCTAGCGCCATTCGACGGCCAACACCGCGGTTCCTGGTGTGTCCGCTGTGCCGTGCGTGTGATCATTGCTTGTACAGCCCTCTCGCAGCGTCCGGAGCAAGTATGGTGGGTCTGACACACCGGTGTCAATGTGTTCTTTTTTCCATTTCCAGGAGTGTATGTTCTGAAACATGTTATTTCTTGATTTCAGCTTATGACGGAAAAGGGTAGACAGCGTACTGAACTTGCCTTGCTTCGGTCTCATGACAATTAGAACCAAATGTAATTTTGCTTTCTATGCGATTTTTCAGAGGGCTATGAAAAATCGTTGTCTTTTGATTTTCAGGCGTTTCTGGTCCCAGGACAATTATAGAGCGATGTCATTTTGTTTTTTATGCTTTTTTGCAATAAGACGATTAAAAACCGGTTTCATTATGCTTTTTATGCAGCTTTTGGCCTTAGGCCAATTAAAATAGATTTTTTCCAGCCAATGTGTTACGACCTTGCCGTGGTGGAAGGGCTTACCTAACTGACTGCTGACTGCCGAACTTATGCAGTCTCGCACACTGAACAGTATAGATGGTGTAATGTGCTACTCAAACAATAGCCATCGTATTGAGATTCATGTGTCATTTGTAGCCGACCCTATTTACGTTAACACGATTACAGCTCCAAGACATTTCCCCTGCGTCAATAACATGCTGTTAAAATTTAACATTATTCGGCGCTGTGGTTTCCTTTCTACAGCATTTTAAAACTGGAACTTTAATTATGGACACGCTGTACTTTAAATTTTAACATTTTGTAAAATTATGTGTTTTTTTAAATGAACTCTTCTACCACATTCCGCAAATGTTTAAAATTTCTCAGTAAAACGTAAGCCAAGAATTTGAGTCTGCAGCGGATGTGACTCTTCACGACAAAAATCATATTCATATTTTGAGGTTCAGGATCCTTCTTGCACATCAGAATAGCTTTTAAAAATGTGTTGTAAATGACAGTAAACGACACTTAACTAAATTTGTATTTTTTGAATTTTTTGTGGGTCACAAGTAGGTACCCACGTCGTTAAGTAGTACACGTTATGGAAAATACGTTGGTATTGTTAGAGTTAAAACTGCGGCACTACGTTTTGTTTGTCTTAATACAAGTACAAAAACATAGCAGTAAGTTTTAAACCAGTATAACTGTAGTCTGTAAAAACTATTTCACATATCTTTCAAATTCTGTAACTCTAGAGGGAAGTACTGCTTGGCACAAAGACAATGCGCTATCTGCTAACACATGTTTGAAACACTTTCTCCACAATTTGGCACGTGGAACAGGTCTAGGGACATGCTACATGATACCGAGAACACAATAGCACTAAAAACACGTTTCGTGAAAAAATGGCATTTAGAGCGTTTTCCATTAACACTCTTCAGTTATTGTTCATCTTACTTCATAAAACCTTTTTCCAAAATATTTGAAAAAGTAATGTACTCAGTATTACTCTCCCACAGAAATCCCACAGAAACCATTTACTTAGAACATCACAGCTTGGATTCCAAATGGATTGCACAAGTGAGGAAGCTATTTGTAAATTAGCCCATCAAATACTACGAGTCTTAAATAACAAAATATTATCCATATTATCAGTTCGTATTTTTGTGGTGTTTACAAGCCGTTTATACCGGCCGCTGTGACCGAGCGGTTCTAGGTGCTTCAGTCCGGAACCACGCTGCTGCTATGGTCGCAGGTTCGAATCTTGCCTCGGGCATGGATGTGTGTGATGTCCTTAGGTTAGTTAGGTTTAAGTAGTTCTAAGTCTAGGGGACTGATGACCTCAGATGTTAAGTCCCATAGGGCTTAGAGCCATTTGAACCATTTGAATAAGCCGTTTGATTGTGCAGATCGTGTTACACGCCTAGAGAAACTCAAGATTTATAGAACTGATGTTTTATACACACCTATTGTGAGTCGGGCTTAACAAACAGAATGCAAAAACTTGTCGTGCATAATTCAAACAACGTTGGAAGGGCAAAAACCACAAGGGGAGACTCACAGGGTTCAGTTTTGGGTCAACTTCTACTTTTTATATACATGACAGTCATTCCACTAAACATTAAAAAAGCAGAATTGGTACTTTCTGCAGACAGTACTAGTGTTGTAATATATCTCAACAGACAGAAAGCAAACATGAGCTTGTAAATTATGTTTTCCAAAGAATTATCAAGTGGTTCTCAGAAAATAGACTCTCCCTAAATAAAAAAAACAACACTCTATATTCAGTTCTGTACAAATAAACACTCATATCAACAGCTGATGTAGCAAATGAGCAGGAGTCAGTAAATAGGGCACAATGTTTTAAATTTTTGGGTGGACACACTGATGAAAACTTGAACTGGGAGAAGCACGTTACTGAGCTTCTTAAATAGCTAAGTTCAGCTACGTTATCTCTTCGCATAATTGCTGAGTTTAGAAAGACATGAATTAACCTCCTATATTTTGCGTATTTCCACTGAATAACGATTTATGGAATAATTTTCTTGTTTGTCTAACTACTTGGAAAGGAAGTGCTGTTAACACAAAAGCGAGCAGTAATAATAATACGTGGTGTTCACCTAGGAATGTGATGTAGGTGCCTCTTGAAGGAGCTACATATTTTAAATGCACCGTCACAATACATAAATTCCCTAACGAAACTCATCACAATTTAAGACCAACAGTGAGGTCCATACCTGCAACACTAGAGGAAAAAATTACCTTTATTACTTATTATTAAAGCTGTCAGCGACTCAGAAAGGAGTTCAGTAAGCAGCAATAAAAATCTTTCATTTTTGCCAATAACATAAAATGTTTGACAGGCAGTAGAGCAAATTTTAAATCTAAATTAAAAACATTTCTTCTGGACGACTTTTCTTCTCCATAGATGAATTTCTATTTAAAAACTGATAGCGTGTGTTAAACAATTGTTTTTAACTGTAGTTGGATGAGTATAACTAAAAAGTAATGTGTTCATTATAGTTAATACTAATCATGTATACATATCCAGTACACTAATTCGTTCTACATCATTTCGATAAAAAACATTTAACTAACTAACGAACAACAGGTATCTTATACACTCATCATTACTAGTAAATTATACATCTAATTACTGTTCGTGAATCAGTCTATCTATTACTGGAAACAATATCAAAATCCCTACAGTACTTCCTTAAATTAGCCTTCTCATACAGACACAAAAATGCGGTGGGGTCTTGAATTTACAATATATATGGATATACTGTAGATTAACGATCGTGAATCAGTCTATCTATTAGTGGAAACAATATCAAAATCCCTATAGTGGTTCCTCAAATTAGCGTTGACATACAGACAGAAAAATGGAGCGAGGTCTTGAATATACGATATATATAGTTATACTGTACATTAACGATCGATATAAAGCAGATTCACTTGCTACAAACAGATCTTACGAGAGTATGATATATTAAGGCGCGAACCAGAAGAGCGTGCAAGCAGCATTACTCGTGAACAACATCATTGAACTGACATTAATATCAAGACCAGCAACCAAAACTTCCCAGAAAGCAGTAAGTGCAGCTGGTATCACGTGTTAATTGTTAAAAAGTCCAGACTAACAGTTCTCAGAAAGGTTGCTTTTAGCTATCTCGTTGCAGCCAAACGTCCTGTAGGCCTGACGAGGAAATAATTGAAGTCACCTTATCCGCTACTAAGGTAAGGAGGTTTACCTCTTTCATAGCCATTTTCGCAGACTGATTTCTTAGATGGAGGTTCTGCAGCTGTAGCGAATGTCGTTCAAACAGCATAAAATAAGACACTATACTTGCAAGAGGAACTGAGGCAAAATAAAGTGATAGAAGCAACCACCACCGATAGAGGTCTGTACCTAAAGCCGTATAGTAATGGTATGGGCCTATGGTTGAAAAGAGTTGTAGGGGGGGGGGGGGGGGAAGTCAATTCCACTGGCAATTCTTCCCATACGAAAACATGAAAATGGTGATTTATACGCACGTATAAAAAGGCTAATGATCCCATATTTTCGTGAAGCATTCGTGCTAGATGAGTACCACATAAGATGTGGAAGGCAGGAGATGAGTGTGTAATAGTTAACTTTAATATTTCTAGAGGACAAGGAAGCACTATATATATACAAAAAAAGAATAAAACGAAAATCGTATAGTAATTTGATGTATTTGGAGACCTCAGATCACATATAGAAACAGGAAAATATGTTTCATTGAATCACATGCTCTTATATCACCAACACTAGTATTTTTTGTTGCTTGTAGTATTACTGCCTTCTTTGTTTGTTGTTAACACATGTCAGGCTCTCCTAGACTATTTTATTCAGTATAATACAAAATGTGCTTGTAGGAACATGTCAATTTTAGATATCCTAAGTTTTATGGAATTTTTCATTGGTTAATGGAAGATTATGCCAGTGATATAGATCAAGAAATAGACAAAAAAGAAGATGATTTTTCCGCGCTGATGTGAGCTGCGGTGAGCAGTGTAAGTATAATTCTGTGGTATCAAAATACTTTCTCAATTACTGCATACAAATCAGTAATGGACAGGCAGAGATACATAATTTTCTCAGTCTCGTTAACAAATGTGAGATTTGGCACGTAAAACGTTTCCATTTCAAGTCTTCAATTGTTGAAGTCTTTCTTGACACCTCTGTTATGAAGAGTTTTAACAATATTGCGTATTTTAACATGTTTGGAAAAATCCCTGTGCTAGTGACACATCACGTATATCACTAAGGACATTGGTTATTAAACTGAAACATCTTTCCGGAATACTGTGTGAAACACTATCAACACCATATGAGCTTTTGTTTTTTAGAATATTTATAATGCTATTATTATCAATACTTCTAGCTGTTTTAAGTTTTGTGGGATGACGTTTTTAATATATTCTCTTCCGTCTTCAACTGAACCACTTAATCTTATTTTTGCTGTTACATTTAGAAAGCGATTGTTAAAAGTAGTAGCAACTTGCAAGTTATCAGTCGCAATATAGTCATTTAATTTAATCGCCATGGTTACTTGCGCACTCACTGACTGTCTTGCCTCCCATTTGTCAATATAGTTTTCATGTTACTGTCTGCATTATTGATTTATGTCTGGACACACATTCTTATAACATTTTAATGATGTTCCTTATCCGTTTCCTTAACTGTGTGATCAGCGTCCCTGACTGCCATGCAGGAGGTCAGGTTCGATTCCCGGTCTGGTTGGAGGTTTTCTCCACTTGTGGGCAGAGTGATGTTATATCCTCATCATGATTCCACCATCACCGACAGGCAAATCACCCAATGTGGCGTTAGCTGAAAAGACTTGTGACTCGTCGGCCAAACTTCCACAAGTGGGCAATCCCGATCATCAGTACCATACGATAATTTCATGATAGTGACTTTCCTTAACATGCCACAATATTTTTCGTATAATCAAATAATGTCAGATCCTCACTGATTCTGGCTTTTATATAGATTTTCCTCATCCTCTTACTTAAGATATCCATTCCTTAGTTATCCATGGCTTCTTGTTTTTTAATCCTTATCACACGAGGTGGATTACACGAAACTTTTCGAACTGGCTCTCCAAGATCTGTTCTGGCAGCATGCTTCTATACCCCGTTATCCTCCTTAAATCACCAACCCTAGATTTTTTTGTTGCTTATATTATTACTGCCTTCTTTGTTTGTTGTTACACATGTTGGGCTCTCCTGTACTGTTTTATTCAGTATAGTACAAAATGTGCTTGCAAGAACGTGTCATTTTTAGATATCCTAAGTTTGATGGAATTTTTCATTCGTTACTGGGAGATAGATATAGATCAAGAAATAGACGAAAAATAAGATGATTTTACAATAGCTAGTGATCACAACTCTGCTAGCAAACATGAGTATCATTCAGAGGAAGCACTTCAGGGCAGTTGTGATGGGGACCTATCTGTTTCTGAAATAAAATATTTAAAGGTTTTTTTAATGAAATGTGTTCTGAGTGGTGGAATAGAAAGTTGTAGATCACAGGACTGAATGCTAATTGTGCAGCCCATATTTTTTACATGTCGAGTGAAATTTTTATGTGCATGTTTAAACCATGGAATTTTGTTTTATGTGAAAATGTTCTTGCTACAGAAGTACTACAATTTTTCTGATTGTAAAATCCACTTCAATAACAGTTCGCTTACGTCTGCTATTTAAAAATCTGCAGGGTATTTTGGGCAATAAATCAACAATGTGTATTAAAAAAACACAAATAATTGTAAAAATACAGTTAACATAATTTCAATTAAAAATTTCAATTGATTTACTCCTTAAATCTCGGTTTAAACATAAGGGTCTCAGAGACCCCAGCTCTTAGTATATGTTACAGAAAATTTACCTCGTGAGTTAAGGGTTAATGGATCTTCTGGGTACTTTCTTGGGAAAGAAATTTTAAAATATTGACACAGATTTGCTATGGAATAAATTGAATTTGATGTTAGCATCTATTTCATGTATATCTTATTCCACACCACCTTTTCTAACTTGGTCTTAAAGCATTGTAACCTGTCCTCATTAATTAGCCTTACTGTTTTGTGTGAATCAGTCTCAGGGGTGTAAGATGCCATATTATTATTTCTATTAATTGTGAATCATAATGTGATAGTCCATGAACAATTGAGTAAACATTAATTCTTTCTGCCTGAGCACTGTCTATAAAAATGCTGTCAGTCAGTCTGCTACTACCTTGCTGCACACACGTTGAAAAACTGATTACTAAAATTACTTTGATACACCAAAATAATGATTCTAGTTCATCTTTTTCAGTCTGTATCTTTTAAGGAATCTACATTTAAATCTCCACGGACTAGTTTCTTCTTGTAGTTTCTCAATACATCTAGATTTCTCATAAATAACTGAAAGTCCCCTACTGTAGATTGTTACATTTATTAGAGAAGTTTTCTGCAGTAACAACTCACGTGCTTACGGGTTCTGATCAACACAAAAGCCATTCGTTTCAATATTTTTGATTTCGTGTCCTACTTTTACATATATTGCAACTCCTTTTTCTTTGCTAACTCTGCACGAAAATGATATTAGTCTGTAATCCATGATATTTAAGTTATTCATCCCTGTGATTAAGTTGGCTACAGAGAGGCACAGAACATCTATCAGAATTTTTTATATCCTGTGGGCGTACAAGAAGCTCATCTATTTTGTCTTTCAGCCATCTACTGTTCTGATGAAAGATATTAATGTTACTTTTCTACAGACTGCTACATCTGTTTTGCTCCAGTTTATTTCAATACTTCCTGTCTGTAACCTAAATCTGAACTGAAACATCTGCCCCTTTGACTCTAGTAACCACAGGGATTTTGTCTTGTGTGCTCGTGGCCCCCTTACACTTTCTGCAAGATGCTCAACTAATCTTACCTTGACATTTGGGGTAACATGATGTGGCAATGATGGAAGCTATGGGCTAGTCAGCTACAAAGTAAGTTATTTCTAGAAAGAAAAGCAGTAAAGTATACAGACACTGAAACTCAAGAGAGCAGAAGAATCTGATCAGAATCTACACATCCATTTATGTTTTATACGCATGTTATAAATTAAAGTCCCCTGACATGTTTCTCTATCCATATGTGAGGGCTAATCTCAGGAACTACTGTAGGAATTTTAATATAGTTGTTAGTAACAGACAGAATGATTAATTAGGAAGGTTTGTGTAAGTAATTGATCAATATTTTGTGCAAATTGGTTGTGCTATGATGAATTAAAGTCCCTTGCCGCGTTTTTCAGTCTGTATGTGAAGGCTAATCCCAGAAGCTACTAGGGTTTTGGAATGTGTTTTCACTAGTAAATATACTGGTTGGCATGAAATATTTGTGTATATAATTTATTACCACTATGGCAGTCAAATCGTCTGGCCATATGTAATTAGTGGTACCCACGCATAGGTGAGGCTGTTTACTAGTACTTGAATTTCCAAGTATACAGTATTGTGTTCTTTGCAGGCTGTGCTAAAAGTGTTTATAACTCTCTATCTGAGCTTTACACGCTTCTGAAGTTTAGTTCGAGGACTGCGGAACTGTTAAACCCTGAAAAGTGTACTTCAAATCACAAATTATTTGTTAAACTACACTCCTGGAAATTGAAATAAGAACACCGTGAATTCATTGTCCCAGGAAGGGGAAACTTTATTGACACATTCCTGGGGTCAGATACATCACATGATCACACTGACAGAACCACAGGCACATAGACACAGGCAACAGAGAATGCACAATGTCGGCACTAGTACAGTGTATATCCACCTTTCGCAGCAATGCAGGCTGCTATTCTCCCATGCAGACGATCGTAGAGATGCTGGATGTAGTCCTGTGGAACGGCTTGCCATGCCATTTCCACCTGGCGCCTCAGTTGGACCAGCGTTCGTGCTGGACGTGCAGACCGCGTGAGACGACGCTTCATCCAGTCCCAAACATGCTCAATGGGGGACAGATCCGGAGATCTTGCTGGCCAGGGTAGTTGACTTACACCTTCTAGAGCACGTTGGGTGGCACGGGATACATGCGGACGTGCATTATCCTGTTGGAACAGCAAGTTCCCTTGCCGGTCTAGGAATGGTAGAACGATGGGTTCGATGACGGTTTGGATGTATCGTGCACTATTCAGTGTCCCCTCGACGATCACCAGTGGTGTACGGCCAGTGTAGGAGGTCGCTCCCCACACCATGATGCCGGGTGTTGGCCCTGTGTGCCTCGGTCGTATGCAGTCCTGATTGTGGCGCTCACCTGCACGGCGCCAAACACGCATACGACCATCATTGGCACCAAGGCAGAAGCGACTCTCATCGCTGAAGACGACACGTCTCCATTCGTCCCTCCATTCACGCCTGTCGCGACACCACTGGAGGCGGACTGCACGATGTTGGGGCGTGAGCGGAAGACGGCCTAACGGTGTGCGGGACCGTAGCCCAGCTTCATGGAGACGGTTGCGAATGGTCCTCGCCGATACCCCAGGAGCAACAGTGTCCCTAATTTGCTGGGAAGTGGCGGTGCGGTCCCCTACGGCACTGCGTAGGATCCTACGGTCTTGGCGTGCATCCGTGCGTCGCTGCGGTCCGGTCCCAGGTCAACGGGCACGTGCACCTTCCGCCGACCACTGGCGACACATCGATGTACTGTGGAGACCTCACGCCCCACGTGTTGAGCAATTCGGCGGTACGTCCACCCGGCCTCCCGCATGCCCACTATACGCCCTCGCTCAAAGTCCGTCAACTGCACATACGGTTCACGTCCACGCTGTCGCGGCATGCTACCAGTGTTAAAGACTGCGATGGAGCTCCGTATGCCACGGCAAACTGGCTGACACTGACGGCGGCGGTGCACAAATGCTGCGCAGCTAGCGCCATTCGACGGCCAACACCGCGGTTCCTGGTGTGTCCGCTGTGCCGTGCGTGTGATCATTGCTTGTACAGCCCTCTCGCAGTGTCCGGAGCAAGTATGGTGGGTCTGACACACCGGTGTCAATGTGTTCTTTTTTCCATTTCCAGGAGTGTATTTAGTAGCCCATTACATCAGCCCGCGTTCTGTACTTTACGTGTACTTGAGATTTCAGTGAACATCTTAAATGCAATGTAATAAATATGTTACCGACGTTGGTATAGATTTTGTTTTACTGGCAGCAGTATGAGGTGAATGTGTGCTGACCTGTGCTGATGCAAAGCTTTACGGTAATGTGATACTGCTACCTTGATGAAATTGTCGATTTTTCGAAGACACTGGAAGGACATCTAAGCCACCTGATACCTGCATTGAAGTGGTGTGCAAACCGCAGTCCTCTACCTGAACCCAAAAAAGTGCCTCTTCACCTTCCGAGAGACAAAAATCTTGAGAAATCTAGTGAATGGCAATGGATTCCGTGCCTATACCCTATTCAGTCCCGAAGATAAACAAAGAATAGAAAAATGTTTCTTTTGTGTGTCCTCGGAGTCTTTCGCAACGGCATACATGAGCAAAAAGTTCTCGGTTTTCCAGCCGCGTCAGTTCGAATAAAATCCTTGAGCTTTCGACGGCCATCTCCGCCATCGTCGTCAGGAGTTCACTGACTGCCGGGGCTACTACGGTTTCTCGCTTATATAGGCATGATGACATCAGCAGCAGCCAATCAGATCGACCCAATGTGGCGCGCGCTCGCGCTCGTGTAAGTCAACCCGGGCAGCTAGCGGAGCCAGGCATCTCCAGCGGTAATTCGAAAGGATACCGCCCTTCGATTGTGCCATTACAGCGCTAATCGAAGCGTTAGGGTTTCAGGTGCCAGCCAGCCAGCCAGCCAGCCAGCTGAGCAGCAGCGGTCCAGCCGAGCAGCAGCGGTCCCAGCCAGCAGCATCGGTCCAGCCAGCAGCAGCGGTCCAGCCAGCCAGCCAGCCCCTCCAGCAGCAGCAGCAGCGGCAGCAGTGGCCCCGGCCCCGTCCGCGGCAGCAGCAGCACGTCAGTCCTCGTCCGTCCCCGGTTTTTTTCTCTCCTTTTCGTCCTGTGCTGTTTTAGTTCATCCCTGTCGTCATGTCAGCCCCCACCACCACTGCCACTACTACCACCACTGCCATAGTGTATACTTCGCCCTCCGCCACCACTACCACCATTACATGGTGTGCCCAGTCACCCCCCCCCCCTCTTTCCATCCCTCCTCTTCTAACTCTCCCTTCGCCCTCGCTCTTTGTCGCCCCCTCCCAGCTTCTTCCTCCCGCTCCTCTCCTTCTGATCCTTTACCCCCACTCCCCCAGCCTATCACTGCAGCTCCAGCTAGGGTGGTGGCCCGTTGGGCCACTGGCCATGCCCAGCTCTCCCCATCGCCTTCGCCATCACCGCCACCACCATCGCCGTCGCCGTCGCCGTCGCCGTCGCCTTCACCATCGCCATCTCCGGCGCCGACTACTGCGTCCACGCCGGGACCTGCCACTTCCCGCCACCTCCCTATAGCTCCCGTCCTTCGTGTCACCACCCACCGTTCTGCCGCCGTTAAACGCCCTAGTGGTACCACCACCTCACCCGCTCCCAAAAAGGCCCCACCCCGTCCTCCTTCCCCCCCCCAGGAAGCCACGGATGTCTCCCCACCTGGCCCTGCTCCCTCCGCATCCTCCTCCTCCTCCCCCCCTCTTTATACAAATACCTCCTCTCCCATCCCGATCCTTCCCTTCTCGAGGCCCGGAACCTCTCCCTCCTCCTCCGCCAACAGTTCCCCGGTGCCTCCATCTCACTCCTCACTCCCAGATGGGATTCAGTTCTCATCTCCTCCCCCAGCCCCACCCTCCATACTGACATCCTCTCCCGCCCCCCCATCACCCGGTTTGGCCCCAACACCTCCCTCACCCCTGCTCCTTCTCCATCTCCTACCCACCAACCACAACCCCCGTGTCGCCCACCGACGATCACAGAGGAGGAGGTGTTGGCGAAGCTCAAGGCGCATCCCTCGCTGGAGGTGCGGGCGGTCTGCTGCAATTTTAACTCGGCCGGCCCCACCCACCTTATGCGGGTTTTTCCTCGAGGACGCCCCCTCCATTGACCGTCTCCTGACGGGGAGTGCCCTCCTCTTCAACCAGCGATATAAGGTATACCCCTCCCGTTCCCCTCCTCAATCCCTTCCCTGCCAGAGGTGTCTGCACTACAATGCGCACCCAACAGCTGAGTGCCGCGAGGCCCCCACCTGCCCGCATTGTAGGCAAGCACACTTCCTCCGGCAGTGCCCTAACCTTCAATCCCCTCCCTCCTGTAATACCTGCAATCTCCCCCATCCCACCTACTCCCAAAAGTGTAAAGCCCGACCCCCTCCGACCACTCCTGAACTCACCATCCCTGTCCGTCCTCTGGATGCCACAACCCCTCCTGGCAATTCCCTTCGTCTCCCCCCCCCCCCAACGCTGAGGACATCATCAGGTTCCTCACCATTGTCCTGCAAAACGTCCACTCTTTCCAGCGCCCTCACACCCTCTAACAGGTCTCCCTCGCCACCCGTTCCGTCTTCCACCTAAAAATGTATGCCACCTACTCCCGCAACCAGGCCCATTTCACCTTCTCCCATCTCGACACCCTCATCTAAATCCCTGTCATGGTGCGACAGCACCATATCCTGTTCAACAACATCTGTTCCCTTCCCACCAACAACAACCTCTTCATGCACACCCTTGCAACCCACCGCGTGGGTGCCTTCCTCCTCAATGAAACCTTCCTCCAATCCCACCACATCATCCACACTTCGCCCTACCTTCTCCACCGCTCCGATAATCCCCTCCCAAATGCGCGTGGCGGAGTTGCCATTGGTCACCACCGCCAGATCCCGGTTCGGCTCCAACCTCTCCTTCCCGACCCCATCGAACACCTGATCCTTAGTCTCTTCTTCCCCGGCCTTATCGTCACCTGCACCACCATCTATGTCCGCCCTAATGCCCCTATTCCTTTCGACTTCCTCTCCCACATTGATCGTACCTTCTCCTCCTACGTGATCGCCGCCAACCTCAACATCCATGGTCGTTCCGCCACCCAGTTACAGCGGTGGCATCGGTTCCTCTCCACCCTCCAAGGCAACCTCGTCCCCCATTCCCCAGCACACCTGCCCCGAGTCCAACTCCACTCCCGATGTCATCCTCTCCTCCCCCAACCTCCTTGGCCACATAGCGGTGGATGTCCTGGACCCCATTGGTAATGACCATCTCCCTGTCCTCCTTACCGTTTCAGATGGTCGTCGCCCCCACCCCGACCCTCGTAATGACCCTCCCCCAAAGTATGTCCATGACTATTCCTGTGCTGACTGGAATGCCTACTGGGATACCCTCTCCACCCAGGTCGAAAGCCACCCCTTCACCTACCACCACCCTGATGATGTTACCCATGCCGCCTCCTTTCTCCAGCAGACCTTGTCTGAGGCCGTCGATTACAGCATCCCTACTATTGCCATCCACCCCCACCATCCTACCTTACCCCCACAGGCCGTCCTCCACCTCTGTGAATCCCGCCGTCTCTACCGTGCCTTCCTCCACATGTGTGACCCAGACACACTATGATGCCACCGGCAACTCCGGTGACACATCCGAAACTTGCTCGCGGCTAAGAAACGCCAGGACTGGTGACAGACATGCACCTGTTTAAATGCTACCCTACCTATAAACTCGACCAAGTTCTGGTCAGCCTTCCGTCGCCTTACCGGAACTAAACCCTCCCCCTACTATCCTCTTCTCCATGATTATCACCCGTTCCCTGACACCCTTAGTAAGGCCAATCACTTTGCCTCCTACCTTTCCGATGTCTTTTCCATCCCCAACGATCCCCAGTTCGATTACTCCCTCTTCCCAGATGTCTGTGATCGAACTGACACATCTGTCCCTCCCCTCGCACCTGGTTTCCAGTACTTGGACAACATTGCACACACGGAACTCAATGCCCCTATCACTACACAGGATCTCATTGCTACACTCCGCACAAAACGCAACACTGCTCCTGGTCACGATTGTGTCACCTACCGCCACCTTTGTGAAGCTCCTGTCTCTTTCCTCTCCACCCTGGCCAGGCTCTACAATGTAGTCCTGTCCACCGGCTACTACCCCGACCTGTGGAAAACCTCCCATATCCTGATGTTCCATAAACCCGGTAAACCGCTGTCCGCCGTTTCCTCCTACCGTCCCATCAGCCTTACCTCGGTCTTCAGCAAGGTCCTGAAATCCATCCTCAACCGACGCATCCACCAGCATCTCCACCAGCACCACCTCCTTCCTGTTACCCAGTGTGGCTTTCGGGCATCCTGCTCTACCGATGATCTTCTCCTCCACCTCACTCATCTCCTTTCTGAACAGCTTAATTCCCGTTGCTTCGCAATCATCCTCTCCCTGCTTGAA
Organism: Schistocerca cancellata; assembly: GCF_023864275.1. Lineage (NCBI taxonomy): Eukaryota > Metazoa > Arthropoda > Insecta > Orthoptera > Acrididae > Schistocerca > Schistocerca cancellata. Next base: position 301,290,379 of record NC_064629.1, read on the forward strand.
CGTGCCTATGACTGCGTATGGCATTCCGGTCTCCTCTTCATGCTCCAAACCTTCGCCCTTCCCATTAACTACATCCGTCTGATTGGCTCCTTTCTCTCCCACCCGTCCTTCCTACATCACCATCCGTAACACGGATTCCTAATACCTTTTTTCCCTCCACCGGTGTGCCCCGAGGCCCTGTCCTCTCCCCCCTTCTGTACCTGTACCTTTTGTATACGGCGGACATGCCGCCACTGTCACCCCCTGTCCACCTTCTCCAGTTTGCTGATGACACCGCCTTCCTTGCCCTCGCCCCCAACCTGCAGCGTTCCCAACACCTTCTCCAATCCCATCTTGACCGGTTCACCGCTTGGTGCAACCAGTGGTTGCTCAAGGTCAATCCCTCCAAAACCCAGGCGATCATTGTAGGCAAAACCACACCTTCCTTCCGCCTCCTTTATTTCTATCTCACCATCTATGGCCGTCCTATCGCCCTCTCCCCCACCCTTACGTACCTTGGCGTCAACCTCGGCCGTTGCCTCTCCTGGACCCCCCATCTCCGGACAATCCAAGCCAAGGCATGCTCCCGACTCCGTCTCCTCAAGCTCCTTTCCGGCCGTACGTAGGGTCTGGACCCCTCCACCATCCTCCACACCTATAAATCCCTCATCCGCCCTATCCTCTGTTACACCTATCCTGCCTGGATCTCCGCTCCCCTACCTTTTACAAGTCCCTTCAGATCCTTGAACGCCATGCTCTCCACCTTGCCTATCGCATCCGTCTCCCCTCCCCCACGTGGATCCTGTATGACCTCATTCCGTTCCCCCACCTCCTCCTTTTCCTTGAAAGGATATGGATCCTCTACACCTCCCATAAACTCGATCCTCCTCACCCACTTGTCTCCCCCATCCTCTCCCACCCCCGCTCGCTGCTGCGCCTGTATTCCCATGTCCCACCTGCTCTCCATCTCTCCACCCACCTTACCCTCTCCCAAGGTGACTTCCGCCAGCTCCCCCTCCCTGATGATGCCCACCTACCCGCCATCTACCCCTCCTACCAACTTTGATCTTCCCTCCCGCTTTCTGTGTTTGCTCCTTTGGGCGCCCTCCCTCCCATCTCTCCCTCTTCCCTCCCTCCTCCATTTCTCCCCATTCCTCCCCCGGGCTTCCCCTCCCCTGTCTCTCTACTCCTCCTCCCATTTCCTCAGCCATTGGCATCTTTGTTCTCCCCTCTCCCCCCCCCTCACCCTTCTTCCCCTCTTGGCAGGTCCCCTGACTCGCGCACGCTACGTGGACATTCGCGTGCCTGAGATCATCGCCATCAGTGTCTCGTGTGTGCCGTCGTGTTTAGTGTTCAGTGTTCACCGTTCACCTGTGCCATCGACATCTTCAGTGTTTGTGCGTCGTGTCAACAGTTTGTAGTGTGGATTATCGCCGAGTGTGAACGCCTCCGTGTTTGTCTTTATGTGTCGACTGTTTTATTACCCACCGTTATGTAACTTATGTGTATTCTTTCTGTTGTTTCTTTGTCTATTCTATGGCTGATGAGCAGCGTAACATGCTGCTGACAGCCTGCCTGTTGTACGGGTTTAAAAATAACAATAAAATAAAAAGAGCTTGCGGAGCTCTTGCCCGTGGCAGCACCGGTGACGTCAGGTGGCGCCAGGGGTAGGCGCCACGTTTGAAACTGCCGCTCCCGCATCGTGCCTCTGTCTTTGCTTTCTTTCGATGTCCAACGCCCGCCCCCCATGCCCTGATGAGTGTGTATCCCTGGCCTCTGTTGAAATTGTTGTTGTTTAAACGAAACTCGGCCGCTTCCTTTATAACGGAATCCCAATATGTAGACGCATGAGCCAACACTTTTGTATTTTTGAACTGTATTTTATGGCCGTTTTCTAGACAATGCTCCTCTATGGCCGACTTGTTAAGCTCCCTTTGTTTTATACGGCACTTGTGCTCAGTACAAAGCTCCGCAATCGTGCGAATTGTTTGTCCAATATACATGCTGCCATATTCACAGGGTACGAGGTGCATTCAAGTTCTAAGGCCTCCAATTTTTTTTCTAATTAACTGCTCACCCGAAATCGATGAAACTGGCGTTACTTCTCGACGTAATCGCCCTGCAGACGTACACATTTTTCACAACGCTGACGCCATGATTCCATGGCAGCGGCGAAGGCATCTTTAGGAGTCTGTTTTGACCACTGGAAAATCACTGAGGCAATAGCAGCACGGCTGGTGAATGTGCGGCCACGGAGAGTGTCTTTCATTGTTGGAAAAAGTCAAAAGTCACTAGGAGCCAGATCACGTGAGTAGGGAGCATGAGGAATCACTTCAAAGTTGTTATCACGAAGAAACTGTTGCGTAACGTTAGCTCGATGTGCGGGTGCGTTGTCTTGGTGAAACAGCTCACGCGCAGCCCTTCCCGGACGTTTTTGTTGCAGTGCAGGAAGGAATTTGTTCTTCAAAACATTTTCGCAGGATGCACCTGTTACCGTAGTGCACTTTGGAACGCAATGGGTAAGGATTACGCCCTCGCTGTCCCAGAACATGGACACCATCATTTTTTCAGCACTGGCGGTTACCCGAAATTTTTTTGGTGGCGGCGAATCTGTGTGCTTCCATTGAGCTGACTGGCGCTTTGTTTCTGGATTGAAAAATGGCATCCACGTCTCATCCATTGTCACAACCGACGAAAAGAAAGTCCCATTCATGCTGTCGTTGCGCGTCAACATTGCATGGCAACATGCCACACGGGCAGCCGTGTGGTCGTCCGTCAGCATTCGTGGCACCCACCTGGATGACACTTTTCGCATTTTCAGGTCGTCATGCAGGATTGTGTACACAGAACCCACAGAAATGCCAACTCTGGAGGTGATCTGTTCAACAGTCATTCGGCGATCCCCCAAAACAATTCTCTCCACTTTCTCGATCATGTCGTCAGACCGGCTTGTGCGAGCCCGAGGTTGTTTCGGTTTGTTGTCACACGATGTTGTGCCTCCATTAAACTGTCGCACCCACGAACGCACTTTTGACACATCCATAACTCCATCACCACATGTCTCCTTCAACTGTCGATGAATTTCAATTGGTCTCACACCACGCAAATTCAGAAAACGAATGATTGCACGCTGTTCAAGTAACGAAAACGTCGCCATTTTAAGTATTTAAAACAGTTCTCATTCTCGCCACTGGCGGTAAAATTCCATCTGCCGTACCGTGCTGCCATCTCTGGGACGTATTGACAATGAACGCGGCCTCATTTTAAAGCAATGCGCATGTCTCTATCTCTTTCCAGTCCGGAGAAAAAAAATCGGAGGCCTTAGAACTTGAATGCACCTCGTACACCATACACACCGGACACCCGAAGAGCAATGTCGTCTTTCACAGGGCGCAACATATCTCGTATCCTGGGGGCGGGCCGGAACACTGCCCATGTTTCTGCAGCAGACGTTCTAACTTACTGCTAGTTGCTCCACAGGATGGCAGGAATACAGTCCGTTTGGCCTCTTCTTCTGATTCACCAGGTGTCTTTCGTAGGCGGCCCTTGAAAGCGTTTGCGATGTCTCTTTTGCTGTATCCATTTTGGGTCGATCTGATTGGCTGCTGATGATGTCATCATGCCCTTATAAGCGAGAAACCGTAGCAGCCCCGACAGTCAGGGAACTCTTAACGACGATGGCGGAGATGGCCATTGAAAGCGCGAGGATTTTATTCGAATTGACGCGGCTGGAAAACCAAGAACGTTTTATTCAAATGTTTCTGTTGCTTTTCTTGGTGCAGTTGATCTCAAAGTAGCACGCAAAAAACAAATTTTGAAATTTTATTTTATATAATGTTTGAATAATTGAATGTACACATATGTGTACATTGGGTCTTAACAGAGAAAAAAATGCAGATCTTCTAGTATTTTCATATTTTTATTTACAATGAAAAATATACACATTACTTCTCGTTTTTATGTACACATTACATTTTAGGAACACATTACTTCTTATGTTTATGGAATTTACGGAAACAATTGTTTTTTAATACGCACAAACTAACTTTGCACTTTTTACACGTTATGTGAGAACCTGACTTGCACCCTGGCAACCGACACCTTGAGGCAAAACTACTCTCAATATATTCAGTAAGGTGGTCAACCCTGTCTCATTTGCTTGCTCTAGTTGGCTTTGGTACAATTCGTCCTCGTTTTGTGGGCTGTTGCTGCTCATCTTCATCATAATTGCTGACATACTCCTGTATCACACTCGGAGAAATTTCTTTCGATAGTTCCAGTGAGACTACAATTTTTGAAGACTTCACCAAGTCGTGGGTCAAGTGAATCCTGAAGTTAACGAGAGACATTCACTTTTGTTTTGATATCCCTTCTTTTCGGCAACATCTTTTGTACATAATCCATAAATTAATTATGGCTAAATCAGTGAAGTGGCTGAATACTCTGACAGTCCACTTTTTTGTCCTGATGTTTGACCTATAGTGTGTCATGTATCTATCACAAAGATCAATGCCACCCATATTGCGATTATAACTTTTGATGATGGCTGGTTGTTTGACACTAACCTTTGTTTTTTCTGCGTTACACCATCGTTTGCAGGTACACTCTGGCTCGCTCCCTATGCACGAGGATAACAAAGTGACGGATTTATTGTCCTTCCATTTGAGGGCACAAACTTCCTGGTCTTCCAGTACGTACTCATCCCATTGACCCGGCTGTAGCTCCTGATCTCTCTTGAACTTAGAAGCTACTTCTTTTATTCTATTGGCCATCACAGTTCCTGTCTGAAATATATTCCTGTCTAGTAAAATCTGAACAGACTTTGAACTGGTGAAAAATCTGTAGCTGTAAGTTACATGATTGTAATAATTGGGTACAGTTCTAGCCAGTAGTTTGAGTATACCCACTCTCAGGCCATGTTCTTTTTGATCGCTTTCAGGAATTGTTCCTTTGTCAGTGTATATAGAAAAATCAAGGACAAGTCCATCTGATGACGCCAAAATAAATTTTTTGAGGCTAAGTGGATTAGGCTTGGAAGGTACATATGTCCGCATATTACACCTCCCCGCAAATGGAATCATCTGTTCATCCACAGATAGGTGCTGAGACCTGGGCAAACTAATACATTTATTTCTAAAGCATCAATTACCGGTCTAAGCTTCCAGAGTTTATCATTTGCGTCATGATCTTCAAAATTATTTACAAAATGCAGATTATTCCGTAATTGGTAGTATCTATCTCTTGTCATGGTTGATGATACAAGTGGAACATCAAGTTGCATATTCCAGTACAGTCTTGCCTGGGGCAATTTCAATGTACCCATCAATATCCCAATACCGACAAGGGATAAAATTTCATCAGTATTTGCATCAAGATTTTTGAGTTCTTTTGGCAAGGATATAAATTAGTTTGTCCTGCAACATTTTTCCGGAAATGTTTATCGAAGTACTCGAAAAAAACATGTCAAGGATTTCTCAGTTCACCATCTGTCTGTTCTTCAAAGTTGTCGTCAGAAGGTTGTCGATTACACATCCTGCAAACAAATACACTCCTGGAAATGGAAAAAAGAACACATTGACACCGGTGTGTCAGACCCACCATACTTGCTCCGGACACTGCGAGAGGGCTGTACAAGCAATGATCACACGCACGGCACAGCGGACACACCAGGAACCGCGGTGTTGGCCGTCGAATGGCGCTAGCTGCGCAGCATTTGTGCACCGCCGCCGTCAGTGTCAGCCAGTTTGCCGTGGCATACGGAGCTCCATCGCAGTCTTTAACACTGGTAGCATGCCGCGACAGTGTGGACGTGAACCGTATGTGCAGTTGACGGACTTTGAGCGAGGGCGTATAGTGGGCATGCGGGAGGCCGGGTGGACGTACCGCCGAATTGCTCAACACGTGGGGCGTGAGGTCTCCACAGTACATCGATGTTGTCGCCAGTGATCGGCGGAAGGTGTACGTGCCCGTCGACCTGGGACCGGACCACAGTGACGCACGGATGCATGCCAAGACCGTAGGATCCTACGCAGTGCCGTAGGGGACCGCACCGCCACTTCCCAGCAAATTAGGTACACTGTTGCTCCTGGGGTATTGGCGAGGAACATTCGCAACCGTCTCCATGAAGCTGGGCTACGGTCCCGCACACCGTGAGGCCGTCTTCCGCTCACGCCCCAACATCGTGCAGCCCGCCTCCAGTGGTGTCGCGACAGGCGTGAATGGAGGGACGAATGGAGACGTGTCGTCTTCAGCGATGAGAGTCGCTTCTGCCTTGGTGCCAATGATGGTCGTATGCGTGTTTGGCGCCGTGCAGGTGAGCGCCACAATCAGGACTGCATACGACCGAGGCACACAGGGCTAACACCCGGCATCATGGTGTGGGGAGCGATCTCCTACACTGGCCGTACACCACTGGTGATCGTCGAGGTGACACTGAATAGTGCACGGTATATCCAAACCGTCATCGAACCCATCGTTCTACCATTCCTAGACCGGCAAGGGAACTTGCTGTTCCAACAGGACAACGCACGTCCACATGTATCCCGTGCCACCCAACGTGCTCTAGAAGGTGTAAGTCAACTACCCTGGCCAGCAAGATCTCCGGATCTGTCCAACATTGAGCATGTTTGGGACTGGATGAAGCGTCGTCTCACGCGGTCTGCACGTCCAGCACGAATGCTGGTCCAACTGAGGCGCCAGGTGGAAATGGCATGGCAAGCCGTTCCACAGGACTACATCCAGCATCTCTACAATCGTCTCCATGGGAGAATAGCAGCCTGCATTGCAGCGAAAGGTGGATATACACTGTACTAGTGCCGACATTGTGCATGCTCTGTTGCCTGTGTCTATGTGCCTGTGGTTCTGTCAGTGTGATCATGTGATGTATCTGACCCCAGGAATATGTCAATAAAGTTTCCCCTTCCTGGGACAATGAATTCACGGTGTTCTTATTTCAATTTCCAGGAGTGTATTACCACTGAAAAACACTGATCTCAATCGTGTCAGATGACACACAGAACTACACCAATGTATTGCTTACTTAGATAACCTCCATCTTACAAGACGACAGTGAGAAAACGAAGCTGATGTTCCAGGATTGTGTCCGTCATTTTCAGACGCAAGTGGCTGAGGAGTAACATCCTCATTGCATGCTTCAATTTCAAGCACACCAATTCGTTCAGGTGGAGTCGGAAGTTCATCTACAGAATCCTCATCTTCGACTGACAAGGAACTCAAGTCACTCGTCTCGAGTAGTTTTATAATTTCATCGTCTGTCAGAGCTGGAAGCGAAAATTAAATAAAGTGAAGGTAACTGTTGAAGTAACTCAATAAAGAAATGAAAGTGAACCTAATAACAAAATTAAAAATCTTATGAGAATTTACTAAGGACAGAATCCAGGACCTACATTTCACCAAACCAACATGCTACATTACTATGAAAAGGTCATCTACGTATTCTTGGCAAAAGCATTGTCTGGAATTTAATTCCTCAATGAGGTCGTTCACCACTAGATTCCACAATAAAGGGGACAAAACTTCTCCTTGTGGACAACGTCTAGTGGTGTTAATTACCGTCTTTTCATTCATCATGGTAGCCTCTACCGTCCTTCCTCAAACCATGGCCCTGGTCCACCTACATATAGTGGCCCCTAGGTCATGCACCTCTGCAGGCCTAACCATGGAATCGAAGGTTATGTTACTAAAGGCCCCTCGATGTCCAGGAAAACACAGAGGGCTATTTTTCGGAGGTGAAGTGCTTTCTCCACCCTCCCAAAGAGTTGATGGAGAGCTATCTCACATGATTTGCCTGGTTTATATGCGCGTTGGTTTGAATTCAGAGGAACCCTAATTAGCCTCCTCTCTCCATCATGTACATTAACCAGTTTTTCCAATGTTTTAAGAATGAAGAAGGACAGACTGATTGGTCTCATATCCTTGGCCTTGGTATGATCAATTCTCCATGGATTTAGAATAAAAACAACCTTCACCGCCCTCCAGGCATTGGAAATGATTCCTGCTGCTAGGCTAACCCTGAATAACCTACATAGGCCTCTTATGAGATTCTGGCCTGCCTGTTGCAGGAGAGCTGGGAAGATTCCATCTGGGCCAGGTGACTTGAACGGTTGGAATATTCCCACCGCCCATTGGATATTATTGAAGTCGACACACTCCTTGGCCGATTCCCAGTCCTCTGTTCGATTGCCTGAGAATCATTGTCTCTCAGGGATCGCACTCTCGTCTATGTTATCCGCCAGAGCACATTGAGGAAAGTGAGTTTTGAGGAGCAGTTCCATAGTCTCATGTGCTGTCTTTGTATATTCCCCATCCTCCTTTCTCAACGTACCTCCTGGATTAATTGGTACTCTAGCGAGGATTTTGTGAAGTCTGGCTTGGGCAGCCGTACCCTCCACTTCCTCACAGAATGCCTTACAGGATGCCTCCTTCGCCTTTCTAACTGCAAGGTTGTAGTTGACAAGGGCCTCACGATATTTAGCCCATTGTCCTTTACGTCTCGCAATGTTAAACAGTCTTCGTACCTGTTTTCTTTGCATTTCCAAGTTATTGCTCCATCAAGGCACACTCCTATTTGTGCACTTCTTGGTGATTGCGCAGTTTTCCTGGCATGAGGTCACTATGGCAGAGATGACAGCCTCTGCTACTTTCTGAAACTCAACTGGTTTCCTTATTGAGGTTTTAATTTCCGATAAGCTTAAGTCAAGGTCCCTCCTATATGTCTCCCAGTCTGTTTTCCTGGGATTCCTATAGGCCGTGGTCTGTCTGATTCCCATTTCAACCTTGAATTTAATATACATGTAGTCTGTTGAGGATGGCCTTAACGCCACATGCCATTATTTGACATAGCTACCCATTATCACGGAACCAAAGGTTATGTCAATTATTTCTTCCTTTCTGCTATTCCTGAATGTAGGTTCATCACCCCTATTCAGGACCTCCAAGTTGTTCGACAAGAGAAATTCAAGAAGGTACTCACCTCTACTGTTGGTGTCCGTGCTGTCCCACACTAGGTTGTTGGCATTTGCATCACATCCAACCAACAGCTGGTCGCCTTGCCTATGGCAAGCTTCTGTCAGTCTCCTCACCTCCAAAGGAGGAGGAGAGCTGTCTTCGTAAGGAAGGTATCCTGAGGACAAAACAATTTCCCTCGTGATACCTTCCTCACGTTGCTGCATGCTGATGGTCACCAGGTCCCTGTAGCAGAAATCCATCATTGACATGAAAGAAATTCCATTTCTCACATAGACGCATGTTTTGGATTTTCTTAGATTCCTAGCATAAATCAGCTTACCTCTTGTGCCACCGAGACCCAATACGACCCTTTCATATAGATAGGATTCTTGTATCAGGGCCACGTACACTTCCTGTCCCCCAGGCATCGTCTCATGGCACCAGTGGCCCCTTTACTGTGCTGCAGATTAATCTGCAGCACCTCCAGTCTCCATCTTGCCTCCATCATTGCCTTTGAGGTCTTTGATTACCATGACGGCGACCTGCGATTACTCTAAAATCAATTTCAGGTCTTGCTCTCACATCGCCTTCAGGAACGTCTCTCCGACCTCCACCACAAGCGTTCGTTCTTCCCCTACAGCATTCTGGTTGATTACTCTCCAGTCCTCTGTCGAGACTTTTGGGTTCTGGGCGCCTATTTTCTTGAACAGAGTCTTTGTAGAGACATCCTTAAGGATCTTTGGTACCCATATTGAGACCTTTGCGGCCTTAAGATGCTCAGCTGCCGTCTTGACCTGCAGCTTCGCATCCTCCCACGGGGATATCATGGACACCTTATGACTTACTCGTTGCAATTTCCAAAGATCAAATCACTATCGGCCACTTTTAGAGATTTTAAGCCCATGAATATGTCTGACCCTGTAGCTGATGTCTATATTTCTCGGAAGGAAACAGTAGTAAATAACTTCGACATAAGTTAGCAACTATCTAATTTCACTGAGAGATTTACACAAAGACGCTACTCTAAAACGATAAGAGCTCATAGAATATCTGCACCATGACTTACAGATTGCCTCAAACCACTTATGAGTATCAGAAACAAAGCACACAGGACGCACAAACGGCACCTATGTTTGATAATTAGCTCCACTATAAGCTACTATGTACCCAAGTCACTCAGCCTATAAAACATACAAATCTCAGGTATGTCCCCTCGTTAACTAAGGACTTTCACAAAGTCATCGTGTAGCGGAAAAATCTACAGCTGAACCTCGAGTTCCAGTTGAGTATCTAAATTTGTATATCGCTTAGCCGATATTTTTACTTGACCACCGTACTACAGCGTAAACCATCTATTTACATAAAACCATTACCCAAAACGGAATCTGCCAAAGTACCCTCCACTACAGCCCTTTGGCAGTCTACCAACATTACGAAGGCCGTGTAATATATAGTTCACAATCAGCTTCCTAATTACTTAATATTATATAACCTTTTTTGGACGACTACCTCTATGATGACTGCTGTTATTGAGGTATCCAAGGCCTTCGCCTGTGACCACGGCCACCCACATTACAGACGTGATCTGCCAGTTGTACGTGCTCCAACTCTACAGGAGAAACACCCTTGGCATAGTCAGACAGCAACAGTACGGCAGACATGGTGTATCAACCATAACAAGCTGGATTGTGTCCAAAATACGCCGGCCTCTTTCGAAGTAGTACTCCACAAGGCGTCATGGAGACATGTGGCGCTAGCTTCGCCACAAGAGACGCCATCCTCAAGAAAAGTGGCGTACGCATTCCAGACAACAGCGCCGCAATCGGAAGCACTTCTTTGCCTCCGCAAATCACGTGCCATCCAAGCATCGATATCATTCCGCTGGACGTGTATTTTGGACGGTGCCCGGCCACTCTCCACTAATTGAGTCCGCTGAGCCATTGCAAGCAATTCTGAAGCAGAGAGACCACCAACCATACAACTCCAGCAGCAGCCCAGTCTGGAGGATAGCACGCTGCAGCCACTAAGAGCAGCCAGCCGTTGCCCAGATAACTTGCCTCCTCTCACTTAGCTCCCATGGATTAGGTGCTTCAACATTGGTAGTCTTGAGGGGAACTTACACTGTCAATTGTGCTCAGTGCAGTCAGTATGCTACCTGAATAGAATCCACTGCTAATTGAATGCATGACTTATTTTTCGTATCATAAACTAATTCACTGACTTCCATCACAGTGATTCCTTTTGTGGAACTTATAATATTTCAAGCACTTTCATGGGCAGAGACTAAATGATCTTTATGTTTTATCAGTCATTCATTTGTGGTTAAGTCCAGTCTGCACATCACGTGGAATGAAAATAAAAGTTAACTGACTGCGACCTGGGAGTGTTCTACCCCTTAAGACACATCAGTTCTGGCGATGAGGCGTTTGTTTTCGTTGAATTCATTTTGTCGTGACGGTGTTACGCCCCAGGTAGGTGGTGTTTTCCTTCCATGTATCTTCCAAATTTTGAGTTTACTGACTTTTAATTTCCGTTGAAGATTGTCTGCCGTTGGTCCACGGACAAAACCTTACTCTGAGGAGGAGATTTTATTTTGGGTGTTTCGCCATAAACGTGTTCTACATTGTTTTGTAAGAAGTGTGTTTTTCTTGTGCCTTCTGCGGTACAGTACATGTCAGCTGTTGACGGTTTCAAGTCTTTCATCCCATCAACGTTGAAGATGAGAGTACAAGCTCTCAAGTTTCGTTCCGACAGTCGGTGACGAGTATAACTGGTTTCCTCGTTTCGTCACTTTTCTCAGTAACGACGACATTCATCGACCTATCGTTTACACTGCTAGCGTCGTCAGCGCATCCATCGTCATTTTTTCCAACTTCAGAGGCGAACCGCCGCACAAGTTTCTGTGTAATAAACAAGTATTCTCGTTCAAGTATGGCAACGTAGAAACAAAACGAATTGACGCAGCTACTTCATAACTTACAGTGGCTTCTCCCGAAAATCATGGCCTGTCTGGATGCTGCCCTACCCCAGGATTTCTTGCAACTTCAGCATAGACGTTGGCCCAGGCAATGGCGACCCTGCCTCTGCCGTTTCATGAATTCGATGAGAGGATGGAGCCATGGCATGCCTTCGTCACTTCGTGGCCTCCACAGCTGAAGGTGACACATGACAGTGAGCTTTCCTCCTATCTCATTCTGTTACTCACGCCTATCAAGTTCCTCAACGTCTTAACCCTGTTGTAGATCCTCGTACCATACCTTATGTTCGGTTAAGATCCAAATTCAACGCCTATTACGCTTCACACTACAAATTTTGTGCCCATTCTCACATTACACTTTATGAGGCTTCTTCCAAGACGCAGTTGGACTCATTGCTAGTCCTCAGAGCTTACACAAGCACTTAACATTCAAAGTCGTCTTCTATGATGTAACAGGATTCCCTCCCAGTTCTCAGTGCTCATACGTCACCTTCCACGACCCAGAAGGACTCCCTGTCAGCCCTCGATCCTCATACCCACAATAAACACTCCACGACGTCTTCCACGACACAACATGATTACTTGCCGTTCCAGTCTTCTTCCGAAATTCTTAGTGCTCAACCGGATGCTCCATTTTCTATGACGTCAGTCGTGTTGCTCCTTATCCATTGTAAACGTACAGGAAACCCACAGTGCTTCAGCCGCCACAGGGTCAACATACACCCTGTGTGTCCCACATGTCAGATACTATTCATTTCAAGGTGCTTTCGCACTATCAGACATCCTCTGGGAACAAAAAATTTTCAAATTTCTTCTAAAATGTGTTCTCGCAATACTTATTTCAAATTATGGAACTCCTCTGTTACACTACTTACGGCACTCAGTCCTTTTCTAGCCAGATTCTTTCATCTAAATTGAGTCCTTTCCTGTCCTGTTTCCTGTTCTTGACGAATGCACATGTACTGTGTCTGCATCCACTCCAGTCAATGGTGGCATTTCTCCACTGTCGACGCCCCTGACAGCACGTCAATTTCTGTGTTATGTAGTGTCGCTGCTACACACTCACATAGTGATTCTCAAGTTCTAGTACTAGTTCCTGCACTCTGTAAGTCTGCCACTGAGGTGGCAGATTCTTCGAGTGTGGCACCCAGCCCTCCCACTGGGGCACGAGTGCAGGGCCATTTACTTTCTGTTGCTCTGTCACTTGCCGCCCACCAGAGGGACCAAGGATACTATGTCTCCGAAATAGGATCTGGGTAGCTAGCCTTTCTACAGACATCCCTGTGCAGGCCCCTGATCTGGCTTCTGCTGACAACTCCCTGTGTAAACCAAGCGAGCTCTCTGGGCCAGTTGCTGACCGCAGTTGTGGTTCATCAATCAGAGACTCTCTAGGGAACCATTCGGATCTTCGACACCATATTCCAGCCACCAACCACCGCAGTGTGGAGCCGCCAGTACAGTCACCAGACACTGCTGAGACTAGGCTTCTGCACCAGGGACATGTGTAGACTTTAGTATTGACGATGATAGTGTTTTGTGTAATTCATTTTGTCTTCCGAAATCGCAGGCACTTCAGGGACACTCGTTTTCTCCTACTAGATGTAGTCACCCCTGTTTCAATGAATAATATCGATTTCATGTGATTCCACTCCTTTCAGAAAGAAGAAAGCAACATGCAGCCTATCATGTTGTGGATCACACTCTGAGTCACATCTGTTTGGTCCATACAACGTAATTCCTCAGCTGGATAGCGACTGTTATAAGGTTTTGTGTAATTCATTTTGACTTCCAAAATCACAGGCACTTCACGGACACTCGCCTTCTTCTCTCAGATACAGTCACCCCTGTTTCAGTGAATAATATCCAGCTCATGTAATTCCACTACTTTCAGAAAGAAGACAGCAACATGGATTCTATCTGCTTGTGAACGACGTCGTGAGCCACATCTCTTTGGTCTCACCTCCCTCATGTTGGTCACAGTTGTTCCTCTGGGGAACCTATGTAGACTACCACATGTAGACACTCACTTGGCAGACCCAACAGTAACGGAACAGCAGCCATTACAAGCTAGATTGTATCCAAAATACATACCAAAAACAATTACAAAACAATTTGAATAATAATAATAACGGGTACTAATAGTAACAATAATAATAATAATAATAATAATGACGGGCACTAGGAATGACACTAATTATTTTATCACATTTGAAGCTATGTTTAGTATTATGAGAAGGTCAAGACAAGAAGATTGAAACGACAGTGATAATGATTGTTAAGGAAGAATAGAGTTGAAAATTGAAGCTGATCTTATTAGTCCACTGCATTTCGTAGGATTCAAACGCTGTCCGAATTTGATGGCACTGCTTCGAACATAAAGTTTCAAACGGTTCAAATGGCTCTGCGCACTACGGGACTTAACTTCTGAGGTCATCAGTCCCCTAGAACTTAGAACTACTTAAACTTAACTAACCCAAGGACATCACACACATCCATGCCCGAGGCAGGATTCGAACCTGCGACCGTAGCAGTCGCGCGGTTCCAGACTGTAGCGCCTAGAACCGCTCGGCCGCCCCAGCCGGCTATAAAGTTTCCACTGTGTGCACCTTGGGAAACATCAGTGGGAATCTGACACAGGACCACATTTATTGACAAAGAAACCAAAACACATGGCGAGGACAGTATCAGCCAACGACTACCGACGTCTTCCAACTAACAGGCAGAAACACAACAGATGAGAGAACACGCCGGCCGGAGTGGCTGAGCGGTTCTAGGCGCTACAGTCTAGAACCGCGCGACCGCTACGGTCGCAGGTTCGAATCCTGCCTCGAGCATGGATGTGTGTGATGTCCTTAAGTTAGTTAGGTTTAAGTAGTTCTAAGTTCTAGGGGACTGATGACCTCAGACGTTAAGTCCCATAGTGCTCAGAGCCATTTGAACCGTTTTTGAGAGAACACAACCTACCTAGTGACACCTGCTGTGTGAAATCAGAAAATATATGCAAGAGCAAAAATTGGTAAACAGTTTACGAAGAAAGTAAACTTCCAGGTGGAAAGTATGATGGATAGCCTATCGAAGTGCTTCAAAAAGATGATAAAAGAAGAAATCAAAAACGCAATGCAGCTGGGCCCAGAACCCAACCAACAACCTACGGCAATCGAGCTTGGAAACCCACCCAACCGGAAGAGAATGTTACAAAAAATTACGAAGACAACGAGAATCTAACCAGAAGCTCGACAAAGGAAAACCACATAGAGGTAGATGGTCGGGAGCGTTCAGGTACAGGCCGCAACAAAATTGTATTGGCTATTTTTAGGCCACCTATACGAAAAAACAGCACCTGAAGACATCACGGAACACTTTAAGGAGAGAAGTATGAAGGGCATACAGAAATACGTGGAATGAAGCATCAGAGGAAGTAGAAAATGCTTCAAACTGGCAAAAACGAAACTGAGGGAGAGGAATTATGACTAGAATGAAAAATCTTCCATACCTTTTTTTGCGCAATTGAGTAACCCAGTAATCTGTGGACAAAGTGGCAGAAAGCCTCACGACTGCATTGGGACGGACTGACCTGGAGAGGCCAACCCAGGTGGTAAGGAATCAAAACTGCGTAATAGACACGCCGCACCGCAAAACACAGGCCCCTTTAGAGCTCATGGAAGAGGAAGGCTTTATCCTCATCAGCGAAGCTCGGAATAAAAACTATATCTCATACAGTGGCTCCAATACCATTGACCTTATATTTTACCGAGGAAATGAGATAAAACTCCAAAGCTTAACAACCACCACAGATTCGCCAAGTACTCACGACAGATTCTGCAAACACTCTTACAAGGAAACATCAGACATTAAGGGCAAAATTTCCAATAACGACAACAAAGAGAGAAAGAGAGAGAGAGAGAGAGAGAGAGAGAGAGAGAGAGAGAGAGAGAGAAAATGAACAGTGATGAAGTTCAAAACAAATCATCCCTGACAATCTAGTATAGAACATAAGAGCTGAAAATAATACTAACCACAACACAAAAAGACAAAACTGACGATGAACTGTAGTGCCTAATTGAATGACAGACGCAGTAAGCGTCCCCTCAACCAACGAAGAGGTAAAACAAACCCTGGTTTGACAGTGAATCTCTATGAGGTGACAGATCGCCCTCGAAAAACTGAATGAGCTGGAAAAGTCAGACGCGAAAACCGAAAATCTGCGACGCAGCTACACAAAGTGTTTCATAATTAATGGAGTAAACGCATACAGTTGAAAGGACACTATACCAGAAGCAAAAAAACCTCGGTAAACATAAGTCCGCAAACGAGCTGCTTGCGAAATAATTGCTACTTTGTCGTTACAAGCTGTTACTAACGTGATTCTCTGTAAACACCCATGCCCGTCCGTGGAGTGGTCACTGTTTGCATTTTATAGACGTGGAGTTGTAAACAGAATGGATACGATAGTATTACCCGACCACGATATTATTGCACCTGGCCTTCTGTGGCCGTTGTCGGATACACGCAGTGACGAAACAGTAAAAAAGTACACTGGTGTCTCAGGAAAATGCATCGCCTTGTGAATGTTTTCAAGATAGTTGTGCATATACCGGGTGATCAAAAAGTCAGTATAAATTTGAAAACTGAATAAATCACGGAATAATGTACATAGAGAGGTACAAATTGACACACATGCTTGGAACGACATGGGGTTTTATTAGAACCAAAAAAATACAAAATTTCAAATAATGTCCGACAGATGGCACTTCATCTGATCAGAATAGCAATAATTAGCGTAACAAAGTAAGACAAAGCAAAGATGATGTTCTTTACAGGAAATGCTCAATATGTCCACCATCATTCCTCAACTATAGCCGTAGTCGAGGAATAATGTTGTGAACAGCACTGTAAAGCATGTCCAGAGTTATGGTGAGGCATTGGCGTCGGATGTTGTCTTTCAGCATCCCCAGAGATGTCAGTCGATCACGATACACTTGCGATTTCAGATAACCCCAAAGCCAATATTCGCACGGACTGAGGTCTGGGGACCTGGGAGGCCAAGCATGACGAAAGTGGCGGCTGAGCACACGATCGTCACCAAACGACGCGCGCAAGAGATCTTTCACGCGTTTAGCAATATTGGGTGGAGCGCCATCCTGCATCCTGCATCTAATAAAACCCCATGTCATTCCAAGCATGTGGGTCAATTTTTACCTCTCTATCTACATTAATCCGTGGTTTATTAAGTTTTCAAATTTATACTGACTTTTTGATCACCCGGTACTATCAAGTGGTACAGCGTGTCCTCCGGGGAAATATCACAATGAAAACTCTCGATAAGTCGACCGAAGCGCCCTCACTCGCAGGTGCAATAATATTGTGGTCGACTAACACGGTACATCTCAGTTGTTTGCGGAGCGTCATTTCTGTTGCGTGAGTGTTGGTGGTAACATGGAACATTACAGTAATAAGGAGTATGCAGGTGTGCATTCCACATAAGGTGCAATGCAAAGGGACATGTATGCTTGTACTGGAAAGCATTCCCTGTCCGGAGGCATCTCGAGAGTTGAACGTTTGTAAGGGTGCATCAATACCTCCGGGAAACTGGAAGCTTTGCACATGGTGAGGGAGTGGGTAGGCCTGCACGAACAAAAAGCTGTAGGCAACCCTGTGTTTGACAATATTTTACTAGCTATGAAGCTAGGTTTACTCGTGATGGTGTGTTTAATTATCACAATTTTCACGTTTGGAGTCATCCAGGCTCCAACCCACATGCTGTGCTCGAGTCTCCACATCAGTGTGGTTTCTCACTGAATGTGTGGTTAGGGGTCCTTGGTGATCGTCTTATTGGGCACTACATGTTACCAAACAAACTCAATGGACGGAATTACATTCCGTTTCTGCGGCATCATCTTGCAGGACTGCTCGAGGATGTTCCCTTAGAACAACGGCAGAGGATGTGGTACATGCATTATGTAGCATTTTTTGTTGCTATGGTGAGACGACATGTAACGAGCCGATATGGCCACAGATTGATAGGGCTAGGAGGAACTGTACCGTGGCCTCCAAGATGACCTGCTCTGAACCCTATAGATTCTCTGTGTCTGGGGCCACCTTAAATGTATAGTGTACGCCATTCTGGTTAACACGGTTGAAGATGAGGAGCAGATATGTGTCAGTGCTTGTGAAGAATTTCGAAATGATCCAGGCGTGTTTGAAATGATTCGAAACTCATTACGGCGACGGGCATAGGCCTACATCAGGATACAAGGACAACACTTTGAACACCTTCAACTACGAGTACAGACATGTAAGTTGTCGAGTTCATTCAGAACTCCTACGCTTCTATAACAGTATCCCTAATAACTTTTCTTAATGTTGTACAGTATTGTTAAATTTTCGCATCTGGGGTAACGTTTACATAGAATCAAGTCAGAAGTCAGTGGTCGTTGATAACAACAGAGTCGCAGTTATCGTGCAGACGATTCATTTGCGGAACTATGTTTACCGAAACTTTTTTGCTTACAGTATCGTATACTTTCGACTGTATGCGTTTACGCTATTAAGTATGACACATACTGTACAATTAAAAATTTAATTATCTTTTATTGTAATACTGGATTCATAAAAATCTACTTTTAGACTAGAAAAACCATAATATTTCGCTTATCTTTATATAATTAGGTTCTGTAATACATTATTTTTTATATGTCATACTGAATTACTGTTTGTATCATTGTGTGACACAATTGTTCCTGGTGAAAAGGGGTTGTGCTCGAAACCAATAAATAAGTATAAAAAAAGATCTGCAGCTGCACGGGGCCACTTGTCAGTTAGGACTAGTATAGATGTGGCTAAGTTGATCACTAATGGTGCGAAGGTTATAGAGCTCGTCAGAGGAGGACCTCTAATGTCGGGATGGGTGTCCAGTATACACTTTGTATTTTTTCCCTGGAGTCTCGTCCGCGATGTTGAAGATCTACTGGCAGCTACTGAGCACACTAGGTGCAGACAGTTGTAAATCTTTGCTAATGTGGGCAGCAATGACATCTACCGCCTGAGTTTCGAAGCCATCCTCCGTTCCTGTACAATGTAGGTGGTCAGTCGATGTGGTAACTACATCTAACGGCGCTCGTGTTTCGGAGAGACAATTAATTTGTCGACACAGCTCTTGGAACTGATTACAGCTTTCTAGTTTGGAAAGGGTTTCAATGATGGTGAACTTTCGTTGACATCTCCACTTGCGAAACGGAGTTGTGAATTGTTTGATCTCATTATCAGGTGAGGCATGTACCAATCTGACAGTAGATTTCGTGTAGTATTCTCTGTGAGAGAAAACACTTCAAGGTCACGAGTCTCAGTTACGTCGAATAGTGGGAGTGGTGAGCCCATCACCAGCGTTGAATAGAGAGTGGAATAGTCGTTTTCAGAGTGGATTTTCACTCTGTAGCGGAATATGTGCTGATTTGAAGCTTTTTGGCATATTGAAACTGAGTACCAGCCCGAAACTCGAAACTGAAACTCCTGATTTTGCACACGGTCTGTAAACTATCCCTCAAGCTGTGGGTAGGGTAAGACATATCTGCACAATATCCTATCCGTCGTTTCACGACGGGCAGGAGAAGTTCTGTGAAGTTCGGAAAGCAGAAGATAGGGTATTTGTGGAAGTGGAGCTGTGAGAGCGGTTTGCGGGTCGTGCTTAGATAGCGCAGTCTGTAGAGCATTTGCTTGCGGAAAGCAAGGGTTAGAGGTTCGAGTCTCTATGTAGCACACAGTTTTAATCTGCCAGGAAGTTTCAAGAGCATTCGTGTTGCAGATTAGAACAAAAAAAAAAAAAAAGAAAAGAAAAGAAAGAGAAGCAGATGGCTATTGAATAACAGTACGAGTGTCATTGGGAAGATAAAATCTGCCATAAATAAAAGGTTCTACCTTTTGATCATTATTGAGTGGACAGTTCGTCGGTAGCGACCAAGTACAGCAGAACTCTGAAAACGCCAGTCTAGTAGTTTTCACCGCTGTCAGCTTGTTGGACCTCCCAAACCGCTGGTCAGAAATTCGCGACTTGCCAATTCCTTCCACTTAAGTAAACGATTTCACGCTCGTGCTCTTGTGTCAGATTTTCGTAAACATTGCTGTTCAATCTCTGACACCTCTGAGCGGCTGGAAGGGCTTGGTGTCAGTGCACATAGTGCAACGCCTTCTAAATACGTTGGTTAAAATGCACTTAATAAACCAGCTAATGTCAAACATATCACACCCCGTGGTGTGATAGTCGCATTCCTTACTTATTGTGTTTTACAAGTATTTGCTATAGTAGATCGCCATGACTCAATACACCCCCCCCCCCCCCCCCGCAATTGGTTTTTCACTGTCATTCATATAAAAAGTAAAAGTTGGCTGTCATCCGTGTAAACTCTATTGCTGGCCATTAAAACTGGTACACCATGAAGGTGTCGCGCAACTAATGTGAGATTGGGATGCTGGATATGCAAATGATCAGAGATTCAGCGCAACTGCACAAGTTACGTAGGAGTAACGTTATCTGAAAGTTGGAAATTTGTGGAAAGATCTTATGGGACCAAACTGCTGAGTTCATCGATCCCTAAGCTTATACACTAGTCAATCTAACTTAACGCTAAGGACAACACACACACCTCGAATGTCCGACGGGGGCAGCCGCGCGACGTGCGATCAGTGACAGGCCCCCCGTGACCGCGCGGCTTAACGTCATATGATTTCTGTGAACAAGTGAACACAAAACAGGGGCTTTCCCACACGTAACTCGCATTTTAACCTTAGCCGTTCTTGAAAAAATAAATGCCTCTTGTAAAAAGGGAATATACCAACACGCCGGAATCCGACAACTGCAAAATCTTAGCGTGTAGTAACTTCGGTTTATCGTATCGCAATATTGCTCCTCATGTTAATCGAGATTTCACAACTGTCATGGAATATGGAATTAATGGCTTCGGAACGGCCTTTCTTAACGCCAAACAGGACATCAACGTCTCCCCCCTCCCCCCACGCCCTTTCGTCGTTACGACTACCGGCCAAGAGAATATGCATGATAGTATAGCCACGTCAAGTACGTTCAGTAAGCAAATGGTCTCGTTTACACCAAGGCAAGTTTCCACATCGGCAGTGCAATGACGTCTGGAGCTTCTCCGACTGCCGGCACGGCGACCATTGCTGCAGCTTCCCTTGCCGCGGCAGTAGAGAGAGGCGACAACACTGGCCACAGCAATGGCACCACGTCGTCTTTCCACACGAGTTCTGGTTCTGCACACGGTGTCACGATGGGCATATCCTTGTGTGAAGTCTCCGAGGAGAACGAACATTGTCAGATCGCAATCGTCATCGTCATACGGGTCCATCACATGAAGTGGCAGTGTGGAGTCCCACTGGGAAAAATAGAGGATCACCACTGCTTCCCATAGCTGGTAGCCTGGACGTGATACGTTTCATTTCTGACGTGTTAAGTCTGATGTCTGTGGCAGCCGCTACGATTGATCAAATAAGGCATAGAGTTGAAGCAGCGTGGAATAACCTGCATGTATCTCTTATCCAAGCTCAGTTCGACTTAATACCCAGAAGAATTAGAGCCATTGTTGTTGTCAGAGATCATAGCGATGTGTAGTAAGTTTCGCGCGCTGTATAGCCCTAAAACACCTACAAATGTAATCACGTACTTTTCCTACTCTACTATACTGCTTCACCCGCAGTTATTTCGATAATGGAAGGCACCATTGATATGCGGATTTCGCAGATTGAAATGGTAACATGGGCCTTGCAGCCCGTACACAGAGTGTTACGAGTTTCGTGTGCGTATTTATTAAAAAAAATGGTACAAACATTTCAATGGAGGAATGCCTATTGACAGTACCACAATTAAAATATACTAAATTATAAAGCCAGTGGTATTTCTTACAGGGATCACTAGTTTACAAGACTGCGTAGTTTGAGTACTGTAAACAACGGCAGTTGTTTGTTCCATGTTGTAGCACAAATGAATGTGAATTACACTTGCGTGCGTATGTGCAGTCCTACACTGATGTTAATACGTCTGCGGAGGTGTCGTGTTGTTAACCTGGACGGTACCTAGGACAAACGAAAGACAGATGAAGGTGAATGCAGTAATTCTGTGGGGTCTGATACGTAAAGAACGAATGTAGTCTCAAAGTCTGTGGTCAAAATGACCACCGTCAGCGTCAGCACAAGCTAGCAGTTTGCCATGCAACGATTTCTGCACATGTTTCAACGTTTCAGCGGAAACTGCAGCGTACGCAACATTAATAAACCGTTTTTCATCATCTGTAATTGTTTGAATAGGTTGACGTCGATTAGGATATATTTCGTCGAATACGGTACACGAACAAGCGGCATACTTGCTACATTCACCATAAACAAACAGAATATTTGCTACATTCACCATAAACCATGAACATGTCCGCTTTTTTCGCAGTGAGAAACACGATCTTCCAAGCACGCCCTACTGCGTTGAATACAACATAATGTAAACGAGCAGCCGGCCGCTGTGGTCGAGTGGTTCTAGGCGCTTCAGTCTGGAACTGCGCGACTGCTACGGTCGCGTGTTCGAATCCTGCCTCGGGCATGGATGTGTGTGATGTCCTTAGGTTAGTTAGGTTTAAGTAGTTCTACGTTCTAGGGGACTGATGACCTCAGATGTTAAGTCCCATAGTGCTCCGAGCCATTTGAACCATTTTTTTTGTAAACGAGCATAACATTGTCACCTTGCATCTAAGCAATAGGATGGAACAAACAGCTGTCGGTGTTTACTATGTTCACAATACAATGACTCGTAAACCTCTTGCACTAGCTTCGTTCAACAAACCCCATTGACATTCTCATTTACGCTACTTTTAGGATTGTACTGTTAATTGGCATTGTCCCATTTAAAGATTGTAAGAGGTATGTGCTGCCTGCGATATGTAAGCTATAAGAGAATCTGAGACCAAAGAGCAGTGTTGACTGCAGTACGAACTGTGTAGCAGTTGCAGTAAGTTGTTGCTAGCGAGCAGTCGCCTGTCTGCTCTAGTCTGGTGTATCATGTTGGCTGGGCCGGTCGCGGTGCAGCGATACCGAAGCCTGTGTATTATTGTATAAGGTAAAAAGCAGCCTCGCGCATATCTAGTAATGTTATGTAAGGTGCCATGTAAATCTTTTAAAAATGTCCTAATAATAATCTTCGTGATATAAAGTGATTTAAAAAAAAACATTCATTTCAGTTTAAAGAATTTACTAATTTCTTCAATCCATGATCATTCCTATTGTTGCAAAGAAAAATCGGTTGCTTCCTTTCATAAAATGACAAATCTATCGGCCAGCATTGCACAGAGCTGTCCCGGAAAAATTTTATATAAGAGCAGATATATTCGCCGTTTTTATTGAGGTGAGAATTTTTCCTTTTTTTATTCAGAATGATCTTACAGGGCCATGACGCAGCGCTGCTGTCGTCCAAATTCTACCAGGTTACTGAATTTATTTTTTATTACGAGGTTTAGGAATTTTTCTGTTTCGAGCTTACATTAAATGGGAAACAAATTTTGTGTGGAGGTTAAATGTGAATGAATTTCTGTAGGGAGGTTACGAACGTGAAAGGAATGAATTTTGTGGGGACGTTACACCTAAATTAGAATCATTGACCCAATAATTTTCATTTTTTACTATTTATTGTGGGGAGGTTACAAGATCTGTAACTGTTCTAAAGAAATTCACTTCCGTCATCTGCTCATAATCTGTCTATTGGCTGCAAATACACGCCCTTGCCAACAATTCAATTCTACGAAAACCGCTTATCGACAGTGCCCTCCATATCCGAAACATTTGGGGTAAAAGTGTTAGGTGATGCAGTTGTATATACACAACAAGTAAAAATTTCGCTTTTTGTTATCCTTCATGGTGTTGCAATTTTAATGATCGACTGTGTAATAAAGGTATTGTCATCAGTTTCTTCACGATCATTTTCATACTGTTATAGCCATTCTAACCACATACAAGCTTCACCCTTCTTACATGACCTTAATTGAGACTCAAAAGTTTCCGAAGTGGTTTAGTAACCGTTACTAACACCGAAATAAACCAACTAAATCTTTGATTTGCCTCATGAATCTTGGCTGTGGCCATTTAACACTGGCACCCACTTTGCTAAGTTGGGCTCAATTATTTGTTATGAAATCATACTGCCAATTAGGGATGGAAATTTGTCTTGCACGAAAAGCAGTTGTTAGGAACTCAAAAGGAAAATTTCCTGACAAGAATGCATTACTGGTGCGTCAAACTCCTAGGGACCCCATGGGTATGAAAAGCCTCTTTTACCACCAATATTTTAAACAGCGTGTCCGGAACGTGGCCTGTGTCGCAGCAATCATGTCACGATCAGAACTTACGGACAAGTACCATCAGCACCACATTTCGGTAATCTGCAAGGGGAACGCCTGATGTCTGATCCTGAGGCTAAAAGCACACCCGAATAAATTGGATCAAGAAACCAGCTACACGTAGCAGGCAGGTTATGGACCCTGTGGAGAAGAATTCATATTTGTCACATATTTATGAACTGATTCCTAGTGAGTTCTGAAGTTAGCCTCCCAATGTTGACAGCTGGGGGGAATGCCGTCATTTTATCGTTACTCAGGCAAGTGTTGTGTGCACGTGATCAGTAAGCGGAAACCTGTATCAGAGATTGGTACCATGAACTTGCTAGAAGTGGCGAGTAGACTAACTCGGAGAGCTCTGTTTGTGGTGTATTGCAGACGTTGATGGAGTCAGCAGACAATTTTGTATGTGTATAGAATAAAGTGAATTAATTCATATAGACATACAAGTTGACGCACTGATCAGTACAGCTACGTTAATGAATGCAGACGTAATTCCAGTCTGCCCAGGCCACAAGCAACCTACGGAACTGTGATTTAACGTTTGACTGGTATACATTATAATACACACATCAAAAAAAGTTTTGCATCATCCCGACTCATAGAACTCCTGAAGATAGACGTTGACTGTGGATACTGTATCACAGACACAGTCCCTTTGACTGTTCTAAGACGTCGCTAAACTCGCCCAAAGATGTAAACAACCATGCATGAGCAGCGCCTATTAGAAGGAGGGGGTCCGATAGCCGATCACAAGGAAGGAGGCACACGGCTCGTGTTGTCTGTAGTTTAACCATGCCTAGACGGTCAATCCTGCGGTTCGATCACTTTCGCATTGTTACTTTGTGCCAGGAAGGGCTCTCAACAAGGCAAGCGTCCAGGCGTCTCGGAGTGAAGCTAACCGATGTTGTTCGGACATAGAGGAGATACAGAGAGACAGGAACTGTCGATGACATGCCTGGCTCAGGCCGTCAATGGGCTGCTACGGCAGTGGATTACATCTATCTTCGGATTATGGCTTGGAGGAACCCTGACAGCAACGCCTCCATGTTGAATACTGCTTTTCGTGCAGCCACATGACATTGTGTTGCGACTCAAACTGTGCGCAGTATGCTGCATGATGCGCAACTTCATTCCTGACGCCCATGGCGAGTCCATCTTTGCAACCACGACACCATGCAGCGCGGTACAGATGGACCCAACAACATGCCGAATGGACCGCTCAGGATTGACTTCATGTGCTCTTCATCGATGAGTGTCGCATATGACTTCAACTAGACAATCGTTGGAGACGTTAGACACGCTGTCCATCGAGTGCACTAAGGTGGAGGTTCCCTGCTGTTTTGGGGTTGCATTATGTGGGGTCGACGTACGCCGCTGGTGGTCGTGGAAGTCCCCGTAATGGCCGTACAATACGAGAATGCCATCCTCCGACCGACAGTGCAACCATATCGGCAGCATAGTGGCGAGGCATGGACGACAATTCGCGCCCCCATCGTGTACATCTTGTGAATGACTTTCTTTAGGATAACGACATCGCTCGACTGGGATGGCCAGCATGTTCGCCAGACATGAAACCCATCGCACATGCCTGGGATGGATTGAAAAGGGCTGTTTATGGACGACGTGACCCACCAATCACTCTAAAGGATCTACTCCGAATCGCCGTTGAGGAGTGGGACAATCTGGACCAACCTGATGAATTTGTGGATAGTATGCCACGACGTATACAGGCATGCATCAACGCAAGAGGACGTGCTACTGGGTATTAGAGGTACCGGTGTGTACAGCAATCTGGACCACTACCTCTGAAGGTCTCGCTGTATGATGGCAATGTGTGGATTTCATGAGCAATAAAATTGGGCGGAAATGATGTTTATGTTGATCTCATTCCAATTTTCTCTACAGGTTCCGGAAGTCTCGGAAGCGAGGTGATGCAAAACTTTTTTTGATGTGTGTATATCTATGTACAAAGAGGGATTTCTGCCTGTCACTGGAATGTTACAGTACTTATTATTGTAACTGAGTACACTCACATTCACTCTTCCACTTTAACAGTAGATGCAACATTTGTTATGTTGGATATTGACAGTGTTACTGGACTACTAGCAGATGTGTATCTGCTTTGAGTAACAGAAAGATCAGCCCATGAGATGAGTGCAGTTCTATGCAGGTTGCAATATTTGACTCAACACTGCAGTCATCTATCATGTTAGGGATAGTTATGTAGTTAACTAAGAGAAATAAATAAGTACTTTATATATATATATATATATATATATATATATATATATATATTTGTGTAATGGAGACAGTTTGGTTAACAAATAATTAATAATAAAGTTTTTTCAGTGATATATATATATATATATACAGGGTGGTCCATTGATAGTGACTGGGCCAAATATCTCACGAAGTAAGCGTCAAACGAAAAAACTACAAAGAATGAAACTCGTCTAGCTTGAAGGGGGAAACCAGATGGCGCTATGGGTGGCCCGCTAAGATGGCGCTGCCATAGGTCAGACGGATATCAACTGCGTTTTGTTCGGAAAGGAACCCCCATTTTTTATTCCATATTCGTGTAGTACGTTAAGAAATATGAATGTTTTAATTGGACCACTTTCGTCGCTTTGTGATAGATGGCGCTGTAATAGTCACAAACTTATAAGTACATGGTATCACGTAACATTCCGCCAGTGCGGACGGTATTTGCTTCGTGATACATTACCCGTGTTAAAATGGACCGTTTACCAATTGCGGAAAGGGTCGATATCGTGTTGATGTATGGCTATTGTGACCAAAATGCCCAACTGGCGTGTGCTATGTATGCTGCTCTGTATTCTGGACGACATCATCCAAGTGTTCGGACCATTCGCCGGATCGTTACGTTATTTAAGGAAACAGAAAGTGTTCAGCCACATGTGAAACGTCAACCACGACCTGCAACAAATGATGCCTAAGTAGCTGTTTCAGCTGCGGTCGCGGCTAATCGACACATCAGTAGCAGACAAACTGCGCGAGAATCGGGAATCTCAAAAACGCCGGTGTTGAGAATGCTACATCAACATCGATTGCACCCGTACCATATTTCTATGCACCAGGAATTGCATGGCGACGACTTTGAACGTCGTGTATAGTTCTGCCACTGGGCACAAGAGAAATTACGGGACGATAACAGATTTTTTGCACGCGTTCTATTTAGCGACGAAGCGTCATTCACCAACAGCGGTAATGTAAACCGGCATAATATGCACTATTGGGCAACGGACCACGATGGCTGCGACAAGTGGAACATCAGCGACCTTGGAGGGGTAACGTATGGTGAGGCCTTATGGGAGGAAGGATAATTGGCCCCCATTTTATCGATGGCACTCTAAATGGTGCAATGTATGCTGATTTCCTACGTAATGTTCTACCGATGTTACTACAAGATGTTTCACTGCATGACAGAATGGCGATGTACTTCCAACATGATGGATGTCCGGCACACAGCTCGCGTGCGGTTGAAGCGGTACTGAATAGCATATTTTATGACAGGTGGATTGGTCGTCGAAGCACGTTCGCTGGATCTGACGTCACTGGATTTCCTTCTGTGGGGGAAGTTGAAGAATATTTGCTGTCGTGATCCACCGACAACGCCTGACAACATGCGTCAGCGCATTGTCAATGCTTGTGCGAACATTACGGAAGACGAACTACTCGCTGTTGAGAGGAATGTCGTTACACGTAATGCCAAATGTATTGAGGTTGACAGACATCATTTTGAGCATTTATTGCATTAATGTGGTATTTACAGGTAATCACGCTGTAATAGCGTGCGTTCTCAGAAATGATAAGTTGACAAAGGTACATGCATCACATTGGAACAACCGAAATAAAACGTTCAAACGTACCTACGTTCTGTATTTTAATTTAAAAAACCTACCTGTTACCAACTGTTCGTCTAAAATTGTGAGCCATATGTTTGTGACTATTACAGCGCCATCTATCGCAAAGCGAAAAAAGTGGTTCAACTAAAACATTCATATTTCTTTACGTACTACACGAATATGTAATAAAAATGGGGGTTCCTATTTAAAAAACGCAATTGATAACCGTTTGATGTACGGCAGCGACATCTAGCGTGCTAATCATAGCGCCATCTGGTTTCCCCCTTCAAACTAGACAAGTTTCGTTCTTTGCAGTTTTTTCGTTTGACGCTTATTTCGTGAGATATTTGGCCTGGTCACGATCAATGGACCACCCCGTATATATATATTAGAAATAAGTAATACCACTAAAAATATTTTCACACATGCACTGTTTAGGAACTGTAAGACCTCTGCACTCATAAACACCACTTTGACTCACTAGTGAATGCGTACAGCGGCAAAAATCGATAGATGAGGTTGGCAGCAAAATCACTGAAGAGCAGCAGACGTCGATGAAGACATGGTAATGTCCTCAGACAATCTTCTTTCACAGACCCCATTCATGTAGAGGTCAGCCCACCCTTCCCGTAGCAAATCGGTCAGCCTACCATACTCGCAGTAAGTCAACATGAAGTTGTGCCGCCGTCGGATGATTCTTGCTGACGCCCATTATCATACAGAGAGCGTGAAGCGATGGGTAACCCGCCCCTTCTATATTGAGAATATCACACGTCGGCAACAGATTTCTCACCCATAGTATGTTTTCGGCACTTTTAACGAGTGCCATTGACTGCACTGGTATGACGTATCTAACTGCCTGAAGAGCGCTCTCTAACGGCATGCCACCGGAGAAAACGTCGTGCTGATGGTGGTTCATTGTCAACCATGCAGCTGATGCCATGTCCAATTCACGATATGGTGTTGTGCAGTTGATCATGTAACACTTGGAGGCGTCTACACTTCTATCACTTAACACACTATAAGCAATATCTCTGACCACAAAGACATTGTTTACGGTCTTAAAGTCCTGGTACTCGAAGATTACGGTATACATTACGACGAGCGTCTTTGCTAACATTAAGTGTTTAACTATCTGAAAGCTCCCCTCGAATACGCCATATATACTATGTAATCGAAAGTATCTGGACACCTGTCTGAAAATGACTTACAAGTTCGTGACGTACTCCATCAGTAATGCTGGAATTCACTATAGTATTGGCCCACCCTTAGCCTAGATGACAGCTTCCACTCTCACAGTCATACGTTTAATCAGTGCTGGAAGGTTTCTTGGAGAATGGCAGCCCATTCTTCACGGAGTGCTGCACTGAGGAGAGGTATCGATGTCGAGCATTGAGGACTGGCACGAAGTCAGCGTTCCAAATCATCCCAAAGGTGTTCTACAGGATTCAGGTCAGGTCACTGTGCAGGCCAGTCCTTACAGGGATGGTGTCACGTTACCACTCTGCCACAGGCCGTGCATTATGAACAGGTACTCGATGGTGTTGAAAGAGGCAATCGGCATCCCCGAATTGCTCTTCAACAGTGGGAAGCAAGAAGGTGCTTAAAACATCAATGTAGGCCTGTCCTGTGATCGTGCCACGCAAAACAACAAGGGGTGAAAACCCCCTCCATGAAAAATACGACCACACCATAACACCATTGCCTCCGAATTTTACTGTTGACAATTCACACTCTGGCAGACGACTTTCAATGGGCATTCGCCATACCCATACCCTACCATCGGATCGCCACATTGTGTACCGTGATTCGTCACTCCACACAACGTTTTTCCACTGTTCAATCGTCCAATGTTTACTCTCCTTACACCAAGCGAGGCGTCGTTTGGCATTTACCGGCGTGATGTATGGCTGACAAGCAGCCGCTCGACCATGAAAGCCAAGTTTTCTCACCTCCCGCCTAACTGGCATAGTACTTGCAGTGGATCCCGATGCAGTTTGGAATTCATGTGTAATGGTCTGGATAGATGTCTACCTGTTACATATTACGACCCTCTTCAACTGTCGGTGGTCTCTGTCAGTCAACAGACGAGGTGGACCTATACGCTTTTGTGCTGTACGTGTCCCTTCACGTCTCCACTTCACTATCACATCGGAAACAATGGATCTATGGATGTTTGGGAGTATGGAAATCTCGCATACAGACGTATGACATAAGTGACACCCAATCAAATGGTTCAAATGGCTCTGAGCACTATGGGACTTAACATCTGACGTCATCAGTCCCCTATAACTTAGAACTACTTAAACCTAACTAACCTAAGGACATCACACACATCCATGCCCGAGGCAAGATTCGAACCTGCGCCCGTAGCGGTCGCGCGGTTCCAGACTGAAGCTTCTAGAACTGCTCAGCCACCCCGGCAGGCTGACTCCCAATCACCTGACCTCGTCGAAGTCCGTGAGTTCCGCGGAGCGCCCCATTCTGCTCTCTTGCTATGTCTAATGAATACTGAGATTGCTCATATGGAGTACCTGGCGGTAGGTGGCCGCACAATGGACCTAATATGAAAAATCTCTGTTTTGGGGGGTGTCCGGATACTTTAGATGACATAGTGCAAATACGATCCACGTGATATGACCTCAAGAATTACCAGGAATCCTCCCTTCCTGCTTCCCAAGCTTCTTTAAAGCGGTAAGAGCTCTGACGATGTGGCATTTAAGACGAGTGCAATTGGTTACTATTTGAAGCATAAGGAGGTGGCTAAGTCTATTCTATATATTGCTTGAAATAAGTGTTTCGTAATATTACCACAGTAAAAATGTATACCAAGTACCGTCCGCCCTGTTAAACGACTATCGAATGGTGGTGTAACAATCATACGAATATTATCTTTGTTGTCTTTAACTGTGTCTCAACGATTGACCAGGAAGTTTTATGGTAGTTCCCTATGACTCCCACATGAAAGCGAAGAACCATAGATAACTTCTCAGTATGTCTTTCAAAAGCGTAAAGCAGTCCCTGATTGCAATCTTAAGCGCGTCCTCATCTAAAATGTATAATGAACTACGAGCTGCAGTACCATGTTACTAAAGAAGAAAATAATTCTGACGTACGGGTGTTGCTAGATTATCACCTCATGTGAACATCTTATACAGTCTTTGTTAAATTGTTAAAGTAGCAAGTATCCAACCCCATTACGTTGGACAACGACGGAATTCATTTGAACTTTCGTCTCATGTTATTAAAACAGAGCATACACCAACTACAGATGTCAAAGATTGTATATATATTCTAAAGCACCAAGCCTAGTATTTTCTCGTTTTCGACTGTGTGCAATTAATTTAAAATCGTCAAAAACGGAGTAGAATGCGATATTTTCTCATCCTGACAACTTTACCTCACACGTCCCATATAAATGGCAATTGCAATATTCCGGCTTAGTGTTACTCTACACACTAAAACACCTACTTAGAGAGGAAACTCCAATTTTATTCCCCCTACTGTATCCAGATTTTACCATACACGATGTTTAGAAGCTTGTTCATGTTACACAGTCTTTCATTACATACAAGAATATAACCGTCTGCCTACACAAAGGTTTCATGGTTCAGTGCTAGGTAGTCACACATATCCATTCTGTAATTGAGTATTATCATCGTATTTGATGATACTGTGGTTTATACCGTTCTAGATTGAGAGACAGAAAAAGAAAATGTTTCTTGTGCCTTAATATAACACCTTCGTATTGCTAGCATTTAAAACATTTTTACAGGCCTCCACAGCACCAAATACATAATCTACATGATCTATTCCATAGTCAGAAGTCTTAGCTTGTAGTATTCTAATACCATGAACTTTAGCCATGGAAGATGTAACAGTATTAGCACTGTCTACAATGACATTAATGTTTGCCTGGTAGTCTACTTCTTACACACAGAAGTCATAGTTTATTGTTAAGCAGTCACACAGCTCCGTGTTTTATTTTATTTTATTTTATTTTATTTTATTTTATTTTATTTTATTTTTTAATAACGGCAAGTTCTTGAGACAACGCAGCTGCAAGTGCACTGATCACAGAGTGGGACCCCAAGTGCATTATTTCCGAAGTGACACAGACAGTTGCGAATGTGCACGCATCAGCATTCGCGCAATCGATTTCTGCACGTTCATTTTTTGGAAGTGGCATTTTGCAGTACCGAAACAACCAGCCACGTAGATCACAGGTACGTGCCGCACTCCCATGCCTGCAAAAACGGTCGCATATAAGTTTCGTATCATAATTAGCACAATTAGCAACGAAGTGTTGGGTATTTTTCTGTAAGCACTCCACAAATATCCGCTCTAAGTATAAGACAAACTATTGGTGCACGGCCCCAAAATTGTTTTCTGAGTCCATCGTGTCCATCGCCTTAGTAAGGTTAGTGTGGAGGAAACACCTATGTTTCGTACTACTATACTCCCCTTCAGTCTTTAGTATTCTCTGTGACTTTGGGTGTGGAATGCTGGTATGGCTGTCCTATGTTTAACAATAAACACACTGCAACAAATAGGTACCAAGGATACATCAATAGCGTACGACGTTGCTATAAAACTGCCCCTGGTATTGTCTTAAATAAACGATAGAGAAAAAAAGCCAAAATTTACACTGTGAAAAGGAAACATTTACCTCTATCAGCATAAAATGGGAATAGGATAGACAGACAATTTATTTTTTAAAAAAATTAAGATGGTGGGAGCCTACATGTAAGCATCCAATATGGGTGGGAAAGGCCTTCCACGAGTCAGTGGATCAAGCCGTAACACGTAATATCTTATTCCAGTGAACCATTGTACGGGTGGGGGGGAGCTAATTTAGGCCCGACTGTCGTGCCGTAACCAGTGCACATCGCTGTCTACTAGCGAGAAGCATCCATTCCGTGCTAAACGCAGGCCATTATGTAAACTGAAAGAGCTCAGTGAGAGACTCGAGGGAGGTACATAAGCACAGGTGGGGGCATGATCAATTTTTCGGAGGTCTGGGACGACTGCAGACTTGTGAAGGAACTACGCCTCCCAAACCTCCAACAGAACACTTCACATCTTCGGGCCTTCGCTCACACATACAGGCTGATTC
Organism: Schistocerca cancellata; assembly: GCF_023864275.1. Lineage (NCBI taxonomy): Eukaryota > Metazoa > Arthropoda > Insecta > Orthoptera > Acrididae > Schistocerca > Schistocerca cancellata. Next base: position 301,323,667 of record NC_064629.1, read on the forward strand.
TTATTAACGTTTAAAAAAACCCCGAAGCAATTTAGTAATTTAACATAAGGCACACGGGGCCGCAAATCATTAGATACTCCAGAAGTGGACAACAAATAATGTTGAACATGTGACATCATCAGATGACGTAGTTCGCCGCACGTGCAGCGACAGGGCTTGTCGATGCTATCCTCACCGGTAGGGGGCAGTGCTACACATCGCTACGCTAGGCTACTCTGCTTTCGAACAGCATTTATAACTTTGATCTGTTGTAAACGTAGTTACAAAACTGTCATCCTCACTGTAATCAAGGTAAAGTTGTTCTTGTTTTGTGCTTCTTTCCTTCCTTCTCTTCTTCTCTTGTTTATGGACTTTATTTAGTTTGTCATTTACTTGCAGCGATGCAATTCTGAAGCTTATACTTATTTACTTGTTCGCAAAATGGTAGGTTTTCGTTTTAATGCGCCGGTACTTTACAATGAACCAGCGGAGACTGAGAGACAGGTAAATAAAATAATGAATATTACCTCCAAGTGAACACATAATTGTCTGACGCAATGAAAAAAATACTGACTGCCAGACGCAATACTTGCAACTGCAGCCGCACGGGCTTTTTAACGTCACGCACGTAGGCCTGGAGCCACACAGACGTGAATATTGGACATGGGTCGAGATGATCACATGCGACGCACTGATAGGCTCAACCGCTGCACGTGAGGCGAGGTACGTCATCTGGTGACGTCACATGTTCAACATTTGAAGGGGTCGGTGAGATATAGTCATTAAGTCACACTGTTGTCGGAACTGTCAACTGAGGTATTCACGCTATGACATTCTTAACGATGCCCTCCTCACCTTGGATTGAAGAAGTTCCGTCTTTCTCCAACAGGTGGCAGGTGATGACGTAGTGTAGTTCTATACCCTGCCACCTGGTGTCTTTTTCAGAAGATACTTAGTCACAAGTAGTGATGGGCTAAACTGCGATTTTCCGATATCAGTGATTTCTGTGAATGCTACTTTTGAGTATCTGTGATTCTTAACTGTGATTTGTCGCAGTTAAGAGTCGCAGTTAAGGAACATAGGTCGTGTATCCCTCCGCCACTGCTATTTCTGCGATTTCTGCTACTTCCGCGATTTCTGCTACTTCTGCTACTTCTGCTACTTCTGCGATTGCATCTCAACAAACCTGTCTTTGGCAAGTATGTTTTACGTTTTTTCTTCCGTTGGCTTTAATTTTGTATTAAAGAAACAACTGTGAAAATATTAATAGTGTAATTAATATGTAAGTAGACGTACAGTACCGTAATATTTCGTATTTAGAAAATGAATTGTAACATATTGTTATGTTCACAGGTACTTCAACTACATTTCAGTCACTCAGTAAAGTGATAACTCAAAATATCATTGTCAACAGATCTGAAGAAATTGCCACTGTGTCTTTAGACCGTTTTCGTCAGACGAGAGGTTAGTTTCTAAGCGTTTCGATGGACTTAATTACTTCAGTGTGATCGTTCTTGCAAATGTGATATTCATTATAGCAAATATTAGCAATCTACTCTGTCAATTATATTGCTAATAATTAATGACAGCAAAAATTGTTTAATAATCCTTGTGTTTTTGCAGATACAGTTCTGACTCTGATTACTGGTTGCTGTACGTATCTATCCACATCAAGGCTGTTTTTGAGAGAGACTAGTGAAGATTCAAGACAGTTCTTAGAGGATTTGCAGTTTAAAAGTGAAATAATTGTGAAATAAGTGTGTGAATGATTAAACTGTGTTTTATTGAAGTTGTTGTGCGATTTTAAAGGAATAATAAATGTCAAATACAGTGAGTGAATAATAAAAATCTCATTTTCCACATGTTTAAGCCGCCCTATACCCATAATTTTCCGCCACTTACTTATTGGTAAACACTTGTTGGAGAGTGACATGCCGCCCCCCCCCCCCCCTTTCACCACAATCTTGGTGTGACGCTGACCTGTAACTTATCCCGAAGTCTACAATATGCATTTTGAGGCTGTTGATATGAAAGTGGGAAGTACAGATCTTCCAGTTAAATCAGGAATAGGAAGTGCATTACTTGAAAGTAACACAGGAAAAGCTTACTTATGTAGGTGGTAGTAGTGTCGGCAAAAAGTTCTTGTGTGTGAAGTTGCCATGTAGAACACCAGGTGTAAAACTTTTCTCCCGAGTCTTGAACTGTGTCGGAACAAAAGTGAGGCATTCATATGACTGTTTTCATTTCTCTACACTTATACAGATGTCTGAGTTCTGCTGTGTTAACACTACAAAGTCCTGTAGGCATGTGGAGTATTAACCAAAACTGTCATATTGGAAGCAGAATCAAACACATTTGTTACGTTACTAGATATTTTCAGGAGAAAAAGGCAATGTTGTTTCTTATTAATATAATACATTCAGAGTCACAGCAGTATTTGACCAACCATAACTGATGCTGAATGTGCATGTCGTCATATAATAAGAAGGGCTTATTTCAATAGTGGTACAAGTCCATCACCTCCACTTTTCTGTCTATAATGCGTCTGAAATTAGTGATCCAAACAAACATAAATAAAGGTTCATCTCTAGCAAGAAGCCATATGCTTGAATATTTCTGGTATCTCAAATGCAGATTTGTCAGCGCTCATTTAACTTTACGACTCTGTATCTCAAAATGAACAAAAATGGACTTGTACCACTATTGAAATAAGCCCTTCATATGCACACACAGCACATCGAACTCGTGAGGCACAAGGCTCTCATAACGAAGTACGTACGTCGGTCAACAGATGACACTAGGAAAAGTATGTTAACTGCGCTTTTTAGTTGCTACTTGCGACTCTTAGTTGCGATTTGTCACAGAAATCGCAGTTTGACTTGGTAGCGAATAGCGTAGTATGAACTTTGCTCAACAGATGGCAGTGCTAACTGCGCTTTTTAGTTGCTACTTGCGACTCTTAGTTGCGACTTGTCACGGAAATCGCAGTTAGACTTGATACCGCATAGCAGAGATGGACGTAGTACGAACTTTGGCCAAAAGATGGCACTGTTAACCGCGCTTTCTAGTTGCTACTTGCGACTCTTAGTTGCGATTTGTCACGGAAATCGCAGTTAGGGATACCGTATCGAAGAGATGGACGTAGTACGAACTTTGGCCAACAGATACCACTGTTAACCGCGCTTTTTAGTTGCTACTTGCGACTCTTAGTTGCGACTTGTCACTGAAATCGCAGAAAGCAGTGCTAAATTCGAGCAATAGATGGCTCACGTCTTTGAATATGAAATACTACTTGCGACTGCTAACTGTGACTGAAATCGCAGTTAGATTCTGTAAAGTTGCTACTGTGATATCTGTGACTTCTCAGTCACTGTGATTTCTAACAGATACGCGATTTCCTGCCCACCACTAGTCACAAGTAGAGATGGGCAAACTGAAACACTTAACTGTTTCGAAACAAATGAAACAGTGCAATGTAATGTTTCGATACGCTGTTTCGAAACCGTGAAACTGTTTGTGTTTTGTAATCTAATAAACCTACACATTTTATCATCTTGAATGTCTACTGTATAAGTATGTCCATATAAACACAAATGAGGTGCGAGAGCGCTAATCATTTCGCAGAAAGTATGAAACTATCACTTGGGCGTCTTGGCAGTTCCGTATTTCCTGCAGCAAATGCGCTGCTTTCGTGTTGTGTGACTTACATACTTTGCAATTGGCTGAGGACAGCCATAGCTGAAGACAGAAGAACCACCACGAACGGAACTGGAGGTAGGAGCAAACTGCAGAAACAACGGATATGCTACTGGGATTCCCACATTCCGTTAGTATGGGTAATGTACCCATCCTGCTAATTTCCATGCACACAAAGGGAATCATTGTGGATAATAGGCACAGTGACTATAGACTCACACATAACGCCAAATAATTCGAATAAATAACAAAATATAACAGAAAAAAATTTCAAGGTGTTTCGAACCGTTACATGTTTCCCAGCCCTTCCCGTTCACCACTACGCTATCAGTGATATGTCAGATTGCTTGCAATTATACCTAGATCAGATTTATGTATATGTCTAATAACTGTCACTGAAACTTCCTGGCAGATTAAAACTGTGTGCCCGACCGAGACTCGAACTCGGGACCTTTGCCTTTCGCGGGCAAGTGCTCTACCAACTGAGCTACCGAAGCACGACTCACGCCCGGTACTCACAGCTTTACTTCTGCCAGTACCTCGCCTCCTACCTTCCAAACTTTACAGAAGTTCTCCTGCGAACCTGCAGAACTGTCACTCTACGCCTTTTTTTATTCAAAATGTTGTAGGCTCACTTGCGTTTCTTAATACGATTAGCGTACATGAAAAGAGAAGCGTATAAAAAAAAGTGTAATTTAATCGAATGATTTTCACATATTTATTATTTTGAATGTGAATAGTATGCGTTGTTTTATTGTTTGGTTAGTGTTTATAAAGCAGATGTTACGCCATTTCGTAATAGGACAGTCAGCTAGAAACGAAGCTTTATTTTCGGATATCTTAAGCTTCATTCTATTGCTTGTCAAAAATATTTCGCCACTCTTGAAAGTGTTTCTTTAAGTGTTATGTTGTGTTTCAGTATCTGTGCCGAGCCCGAATCTCGTACGACACAGAGCGGAATAAAACATCACTGCTTCGATACAATTAGCCCGTTCCAAGCGCAGGTGGACTGAAACAGCGTTATTTTGAAACAACGATACAGTTTGTGTGTCTGGATCGAGGGTAAGTATACAAAAATATTTTTCACTGGTGACCATTGTTCAGTGGCTTGTGACTTCGTTTCTCGTAACATTGCTCTCACAGCTGATCGTCGACTTTTGTGTTAATGAGAAACCTTTAGAGCCTAATTTTAATCACCACTGATTGCGGTAATAATATAGTTTTCATGGCTACAAACTTTTAAGAGTATTTTTTATTATCAATGCCATTTCAGCGCCATATAATGATTTGTGTGGCTTGTGACTAAATCTCACGGAAGTTCTGTGACTATTTTTCTATTCATATTACAGCTTGAAATAAGTAGAGCAAACGAAGTATCACCCCAGAAACGAAGCCCTTCAAGAAAAAGAAAGCGAAGTGTTGATCAGTGGAAAAAATTTAGGCCAGACGTCGACGTAACGCGGGTCATCAATATGTGTCTTCTAAAACCAGCAAGACTGTTCGGCAGTATCTTTAGGAAGTTCCTGTGGTTGTTCAAATAAGTGCTATACGAAACACTCGGAGAAGAAGAAAATATTTTCCACTTGTTTTGGGACATAGGAAACTATAATACCCAGAATACTTACCTAATGTGTTGTATGAAAATAGTACCAAAAAAAGCGAAGGTTTATTTCACTTTTTTAAAACATGAATGGACTAGTTCTCACAAATTTACATTACCTTGTTCTGCTTCACATTTCTTTCTTTCATAGATATCCAAAAACGACTACAAAGCTAATTTCATCTAGAGCTGTGACGTTTTCATACAATGTGAAAGTAAATGGAATGGAAGTCATGATTTGCAAGCAAGCTTTCCTCAAGGTTCATGGTTTACAGAACCACACAAGAAGAGTGAGGAATTTGCAACAGGAAATGAAGCTGGGTTGCGCAGTTCCAAAAGAAGATGGAAGAGGTTTGTATATTACATTTTACTATAAGGAATCTATTTCAATCAAATAAAATAATGTTTAAATATAACAATAACATGAAGTAATATACCAACTCATGTGCTCTTTTCTTTCAGGCAAGGCCGGCCGGAGTGGCCGTGCGGTTCTGGGCGCTACAGTCTGGAGCCGAGCGACCGCTACGGTCGCAGGTTCGAATCCTGCCTCGGGCATGGATGTCTGTGATTTCCTTAGGTTAGTTAGGTTTAATTAGTTCTAATGAACGGTACTTGAAGGTTTTTGGAAGATGATCCAAAGTGACCCTGATTTCGACAGCATGTGGTTCATGCAAGACGAAGCTCGACCCCATCGAAGCAGGAGAGTGTTTGATGTCCTAGAGGAGCACTTTGGGTGACCGCATTCTGGCTCTGGAGTACCCAGAAGTCACTGACAAGGGCTTAAATTGGCCGCCATATTCTCCAGATCTGAACACACGCTTCTACTTTTTGTGGAGCTATATTAAAAACAAAGTGTACAGCAATAACCCCAAAACCATTGCTGAGCTGAAAACAGCCATTCAGGAGGTCTTCAACAGCCTCGATGTCCTGACACTTCAGCGGGTCATGCAGAATTTCGCTGTTTGTCTGCGCCACATATTCGCCAATGGTGGCGGGCATATCGAACATGTCATAACCTAAATTCGAATATCTACAATGACGTTTACATGTTGAAAAGTGTGTGCACGCCGTAATTTGTAACTAATTTACTTTTTTTCATATAGTTCAATAATTTTCAGCCTGTATCTTTTGGATGGTGACGTTGCAAAGCAGCTGAAGGTGGATAGTTACAGCGTCAAGCGAATACTGGGAAGAAATTCGATGAGGTGTACAAAGGGAGCGTTAGCTGTAACACCTAAGCTTGTGCGTCAATTGCTATAGACCTTACTATGCTTAAACAGAGTGCAGTGGACTGCACACCTGTTGGTTAGTTAACTGCTACGTAGTGTGCTCTGCAGTTCAAATACACGTGTATTAGGCGCTTAGTAATATCAGTTTTTTGTTCTGAATACACATGCTCTAATCTTAATCCTGTGATCTCTACACAAGAACCGAGCGAGGTGGCGCAGTGGTTAGCACACTGGACTCGCATTCGGGAGGACGACGGTTCAATCCCGTCTCCAGCCATCCTGATTTAGGTTTTCCGTGATTTCCCTAAATCGTTTCAGGCAAATGCCGGGATGGTTCCTTTGAAGAGCACGGCCGATTTCCTTCCCAATCCTTCCCTAGCCCGAGCTTGCGCTCCGTCTCTAATGACCTCGTTGTCGACGGGACGTTAAACACTAACCACCACCACCACCACCACCATCTACACAAGATATACGATGTTGGAGGTAGACTTATCACACAGTCCTGAGTTTCGCGAGAATCACTTTGAATTTCTTCCATGGAAGAAAAAACACAGATGTAAATTGATGTTGTAATGTACTAGCATGTGACTGTAAATCTCAGATCACTATGACCCATTTAATTTTCATGGTCTGTTCCTTGCGAAGCAGCACAAAATTCTGTGTATAGTTATAAGCTCACGTAACACAGAAACTCACAATTGTACCAGACCTAGTTTGCATAGGATCCTATATGCTGATAAAAAAGTACTGCCATTTGGTTGCTGTCGCTGCGGGAGCCGCTACACAAATTGAATTTTGGGAACCTATCCATACTGCTGTGTATTACAGTTAATGTACAGCACTGAATGTACGAGGCCTGTCTAAAAAGTATCTGACCTTTGGCCAGAAAAAAAAAACATTTCGAATACCTGTCAGGGTTGGGACCCTAATCCCCTTCAAAGTAGGCGCCTTGTGCTTGCACATACTTAGCCCACCGATCCTTCCACTGCTAGAAACACCTCTGGAAGTCTTCTTCAATTTTAGAAACAACCACAAGTCGCAAGGAGCCATGTCTGGAGAGTAGGGAGGTTGGCGAACGGCATTCACGTGGAGTACATCGTGCGGCTGATATTCGTAGCAGTAGTTTCAAATACAGCTGTGAGCTTTGGCTGTCTTATTTAACGACAAATTACTTCCAGAACTTAGTATGTCCATAATGTGTAACATGTACGAAATGTAGGTAATGTATTTGTTTGTAAAATACCTTTCTTCTACGCTGGAGGTAATATTAAATGATACGTTTAATCAGCGATGGAAAACCCAACACCATATCTGTCAGATGGCAGCCTGTGTATATGATTAATTATGCAATGATTTACATGGAAACGAACCATCTTTTTTTATTAATGTCCACAAGTAGAGCAGTAGCAATGGCAGGAGCTAGGTTGTAGAATTCCTTTTTTTTTTTTTCCACAGCACTGAAGCTGCCGGAAAGTGATATGTGACAATTGTGTGGCGGTTAGAGAGAACTGACATGCGCCCAGTAGCTTCTTTCCCAAGTTTTAGCAGGAAAGTATTTTCTGCGGTTGTGTGCTGATTGCGTGAGAAGAGACATGTGTCCGATAGCAGCAACTGTCACTGCTGGGCAGTGCTGGCGTGCTTCTGCTGTGAGTCTCGCAGGTGTCACAGGCATCATGTTGGTGTGTCAAAGGCACTGCGGAGGTGTACGACTAATATGCCTATGGTGCGTCGCTAGCGTGATATCTAAAGTCATTCTTATTGGACCGTATTATTATATCGTCACGAGTTACAAACCCATGGCGTTGTGTGTATGTGTCTAGCATTAGTTATATTTATGAATGAACACATCCTGTGACACATTTATCGAATCTACTACCGCCAACAGCTGGCAGTTACATATAAGTAACAAAGCTCACATTAAATAAAGTTTATCCATAGTGGATGCTGTTGAACTCCGTGACTGTTCCTTTATGGGGTGTAGAAAATTATCTGCTACCAGTCACAATAAAAGGTTATTTATTTTCACACGACCGGTTTCGGGCTTTCGCCCATCTTCAGGTGTTGATACATTCATGTACATGTTTGTACTTTTGGAGATCACTGTATAAATACAAAAAAATTATTTGCTGGTGACTATACAGATACAAGTGGGACAATTGTTAAGTGGTAAGGCAGCATTTGACGAAAATATATCTGTACTTACATAAAGATGAAGCGCCATTATTACAGTTATGCTGTGGTGATAGTTTTGCCACTTAGTTACACACTTATGGTCATTTTCACGTCCATATTTCAGTTTTACCAAGAATAGCTTCATATTACACTATTATTATGTGCACTCGTGAAATACACTATGTTTACATACAAATATGTGGGCTGTGGTCAAAGAACTTCAGATGTAGCAGATGTAAAGATGTTGCTCATACAGAAACTTGTAGGTTATTGTCAAAGAACTTAGCCACAGTAAGTGCAGGGCTGTTGCATAAATAGAAATTTAAAAAGCTATTATAGACTGCGACATTTCTTGATACAGATTTTTTTTCTCCACATTTTTGTCGTAGAACTTAGATCTAGGAAGTACAATGGTGTTATATATATGAAATTACTCACAGCTATTACAAATTAAAAAATGACAGTTAAAACTATTTTGAGCCACACTGTTGTCAGAGAAATTACATCTAGGAGGTACAATAATGTTACACACATGAAATTTTGAAAGCTATTACACATTATACAATGCCAGTCACAGCTTGTGCTTTCAATATGACTGTTACAGATTACGATGATAACACTTGAACAGTTGTATGACTGCTACATCGAATTTCTATAGAATATTACTTTGTTATTCTATCAGAGGATAATTATTTTCTGTGAAAATAAATAACCTTTTATTGTGACTGGTAGCAGATAATTTTCGACACCCCATAAAGCTCACATTGTTAACTCTACATTTCAAATGGTTCAAATGGCTCTAAGCACTATGGGACTTAACATCTGAGGTCATCAGCCCCATAGACTTAGAACTACTTAAACCTAACTAACCTAAGGACATCACACACATCCATGGCCGAGGCAGGATTCGAACCTGCGACCGTAGCAGCAGCGCGGTTCCGGACTGAAGCGCCTAGAACCGCTCGGTAACAATGGCCAGCTAACTCTACATTCCATTATACACTCTACCATATCGCCAGAAAGCATTGGAACATAGGTTAATCATTGAAACTCTACCTTCTGCAATGCATATCACTTATGGTTCTAATAATTCGATACTTTAGGTATACACACTGCAATGACTTACGTGCTGTTAATTTTAATGCAGTACCACCTAGAGACAACTACAGATGCGCAGCTGCTGCGTTCCTGGATGTGGGTACTGCCACGGGAAAAAGAGCAGGTGACAGAATAGGTACAAAAGGTGGAAGCAGATGCTGGGCTGTGGGAAATTACATGACTGATCTGCACAGCAGCCACATCATCTTGCTGCTGCTGGGATAGAATAGGTTGATATGCTCTATTCGAATATTAAATAGAAAAAAAAGCTTGGGGCAGAAGACGACATAGTTCTCCCAAAACATAAGGGTGGATTGGGGTATAAAGGCAATCATCTTTTTACTCAGTTAGTGCGTAAGGTTGGGATGGGAGAATAATCGATATTACTGGTACATTGCACTTGCCGCCATCCACTGTACAGCGGCTTGTGGGTTTTTTTGTTTAGATGTAGAATGATCATAATGTTAACGTTAATGTGTGTGAAATCTTATGGGACTTATCTGCTAAGGTCATCAGTCCCTAAGCTTACACACTACTTAACCTAAATTATCCTAAGGACAAACACACACACCCATGCCCGAGGGAGGACTCGAAACCAGCCGCACAGTCCAAATGATCATAGGTGATGAAGTTGTCTACAAGAAGCCTGTAGTGAACTGTATGGAGGCCCATTTTGCACGTTTCCCTTTACGTTAACTCGATTCATGTGGATTGTGACGTTAGAGAACATGTAGTGCCAATACAACAGCATACTACGGGCAGAGTTCGGAACAAATAATCAGCACTTCATACAAGGTAGTTGAATCGACAGTGTGTGTGCGAGGTCTCTGAGCAGAGAGCTGTCATAACGCACATGATACCTAGGACTTTAATTTGAATGAGCAACCGCTGTCAGTTTGTTGTGACGTAGGCCACGCTGTTTACACGGACATATGGTTAAAAGATGTCAGCTGTTTATTGACTCGTAGCTATGCGTAAGTGTTAGACAGGTACATCGCGAGAAATGCGTGCTATCCTAGCTGGCTGTTGCAGACGGTAGCTGTTCAATACGTCACAAGTGTAGCTGTGATTCAAGAGGCTTTCTGATTCATGAGGTTCTCACATTAATGTCCGGATATACATAATTTACGCGGTTTGCGTATCGCTAAATTGGAACGAGAGTGTACTGCATCAAGGAGGGAAGAAGATGCGTGCTATCTGACTTGTCAAGGCCAGTGACTTCTGGTGCGACTTGTGTGCGTGTGGCACAGCAGCGAGTTCAAACACGGAGAACCTCACGAAATGCCCTCGGTATAGGGCTGAGAGGCTGTGTAACATGCTGGTGCGGTACAGGAGGCTCCATGCCTTAAGATGTGATGCTGACACATATATGAATGGATGGCATGTGTTATGTCAGTATTCTGAACCCTTATTATCGCTTTCAAACTGGTTGGTTGGTTTAGATTCGGGGGAGGGGAGCGAACAGCTAGGTCATCGGCCCCATCGTATTAGGGAAGGATGGGAATGGAAGTCGACCGTGCCCTGTCAAAGGTACCATCACGGCATTTGCCTGAAGCGATTTATGGAATCACGGAGAACCTAAATCAGGATTACCAGACGCAGATTTGAAACGTCGTCCTCCCGAATGCGAGTCCAGTGCGCTAACCACTGCGTCACCTCGCTCTTCAAACAGGACAATAGTATTTAACACATATTTCACACACGACTGCTTTATGGAATTCGTAGCCAGCACACTGCTGTGGGGACGTCCCAGTATTGTTGGCAGATCACGCTACTAGTAACTAGGCAGGAATCAAATTCACACATACACATTACAGTCATCTCAGTTTTCATGCCGCGCGGGATTAGCCGAGCGGTCTCAGGCGCTGCAGTCATGGACTGTGCGGCTGGTCCCGGCGGATGTTCGAGTCCTCCCTCGGGCATGGGTGTGTGTGTTTGTCCTTAGGATAATTTAGCTTAAGTAGTGTGTAAGCTTAGGCACTGATGACCTTAGCAGTTAAGTCCCATAAGATTTCACACACATTTGAACATTTTTTTCAGTTTTCATCTGTGGAAAAACATTATTTGTGTGTATGCCTAGCAGAACTAAGACGAGTTTTTGACTGAACAATACAATAAGTTTAGACCTTGATCAGTTCATGACTGCATTAGATTCTGATATAAGCTGCAAAACTGCGCTCATGTAGTGGTGAGAGTGCTGAGAGTGGCGACGACAGACGCTACAGTTTGGGAAGTATTTTGCTGCAGTTTGTAGGTATTTCGTTAAACATTGTGGCACAGTTTGGGAGCATTTTGATGCAATTTATTTTGCTGTAACATGTATGGGATGAATTGTTTCCACTGATGAGTTTCTTCCTTCATATAAATTCCTCAAAGTCTAAAATATTACATATTATCCTACGGTGAGCTTTCGCCATGGACTAATGTAATAACCAGTCACAAGCGAGCTTCTTCACTACATGCGTAAAGATATACTTAAAAGAAATTATTTCTAACTACATGTGTCTGACTCTGTCTAAACGCTAAAAAGCTATGCTTTTATTAAAAAACCATATGTCGCTCTAATCTGTACCGACTGCGTGGAGTAGATAACAATACAGACTCCAACATAGATGAATAGGGGTATGGACAGCGGCAATGTCACCGCCTATCTAATAGCAGTACTGAAACAACTGGATTGTGAGACTACACAAAGCGTATCTTTAAAATATGTGCTTTGATGAACTTCAAGTGTGTGTGTCACTACTAATAACTCAGAACTTAATCTATTAAGTTTTTTTTTTTTTGTGAGACACAACAAGTTCAGTTGCAGGCTCACAGTTTCGTACTTCAAGTTCCATTTTAAAACCCTTAATTGTGTCTTTGTGTGCAGCTGTTGTTGGTAGGGTTGAAAATAAAAATAAAACAGTTTTATAGCACATATTTGTTTACATACACAGGGTAGACAGAAACAGTCTAAAAAGCATGTAAGGGTGTTGCAGAAGAGGTTGTGCTGAAAATAACTATTAAGAAACAAATTTCCATTCATTTAGCATTGAAGTTAACCAGTCAGATCGTCACGCATCTAAAATTCAAGCAGCCTACCAGAGACAGTGTCACTAAACATGTTCTTCATTTGGTTTCCACAAACCGAACAAACGTAGTTTTTGCTCTCCTAGCCTAAATTTATCACTTCCGAAAAAGGCACATTTGAAGTGTTACTGAGCATTTCAACAAGTGGTAACTCACGGACCTACAGATGTCTGTGCATTGCTGCATTTTAGAGCTTGCAACTGCTTGAATCTGTGGGCACAGTCACCTAACTGGCTAACCTCAATGCTAAATAACTCGGAAATGGGGAAACGTATTGAATTTTTTTAGCAGTTATTTCTCAGCAAAACCTCCCTTGCAACACCGTTATAGGCTTTTTAGACCCTTTCTGGCCATTCACCATAAGGTGCTTGTTTTAACATGAGACAACTAAATATTTCTGAAACGATACAGTGTACGAAAACAATTTTCTAGGTGAAAAGTTTATATTAGTAAAGTGGACATCTGTCTGCTCCTCCCGGGTTCGATTTCCGGGAGGGGTCAGGGATTTTCTCTGCCTCGTGATGACTGGGTGTTGTGTGATGGCCTTAGGTTAGTTAGGTTTAAGTAGTTCTAAGTTCTAGGGGACTGATGACCATAGATGTTGAGTCCCATAGTGCTCAGAGCCATTTGAACCATTTTTTTTGTCTGCTCCTAACCACCCCTCCTGCTTGGGAGGGGGGGTTAGCTTTGTATTTTCAAATGGGAATCCACATTTTTACTGCATACTCGAATTCTACACCAAGAAATAAGTGTGCTTTACTCAAACCATTGTTTGCCATTCGTAGTAGATGGAGCTGTAATCGATAGATACTGAGTTTGCCTATTTTTTGTAATTAAAAACGACGCATTTGATTCTACATTTTACTTACGATGTAAATTTAAACCTCTGTGGTCTAATGGATGACATTTATCATCGTAATTTACGTTAATGTTGCAATTTTGATTGTACATGACAATACCGTTAGTTTTTCAGTGTCTGGTTAGCAACTACTCTTAGCGTGATCCAAGAACGTCGATATAGTAATTTTCTGTTCCCATCGAGATCCTTGATTTGGTGAGTGCCCTCACCTTACATCACTGGCGTGCTTGATTTTGCACCTGTCATTATCACTTCATGGAAATTTTATCTTATTACAATGGTTGTGGTTTCTACACCGCCTGTAACTGCGAAGCAGCCAGCGCGAGTTATGGCGGTTAGATGGAAACACACAAGGAATTCAGTTACCCTGATTGAGGTTTCGAGGGTCGCCACCGAACTCAAACATTCCGATTATTTGGGGGCTCACCACAATCAACCACGTAGGGAACAGAAAATTACGTTGTCGTAGCGGCCCCTTATAGTTGGAGGGCCCATACAACCGACACGCAAGATGGGTTACCGACCCCTTTCAGGAGCACGCAGAGAAACATCGCCAGCAGACAGAAACAGTAACAGACTTTCCAAATAAAAATGGAACTACTTCGCCAGAGAACATGTGACAGTGTTCCACCAATCGGAACTCATATGACTCATGTAGCACTCCGCCGAGCTGTCTTTACAAGCACGCCTAGACTTTCAGACCGGCAGTCTCCCGTCTCTCACCAAGATCTTTGAGAGACTGTACGTGGAGCGGCTGTGGCGCCACGTCATTGCCGAAGGGCTCCTTCCAGAGGAGCAGTTCGGGTTCCGGCGGGGCCACTCGACCACGCAACAGCTACTACGCCTGGTGGAACAGGCGATGCGGGCGCTGGAGACGCGGGAGTACCTTGGGGCGGTACTCCTCGACGTCTCCAAGGCGTTCAACTGCGTGTGGCACGAGGGCCTCGTGTACAAGCTCCTTGTACATGGGGTCCCGACGTCACACGCCCTTCTGCTGCGGTCCTACCTCTCGGGCCGCACATTCCACGTCCGGGCCGCCGGAGGCACCTCCACCGACCGGCCGATTCGTGCGGGAGTACCGCAGAGGTCGGTTCTCGGCCCCCTGTTGTGCGGGTGGCGCGCGTGGAGTTGGCTCTTTATGCCGACGACACTGTGCTGTTCACCCGCAGCATGAACGTGGTCGCGATGTGCCTCCGACTGCAACTAGCGTGCGACGACCTGGGGCCGTGGTCCACCAAGTTCCGACTCAAATTTAACGCCGCCAAGAGCCAGGCGGTCGTCTTCACTCGGAGACGACTGCATCCTGCCCTGCCGCCTGTCACGATCTTGGGAGGCCCCATCCCGTGGTCACCATCCGGCAAATACCTCGGTGTGACGCTGGACAGGCATCTCACCTGGCTGCCACGCATCCGAGCCATCAGGGGGCGAGCGATTGGGCGTCTCCAAGCGCTCTACCCGCTGCTGAACCCCGCACCCACCCTCTCACGTCGGCACGACCTGACTGTGTACTTGGCCCTTGTCCGGCCAGTACTCGAGTACGCCGCCATAGTGTGGGGGAATGCAGCTCCGTCGCACGTTGCGATGCTCCGGCGCGTCCAGAATCGGGCGCTAACACTCGCTCTCCACAAGCCGCCTCGTTACTCGACGAGGCTCCTTCATGAGGAAGCAGGCGTCCCGCTGCTGCGGGATCGCTTCAGGCAGTCCGTCAGGGTGTTCTATGCCTCTGCCGAACACTCTGGCAGTCGTCTTATTCGTGGACTGGGACACCAAGTCCACCACAGGCCGACCACGCGTTGGCCTGATCTGCTGCGGGAGTAGTTTCTTCCGCAGCCCCGATGACGTTTTTGACGAAGCATCCGCACCCACGTGGTCGCTCACATAGGCCAATCCTACCCGCGAGGCCAGAAATAGTTCTTGAGGTCCACACAGGAACAGCAGCTTCGCTGCTTAGCCTGTCTCACGCCTGGTAGATGTAACCAGAGATTTGCAGTGCAGTGCAGTGCAGACCGGCAGTGTTTACCAACCACAAGGAACATCTCCGGCCAGTACTTACACCGGCCCTACCATTGTATTCAGTCGCTGTAACAATGTAGTAGCACGTTGTATTTTGTATTCTTTAGTGTAGATTTTGGTCAGTATTTTCTTCCATTGTCTTGTTTCCTTATCTGGTTTGCCGCCACAAGAGTTGTGAGGTTTTTTTGTTTGTTCTTGGGTTTAACACATAGTGTATGCCAAGAAGGCGTTTATCCTTAATTAAAATAAAGTGTATTCAAATTGACTGTTTCTTTTTTCCGGCCGACCGCAGGATACTAAAATGTTATCATACAAATAGCTTATTTGCCAAAAATGTCAAAGTCTAGCCATATTACTTGTACTGTACAATCACATTTGCAACAGTCAAGTAACGCTTCAATATCAGTATCACAAAGGTTTACATTTACATCGTACATGAAATGTAGAATGAAATGCATTGGTTCTTAATTGCGAAAACAGAGGCACATGGTATTTGTCGATTACGTCGCCATCTACCACGAATTGGAAACATCGTTTGAGTAAACGGTATGTATTTTTTTGGCGTAGAATCCAAGTATGCAATAAAATTTGGGGGAGAGGGGGGGGCCTCCCATTTGAAGATGCAAAGATGAGCCCAATCTTATAGTAGGGGTGGATAGTTGGAGGCCAGTTCTAGCACAGACTAATGTCCCCTTTACTAATTTTAACTTTTCATCTAAAACATTTTTTTCGTATGATGCGTCGTTTTCGACTTATTTAGTTGCTTAAAACAAACTATATATATATATATATATATATATATATATATATATAGTGGGCATGCGGGAGGCATATATATATATATATATATATTCCTGGCCGGAAATGGAGGAAAAGAGGTCCTCTGACAATTAGTCCGGAAATGCTTCGTTGTCATGGTAGATGGCGCTAAAAGTTCCTCTGGCCATGTGCCGTGTGTTCTTTGTGTGTTGCAGGCTGTGTGATTGATGCAGCATACTGTAAGCAGCAGAATGTTTCGGTATTCATGTCGGGAACAAACCGAGATGGTGTTCGACTACAGCCAAACGGATGAAAACAGTCGAGAGGCAGCACAGCTGTACCAAAACAAGTATCCTCACAGACACCAACCACATCACACAACATTTCAAGCCCTTTCACGGCGTTTGTGTGACCATGGGTCCTTTCGGACAGACGAACGTGCAGGGAGGTGGTGGACTGTGCTACACCAGATTTGGAGGACCGGGCTCTACAGATGCTGAGACAAACTCTGGTAAAAGCTTCTAACAAGTGGCCCGCAAACATTGTGTAAGCCAAAGTACGATTACGTATATCCTGCATGACAACCGCTACTATCCCTTTCATCTGTAACAAGTACAAGGATTATCAGCAGCGGATTTCCCTTTATGGAAGGATTTTGTGGATGGTTTTTGCACCAGACCATCACAAGTATGGGATTTCTGTCATCAGCTCTCTTTACCGGCGAGCCATTCCGCTGCTTACTGCACGCTGCGTCAACACTCAGACTGTAACACACAAGGAGCAGACCGCACGTGGTCAAAGGAACATCCATTCGTGAGTGCCATGTACCCTGACATCGAAGCCCCTCCGGACACACATTCATAGCACCTTTTTCCCTCCATTTCCATTCAGGAATCCGTCCCTGCATTTTGTCGGTTTTATTAACGTTCACCCTGTATAAGTCCAAATATTTTTATATGTGTAAATTTAATATGCACACACATCAGTATGTTGGTTATTTTTTCTCCGCATTGAGCAGTTTTCCCACAAACACGTCACAAACTTTACGGTCTGATGTTTTTACACGGCTGTAACCACACCACACTTAAAGTAGTAAAGGAGTTTTGCTATTTGGGGAGCAAAATAATTGATGATGGTAGAAGTAGAGAGGATATAAAATGTAGACTGGCAATGGCAAGGAAAGCGTTTCTGAAGAAGAGAAATTTGTTAACATCGAGTATAGATTTAAGTGTCAGGAAGTCGTTTCTGAAAGTATTTGTATGGAGTGTAGCCTTGTATGGAAGTGAAACGTGGACGATAAATAGTTTGGACAAGAAGAGTATAGAAGCTTTCGAAACGTGGTGCTACAGAAGAATGCAGAAGATTAGATGGGTAGATCACATAACTAATGAGGAGGTACTGAATAGAATTGGGGAGAAGAGGAGTTTGTGGCACGACTTGACTAGAAGAAGGGATCGGTTTGTAGGACATGTTCTGAGGCATCAAGGGATCACCAATTTAGTGTTGGAGGGCAGCATGGAGGGTAAAAATCGTAGAGGGAGACCAAGAGATGAATACACTAAACAGATTCAGAAGGATGTAGGTTGCAGTAGGTACTGGGAGATGAAGAAGCTCGCACAGGATAGAGTAACAAGGAGAACTGCATCAAACCAGTCTCAGGACTGAACACCACAACAACAACAACAACAACAACAACAACCTCACCACTAACCGTTTTGTGCCCATGTGTCCACACCTCAACACCTGACCTGCTGTCGCCCAATGTGGCGTCGAATGTAATAAGACCTGCACCAAGGCGTCCGGACCTGCCCAGTAAGGGGCATCCCGGCCAATGACGCCAAACGCTCATTTCCTGATCTGCTGACCAGGGGATGGTAAACATGGCTTGCTGTTGCCATAAATACATTGGAGGTACTAAACAACCTAAAAAGTACTACTTCTAATAGCTACAATTATTAGCCTGCAAATGATGTAAATACACTCCTGGAAATGGAAAAAAGAACACATTGACACCGGTGTGTCAGACCCACCATACTTGCTCCGGACACTGCGAGAGGGCTGTACAAGCAATGATCACACGCACGGCACAGCGGGCACACCAGGAACCGCGGTGTTGGCCGTCGAATGGCGCTAGCTGCGCAGCATTTGTGCACCGCCGCCGTCAGTGTCAGCCAGTTTGCCGTGGCATACGGAGCTCCATCGCAGTCTTTAACACTGGTAGCATGCCGCGACAGCGTGGACGTGAACCGTATGTGCAGTTGACGGACTTTGAGCGAGGGCGTATAGTGGGCATGCGGGAGGCCGGGTGGACGTACCGCCGAATTGCTCAACACGTGGGGCGTGAGGTCTCCACAGTACATCGATGTTGTCGCCAGTGGTCGGCGGAAGGTGCACGTGCCCGTCGACCTGGGACCGGACCGCAGCGACGCACTGATGCACGCCAAGACCGTAGGATCCTACGCAGTGCCGTAGGGGACCGCACCGCCACTTCCCAGCAAATTAGGGACACTGTTGCTCCTGGGGTATCGGCGAGGACCATTCGCAACCGTCTCCATGAAGCTGGGCTACGGTCCCGCACACCGTTAGGCCGTCTTCCGCTCACGCCCCAACATCGTGCAGCCCGCCTCCAGTGGTGTCGCGACAGGCGTGAATGGAGGGACGAATGGAGACGTGTCGTCTTCAGCGATGAGAGTCGCTTCTGCCTTGGTGCCAATGATTGTCGTATGCGTGTTTGGCGCCGTGTAGGTGAGCGCCACAATCAGGACTGCATACGACCGAGGCACACAGGGCCAACACCCGGCTTCATGGTGTGGGGAGCGATCTCCTACACTGGCCGTACACCACTGGTGATCGTCGAGGGGACACTGAATAGTGCACGGTACATCCAAACCGTCATCGAACCCATCGTTCTACCATTCCTAGACCGGCAAGGGAACTTGCTGTTCCAACAGGACAATGCACGTCCGCATGTATCCCGTGCCACCCAACGTGCTCTAGAAGATGTAAGTCAACTACCCTGGCCAGCAAGATCTCCGGATCTGTCCCCCATTGAGCATGTTTGGGACTGGATGAAGCGTCGTCTCACGCGGTCTGCACGTCCAGCACGAACGCTGGTCCAACTGAGGCACCAGGTGGAAATGGCATGGCAAGCCGTTCCACAGGACTACATCCAGCATCTCTACGATCGTCTCCATGGGAGAATAGCAGCGTGCATTGCTGCGAAAGGTGGATATACACTGTACTAGTGCCGACATTGTGCATGCTCTGTTGCCTGTGTCTATGTGCCTGTGGTTCTGTCAGTGTGATCATGTGATGTATCTGACCCCAGGAATGTGTCAATAAAGTTTCCCCTTCCTGGGACAATGAATTCACGGTGTTCTTATTTCAGTTTCCAGGAGTGTACTAATATAATGTTGTTCAGTAAATTGTCCTGAGTCACCAATGGGAATATTCGCACTTATGTATATATAGGAGTATATCCTCCTGATTGCATAGCAGTCTAAGTATACTGCCATGTCCTGATCAGGGCTGTTGTTAAAATATCGATATATCAGCATATTTCCCAACATGTATCGACATACTTAGGCGGTATTTTTTCACATATATATATATATATGTGAAAACGGTCAAGTTGAGCGCAATGTAGTGATTTAGGACAGCAGACAACAGTGTATTTCGTGAACTGCGAACAGACTGTCGAGTACCGTAATAGCAACATATGAATTTTATAGTGAGGTGTTGTAGCATCAGTTATTAATGGCTGCACTTATGTTAAAGCCCCTAAGACTGTATTTTAAGTGTTTAGTCAATATATTGAAGACTATTCGTGGGAAAATAGAAATAAACTACTTGTTCAAATTATAAATCAATGTGAATGATTCAATATTTTAAATTACACCTGCTTGCATTGTTTTTTTAAATATTTTATTTCAGCTTGAAAATGTTTACAATAGGTGTGAGCTGATACCCTATGACGAAAAACGTAGCCAAACAATGAGACCAGCCACATCTCTGGGGCCGCTCAATTAAGCTGAGTGTTGAGGGTAACAAATCTATATATTTTAGTGCCATAGCACGTGGGAGATCGAGCTAAATATTCAATCTAAACTGTTTTTTTATCAAAAATCGGCGAACAGCACCATCACCAATTATATAAATATTTTCATCATTTTCAGCGAATTTTTGCAATGTGTAGTGCCCAGTACCGTAGTAACTGGATATGATGAAAGCTCAAAAAGTAGTAAAACTCCTTCACTCAGTGAACTAAAATTACGTTCTAGTACAATTTCAAAAGAACAGTTTGAAATATTTACCGAAAATTACAAAAAATATATAATATAAAGTAAAAATATCGGCGCTCGAATTAGCCTTTTCGATACCGATATATATATATATATATTTATTGCTAAAAACACAGTTTCTCTCTGCTGAATCCCATATTCCGACCTCTCATTAAAATACGGTACATATTCTGCTAAATCGGCTACGATTACTCTATGCAGCTCTACTAGCCGCATTCGTTCATATTAATCGGTCAAGCAATGCCGAGATCTTAGCTTTTGAACTTTCATAAATTTACAATTTTTAAGACAACGATAACTTTTAAACTATTATATATTTTTGTGACGCGTCTAGGTAATTTAGCTTTACATATTTTTCTGTCCATGAGTGCCAACTCGTACCTAACTGTCACTCTTAGTTAGGTTTTTATCAATTTTTCTCTGGCATATAAATTCCCCCAAGCGCGCAAACACGGCCATACATACCACTGCCAAGCTTCCGTTCGGGTTTTTCCAAGGCCGCGTAATCGCTAGCCACTCTCCACGGCCTCGTGGCAACCGCCAGCCACGCACTCTGCGGTGCAGAACTTCCCTTCTAATCTGCCCACACTGCTTGTATGCTCACGCAGTCTTTTTCTTTGGCTGTGTGAAGCCAGTCTAGGTGGCACAAAGAAGTCCGATTGTACTGGAGACGGGGGGTGAGACTGGCGGTGTGAATGGAATAACAAGATTTTCGATGTGAAGAAATAGCACACTAGTTGCATTAAAACCACTTTTTAAAGCAACTAGTGTGCTATCTCTTCACCTCGGCATTCTTCAAAACCAGTGGCTGAAAATGATGAACAAAAATCTAAATGAAAAGATTGGTCTTTGCGGTGGCCAGGGACATGTGAGGGATAATGCTGATTTACTCGGTGCTCGGCGCTACCAACAGAAACTGCAACGTTTGACTTCACCACGCATTTTTGACACTACAACTGCTTGGTCGCTGGCGTTTACAGAAATGAAGGAACAGATAAGTCGACATGAAATGTTCGGGACAAATCCGATATGTGACAAAACCGAACGACGAACCTTTTGGTCACCTTTTATTTGGGCACTTACATGCAGTTACCATACTTAGCAAAGTGATTATCGCCAAGCTTGAACGTGCATAGTTTTCGTTTCAATTCATGTTCTAAGGGGAATAAGAAGGCTGCTAGCTTGTTGATGTACGGAATATCTAATACTTAAATATACAGTTCTAAAACCGACAATATATTTACAATGTGCAGCCAGTATTTTTACAGGCCGGTACGTCGATATTTCATTACCTGTTGGCCATATCGAGGGCCGATAATGATATTTTTTTAATACCAATATATAGGATTTTAGGGCAGGACGAGTACCCACCGACAGGTACTGTATTCAGAATGAGATTTTCACTCTGCAGCGGAGTGTGCGCCGATATGAAACTTCCTGGCAGATTAAAACTGTGTGCCGGACCGAGACTCGAACTCGAGTCATTTGCCTTTCGCGGGCAAGTGCTCTACCATCTTTCTTTTTTCATTTTGTTCGTTGTTGATCGTTGTGTTTGGTCGTTGCGGACGTCACAATGACATCCGTTCAAGTTCGTTTGTTGATCCTTCCTCGCAGTTTTTTTATTACATAGGCCAACCGGCTCTCTGACCAAACACGCTGATCTACCGTGCCGGCTTACTATCTGAGCTACCCAAGCACGACGCACGCCCCGTCCTCACAGCTTTACTTCTGCCAGTACCTCGTTTGGTAAGCAGGAGAGCTTCTGTAAGGTTTGGAAGGTAGGAGACGAGGTACTGGCAGGAGTACAGCTGTGAGCACGGGGCGTGAGTCGTGCTTGGGTAGCTCAGTTGGTAGAGCACTTGCCCGCGAAAGGCAAAGGTCCGGAGTTCGAGTCTCGGTCCGGCACACAGTTTTAATCTGCCAGGAAGTTTTAGGTACTGTATTTCCAGCACATCTCACAACTGCTTCTTGTGTCATGGGAGAATGGACATTTTGGAAAGGGATACAATTCCAGCAAATGCTACATGTTGTGTTGGCCGACCCAATCATGTACTGCAACTTCTTGCCATTCTGTTGCATTGTCATTATTTGTTGAACAATATTCTTCTTGTCTGCTGCCATACACTCCTCCACTATCATGCCTTTCCATCTTTCACACAAAAAGCTGTTAATTAATTTCTCTGATGAATGTTTACAACAAGTATACGTGTCAAAGTCCTCTGTGCTCAAGTCACGCATCTCATCAGTTGATCACATGAGACATAGACACAAAGAAAGTGGATGAATGATGACGCTCATGCAATCGAATTATAAAAAGTGGAACTGCTCCAGGGACGGAGGTCTGACCTTGCAAGCTATTGGTCGAAATCAGTGCCCAACTGCGATTAGCGGTCAGCAACGATATTTAGTTAAGGGAAGTCTTGAGGAATAAGAAACGAGCTAGAGTGCATCGTAAATATTTTAAAATGTAACTGGAATTTATTTTTGTAAGTTATAGAGAATACTGTAGAGATGTAAAGGATTGGTTTTAATGAACATTTCAACTAAAGCAAAATATGTGTTCAACGGAGATCACAATTAATTTTTCTGTTGTTAGTTTTTAAAAAACAGTATTAGTATAGCAGAGAATCCTAAAAGTCATGAACTTAATGGTTTTAATAGTAATACAGATAATAACAAAATAATGTATAAATAAATAAAACACATGCTTTTATATCTTTATCTGAATTACACTACTGACCATTAAAATTGCTACACCAAGAAGAAATGCAGATGATAAACGGGTATTCATTGGACAAATATATTATACGAGAACTGACATGTGATTACATTTTCACGCGATTTTGGTGCATAGATCCTGAGAAATCAGTACCCAGAACAACCACCTCTAGCCGTAATAACGGCCTTGATACGCCTGGGCATTGAGTCAAACAGAGCTTGGATGGCTTGTACATGTACAGCTGCCCATGCAGCTTCAACACGATACCACAATTCATCAAGAGTAGTGACTGGCGTACTGTGACGGGCCAGTTGCTCGGCCACCATTGACCAGACGTTTTCAGTTGGTGAGAGATCTGGAGAATGTGCTGGCCAGCGCAGCAGTCGAACATTTTCTGTATCCAGAAAGGCTGAAATGTAGGGTTTCGCAGGGATCGAATGAAGGGTAGAGCCACGGGTCGTAACACATCTGAAATGTAGCGTCCACTGTTCAAAGTGCCATCAATGCGAACAAGAGGTGACCGAGACGTGTAACCAATGGCACCCCATACCATCACGCCGGGTGATACGCCAGTATGGAGATGACGAATACACGCTTCCAATGTGCGTTCACCGCGATGCCGCCAAACACGGATGCGACCATCATGATGTTGTAAACAGAACCTGGATTCATCCGAAAAAATGACGTTTTGCCATTCGTGCACCCAGGTTCGTCG
Organism: Schistocerca cancellata; assembly: GCF_023864275.1. Lineage (NCBI taxonomy): Eukaryota > Metazoa > Arthropoda > Insecta > Orthoptera > Acrididae > Schistocerca > Schistocerca cancellata. The sequence goes on from NC_064629.1 coordinate 301,347,879, forward strand.
TTGAGTACACCATCGCAGGCGCTTCTGTCTGTGATGCAGCGTCAAGGGTAACCGCAGCCATGGTCTCCGAGCTGATAGTTCGCGCTGCTGCAAACGTCGTCGAACTGTTCGTGCAGATGTTGTTGTCTTGCAAATGTCCCCATCTGTTGACTCAGGGATCGAGACGTGGCTGCACGATCCGTTACAGCCATGGGGATAAGATGCCTGTCATCTCGACTACTAGTGATACGAGGCCGTTGGGATCCAGCACGCCGTTCCATATTACCCTCCTGAACCCACCGATTCCATATTCTGCTAACAGTCATTGGATCTCGACCAACGCGAGCATCAATGTCGTTATACGATAAACCGCAATCGCGATAGGCTACAATCCGACCTTTATCAAAGTCGGAAGCGTGATGGTACGCATTTCTACTCCTTACACGAGGCATCACAACAACGTTTCACCAGGCAACGCCGGTCAACTGCTGTTTGTGTATGAGAAATCGGTTGGAAACTTTCCTCATGTCAGCACGTTGTAGGTGTCGCCACCGGCGTCATCCTTGTGTGAATGCTCTGAAAAGCTAATCATTTGCATATCACAGCATCTTCTTCCTGTCGGTTAAATTTCGCGTCTGTAGCACGTCATCTTCGTGGTGTAGCAATTTTAGTGGCCAGTAGTGTATAAGCAATCAAAAGATTTGTGACAAGTATCAGTTTTGAATTGCATATGGAATGGAATAAAAGAGAGAGCCTGAGAACTTCGAGGAAGTGTATATTGAAACAACTTAATCGAAAGAAACATATGAAACTAGGACACAGAAATATATTTTTTCATCCAAAAGACTGAGTGAATGTGAAACCAAGTGGAGCTAAGTAAAGTGTATGTGTTATTCTGCTGAATGTACATTATCAGAATGACTTTGCTATGGATACCACGAAAAAGTGAGGTAACCGTGACCACAGTGTCTAGCTGCACATCCTCCATTAGATGATGAGTCTTCAGTGGCCTGAAAACTAATTAATGGTACAGAAAATAAATCACATCAAAAATTCAAAAAATGCATTTGTTTGCATATCATGTTCCAATAAATCACAAAAATAATGAGTACTAGAAGACACTACATACCACAGAAGGAAATCACTGTGTAGCAACTGGCGCCCGATGTCTGGAATGGAGGTCCTTGGAGAATTTTAGAACATAAATTGTTCATAGATTAGCAGCCGCTGACAACTCTGTAGCAAAAATGTTTGTGGGCTGAACTGTTACTTTTGGTGTACAAGAAAACGAGGTTAATCATGATTGATTTCTTATACACATTTTTTCCCCTAAAGACAAAATGAACATTGAAAGGAACTAGAAAATGAGTGGCATCAAACACTGGACAAGTGGTTTTATATTGCATGCCTTTTACTACAGACCACTAGCACACGCAGTTATAGAATACTCAACCAACACAGAATTTCCTTGTCACACTGTCATGGCCTACAGTGTTGGCAGCTTATGCAGACTGTGGATCTTGGAACTCGGAGAGAAGTCATGTTTATTGTCTCCTTAGCGACTGGCTCAGATGAGTAACTGTGACAGCTGGGTTGTTTGTCAAAAACTACACTGCTAATTTCTTGCAGTGTATTCGACGTTGTACTGGATAAACTTTGGCTGGTAGGGACGATAACCTTATAACAACGTCGATACTGAGTTGTAGTATCTTATGCAATTAGCGCGCTGATGTAGGAAATCTCTGATCGGACAGTCCCATCATCTGGAAAAGATAGGGAGAATAACAATCGATGACCTGAGCACTCTTCACGGTAGTTTCAGACAGTTGCTTAATAAGAGAATGGGAGTCAGTGTGGGCCAGTGAGAAGTATGGGCCATCTGATTTATCTCAGATTTGCCGTAGACAGCGAACGCGTGCAGAGCTGAGCTTTAAATAAAGAGTAGATATCACTCCACTACTCGCTAGAACTTGAGTGATTTAGCTGTTGAGTCTATGTCACAAATAAATGTTATTTGTCTTTTAATGCCAAATATGGTGGATAGTGTAATTTTCAGCATCGGTTTATACTGTTGAAGGTACGAAGTAATATTATTACACTAGTAGACTATTAATATCGAAGTAGCCTAATGTAGATTATATTGTAATAACGAAATCCAGCTCACTCATGCCCGTTTGTGTTTCCACCATTTTTCGGTCTAATGTGTCAGTCGGGTAGTAGGGGCCATACCAAAGTCAGGTTGTGCAAGCCACACAAGCAAATCTTTTCTTCTCCTTTTTTGTGAGGGGGGGGGGCTGAAGGCCAAGGTTCAAAAAGAAACGTGCTCGTGAGGGTCGACGGGAGTGGTCTGAGACTGCAATGAAGCAATCAGTCTCAAATGTTTTGGAAGGCGAAATGACGGAAAGGTCAGCTGCTGATCATTTTCTGTTCCTAGAACTACTCCGCGAAGGAGATTAAAACCATTATAGGAAATATGCAGACATATATGACACCTGATATGGAGTTTTTCAAATCAAGAATGATTGCAGGGGCTTTTTCGAATAAAACTTGATATAGTGTGAAAGATCTGAGGACTGGGCACATGAACCTTTGGGCTGGCATTGAGGATTCATTGTATCACAACGAAAACAATTTTTTCACTTTTAACATTGAAAATTAGTCAGGTGTTGTTTAGCTAACTTGCATCACGTGAAAAAACCAAAGTATTATTTTCTACAGTAAAATTTACGTTTATGCTGCTAGTTTTACTTCAGTTTTTTTTTATTATATTATACTTTTGATGCACCCGACTTTGGTATGGCCCGTACTACCTGACTGACACTTCACACCAAAAAATGGCGAAAACACAAACTGGCTTGAGCGAGCTGGATTTCGTTATTACAATACAATTAACATTAGGCTACTTAGATATTAATAGTCTACTAGTGTAATATTATTGCTTCGTACCTTCAACAGTATAAACTAATGCTGAAAATTACACTGTCCACCACGTTCGTCATTAAAAGACAAATAACATTTATTTGTGACACAGGCTCGAGGGGTGGCTTCTGAGGTAGTGCCATGGCATCACTTGTATAAAAAAGAAAGAAAGAGTAATCTATGTTAACTGTGCATAAAACATTGTTTCGGAGAACGTATTTTCTGATTAGAAGAAGCGTGCGTGCTCTTGCTTTAGTTTTCTGAAGCTTGGAGCCAACTACAGATTGGCACCGTCTGTCCACATAAGCACCGTTTCTTTTTTTTTCTTTTTGTGTGTGTGTGTGTGTGTGTGTGTGTGTGTGTGTGTGTGTGTGTGTGTGTGAGTGTGTGTAGTGTGGACTGAAGAGATCATCCTTGATGACTTATTCTTCTAGGATGGGATGTAAGGATAAAAGGAATACACTTCATTTATTACGCATTCAGTTAGGCTTGGGCACGCAATGGGTCCTTGAGCCTGCTGTCTTTGGTGATGTCTATCTCCTGTGGAAGGTGAAATGTGTCAAGGCTGTTATGTGTGACTGCTTCCTCGTGTTATGACAGATTGCCTATGTTATTGACTTCGGTACGCGATACTTGTGCCATCTTGCAGGGTTTACCGTTCCTACCGATTGTAATTGTCGAACTTCGTCCCTAAGGGCATCGATCTTGTCAAAAACTCGTAGAGCCTTGACATGGACCTTCTCTTGTATAGTGGTCTCGTGGAGTGCGGTGCGGATGTCGACGTTTCTTGTCCACCATGGAGCTCCTGTGATCCATCGATAGCAAATGTTTTGCAGCGCTTGGAGTTTGTTGTAGTTGGAGACGCACGTAGTGCCCCACGAGGTAGAGCCATACAACATTGTGGGTTCCACCGTTGCCTTATACAATTGGAGTTTAGTCTTAGGGTTGAGATCCTTACTCTTCAGGAACGGAATCAACGACCTGGCCATCTTCTGGGCTGCCGTCTTCTTGTCGTCAATATGCTGCGTAAAGAGTAATTTTTTGTCAAGGTAGATACCGAGATACTTCACTCCCGGTGACCATGGGATAAATTGGTCAGCTATTTGGAGTCTGTCGTTCAGAACTGGTTTCCTCCGTGTGAACAGAACTGCTGCCGTCTTCGTCGGGTTGATCGTTATCTTATTTTGCAGCGCCCAGCGTTCCATTATAGCAAGTTGCCGTTGCATCCTAGCGATTAGCTGGTCCAAGTGTCGTCCAGTTGTCAAAAAGGCCGTATCGTCCGCATAAAAACTCGCCGTAACAAGGGGGACTGTTGGGATGTCATTTATATATAAGTTGAAAAGTAGAGGCGAAATGACAGAGCCCTGCGGAATTCCTGCGGAGATCAGTTTCATTTCGGAGTTTTTATCGTCGACTCGGACATACAGTTTCCTGTCCTGCAGAAAGCTGTCTATGAGTCTAATGTAACAATCCGTAATAGGGGTAGTGCGATGCAGTTTGACGATAAAGTTGGGCCGCCACACCTTATCGTAAGCTTTTTCGATGTCAAGGAAGACACCAATCGTGAAGTGCTGCTTGTTGTATCCTTCTTGTATCCGTTCGGTGATCCGTAGAAGTTGAAGTTCGGCAGATAACTTGTCCTTGACACCGAATTGTTCGGGTCGTATAACATCATGCGCTGTAAGCGTGTCATGGAGCCTCTGCAACAGCACTCTCTCGAGCACCTTGCCAAGGGTCGGCAAGAGGCTAATTGGCCGGTAACTGTTGGGTTCTGCTGGGTCTTTACCTGGCTTGGGTATTGGAACTACTCGAGCCGTCTTCCATGCCGTAGGAAAATATCCCTGCAGAAGGCAGCTGTTGAGAATTCGGGTAAGGAGCACAGTTGGCTTCCTGGGCAACTGTTTCAAATCGGTGTTGCTTATGGAGTCGTTGCCCGGCGCATTATTCCGAGTCTTCCGGATAATTTTACGGATCTCTGCTGGTGTGGTGAGTTGTGGGCGGCTCTGCACAGGCGCAGCACGAAGAGCAGTCCATGCCGCTGTAACGGCGGCTTCCTGTTCTTGCAGGCGGACGTCGTTCACGGGGGTCGCTGGTGTAGACATCTGTTCTTGGTAAGTCGTAGCATACAGCTCTGCCTGGGCGAGTTCGTCATAGAGGAGGCCATCTGGTCCTCTGATGGCTCGTTTAGGTGGCCGCTGGTGTCGTATGTTCTTGACTACCTGCCATTCGTTCTTGGTTCGAAGTAAGAATTCATCCATCTTATCTTCCCAGACCTGCTGTCGCCACTCGGCCACTCTCCTGTGCAGTTCTCGTGTTAAGACGTGTGTTTCTCGTCGATCGATCGGGTTTCTATAGCGGAGCCAACGTCACCTGCTCCTGTTTCTCTGTGTCTTCAGTTCTTGGAGTAGAGGCGGGAACTCGTCGAAAGCTACTACAGGGTAGACCGTGTGAGTAGTTGCCCTCCGTTTGGCTACCTTTATCTTCTGTGTCAAAGTTTGTACCGCGATGTCGATGGCTTCCGGTGTTGAAACGTCCTGCGTCGGGCAGATATTGTTTTCAAGATATGTCCGAAATTGACCCCAGTTCAGAGTTTTTGAGGTTGGGGGCGGAAGGTTGGCCGTTGCGTTTTCCACTATACTGATAACGGGTCGGTGGTCAGACGAAAGATCGTCGACGGTGCGGAGCTGGAGGTTCGTCTCAATATTTTTGATGACAGCAATATCTAGGACGTCTGCTTCTTGCCGATCGACGTAAGGAATCCGTGTGGGCTCTCGTGGCCATGGACTGTGATGCCCAGTTCTTCTTCCATGGCAATCAAAGTTCGTCCACGAGGGTTCGTACGCCGGGAATTCCACGCGACGTGCTTGCTATTAAGGTCACCTCCTAGGAAGATTTTGTCAAAATTGGTGAAGATACTCCGTAGGTCGTCTGGCTCCAGGTTTTTTCCGGGTCTGTTGTACGCCGCAATGAAAGTGATGTTGCCTGCCGCCGATCGAACCGTTACTGCTGTTGCCTCCAGATGTAGGAGGTGTGGTAGTGTTTCACGATGGTGCCGCAGTTCCCTTTTAAGCAGAACTGCGGTCCCTCCACCTCGTTGGCCTTGTCTGTCCGTTCTATAGACGTACATGTTACGAAATCTGAGCTCAGTTGTTGGACGAAGGTGCGTCTCCGATACAAGTGCGATGTCGATTTTGTGACGTTGTAAAAATTCAGTGAATTCTGTTTTCTTGTGTTTCATTCCGTTGGCGTTCCATATACAGATTTTCAGGTTTCTCGTGGTCCCAGGGCGATCCATCTTAAGGTGTTCCAAAGGCCTTCAATACACTTTCGATTAAAGAAAGTATCCCCTTCGTCTTGTCGTCTCGATTTTTAAACTGGTGGACGTTGATAACAGGGAAACCCTTCTCTATCAGTGCGTCTTTCAGTTCTTCCTCCGTAACTTCGGCAGGTAGACGTTTGACAACCACTTTGAGGTCCTTGTCCTCCGCGGCCTGATGTGTAAAAAAGTGGATGTCATTCGACACAAAGAAATTGACAGCCCGCCGTTGATCTTCATAGGAGTCAAAGTGATATTTGATCCTGTCTCGTTGGTAGATGGCCTTAAGACTGCCGTCAATATTCGCTTTCAGCGCCTTGTTGAGTTCCATGTAGTTCTTGGTATGGTAAATAGTAACGGGCGGGACTTTGCGTAGTAAGTTCCGGCCAGAGCCATCTGTCCCCTCTTTATCTGCTTCGAGATTGACATCACTCGTCTGGTCCATACGTTCTGGAGCATCTGTAGTATCTTCCGCCGCAATAGCCGCATAACGGTTGGAAGTTTTCAGTTCTTCTGGACGTTGTCGCTTCCGAGAGTTGTTCTGCTTAGGAGAAGCGTTGAGTCGTTTTCTTTGGCGAACTAGTGTAAAATCGCCCTCTCCGTCGGTGGGCTGCATAGTCCAAACTTCTTCAGAGGAGACTCCCTCCATTTCGTCGTCGTCATCGTCTGGTGGAGAAAATTGTTCCACGTCGTCTACTTGGTCTTCATGCTGTGAAGGAGGAACTGTACTAGTGCGGTTGTCGTATACTTGCTGACTTTGCAGAATCATGTGTTGTATTTCACGTCTCAGTTCCCGTTGTTGCCGATCGTTCTGTGTTACCTGATGTCTCTCGTCAGAGGGGTTTGACGTATGTTGTCCTCCGCACTGCATTCGCGTATCGCTCCTCGTGGTCCCGTCCTCATTATGTTGCCTGTCAGAATCCGTTGTCGTTGCAGGGGTCGTCGCCGTTGTATCCGTCCTGTTGGGAGCGGCCGCCGGGACGGCCGGCGGGGCAGGCCCCACCGACCGGCCAGCGGCCGGCCCCGGCGCGACCGAGCCGGCTGGCTCGGACGCGCGCGTTCCGTTGTCCGCACTCATCGGCATCGCGCGCTCAACTGCGATAAGCGCCGTGTGAAAGGTTCGGCCAATGGTTTCTACGTGCTTCTTATGGCAGAGGTGGAGCCACAGCTAGTCTGACTCAAAGTTTCATGTTCCTTCAGCCAAAGAGCAGTAAAGCACGGGACCTACAGAAGCACTATCTGCCATCTAGCGATCATATTAGAATACATCAGGGCGCAGATTTCTTGTAATTCAGTTTTACAGTGTTTCTGCAAGTTAATGCTAATCCATTCCTAAACGCTAATTAATGCTTAATTAAATCGAATAAAGAAATAATACGCTTAAGTAGCATGATTAATAGCTATATGTAATTTGAATATAATTATGCCCTTAGATCTTGAAACTAAGACGCATTATTTCAGTTCTTGTATATCTCACAGCAGCAGGGCTATTGCTACAGAACAAAAAAAAAAAAAAAAAAAAAAAAAAGAACTTAAGTATTCACCACATATTGAGGATGTGTTTTCCAAACAAAGGTGTAGTATTTCTCTTTACACTCGTTTCGTTCGTGTCATACAGTTCTGTACAAACATGTTGCGGTTATTGCGAGGTCAGGTAATTGACTGTAAACAGCTGTCTGCACAGTGTTATCTATAAGGGAAAATTCAGTTGACTGTGAAAATAGCAAACATGAACAAATTAAATGAGTTATTAAAAACGCTATTTAGCGACAGGACTCTCAGATAAAAAACACTAGGTAGTCCACTCCCAAATCTGATTCTGTAGCAGCAAACAAAAAATCGATGCCGTAAGTTCAATCTAGAAATTTACCAAAAGAAGAAATGGATTTGTGGTTGTGAAGGAAGCAATGCTTTTTTCTTGTTTCCTTGTGTGTTATTTGGGAGACATGTTCATTGGTGTAAGGCCAGAATAACTGATTTTGGGCATATATGGTCTACAATGAAAGTACATGAAATGTCAAAGTGGTACATGAATTAAGTGCTTGGTCTTTCATATGTAGGAAAAACCAACATTCAGCAGAAATTAGATTCGCAGTATAGACAAACAAATAACAGCCACAACAAACATGTAAGAAGCAATAGATATGTATTGAACTTAATTGTAAACTGTATTAGGTTCTGTGGTGCTTTGGAACTGGCTCTCAGGGGCCACGATGAATCTGATGCCTCTCAAAATAAGAGGGTTTTTCGATACCTAATTCAGTTCAGCGCGGAACTGGATAAAGATCAAGTTCATTTCATCCAAGCATCGGTGTTCAAAGGCATTTTTATGACTGTTCAGAACGAACTGCAGCAATACACATTGGAAGTGTACCATGATAAAGTTCGTAAAGAAATAAAACGTGCCCATTATGTTGCAATAATCACGGATGAAAGCACAGATGTGTCTTGCGATTTTCAGTTGGTTCTTTTTTTGCGTTATATTGTTGAGGGAAAGCCTGTGAAAGATTTTGGAACTTTGTCAATACAGATAGTAAGAATGCTCACACTATAGCTGAGAGTGTTCTAAAAGAAATTGAACTATAAATTGGCGATGACTGAGCAAAACTAATAGCTCAGAGTTGCGATGGTGCAAACGTTAAGAGTGGGAAGTCGAACGGGGTTCAAAAATCAATTAAAGACAAATATCCAAATGCAAACTGCATCCCTTGTTATGTGCATCAGTTCAACCTTATGTCTAAGGCAGCCTCTGTTAATCACAAAGCCGGCATCTCTTTTGCACACCATTCAGGTAATTCTTCTTTCTTTTCTAACTCGCCACAGAGATCAAAAGTGTTGCACAGCATTATTCAAAAAAGCTTGCCCCGCGTGTGTGACGGGATGGAATTACCATTCGCGAGTAGTAAAAGATGTTTTTTAAACCAGGGAAAAATCTTATTACTGTTATAGCAGTCACTGAAACAAGTGAGAGCATAAAACCACCTTCTACTATTGAAAAAGCTGGTTCATACAAACAAAGACTGCAAGATAACGAATTCATTTTCTGGCTATCATTTTTCTGTAAGATAATACCTCATGCAGACGTACTTTTAATCGGCTTCAGAAGAAGATAACTGAACCGACCACGGCAACGCAAGGCAACCAGAACGTTAAAGCGGTATTGCCAAACATCAGAGATGACATTGACTCCATCCTTAACGAGATTACTTTCGAAAATGACGAAACGATGCCTGCCAAGAAGCCACGGATTCTTGATCGGCATAAAAAAGAGATGCTTTGGAAGAGTACGATGCCGTCCCTTCAGAAATAAAATTACATTTTCAGTTCACTGGGCACCTCATTGCTGCCAACTTATTTGATGTAAATCAGTTTGACAAATACATCACAGATTTTCCAGACAAATACATTGAAATTAAATACACATATACACTTCTGGAAAAAAGAAAGTTGGGGTGAGTTTCAAGTCTTCTGTACTAGATCTGAGTTGAGAGCAGTTTCTGGAGCAATTCTGTTTCTTTCGCTGATTGTAGAGGATGAAGTTTGTGACACATTCGACGAGACTATTAAAGTTTTGAAACTGCTAATCACGACGCCTATCTCGACATCAGGAGCTGAGCGGTGCTTTTCAATGCTCAAGAGAATTAAAACATTCCTACCAAACACCAAGAAAGGGGAATAACTGAGTGCCCTGTGAAAAGTCATTCATGTGCAAAATAGGAACATTTAAATCTGAGATGACGGATTTATTTGCCAACAAGAAGGAGCGACGAATCGATTTACAATACCATTCACACTAATTATTTTGAAGCTGTCTTCCCAAAGTCATGGAGTTGCTGCTTTTGGTGAGTACAATGCTTTTAGTTTTAAATGTTGGTAATTTGATTAAATTTGCTTCGCAAAATCCAGATTACAAGTTCGAACAATTTATACGTGCTCTATTATTTCGCGTAGGGGCACTCATGTTATAACGGACACTTTTCTGGCAGTCTGCCGCGATCGTAAAACAAACGAGGAATTCTAGCTGTCGTAGGGAGAACAGCAGAGTGGGGGGACAAGTCACGCCTCCCTCTCACAGGGCTGGCAGCCTAAGTCTATGTTCTATGCTCTTGGGAAGACAGAACTGATGTAATAATGGGCATATGGATCCCTGATTCCATCTGGTATTGTGAATGCCATATTCGAACCCTGTGAATGAGCAAGATTGCTGTATTCACTAATTTCAAAATAAGAAAAAGAAACAACTAGCAAGCACAGCTCAAAGTAAAGCGGAGCACATAAATCATTTGGTAACGGCTAGAGCCAGAGTTGCCAAACGTACGAGGTTCCTCGTACAAATAGAGATTTGTGGTCTTCTGTACGAGGTACGAGGACACGGTCAGGCTTGTACAGTTATGTACGAGATTCCGAGATAGGAAATTTTATAACACGATTTTTAATTGGGGTCAACAATTTATGGCGTAAATCGGTCTTTACACTTCGGTTACATTCGGTGTGCTACATGAGAAGTAGACACACTGGGTATGCTCGCGGATTTTTTTCATTTTAATGTACCTTTTAAAGTTTTCCTAGCTCCCTTAGCTCCCTCAGTTTTCCTCAGTGCTCGTCAGTAGAGTCCGGAACGTTCTGTGGTTTTATGCACTGCTGCATCTTCAAATAAAAATTTCATGCTGTTATATTTAATTTATAAACAACGACAAAAGTGTTGTACTAATTTTGGCTTAAGGGGCCCGTACTAGCCGCTCTTCTCCATTAACCCTCCTAATACCGTGGGGTCTATAATGACCCCAGGCCTTAATTTTCTGTAAAATATATATTACTTCCTATTCCAAAAAATTATGAAAAATTAGGACTTTTCCTGAATTAAGTAATGGGTTTGTAATATATTAATACCACTTTTTGAAAATATTTAGTTTTGCTGGAAATCGAGAGAGAACCACTGAATACCATTGGGGTTAAATGCGACCCCATTTCTCTCTTGCGGTATTATTACCCAATAATGCTGCATTGATTCCATAACTGCTGCTGTATTTCCTTGGTTTTATTCTTGTAAATATTGTTGTAACGTGTGATTGTTGCCAATACTTTATAAGCCGACAGTTATTTGTCCCATACAAGTGGAGACTACTATTGTGTGTGTTGCATTTAGTGGAAAATGTCTTGCCACGTTTCCGAAGACGAAGTGCTTGAAATATTACTGCAGGATAATCCTCTATCTGGAGAATCAAATAGTGATATCAGCGATATAGTTGCTGATGTCTCATGCAGCGATGGAGAAATTGACGTCTTAGAAGAGACTATTCCTCAATCAGACAGAAGTTGAGAAGAAGATTTGGACAGCGCAGATGTCCAGCCTGAACAGGAAGTAACACATATTTCTGTCTGTTATATGTAAGTACACATTGTATTTTTGTAAATGTGCGTTAGGGTCTAGCGCCAAGATATACACTTGGTATTTCTTATTTTTTTATTTTGTGTAGGTCTAAAAACAAAGAAGAATTGTGACACAAACACGAGTTGAGAAGAGGTTGTGGAAGAGAAGAGAAATGGAACATAATGCGAGTAAAGCCAGGTCCAGTAAAATTCGCAGTGAAAAATGTGGACTCCATAGAATCTGCTTTTCAGTTGTTTCTTAGGGGAAACATAGTTGATGTAATTCTAAAGTGGACTAACAAAGAGGGTAGTCCTGTTTACGGTAGTAAATGGAAACCAGTAGATGCCATTGAACTGAAGTGGTTTATAGGTGTCTTGATCCTAGCAGGTGCTTACAAGGCCCATAATGAAGTAGTTACACATCTGTGGAACAAACTGGATGATAGACCCATTTTTCGTGAAGCGATGGCTAGAAATCGCTTTACGCAAGTTTCAAGGTGCATCCGATTTGACGACATTTCAAGAAGCATTTGTTCCTCACAGCAATGTAACAATTGATGAACAACTTGTAGCATTCCATGGTAGATGTCCATTTCAGCAATATATTCCTTCAAAACCAGGAAAATATGGGTTGAAATTATGGGCCTTATGTGATAGTGCAACGTCTTACGTTCACAATCTCCAAGTTTACACTGGTCGACAAGAAACTTAATCTCGTGAAGTTGGTCAAGGCAAGAGAGTTGCTTTAGATGTGGTGCCAGGCTTAGAAAACAGTGGCAGAAATGTAACAACTGACAATTTTTTCACTAGCCTTAGTTTGGCGAGAGCACTTCTGAAAATCAATCTCACACTCTTAGGAATAATTAGAAAAAACAAAGGAGAACTACCACAAGCTTTCACTCTGACCAAAGGTCGAGTCAAATATTCATCTATTTTTGGATTCCAAGATGCTTCAATTGTTTCATATCGTCCGAAAAAGGGAAAAGTTGTAACTTTGCTCAGTACAATGCATTCAAGGAAGGCAGCGGAAGATCGTCAAGAATGCAAGCCAGTAATGATTCTGGATTATAATAAAACAAAATCAGGAGTAGATACCATGGACAAGCTGGTTAGAACGTACACTACAAAGAGGATGAGCAGAAGGTGGCCAATGGTATTATTTTACAACATGATTGATATCAGTGCACTGAATGCATTTATCATATGGCTACATCTTACGCCAGACTGGGCACAAAGGATCAACCACCATAGACGGGCATTTCTCATAGAATTAGGAAAGCAGCTCGTCGGAAGAAAGCCAGTCAAAATTATTTCCCCAATACTTCCATCAACAGTATAGACAAAAAAAAGAGGAAGGTGACCGTTTTGTAAAGGGTCTGAGGATAGAAAATTCACCGATAAATGTTCAAAATGTGGATGTTCTGTGTGTATAAATCACTCTGCAATTTATTGCTGTAAGTGTAATTCGTCGTAAATGTCAATTCGGAATTTAATCAAAAATGTTTGTAGTTTCATGAGAATCGTTTGTAAATTTTACGGAAATAAATAATTTTGAAAAAATATGCATTTTAATTTAACCCTTTGTTTCCTGACATAAGAAAAAATTTACTTTTTAACATTTTCTTTGCAGAATTGATGCTATTGTGGCCTCAAATGACGGTAGGATTTTTTGTAAAATTTTATTTTATTTTTCACAACTTTTTTCTCTCCTGGTACTCAGAAGTACCGTCAGACTCCATGGACAGAATCACAATATGCGCAGAAAAATGCTCCAATTTTTATAACTTGTACTTTATTCCACATAAATATTAAATATTTTTACAATAGAAAATTAATTAACAGAAATATGATATTTCTGAATTTTTTTAAAAATTTCGCATAAATTTATTCTAGAGCAACTTCACAATACATAGTAACTTAGCTATACATTTTTGACAGTATATACATATCACATATTTAGTGTTAGTGATACCTCATGAAATTGTAGGAAACAGTTCTTTTTCTCATTGTAGTACAAATACACTTTACATGTGCTACATTATGAATGTGGTGTCGACTGAATTTTATTTTTCGCACACATTTCGCATCGTCCTCTTTTACAACTGAACACTACAAAATGGTTTTCTCAGTTGCCAAGACGTACATTCTGCGGAACAGAAAAGTTATTCTTCCTTCTCTTTGGGGAGTTATTTCATCTTTACCAGAGTTTCTCTTTTTGAGATTTGGCACTTGCTGTTCATTCATTACCCTAGTGCCGAAGCACTCCTGAATTCCAGCAGTGGCAGTGCCCCATGTAGATCACTGGAAATGACGTAAGCATTGACAAAAGCAATTTCTATTGCTCCCCAGAAGAGACGGTACCACTGTTTCTTTGATCGCCTGTCAAGACCATAAGTTGAACGTAATCTGTCTGCATGATCCACACCACCCATGTGTTTATTGTAATCACATACAATAACTGGTCATGGTATAGTCATACTAGTTCCAGCTTTCTGTTTTCTTGTCACTACGCTCTGTTCAGTGCCATGGAAGTTTGACGCAAAATACACTGCTTTATTTTCCCTCCATTGAAATACTGTCAGGTCTAAAGATGACTCTCTGTGATTAGATTCTCCACGGTTTAGACATTTTTCTTTAGTTAAATTCCCTGGCAAACCTTTCCTGTTTGTTCCAATTGTTCCACAGGCAAATGTATTTACGGATTTCTGTGTGAGAAAAAGTGGACAGAACAACTAGTGAGAGGTAACGTATTGTTGCTACAATAAACTGTTCGCACAACCTGACGGTACTAATAAGTCCGCCTTATATTTTCCACTTTATCTCATTCACTTGTAACGTAATGCTTCAAGCTATTATAAAAAAACAAGGAAAGTAAGTACGTACAATGGAAAACTCAACGGAAGTTTCAATAAACTGCACAAAAATTCAGGCAACACCATGGAAACAAGCACATACAATCTTCTGTTTTCACAGCAGCGCGCGAAAAACAATTTCAAGCTCTGACCGCCAGAGAGGTCTATGTATTGCACAATAACATCTATGAAACAGTAGAGCAGAGTTACTGTTACGTACCGACAGGCTTTCAGATCACGAAACTGCACCACGAGAAAATAATGAGAGTCGAAACTTACTGGTACTTTTAAGTACCGTCAGGCAACAAAGGGTTAATGTAGTGTCACTGACATCATGTTTTAAATTGTGGAAAAAATAAGGAATGTGATTTTATTCTACCATATTAAAACTATCCTCAATAAAAAATAAATTCCGTTTGAGTCACTAAAGACCCCAATGGTACTCAGTGTAACAAAAAATACTCGGTATTAGAAGGGTTAATAATAACGAAAAATGCTAATGTATTTGTAATGAAATACCATAACAGACTTCTGTAACTGAAACAACTTTTCGTTAGCAGACTAAGAACGTTGGATATTGGAATCCTACGTTCTGTGTCCACGTGTAGGTCTGTTTGGACGCAGTTACATGTACAGTACTAAACTGCATATCTTCCATACTGAAGTAGAACGTCATAACGTTATATGGAGGTGGTTGCAGCTGTACAGACCGACAGTCTAATATGGCCTACCATTCGTCCAGTAATAGCCTATCACAGGACACAATCCAAGGTCAGACACCTCCATCACCTCTCTTTGAGTAAAGCCACATTATTCATGAGTCGTGATTCATATTCAAGAGGCTACTCGCGACCTTGTCATTACTGTTGTGTCATATGGGAGTTCGACGTCATCTAAGAGTGAGTCACAATACGGGGTCGTTGAGCACAATGCACGACGATGAATAATACGTTGTTGAGACCCTGGAGAACCCGACAGGCGTGAGGAAAGTGGACTTTGGTGTGCAACAATACTAGTCACGCCAATAAACTCATCAAGAAACAGCTGAGAAATTACTTGTTAATCGTGATTTAGTTGAGTTTCGCGGTTTAGGGTATGTGGTTCAGGATCGGCTTCTGGAAGCCAGACAAAAAGAAAAACATGAATAGCCAGTAATCTCTCCCCTACTTCCGTCTTCCATCTATTGTCCACGTGAAACAACGCCCAGTCCAAGTAATTAATAAGCAAATTCTTTTATGGAGATTTGAGAGGAGCGAAGATTACAATAAACTTTCAAGTTTACTTAGCTTGTCATATTGAGATGGCTCCAGTTCTTCTTGTCTAGGGTTCTGATTCTTGAAGCTGAAAATCTAACATCAGGTCCTCACGGTTGACTTGAACTAAAGAAACTTGAAGGTTGTTGTTGGAGAATTTTTTACGTAAATACAGGGTGAGTCAGGAGGAAAGGTACATGCTTTGAGAGGTGATAGTATTACTGATTCTGAACAAAAAACTTCATATGGACGTATGCCCTATTCCGAATGGTTTCCGAGATACAACGCATTTAATAGCACTTTTGTACGTTTTTCGTGAATAACTCGAAAACCGCACCCTCCAGCGAAAACTTGTTGCAGTACAAAATTAAACTGTATTAAATTTGCTACAAAAAAGGCCTTATTCATTTTTTTCTCTAGAACTAAGAGTTTGAGCGAAGAGAGCGCGAGAAGTTGAAAAACTCGCTCGACGCGCATGCGCTGTAGCTTACGTAGTTTTAGTTGGCCAATTTGAGGTAGTTTCCCAACTTGATAGACCACAAGTGTCCCGTGTCAAACTGTTCGTCTCAAGTTGCTACCTCAATATGTTATCTCAAATTGGCCTACAAAATCTACGTAAGCTACACCGCATTCGCATCGAGCGACTTTTTCATTTCTTGCGCTCTCTTCGCACGAACCATTAGTTCTAGAAAAAAAATGAAGAGGAACTTTTTGTAGGAAATTTAATATAGTTTAATTTTGTACTGCGACACGTTTTCGCTGGAGGGTGCGGTTTTCTAGTTATTCAAGAAAAACGTACAAAAGTGATATTAAATGTATTCTATCTCGGAAAACATTAGGAATAGGTCATACGTCCATATGGAGTTTTTTGTTCAGAATCAGTAATATGAGCATCCCTCAAAGCATGTGCCTTTCCTCCTGACTCACCCTGTATATTTTCCACAGATTTTCTCGCATTTTAGTAAATCATACAGTATTTCGATTTTTCACATTAACAAAGCCGAAATTACATTGTTCGCACCTATTATACAAAAAGACGTCCGATCACATCAGAGGCAAGCTTACGACTCTCAAACTCTGAGGAAATAACAATATTCCAAAGGGTTTACAATTTTTCTCAACAAATGAATTCCTACTAGTTGTTGTTACATTATTCATTTCGATTATTATTTCATAAATGAATCCAGAAATAAACATAGTAAACAGTACAGGATTGCGTAATTAATAATAGAAATTTTAAGTGTGCAAATAATTCGCAATTTCAAATGTTTCTAAAAAATAATTTTAACTGTACATTCAGAACTGGTGCTTATCGATTATAACATCGAAACTAAAATATTTTATAAAGTAATTCATTTTCATATGTTGTAGCTTGAAATATAGCATACTGTGTATGAAATTATATGAAATTTTTCAGAAAAGCAACTGAGATAATATTCACCTGTCCAATGCCAGAGGAGGATGTCCCGTTACAAGCCATCAAGGAGAGGCCCAGGATGATAATTTACTCTGTCTATTAGCGTTTGCTGGGAATGGATATATTCCTGAGCAAATAATGGTGAAGGCAACAAGGCTCCCATTTAGACCCATAATATACCTGCAAGTCATCCCGCGCAGGCCGCATGTCTCTGGTAGTTTGGGGCTGGGTGTGTTCCCGTAGACCTGGAATGCTTCATTTGATAGATGGACTACCTTATGTACTCGTATTATGAGTAATATTATGATCCAGCCTGTGCGACAACTGTATCCCAAGGAACTGATGTGTTTCCATCAGAATTAGTCGCCAGTAAACATGTCAGCAATGGAGGTGGCTTGCAGAACAGGATGAGATCTTGGCTGACCTCCTGCACCAGACCTCTGCCTTACTGAATAAGTATGGGCATACACGAAATGAACTATATGACAAAACTGATCCGGCCGTGCTTCAAGAAATCCTTTGGAATGTCACCCAACCTGCATGGGAGAAAGTAGCAGACAAGTGAGAGAGACGTTTATTACCTAAGACACAGGCACACCCCTGCCCCCTCCACCCTCCCCTCCACCTTGAACCATGTACCTTGCCGAGGTGGGGTGGCTTGCATGCCCCAGCGATATAGATAGAAGTACCACAGCTGTAATCACAACGGAGGGATGTCTATCTAGAGATCACACTAGCCCGTGGTTGCTCAATAGAGGCAGCCACCCTTATAGTAGTTGCAGGGGGAACAGTCTGGATGACTGGCTGATGTAGCCTTGTAAAATTAGCAGACATGGCCGCTGCTGGTACAGTGAACGGCTGAAAACATGGGAAAACTAAAGTCGTTTTTTCTCTGAAGGCATGCAGCTCTTCTATATGGGTTAGTGATGATGGAATCCTCTTCGGTAAAATATTCCGGAGGGCAAATAGTCCCCCACTAGGGAACTACTCAGGAGAATGTCATCATCAAGAAAAACAAAACTGGCATTCTACTGGTAGGAGCGAAGGAGATTATACGCAATATTCGGGTGGGTAGATCAGTTGATTTAAAAAAGGAAATGGACAAGTTGAAGTTACATATAGTGGGAACTACTGAATTGCGGTGCCAGGAAGAAAAGGACTTCTGGTCAGGTCAGTACAGGGTTACCAACACAAAAAATAGGTTCAGTGCTGGATACGGCGTAATAAAGTATAATAATATAGGAAGGTGCATAAACCACTACGAACAGCATAGTGAATGAATGATCGTAGCCACGACTGCACAGAGCACAGTTTAATCATTGCCAACACTTGGTTTAAGAGTCACGAAAGAACGTTTTTAAGTGGAACAGACCTAGGGACACTGGAAGATTTTAGATTGATGATATAATTGTAAGACAGAGATTTGGAAACCAGATTCTGAACTGTAAGACATTTCCAGGGACAGATGTGCACTCTGACCATAATTTATGGGTTATAAACTATAGATTAAAATCGAAAAAATTATGAAGAAGGGACCAGGATAACTTGAAAGAACCACGCACGGAGTTTTTCCGGCAGTCGTTCTTCCCGCGAACCATACGCGACTGGAACAGGAAAGGGAGGTAATGACAGTGGCACGTAAAGTGCCCTCCACCACACACCGTTGGGTGGCTTGTGGAGTATAAATGTAGATGTAGAAAGAACCAGAGGTTATTCAGAGTTACAAGAGGAAGCACTAGGCAACGTTGGACTGAAGCAGGAGAAAGAAATGTAATAGAAGATAATGGGTAGAATGAAATTTTCATTCTACTGCGGAGTGTGCGCTGATATGAAACTTCCTGGCAGATTAAAACTGTGTGCCGGACCGAGACTCGAACTCGGGACCTTGCCTTTCGCGGGCAAGCGCTCTACCGCCTGAGCTACCCAAGCGCGACACACGCCCCGTCCTCACAGCATTAATTCCGCCAGTATCTCGTCTCCTACCTTCCAAACTTCACAGAAGCTCTCCTGTGAACCTGCTGTGGCTAAGCCATGTCTCCGCAATATCCTTCCTTCCAGGAGTGCTAGTTCTGCAAGGTTCGCAGGAGAGCTTCTGTGAAGTTTGGAAGGCAGGAGACAGAGTACTGGCGGAATTAATGCTGTGAGGACGGGGCGTGTGTCGCGCTTGGGTAGCTCAGGCGGTAGAGCGCTTGCCCGCGAAAGGCAAGGGTCCCGAGTTCGAATCTCGGTCCGGCACACAGTTTTAATCTGCCAGGAAGATAATGGGTAGGTTTGGGAGATGAAATAATGAAGTCAGCAGTAGATCACATCTGCCACTGAAATACAAGGTCTTGTGGAAACTTTCGATAACATAGGAGATATTGAATTTAATTGACGAAAGGATTAAATATTAAAAACGCAGCAAATGAAGGAAATGAAAGGGAATACAGACGTATAAAAGATGAGATTGAAGGAAAGTGCAAAATAGCTAAGCAGGAATGGCTCGAGGACTAATGCAAGGCTGTAGAAGCATGCATAACTAGGGAAAGGTTGACGCTGCCTTAGGAAAATTTAGGAGATCTTTGAACATAAGAGAATCGTATGACTATTACGAGCTCATTTGGGAAAGTAGGAAAGCTCAAAGGTAGAAAGAATGTATAGAAAGGCTATACAAGTGAAATGAGCTTGAAGGCAGTAAAAGAAGAGGAAGCAGATGAAGATGAGATCAGAGATAGGATACTATGAGAAGAATTTAACAGAGGACTGAAAGTCCTAAGTAGACACAAGGCCCCTGAAGTAAATGGTATTCCATCAGAATTACGGAGATCCTTGAGACAGTCAGCCATGACAAATTTCTTCCACATGGTGTGCTAGATATGTGACACAGACGAAATCGATTCAGACTTCTGGAAAAATGTAACAGTTCCAATTCCAGTTAAGAAAAGTGCTGACAAGGGTTAATACTACCGAACTGTCAGTTTAATAAGTACTACTTGCAAAATACTGAGACAAATTGCTTTCAGAACAATTGAAAAACTAATAGAAGCCGACACCGGAGAATATCAATCTGCGTTTCGGAGAAATGTAGGAACAAGCGAGGCAATACTGACCCTACGACGTACCCTAGAAGATAAGTTAAGAAAAAGGCAGATCTATGTTTATATCATCTGTAGATTTAGAGAAAGTTTTTGGAAATATTGACTGGAATATACTCTGAAATTTTGGAAAGAACATTGTTGGAGCCAACGTCTGCCCCAGCGTGTGGACCTGGCCTAAATTATTTATTTCCAATGACGAACCCCATAGAACGCAATAACGACTGAAAATTATTGCCAATTATTAACATCATCAGCATAAAAATAGAAAAGGTTATAAGTTTGTGTTATTTGGAATGATAATACGTAATAAAGAAGAAGAGAGATATATCGAAAATTCACTGTGAACGTAACACATGAATGTGTAATTGTAAACATATTAAATAACAATGTAATGGGTTAAATATCTGGGCTGCTAGAGGCCATATAAATACAATAAATAAATATCACGTAGCAAAATATGAAAAAGGGTCTGCTCATAAGACCACGAAGCCAACAGGAATTACCTTCAGCGATAAGTTTTCGGAAGCTAAAACGTATATTTACACCTTTCTGCAAACAAATGTTCATGTCGAGTCACCGAAAGTGCTAAAACTGTTCACAGAAATTAGGCGAAAAAGGAAGTCTTCACCGTCGGACACACTATTCGCTTGGTCGTGCTATACAACCGTTGGATCAGCGACAACATTTATCGATACACAAACACGGCCCAAGCCGTCGGAGCTTGTCGCAACAGTCGTTTCTTGCACGCGCTGCCCAGACGTCGGCAGGCATTGCCGGAGAGGGGGTTACACTGCAGTTTGCTGGTTTTTCGCGGATTAGGACCGTAGGTAAGTGCGGCTGTCAATTGTGTAACAGTTTTCATTGATCTGATTTGTGTTTGTATTTCTATCGTTTAATGTGCTCTGTAACTTCAGTGGCTAAGTACTGCGAAGCAGTTCGTAGAGTGCAAAGAATTCTTATTTTCAACTGGACGCATTCCGTTGATGCTAAAGGGGTTCGTGGCTTATTTTTGTTAGTGTTCTCTGGAAGGTAATATATGTTCTCTAGAAAGTAATATCCTTGAGACAACAGTTGCAGTAAAGAATGCATGGGTGTAAAATTCATGTTTTCATTTGGGTAGTTTTGATCTAATACATTGGGTATATATTTTGCGAACATCTAGACACCGGTAAGACCTCAAATGAAATGTAATGTGTTAAAACGAGCTAGGTAATTAACTATTTACAACGCACAAAAATTTATGCGTTACATGTTTCTAGATTTCGAAGGTTAAAGGAAAAATTTCCTTAACGTTTGCGGAGGAAGCTTCCACACGGTTACTACCCCTTCAGAGATTTGATGCATTGGCTTGTTTATTGAGTTCGAATTACGCTGAAATATTTTTGTACCTAAAAATAATTTGCCTTTAAAAAATTTAAATGTCAAGTTCATATTCAAATGAGTCCTTAATAGTACTGAACCAGGCATGCAAAAGGTATTCAAACGTTTGAAAATTGTATTGCATATACTGAAAAACTTTGTTCCATCTGGTTAAACAGTATTTAAGTGAAAAGATCTTAAAGCAGTTGTTTATTTCACATAATAATAGCAAAACTAAAAGACTTACAAAATTTTGTGTATCTGAAAGGAATATTTTCATACCTAAATTACTTGGCATTTTGTTACGGTGTTTCCATATAAAGGGAGAAGCCTAGTTGGTTGCAAAGCGTTTAACTTCGGAGTACGTAAGTGATCGCGAAGAGTCAGCAGGGTCAAGGTATTTTGGTTTCAGAATACTTTCTGCACCCAGGCAACAATTAGAAATAAGCTTTCGCGCTTCATCGAAGATTTCTTTGTACAAGCTCTGAATTCTGCTTATCTGAGTAGTTTTACTCTCGGCTGTTGAACATTTTGTAGGACCCATTGGGCAAGGCTGTCCATTACCAGCGTATGCCGTTTAGCTTTCCAAATGCTTTTTAAAATTTGTCACTGCATATCAGACGAGAAGTCGTGTAGCTTTACTCTGTGCAGTGCAATAATTTTAAATACGACTGAAATCTCTTGTACGTCTTGCTTGAAACGGACTGACTGACAACGCATACATGACTTCTCCTGAAATCTTGTAGCGTGGAAGTAAAACTGGTTACAAAACTACTAGTTTTGTAGGAATAGAAACCCTAATCTGGCTTCACCAAGCTAAGTGTTTGATCGTTGAGTGCAGATAATCTTCCCACTTGCAACAGATGCGCATGATTTGAGGCGAAGCTAAACTTCACATCATTGGCGCCGCAAGGCTGAAGTGGAATGTGAAACCTTAATTGCCTATGTGTGCATAAAGCTATCCGAATTTTCTCGAAGTTATGGTCTGAGAGTTCGTTTTGTGCGATTAAGAGTAGTTACAGTAACTGCCACTCATCACTTACCTGTGACAACCGTGAATATATTTGTATCCTTAAACCCCGCTGTTTTCCATAAGTTAAAGTTGCATCTATTCGCTAGTTGAAGGGAGAAAGGTATGAATTTGTACAAATGCGTGGAAGAGCACTTCCTTAATGTCTCAATTTATAGATTGACTGTCCCGTGACGCAACAAGTCTTATGGCACGAAATTTCGTTCCAGCATGCCTAAAAAATGGATGCTGCTCCAGTTTTTCCGTACAGATTGTTAAAAATACTTAGCACATAGTATTAACATCGAAAAATCCATTCCGTTTACTTTACGGAATCAAAGCACTACAACCCCATCTTAAGGGCTCAAGCGTACAGACCGCAAAATTTGACATGGATAGGCGTTTCGACAGACTAACATGCCGGGTCCGGCGGGCAGAACACAGCCGACCTCCCTCTCCAATTTCTCCAACAAATTGTGCAGTGTAGCGCAGTCGTGCCATCTCCCGACAAGTCTTCTGTCACTGCGCACGGATTAAATGTTCTGATATACAAGACACGGTGCGAAGCAAAAGAAACTGAGTTTGTGGAGAAATGTAAAAACTGCAAATGTTTGTGGGACACGTAGTGAGTTCAGCAATATATATGAAAGAAATGTACTTTCGTTTCTTTAAACGAATCCGTAAGGGTTTCGTCTGGCACAGAGAATAAATTCGTCGACCTTCTGTCTTCGAAAGTTTTATTACAAATACTGGTACTTAACGGAAATAAACATATCGACATTCAATGAAATCATGTTAGTTAATAATTATGGGATACGGCAGCACTGACGTTTATTGCCAGCTGCTGGAAAGTTATGTTGCTAGTGGCCTCTCCTCGCAGCTGACAGCCTCTCAAGATTTACCGTATTTTTCATTAAGAATGATTTAATGTTCAGCAGCTTCGAAGTGCACGATTCATCCATTCTTAATTACGAAAATCTGATCCCAGCTGCGTGGGTGAATGTTTCGTCAGTCATTTCTTTGCCCACGGCTCTCGGATTTTTGGCCTTACCTCTAAAACGGCCAAGGCAAACCTCTGCTTTTGTGTAAAACCAATGTGACCTCTTAGAACACAATGAACTTTTGGTAAATAAACAGGGCGGTGCTGTAATCGCTGAGTGCAGTCGGCCGGGGCGTGTGTAAGCTGCCACGAAATTCGTCGATTTGTCGGTCGATAAATTGTTGCGCGTGAGGTGGTGTAAATTTTTTCGTGGATGCTTAGAATGTAGCTAGGATATTTGTAGAAAAGTTCTAGAATGGGAAATAACATTTGTAATTTTGTAGGTTGCACCATTATTTACGTATAAGCAAAAATCCTCTAGTCGTCTTGCGCACTCTTGTAGTCAAGGTCTTTCCCAAAAACCTTGGCTGTTGATAGCGAAGTCAGAGCTCAATGTTAACGTAGCAAAATTTGAATGCACTCAGGGTTATCGCATCTGCACAAGGTAGTAACACAGGATGCGGTTTTGTGGAGAAAGGATTATCTACAACTAGTATTAAGACGCACGCACTAGTGGCAGATTGCTAAGAGACAGGCATTGTGAAGTTGAAATCTCGTTTTGAGTGTCATTGTTTCTTCTACGCATTTGGTCTAAGAGCTGAACGTATGATTTCAAGCAGAATTTCTGGATTCCCAGTAACGGACTGGACCAAATATATTTTCACGACCAAATTCTCAGCTGCCTAGTTCTGAACACATGGTGCACGTGGGTTTGTCTTCGGTGCAGCAACAGCAGACTGAAGGCAGTTCCTCCTGGGGGTTTCTCCACCTCACCTGTAATCGAAAACCTTGCCGGTCTCTTTGGCGAGCATACCCATTGCAATTCTCCAATGACAATATGACTGAATAGCTTGTGGTGCACGTTAAATCGATAAAACTGGCAATTGGATTTAACTTCCATAAATTGTCATCTAGAAATCAAGCTAATAGTGATGAAAGTATTCAGTTTCATCACAAACTCCTTAGTTCTAAGCAACCTAATGTGAAGTGGTGCAAAACCTCGACAGCTGCTAGTCAGTGACAGATTTTCTAGTAACAACTACTGTTCTAGCATACGGCGTGAGAAAACTGTATCTAGTCCAAATATGTTCATCTGTAAATACAGATGGAGTTTCATTATGAAGTTGAGCTTAAGACGGCGTTTGCTCGAACGCGAGCGAAATATTTACAAATGAACTTTCCCAAGTTAGGAAAAATAATTTCCTGCTTTGACACAGCAAGTGACTGTGCTGTCTTATCAGATGAAAGTAGTTTAAAACTACCAAAGAAAGGTCAGTATGATGGTGGGAATGCTCTTGAAGGTACTGAATAATAGTTATTACTCATGAAATAAAGCTTCGGGGCTGATGTACAAGTAAGGGTGCAGATGTGGAAAGAGCTGTTCTGAAAGTGTTTTAAATCTTCCTAGGTGAGAAAATACTAATCCATAGGTTCTTTACTTTTAAAACTATCTCCTCTGTAGGTTGGTGCCCTAAATGTCATTGGCCTCTTCGTATTTGACTTCAGGTAGCTTGTTAGTCCCAAAACTAGCGCCTAATACTACTGATATCGACTCGAAGTTGAGACTTGAAGCGGAGGTTTCTATATTGTCTATTCGTAGTTCAGGTATGGAGCAAACATGTCATGCTTATTATTGTATAATCGAGCTAACTGCTGCATGCTTTGCTAACTTGAACTACTTAACTGTTGCGCCTAGACTGAATGCAGATACA
Organism: Schistocerca cancellata; assembly: GCF_023864275.1. Lineage (NCBI taxonomy): Eukaryota > Metazoa > Arthropoda > Insecta > Orthoptera > Acrididae > Schistocerca > Schistocerca cancellata. The sequence continues at coordinate 301,373,181 of NC_064629.1, forward strand.
CACTGCATTATATTAACTCTGTTGTTCGGTGAAGTGGCTCCAACAACTGGCTTATCGTCAGCCTTCATTTCTGAGAACGCATGCGTCAAAACTGACAAGCTTGGAGAAGTAGGTTGTCTGAGTTTACGTTAACCTCTTGTTAACAGGTACAACCCTAAAATAAATTTTCTCCCATAGTCATAAACATTGAGTGGGTAGATCAATTATTCTTGGCAAACTATTGTGCACAAATTACCGGACTGGTACCTAGTTTTTCAGCTCACTTGCTGATTTTTGCGAAAGTTTTTGAGGTCAAATGATACTATTCTGAAGATAAGTGTATCTTTAATAAACTGGGGCTATGGAGAGACCGATAAAGAACTTGCTTTTAAACAGACTTACTTTTGGTGTAATCTAATAAACTCTAATGAAATTGATCCTTTTTGAAAAAGACGGTCTTTCGTCCTCAAATACACCTTCATTGGTTTTGACTACAGCGTGTTCATTGCAGATGCTTTCTTCCTATGAGTTGTGAACCCTCTTTCCTGGTGTCCTAGCATACGTACTTCCGGTCGTATATGGGAAGACTTAGTTGCCAGATTTAGTGCTGAACGGAAAATCACATTGTAAGCACTATCAGGCCTATGGTTAGAACGTGTTGCCAAAGTTGGTGAACGGAAAGAAGTGGTCAGGTCCATAAAATTGTTAAACATGCCTTAATTTGCCAGTTGCTGTAAATTTCGGCTGGTGAAGGATTCCACGATACCATTTGGTCAAATTAACTTGGTAGTTGTCTCTTGTTCAACACTAAATGCTTTCCTTCTCAGATATGCAAGTTACATCAGACTACGCTAGTCTGCATGTGCTTTGGCAGAATCCTGCCGTGGTGTCGTGGTAGTTACTCTGTAGATTTTTTCTTAATGTAGGGAAACATCGTTACTGAATTTCTAGCCTGTCCCTAACAGTCGCTTGAGCATATTGTAGTTACTCACTGCATTGCATAGCAATAGCTCGAACCCTTTCCTTGCACGCTGAGAAGTCCACAAAAATCGAAGACGATAAGCTGAACCTCCTGTTAAAACAGTGACGCGGTAATCCTCGTAGTGTTTCATTCTAAAAGCTACACGTGCTTCCTGGATTGTCCCAAGCGACGATCACCGTGGGGAGCTTCAACATTGATTCAGCTCTTGTTTAGCGAACTTGGTCGTCAGCCGCGGGATAGACAGCGTCACCAGCCCTGTGACTGTAGGCTTAAAGTTCACTAAAGTGCTAGGGCGTAGTGCGTGGGAGCGATAACACCCTCTCAGTGGAGAGAGCTTAAGATAGCACACATAGCATCAGCTCGAAGTATTGTTACGCTGGCCTGTAAACAGGTACGTTGAGGATGCCTTACATGCTAAGAAAAATTTTGACATTACCAATAACTGTTACTTCAATAAATACTGCCATGTTCGAACAAAACTAAATTCATTTTGTTAGTGAATCTGCTGGTCATAATTGTTAAATTAAATTTTCTATAGCGGGCTGCTTACGTGGATTTGATTCGTTGATCTTCAATCATGGATTGTCAACAAATAGGTTTTACAGATAAGACGTTAATGGGTAGTAGAACAGCTGTATGATAAAATTATACTATATCCGTTAAAGCTGGGGCTAACCCACTTGATCGTCTCGTATTGTGATCATAAATTTAACTACCCAGCTTTTGTAGTAATTGTTTCGGTCCACCTTCTAAATCACTAGTACTAAAACAGCTCTTTCTAATCGTGTGCGCTCGACAACCTAGCTAAATAGTTTGGGCAAAGTTGTTTACACTAACTAGAAGTAACTGAGCAGACTGCTGTTAACTTCGCACTTATTTAGCAGATAAACCCAGCTCCAGAATACATTGGCCCTTTTCCACTGTTAATCACTGGTGAAATCATAAGAGTATGAGACGTTATAGACAAATTAGCTGTTACACATTCTAGGAGACCTGCTGGCCTACAGTTTCACAATGTTTCATTGCCTGTTCGCTAGTCTTACAGATAGTGGCTGCAAGTGAAAATTAGACGACACATCTTTACATATACTTCTCATTACTCTGACAGGACGTCATGTCCTAGGTCTTCCTTCTTTCCATTTCCTAAGAACCGAAGTGTCGACACAGTGTTTGGCAACACCAGCTTTCTGTTGCCAACTCAGATGTTGGTGATTCGTAGAAACTCTATTCTTGGCTTAGTTTTGAACCAACCTACCATGTCGCTTTCGTTGTATACAGGTCTTAAGTTTAATATGCGAACATTTCAATCAGTTACGCCTCAAATAATGACTTACTGTTTCAGTACACAAGGAAATTTTTCTTAAATTTCTGAAACTCACTGTATATTTCTTTGGCTACGGCGTGTGCGAGCAGAGTAATACTAAATCTGTAATGCCGTAGACTTTCCCTTTATTGCATCATACATGATGCACTTGGTTTAACCTAAGGCATTAAATGTAAACTTTATAATTTTTTCCTTCTTACATAAGGTTTTAATTGGTTCATAGACCCATAGTTAAATCAATTTTCGACGTCATATAAATAAGAAATATTTTTAAAACTCCAATAGACTCAAAACAATACTCATGGTCTTGGAATGAATAAAAAACTTGCAAAATCATTTGAGTAATCTCTACAAAAACAGCTAAGTATAAAATACAGAGGAGCCTAAGGATTTATTTGAGTCGACAGTTGGCTAACAGTTTTAGAAAACTTCATGGTGGCTGGCATGTTACTGAAACTTCCTGCGTAACTGAAATCTTTCTGGACCAACATGACTTTAAATTTCCATGTACATTTCTGGTATTGTTGACATGAACAGTTGTTAGGAAAATTTGACAAATTTCATTAAGGAATAAATATATGAATACCTAGTAGAGCGAAGAGTCTCAATTTTAATATTAGTGAGATCTGAATTCTAAAGTTTGGAACGCTTTATTACCTATGACTGACATAATATGGAGACATTAGCAGTAAGCGAACATAATGCTCACTAACAACGTAGTGAAGTTCATGAATGTCTGACACAACAATGGACAAAATGCAACAATGTCAATAGCCAAACAAAAGCGGGAAGAACGATAAATGTAGTCCAGATCGTTGACATGCAACTTCAGTTTTTAATAATAGTAGCTTCCAGACCCCAGTGACATTGTGTGTGGCCGATTATGCTCTACCTTCACTTCCTTGAACGGTAATCTCCTTTTGTACAGTCAGATGAAAAGAATTCCCACTGTAGAAACATTGATTGCTTTCCACAACTTGAAATGGAGATTGTATCAAGCGGCTATGCCCTTCGGCGTAATATCACTCCGTAAGTACCTCTGCGTGAGCAGTTCGTGATATTAACCCCATATTCTAGTCACTAGTTAAGTGTCCGTTCTGGAAATGTCATCGTAACCTTTTCAAGGCGCTGACAAGCCGTTATAATGTAATGAATGTATCTGAAGTACATTTCATCCAGTACATGAATCGCAGAATATGTACAGTTCTTTTACTTCAGGTGAAAGAATGTGAAATATAAAATTAAGCATCGATACGTCATCTGCACATCTCTTTGCTAGTCTAACGAAATATTGACTCCCCGATGTGAAAACATGGATATTAAATATACTGTCCTCAGACGTTTGTAGTAAACAATGTTCTTTGCTGTTTTTGGGATAGGTACAGTCCTTCGAAAATACATAGCAATTTCTTCTTAGTTTCGAGCACACTGTTGCCTGCAGAGACGTTTATCATTAAACGTTTGAGCTCTCGTTAAGTGAAGTCCTTGACTGCTTTGACTTTCCAGTTTTAGTTAAGGCAAACTTAATTCATTTTTCTAAACAAGCTAGTTCTTGTATTTGAACTTCTCGTAGATTCATGGTATCACATTTACTACTTGTATCTGATCTAAGATACCCAAATGAAACCCCCTACAGGCCTGGGGTATTCCTGCCTGTCGTGAGAGGCGACTAAAAAGTCTCACCTTTCAGCCTCTGTGATAGTCCCCTCCAGGTTTTGACCACCATTATTCAAAATTTTCCCGAAGAGCGAGCCAATTCGGGAAGAGCGCCTTACATAGTGCTGTGTCCATCATGCACTGAAACCTCCCTCACATTTCGTCGACGTGGATCTGCCCTCCCGCTCATTCTCCAGCTGCTGGGCGAGGTCACCCTCCCTGGTTCCCCCAGGGGGTCCACAACTCTTCTGTGGATAGGTGCGTAGCGAGCACGGGACCCCGAGCTAATGTGGCCCTCCTTCCTTTCCGGGCTGCATACCTTCCCTTTCCGCATCCTTCCCCATCCCCCATCTTCGCCCCTCCTCCCCTCACCTCTGGCTCTTTCCTTCCCTTTCTCCCCATCTGGGAGTATGGTTTGTGCCTACGTCCGGAGACGGACGCTCGAAAACGTAACGCATTCTTCGCCTTCTTTGCTTGTATGTCTTCTTCCTTCCTTTGTCCTTCTTTTCCTTACCTCTTCTCTTTACCCTTTTCTCCGCTGCGGCGTTTGAGACCCCTCTTCTTTCCTTTCCCTTTCTCTTTCTTCCTCCCTGTGCGTGTCTGAAGGCCGACCCACGCATTTTTGTGCGTAGCCGGTGACGGGGTAACGCGTGATTCCCTGCCCTGGGTAGACAGGTAGGACACGTACGTACCCCCTGGTAACGGCCAGGCCCAGGGAGGGGTGATTACCCGAGCTGATACCTTCCGAAAAGTGCCGATTGGTCCCTCCGTCTGTTTTGTAGGGAGGTGTGACCTGAGGGGTGAACAATCACCTAAGGCGGGAGTGCCCTCAGAGAGGGCCCCCACAAGGGAGGAGCGCGCCATCGGAGACGCCGGTAATCATGGGGAATTCTTCCGCAATGGTTTCCTCACCTTCCACTATGTCTGCTCACAAGCGTAAGTATACTGAGTCTCAGCCACAGACGGTTCTTCCATCGTTGCCACAGTTCCTTGTTGTTTCTCAGTCTGACGAAGGTCACGACTTCTCAACGGTCAACCCTTTCATTATTCAGAAAGGTGTCGACGCAATTGCAGGTCCTGTAAAGTCTTGTACCAGATTACGGAATGGCACCTTGTTAGAAACAGTCAGTGCCCTCCAGGCACAAAAATTGCTGCGTACTTCACTGCTCCACACCTTCCCTGTCCGGGTTGAAGTGCACCGCACTTTAAATTCCTCGCATGGAGTCGTTTATACACGCTCCCTTGATGGATTGTCTGACGAAGAAATTCAGCACTACCTGTCTGACCAGGGCGTAACGGCTGTTCATAGTTATGAAAAGGGTTGACATGAACATCATTCCAACCCGCACTGTCTTCTTGACATTTGACAGTTCAACTTCCATCGAAAATCAAAGAAGGCTAGGAGATAATTTCCGTTCGCCCTTACGTCCCAAACCCTACGCGTTGCTATCTGTGTCAGCGGTTCAATCACACCAGCCAGTCCTGTTCCAATCCGGCCAAATGTGTTAAGTGTGGCAAGGATGCCCATGAGGGTGCTTGTCCACCTCCATCCCCTCGCTGCATCAACTGTATGGGTGACCACGCTGCTTCCTCTCGAGATTGCCCCGTTTTTAAGGACGAAAAGCTCATCCAGGAAATCAGAGTGAAGGAAAAGGTGTCGACCTTTGCTGCTCGAAAATTATTCGCCAGTCGACAGCCCACCGTGCCTCAGACAGGAAAATACAGCACTGTCCTTGCTTCTCCTCGGCCAACAAAGGAGGCGGCCACGCAGACTTGCGACCTCACCTTTAGTGCCATGGTCGTCAGATCGGCCAGCGCAAAGATCACCCGTTCAACCTCACCACTTTCGCCTGCCCACTCTATGGCTCACTCTTCATCGGGTGCTGCTAAATCTCGAGCCCAAAAGTCAGACACCAAGACTTCGAAGAAAGAGCATACTCGTGAAGATTTTTTTACGTACCCCAACTTCACAACCATCGGTTCCTCCTTCATCTAAACATCATAATTCCAAGAAGGCCACAAAGAAACCCAGTTCCTCTCCTTCTCCGCCAAGGCGTGTCCCATCTACAGCACCACCTGGCGGAAATCGCCCTCAGCCGTCTTCTGTGTCGCCGAGGCGCACTGCTGGTGGCCGATCAACCGGCCGATCACTGGTAGCAGGAGCTGCTCCTGAACAACCTATGGATCAGGATCTTCTGCCTTCGGGTGCATGCCATTCCATATTGTCGGTCGCAAGCTCTGAGCAGTCGTTGAGTTGACAGCAACCTTGGTCACATTCCTCCATTTTCTGTTCACCCTATGTCCATTATCCACTGGAATATCCGCGGCATTCGAGCCAATCGGGATGAATTGTCGATCCTCTTTGGATCCTACTCGGCGGTCATCGTCTGTCTTCAGGAAACAAAGCTGCGTCCCCATGACCGCTTTGTTCTCCCTCATTTTCAGTCTCTGATATGATCTCCCCTCTGTTGAAGGCACTCGAGCCCATGGAGGACTCATGATTCTTCTCCATGATACTCTCCATTATCACCCAATCCCCTTAAACACTTCCTTCCAAGCTGTCGCCGTCAGTCTTTCCCTTTCTGGATACACGTTCTCTCTTTGTACTGTAAACATTCCATAGTCCACACCAATGGCACGAGCTGATCTCCTTCATCTTCTTGGTCAGCTTCCACCCCCCTATTTGCTGGTTGGGGACTTCAATGCCCACCACCCGCTTTGGGATCTCCACATCCTTGTCCACGTGGCTCACTATTGCTAGACGTCTTCCACCAAGGGATCTAGTTTGCCTCAACACTGGGGTCCCAACATTTTTGTCTGCCTCCACGACAAATTTATCTCATTTGGACCTTGCGGTCGATACTGTTCCGCTAGCTCGGCGCTTCGAATGGTTCGCCCTTGATGATACACACTCGAGTGACCACTTTCCATGTGTCCTTAGACTGCAGTCTCAACTGCCATATATGCGCCCGAGATGCTGGAAGTTTGCCCAGGCCGACTGGACACTTTTTCGTCTCTAGCGACATTCGATGACCGTCACTTTCCCAGCGTCGACGATGAGGTCACACACATTACCGACGTTATTCTTACACCTGCGGAACGTTCAATACCACGCACCTCCGAATTGCTCCGGCTCTCCCCAATTCGTTGGTGGAACGAGGCATGCCGTGACGCAATACGTGAGCGGCGACGTGCTCTCTGCATTTTTCGCCACCATCCTACTTTGGCCAACTGTATCCGCTATAAGCAGTTCCGAGCGCGATGCCGTCGTGTCATCCGCCATAGCAAGAAAGCAAGCTGGGACTTCTTTACTAGCTCTTGTAACACCTTCACTCCCTCCTCAGAAGTTTGGAGTCCGATTCGACGGTTATCTGGCGCACCTAGTTTCTCCCCGGTCTCTGGTCTCACTGTCGCGCATGATAAATTAGTGGACCCCGTCGAAATTTCTAACTCTTTGGGTCAACATTTTGCTGAGATTTAGAGCTCTTCAAATTAGCCGCCAGCTTTTCTCCCGAAGAAACGTGTAGCGGAAGTGCGACCTCTAGCTTTCTCTCAAAATCACAGAACCTATAATACTGTTTTCCTTATGTGGGAACTCCAACACGCACTCTTCTTCTCGCTCTTCCGCCCCAGGATCGGATGGTATCCACATCCAAATGTTGCTGCTCCCCTAGGGGCTCCACACCTCTTTCGTGGGTACGTGCGTGGCAAGCACGGGGCCCTGAGCTATTGCAGCCTTCTTTCTGTCCAGGGCTGCATTTCCTTCCCCTTCCCCTCCCCCTCCCCTTACTTTCCCTCCTTGCTCTTTTCCCGTCCCCCTCTCCTCTCCCTCTCGTGGTGTCCTTGCTTATGTTGGCCCCAACTACCCTCTTGGTTCTGTTGGTTTTACAATTCGGCATTGTTGCGTAATCATCTCCTCCTTTTGGCATTCCTTGGTCCCCCTCTGGGGTTTGACCTCCATTACAAAATTTCTCCTCTGTAGTGTGAGCCATTTGGGGAAGAGCACCTTACCTAGTGTCTCCGACGTGCGCCCTCCTAGTACATTCCACCTCTTCTTTCACGTCGTTGTCTGATGCTAGGATGCATAGCCAGCATGGTAGCCAGCCTGTGTCTTCCCACTGTTCACAGGCCCCTCTCTGTGGTGACTGTGGACGTCCACTCCATGAGGGGAGTCTGTGTGTTCCCCCTCCTGTGTGTGTAAATTGTCATGGTAGTCATTCTCCACATTCACCAGATTGCCAAGTATATATGAAGGAAAAGAAGATACAAGAGTATAGGTCCCTCGATCGTTTAACCTACAGAGGCCCGTAAGAAGTATACACGTCTGTGTCCATGACATCTAGTTACGCCTTGGTTACATCTTCACCCCTCCTTTCCTCCCCCTTCCTTAGCCCCATCCTGGACCCCTCTCCTACACCCCTCCCCTGCGACTCCCACACCTTCTCTGGGCGCTGATCCCCTCCCCAGCTGGAGAAGTGTCCCACTCTTTCGGCGTCTGCCGGTCAAGGGCGCTTCTCTCGGGATGCCCCTTCCCAATACCTTCCAGGCCAAAGGTCTGCTGCCGCGCGACGACCGCAAGAGCCGCGGTCTGTCGGCCCCCAGGTCGCCTGGTCTCCTTCTGTTCCTGATCTTGCTGCAGCTGGCTCCTTCATGCCACACAGCCCCCCTCGACCTCAGCCTGAACGGAAGAAGAAACATAAGTCCCGGGACAAAGAGCCTCTGGTGTCACTGGAGGTCCCTTCCGCAACTTCACAACCGGATTCAGACCTGTCGTTCATGGATGTCGCCCCCTCCTTGTCGGTGACGGGTGGGGACCCGGCGGTATGACTGGCTTTAGCGTGTTCAGCCCCCATTTAAATCACCGTTCTGTGGTTCTCCAATAGACTTGTAAAGGATACTATCGTCACCTTTCGGAATTGAAATCCCTTCTTTCGTCCTACTCTGCAGCTTGTGTGGTTCTCCAGGAATCTCATTTACTGATGATCACTCACTGACCCTCCGTGGGTTCCGCGTTTTATGTTGAAATCGGGGAGACCCCTGTGGGCTTCTGGTGGCGTTTGTATGTTGGTCCGTACAGACATTGCTAGCACGTGGATTCCTCTTCAAACTACATTGGAAGCAGTTGCTGTTAGGATCCACTTCGACTCTGCGGTCAGTTTGCAATCTTTATCTCCCTCCTGACAGGACTCTTACACCTGCTGCCTTAACTGCCCTTCAACAACTTTCTCCTCCCTTCCTCCTCCTTGGGGATTTTAATGCTCATCATCCTTTGTTGGGCAGTGCCTTTCCGTCTAGACGAGGTCTTCTCATAGACCACGACATTGCAGACCACGACTTGTGCCTTCTTAATGATGGCACCCCTACTCATTTCAGTGCTGGTCATGGTACCTTTTCTGCCATTGAGCTTTCTTTCTTCTCCCACTCTCCTCCCTTCATTACACTGGTCGCCACGTGACGACCTTTGTGATAGTGACCATTTCCCGTTGATTATCACGCTCCCTTCCCGCTTCCCGATGGATAGGTTGCCGATTGGCCTCTATACACTGCACAGGTCGCGTTTTCTCCCTCTTTGTCGTGTTGTATTGACGACGTCCTACGTGACGTGTCTGACGCGACTGTTCGCGCTGCTAGTCTTGCTGTCCCGCGCTCATCTGGGCCGTTTCATCGCCGGCAAGTCCCATGGTGGAGTACGGCCATTGCCATTGCCACCCGTGATCGCCGTCGAGCTTTGCAACACTTTAAGTGGCACCCATCTGTAGCCCGCCTTACTACCTTTAAACGCCTCTGCTCTAAAGCCCGTTATTTAATCAAACAGAGCAAGCTGATATGTTGGGAACGATTCGTTTCTTCCCTTGGTTCTACTGTCCCTCTGTCACGGGTATGGGCTAAACTTCGCTCTCTCTCAAAGGTTGCCATCGGCAGTCCACCCTCCCACGCCTTCACCTCCCAGATGGCCTTTGTACGGACCCATTAGTTCTTGCAGAACATCTAGCGACCCATTTTGCAGTGGCATCAGCATCAGCCTCCTATCCAGCTGCTTTCCTTCACCAGAAACAGCGGGCTGAAGCTTCCACCTTATGTTTCACCCCTTTAGTCAGAATCTTACAACAAACCTTTTACTGAACGGGAATTTCTTTCTGCTCCATCTTCTCATGATACGGCCCCTGGCCCAGATTCCATTCATAACCAACTGCTTCACCATCTCAGTGCTCCACAGCGGCAACTTCATCTTCGGGTGTTTAACCGTATCTGGCTCCAGGGTGACTTCCCTTCTCAGTGGAGGGGATAGCACAGTGGTTCCTGTCCTTAAGCCTGGTAAGCACCCCCCTATCTTTTGACAGCTATCGGCCAATTAGTTTGACCAATGTTGTTTGTAAGTTACTTGAACGGATGGTAGCCCGTCGGCTCAATTGGGTCCTCAAACCTTGGGATCTATTGTCCCCTTACCAGTGTGGCTTTCGGGAGGGACGTCTCCAATCGATCATTTACTTCGCTTGGAATCCGCAGTTCGGCAGGCTTTTTTCCAGCGCCACCATTTGGTTGCACTGTTTTTCGACCTTCGCAAGGCCTATGACACGGCCTGGCGCCATCACATCTTACTTACCTTTCATCAGTGGGGTTTTCGGGGCCCACTCCCGATTTTTATCCGCCAGTTCCTGTTCCATCGGTCATTCAGAGTCCGAGTTGGTACTGCTTTTAGTTCTCCATGGACCCAGGAGATGGATATCCCACAGGGTTCTGTCTTGAGTGTCCTTCTTTTCCTCATTGCTATCGATGGACTTGTGGCCTCTGTCGGTCCCTTGGTCGCCCCGCCCTGTATGTGGATGATTTCTGCATTTGAGTTAGTTCCTCCTCGATGGCATCTGCAGAACGGCTGCTCCAGGGAGCTATACAGCGTGCCTCTGCATGGACCCTCTCACACGGGATTCACTTCTCTCCTTCAAAATCGCAGGTGGTCCACTTCTGTCGCCGTACTACGATCCACCCAGAGCTCTCGATGCACAACGATTGCCTGTGGTCCCACAGTTTCGTTTCCTGAGTCTTCTTTTCGACAACAAGCTCATTTGTCTGCCCCATATCAGACTCCTGAAAGTAGGATGTTTCCGTAAATTCAGTGTCTTTAACTTCCTTGCCCACTCCTCTTGGTGTGGGCCGTTCCCCCCTCCTCCGTCTTTGTCATGCTCTAGTTCTGTCTCGCTTGGACTATGGTTGTCAAGTTTATGGTTCAGCTACTCCTTCCACACTGCACGTGCTGGATCCAGTCCTCCATCGTGGTATCCGTTTGGCCACCGGTGCCTTCCCTACTAGCCCTGTTGATAGTCTCCTGGTTGAAGCTGGGATCCCCCCCTTTCCGTTTGGCGGTCCCAGTTTCTGGTGTCTTATGCACTCGCTATCCGTTCCTCTCCCACTCATCCGTCCTATTCTAACCTGTTCCCAGACCATGGACGTCGCCCACCCGACTCCCGCGCACAGGCGGGTTTACCGGTTGGGCTCCACCTTGCGTCTCTTTGCCGTTATTTTCAGCTTCCTTCTTTGTCCTGTCTTCCTCCGTCCCTCCCCTCCTCTCCACCCCCCCCCCCCCTCTGGTTAGTTCCTCGGCCTCGAATTCGGATGGATCTACGCCGAGGTCCGAAAGATTCCATCCCCCCAGTGGTGTTCCGTTCCTTTTTCCGCCAAATTTTATGGGAGTTTCGGGATGCTGTTGTTTTTTACACTGATTGCTCTAAATCTGCTGATCATGTGGGGGTATGCCTTCACGTCCTCTGTTGGAACGGAAAATCATCTGCTGTCACAAACATGTGGGGTGTTCACTGCCGAATTGATGGCAGTTTCCCAGGCCCTTACCTTTATTAAACAGTCCCAACAAAACCGCGTTTTGTTATGTATGGACTCGATGAGTGGCCTTCTTACTATTGAGGTGTTTTTCGCCCCATCCCTTGGTCTCTGCCATCCATGACCATCTCTCTGATAATCACCGTGCTGCTTGTTCCATTGACTTCTTTTGGGTCCCTGGCCATGTGGGTATCCCAGGTAATGAGCTCGCTGATCGTTTGGCTGGGGGAGCAGTCACTTACCCTCCTGTTTTCTGTAACCCCTCCTGCAGCGGATTTACGGCTTCACATCAAATCCCACTTCGCACAGTCATGGGCCACTTCTTGGGAGGCTACTCCCCTGTCTAATAAACTTCGTGCAATTAACATGACACCAGGCCCGTGGCGTTCATTTCGCCTCTCCCGAAAGGACTCGACCACACTGTCGTCTCCGCATTGGTCATAGCAGGCTGACCCATGGTTTTCTTTTGCGTGATGAGCCACCCCCACTTTGTGGTTGTGGAGCCTTCCAGTCAGTAGCCCACATTTTGGTTGAATGCCCCCTTCTTTTGGCTCTTCGTGCTAAGTACAGACTCCCCCACACATCAACTTTGATGTTGGCTGACGATTCCCAGATGGTCTCTCTGGTTCTCGGTTTCCTCCGGGAAAGTGGTTTTTATTCTCAGTTTTAAGGTTTTTATCTCTCTGGTGTTGGGGCAGGGCGGTGAGTGTTTGGGTGTCTCCCACTGTACGCAGTGTTTGGGGATTCCAGATTCGCCTCCCTTACAGAGATCCTCTTTTCTTCCCCTTTCACTCTGTTTTTACCCTTTATTTTTTAAGGATTGGTTAGTCTCCTCCCATACGTACTTCTACATTAAAGCGGTTGCACCTTTTAAGTCACAGGTGGTCTTGCCTATGCTGCTTCAGCATAGCGTTGGGTTCGTTCTCTTGCTGACTTCCCTTTTGTTTTTTTACCAATGACAACATGACTGCCCTTTTACGTTTTTAGCTTTTCCCTTTTATTGTTCTGACTTTAAGATGTCCCATTAGCAAATGGACCATATTTGAAACAGGGGACTGATGACCTTGCTGTTTCGTCCCTTAAACCTCAAACAACCAACCAAATGTTGGTGCGTTTATCATAGTCTGCGTTACCTCCTTCGCCTTTATAATCGTATTTGGACCGACAGTACTTTTCCCAGACGATGGCGGGAAGCTATCGTCGTTCCTGTTCCGAAACCTAGAAAGGACAAACATCTCCCCTGTAGCTATCGCCCCATTTCCCTTACGAGTAGTGTATGCAAAGTTTTGGAGCGTATGGTGAATTACCGTTTAGCTTTGTGGCTGGAATCCCGCAGTCTAACAACTGCGCAATGCGGTTTCCGAAAGCATCGTTCTGCAGTTGACCATTTTGTTGCTCTCTCCACTTACATCATGAACAATTCTCTCAGGAAACGCCAAACAGTTTTGGATCTGGAGAGAGCATACGATACCTGTTGGAGGACAGGCATCCTCCGCACACTGTTCTCTTTGGGCTTTCGAGGTCGGCTGCCACTTTTTATTCGTGAATTTATGGCAGAACGCACATTTAAAGTGCTGGTGAACACTACTCCCTCCCATACTTTCTCCCAAGAAAATGGGGTACCTCAGAGCTCTGTGCTAAGTGTTGTACTGTTTGCCATTGCTATCAATACAATTATGGAATGTCTCCTTCCTGATGTCTCTGGCTCCCTCTTTGTGGACGATTTTGCGATCTACTACAGCTCTCAACGGACCAGCCTTCTTGAACGACGTCTTCAAGGATGTCTCGATCACCCCCACTCTTGGAACATCGAAACCGGCTTCCACTTTTCTCCCAGTAAGACCGTTTGTGTTAATTTTTGGCGTCGCAAGGAGTTCCTTCTGCCTTCCTTACATCTAGGCCCTGTCAACCTTCCGTTCGCGGACGCCACAAAATTCTTGGGTCTTATCTTTGACAGAAAACTGTGCTGGTCCTCCCACGTTTCCTATCTTTCGGCTGTGTCTGCGATCCCTCAACACCCTCAGTGTCCTGAATGGCACCTCCTGGGGGGCGGACCGAGTGGTCCTTCGCCTCTATCGCGCCTTAGTGGGCTCGAAATTGGACTAGGAGAGCATAGTTTATTCCTCTGCTCGGCCGTCTGTTCTTCGGCGTCTCGACTCTGTCCACCGCTGTGGATTTCGTTTAGTGTGTGGAGCTTTCTCCACCAGCCCTGTGGAAAGCCTTTATGCTGAGACTGCTGAACCTCTGCTGTCCAATCGGCGAGCTGTCCTTCTGAGTCGTTATGCTAGCCACCTGTCTTTCACGCCCGTAAATCCGGCCCATGACATTTTTTTCGACGCGTCCTTGGATTTAGGGTATGCAGGCTGCCCTTCCTCCCTACTACTACCGGGAGTCCGCTTCCGTCAACTGCTCCATTCTTTCCTTCCACTTTCCTAAAACTTTGACAATTGGGGGTACAGCACCGCCTTGGCTCCGACCCCGGACCTGCCTGCTCCGTGACCTTTGTCAGTTTCCTAAGGATGATACCCCTTCTCTTGTTTATCGTCGGGCATTTGCTGCTCTATGCGCACAAATGGATGCAAAATTTGTTTACACTCATGGCTCAAAAACATCGTTTGGAGTTGGTAGTGCCTATATTGTTGGCTACACCCCAATCGATTTCGGCTTCCCGACCAGTGTTCGGTTTTTACTGCGGAGTTTTACGCTGTTCTCCAGGCTGTCCAATACATCCGTCGCCATCAGCGGATACAGTATGTATCTGCTCAGATTCGCTCAGCTCTCTCCTCAGTCTCCAGGCCCTCTAGTCCACCGGATTCAGGACTGCCTCCACTTGCTCCATGTGGGGGGCGTCTGTGGCGTTCCTCTGGATCCCAGGACATGTTAGTATCTGTGGAAATGAGGCGGCCGATATAGCGTCCAAGGCTGCAGTCTTTCTTCAGCCTGCTGTTCGCATGATTCCCTTCGCCGATCTGCGGAGTGTTTTATGTCGTCGTGTTGCTCTTTTATGGCATACATACTGGTCTACACTTCCCAATAATAAATTGCGGGATATGAAAGTTCTTCCCTGTGCTTGAACCTCTTCCTCCCGAACTCGTCGTCAGGAGGAGGTAATTTTAACTAGACTCCATATAGGGCACTGTCTTTTTAGCCATCGACATCTTTTAAGTGGCGATCCTCCCCACTGCTCTGTTGTGGTCGGTGAGACACCTTTTACTTGAGTGCCCGTATTTTACTCCGTTACGCGCCCGTCTACAGCTGTCGCCTGATATATCTTCAATTTTAGCAGATGACACGCGCTCAGCCGATCGCGTTCTCGAGTTTATTAGTGCCAGTGAGATGACGTCAGTCATTTGAAGCTCTTTTTGGGGACAACCAACCCCTTCTGTAGTGGTTTTTTAAGCTTTCCTTCTGTTTTTAGTTTCCACAATTTTTTTAGTTCCCATCGCTGCTGGTTTCCAGTTTAATTTTTTTACCTTTTCCTAAGTCACAAATGGGGTGCTAATGACTGTAGTTGTTTTTTCGCCCTAAAACCATAACAAAAAAGAAACCCACGGTGGTCAATCTCCCGCACTGGCGGCGCAGGTCAGGGCTTTCAATTGCAGTTAAAGTTGGATCCCTTCTTTCCGAACTGGAGTCCTTGCCTTTACTACCTATACCTGAGGACCATTCAAGTACACCTCCATGATGTACACCTCGGCAGCAGCTCCGCCTGGACCTTTCACATGACCACAACGACTAAGTTAACCACACAGCTCACTGATGCCACTTTCTCTCGATTCTTGACATCGGCTGAGGCCATGAAGTGTTTTACGCCGACGGCTCGATGGCTGATCACGTCGGCTTCGCGTATGTCCAGGGAGGATATATTTAACAGCATTCCTTGCGGCATGGCTGCAGTGTTTCCACTGCTGAACTGGTGGCTATATCTCATGCACTTGAGCACATCCGTTCATGCCCTGGGGAGTCGTTTCTTCTGTGTATACTCCTTCAGCAGCCTACAAGCTACCGACTAGTGCTAACATTGTCATCCATTAGTACTGGTCAGTCCATCTATGCCCTGGAATGGTCCAGTCGTTCAACAGTGTTTGTCTGGACCCCAGGTCATGTCGGAATCCCAGGCAACGAAATTCCCGACAGGCTACGCGGAAAGTGCTTCTGGAGAAAAGCATCTCCGAAACTGACCTGCGTTCTGTCTTACGACGCAGGGTTTTTCGGCTTTGGGAGAGGAAATGACATAACAGTACACACAACTGCGTGTCATTAAGGAGACTACGAATCTGTGGAAGTCTTCCATGCAGTCCTCTCGCAGGGAATCAGTTGTCATCTGCCGGTTCAGCGTTGGCCATACACAGCTAACACATGGTTACTTCCTCGACAGCGATGACCCATCTCGGTGTCACTGTGGCTCACAAATGTCACCCATCTCTTTCTGGACTGCCCACTTTTAGCAGCTCTGTGGCGGACTTTTAACTTTCCCAGCACCCTACCTTCTGTGTTGGGTGACAATGCCTCAACAGCAGTTTTTTTATTCTTGAGGGTGGGTTTTATCATATGATCTAAGTATTTGCTCATGTTCTTTGTCCCCCTGTGTCCTCCACTCTAGTGTTTTCAGGGCAGAGATTTTAATGCGTTGCAGACTGGCTGGCTTCTCATTTTTGTTCTCATGGTCAGCCAGCCATAGTAATCTCTTGTTTTGATCTCTTCATGTTTTTTGCATCTCTGTGGTTTTGTGAGATTTTGTCCAGTTTAGTGTTTGCCTTTCTCATTCTTGTGGTTTTCTCCTTTTTTCCAGCTTTGTTTTGTATGTATCGCTTATTTTGCTCCCACCCTTGTGGAATTATTTTAATTCGAACGAGTGACCTATGACCTCGCAGTTTGGTCCCTCCACGTCCTTTAAACAAACCAACCCAAATGAAATTCTGTATTCCACATTAAAAATTCGCCAACTCGAGTCACCTGACACTGGATTGTTGGGTTTTTATCGATGTACATTTGATTCAGCGTCTTTCCATTGAAGTCTTCTGGAAGGTAAGTTTCAGATGCCTTAGTCAAAAAACGTGACTGGCGGCGGTGGAGTGACTGAATACGCTCATGAATTCCATTCCTTGCCATCGCTCATAGCATGACCCGATTTTTGAACTTGTTCCTCCCGTCTGATAACTCTGCCACATTCTTTTAACTGTTCCTGGATAGTCTGCTTCGCTAGGACACTTTGAGGACTCCTTCTCTAAGAGTTTCACATCAACCAAACCACTTAAATATATCCTCAGTGCATCGCGATCAGGTAAGACATCGAACTGTTCCATAACACACAAAATACACTTTCAAAACATTTTAATCTGGTACACCTACAGTCCTCATTTTCCATGTGTTTGTATCATAATATTTAAAGAATTTTATCTACCGTGCTTTCGTCCCTCCTTAGCATTCTGAATTGTTGTTGACTTGGATCTTCATCCTATTTTACAGCAACCTTCAGAGTGAGTAAAAACAGTAACACAGCTTCACTAACAATGATCAACAGGCCTTCCACTGAATTCAATAACGGAACTAGGGAGTCACCAATCACACCAACCCACAGGCTAAAAGTATTCTAAGGGAAGCAGAATGGTCCATTTTTCATAAAACCAGAAGACTCTCATCGGTTTTCAGTCTTCCCAGGTATTTTTATTCGTGATTAATACAGGACCTTTAGTATTTTTAACACTTGTCTCTACAACATGCGCCATAATCCCAAAATTACAAAAATGGACATTCGTTATCTCTAAAGTCTTCGCATTTGAAAGTAGTGATTACTCTAGTGCCTTGAAAACGCTTCTACAGGACATTACACTTAAAGCAATTCCTATTTTATACTTCTGAAATTCGAAAAATTTCTTGGCTTTCGGTTAATGATTCTGTATGTCTATTCACATTACAAATAGGTTTGTTTGAGCACTTCTGTGCATCGCGCCTTTCAGCTGAAATTGAGTTGTAATGCCAATGATTTACATGTGGGTAGAGCTGTAGTTAAGCTGGCTAGGTCTGTCATACAGAAGGTGAAGGGCTGTTCATCAAAGTAAACATGACAAGTTTCTGAATTTTCCATCTTCAGAAATCCAAATGCAAAGTTTGCACAGGGACTGTACTCAGTAAAGTTGTGTGCTGGTAACGCCTTATGCTACCTTGCATTTGCATTTCTGGAGACGGAAATAATTCCGAAACATGTAAAACATACTTCGTTGTCTTTGTCCAGCTGCGATGACTTTATGCAGCCTAGGTAGATCAACTACAGATCTACGCATATTACTAAAATGGTCGATAGCCTCCTATGCCACTGAGACCTTCATGACCAAGTCAGCCTTTTCCGGTTGCCATACTTCACGCACGCTGTGAGTAAATGAAAAGTTCTGAAAGGCATATAGTGTACTTAGAAAGTTTGATGACAGCCAACTAGGAACCATGTATATGAAAATCTTCATAACTGAACTTCCTAAAATATTACTTGATATGCTATTGATGACATTTTTGTATCATCCACAAACAAAACAAACTTGGCATCTGGTAACGTAAATTACGTTTAATGTACACAGGAAAAGAAGGGCCTGAGGGAACCTCGTGGGAGAAACTTAATTAGTTCCTATTTGCATGACGGATAACTCAATCCAAAACTTCTTCCTACAGTCCTTCTTGCCAACTCGAAAGATTGAAACATGGTTAAACTTTTCAGTGTTATTAAAAGGATGTTTTTAGTCAAATCCAGTTTTTTCTTTGGTGTCTCCTGAGATACGTAACGAAAGTACGCGTTGTTCGCAGGACGCAGTGATGAGACGTTCGATGACACCAGAAGAGCTCCGGCAGCGAAGCGAAACGTGCCGTCGGGAGCGGCAGCATCTCCTTCGTTACGCCATCTGGAACAGCAGGAGAATAAGGGAAGCGCAGGAGAAAGAGGACGAAGGGCAGGCTGTCGCGGCTGGCAGTGCCGCAAATTCATCAAAACAGGATGATAAACAAAAGCCTAAGCGGCTGGCGCTGCAGCCGATCCAAAACACTTCCGAAAATTCGCGATTAGCAGGCTCTTGTGGCAACGCAAACTGCAGAACCGACGAAGACGCCGACGACACTTCGAGCGAATCCAGTGACACCAGCGCATCAGATCCAGACAGCGACAACTCGGAGAACCTGTCGGATAGGGTCTCCAAACTCGACCGCTCGGAGTACCGCCCCCTACTGAAGAAATCGTACACAGAAAGGTTGTCAGAAGCCGAAATGGATAGCGATTCCAGCAGCGACGAGTCCGACGACAGCTGGTCGGACTGTGAAGATTTGGACGAGGGTGATTGTTCATGTTGCGACATAACAACTCGGCGTGCTTCTGGAGACTCCAACGAAGATCTAACAGCATGTTTCCAGGTAAGCTGCAAACTAGTTTGAAACTGTTGCATAATTGATCTACATAGACAATACCCAACCATGGTGTGGGAAAGAATAACTCATTAAGCGTCGTGTAATAGTCCCAGGGGGCTAGCCACTCCCTGGTGGGCTTGTGCGTGGCTGCCATGGGGCCCCAGCCTTTGCAGCATTTCTCCCATTCCGAGCTGCATGCTATAGTCTTGCTATTTTTTCCCCTCCCTTGGGAAACATATCTGGCGTGTTACTGGGAATGTTCATTGCCTGTCGCTGACATAAGAAGTCTCACCTTATGCTCCTTTTTTTTTTTTGGTTCCCTTCTCCCGTACGTTCACTTCGGTGTTTGAGGTTCGTGTTTTTCTTCCTCCCTTTGCGATCCTAAAAGCGTAACAGGTGACAAGGTAACGTAATTCTCAGCCCCACATAGACAGGTAGGGTTCACACCTACCCCTGGTGTAGGCCAGGCGCAGGGAGGGGTGATGGCGGGAGCTGCAGCTTGCCCAAACTGCCTATTGGTCTGTCAGTTGTTTGGGAGGTGTGACCTGAGGTGTGAACAAATACCTAACGGGGGTGTGCCCCCTTGTGAAGGTGGCCCTCAGTTAAAAGAAGTGCTCCATGGAAGATGCTGGCCGTCAAGTGGGGTTTTTCTCTTACTGAGTCAATCTTCTCAATCAGTCTACAAAACGTAAATTTAATGAGGCTGATTCAAGGACCCTTCCCATTTCACCACAGATGTTCGTGGTATCACATTCTGAAGATGGTCAGTCCTTCATCGGGGTAAATCATTTTATTAATCAAATAGGTGTTGATAAAATTACTAGCCCTGTGAAATCCTGATCTCGTTTACAGAATGGCACTTTGCTTTTGGAGACTACTTCGGCTTCTCAAGCCCAACTGCTTGCTGCCTCGCTTCTCCATGGCTACCCTGAAAGTGTCGAGGCCCATAGAACTTCGAATTCTTCCCATGGTGAAATTTACACCTGGCTCCTCTACGTCTGTTGTAATCCAATCCTATCTGTCTTATCAGGGTATCATTGTCATCCATCATGTAATGAAAAACAGATCCCTCCTTCATGCCCACCTGCACTACTATCACGTCAAAGATAAAAGCAGGTTATGAAATTGAGGCTGGATGTACATTCTGAACCTAATGCGCTGCTCCTAGTGTCATTTTCAACCACACTAGAATGTCTTCTCAACACCCAGCCAAATGTAACACGTTGTAGGGATGCACATGAGGGCGATTATCTGCCTCGATCTCCCTGCTGTGTAAACAGCAGTCACGGCCATACCGCCTCTCGGGACTGTATTGCTCTTACCCACTATACCTCGGAGCGGTCTGACCTCCCCCTGTGGACGGTATTCCAGCTCATGGTGGGGTCATGTTGCTCGTTCGGGACGATGTCTATTACCATCCCCTCCCATTGACCACCCAACTCCAAGCAATAGCTGTCCGTATTACTCTTTCTGCCTTTACTTTTTCTGTTTGTACCGTCTACACTCCATCGTCATCAGCAGTTAGTCGGGCTGACATGATGCACCTGATAGTTCAGCTTCCTCCGCCGTTTTTATTGTTTAGCGACTTCAATGCCCATCATCCCCCTTTGGGGCTCTCCTGCATCCTGTCAAAGAGGCTCCCTCTTGGCGGATGTCTTCAACCATCTCAATCTTGTCTGCCTCAATACTGGCGCCCCGACTTTCCTCTCCGACTCTACTCATACCTACTCCCACTTGGACCTCTCGATCTGTTCTACCACTCTCGCCCGTCGGTTCGAGTGGTATGTCCTTTCTGACACCTATTCGAGCGACCACTTCCCCTGTGTCGTTCATCTCCTGCACCACACCCCATCCCCACATCCTTCGATCTGGAACATACCGAAAGCTGACTGGGGACTTTACTCCTCCCTGGCGACCTTTCCGGACCACGATTTTCTCAGTTGTGACAGTCAGGTCGAATACCTCACGGCTGTTATCATCAATGCTGCCGAACGTTCCATTCCTTGTACTACCTCTTCTTCACGTCGCATTTCCGTCCCCTGGTGGAATGAGGCTTGTAGAGACGCTATCCGTGCTCGACGATGTGCTTTACGCACCTTTCGCCGCCATCCTACGTTGGCGAATTGTATTGTATACAAACGACTCAGAGCGCAATGCCGTAGAGTCATCAAAGACAGCAAAAAAGCTTGTTGGGCCTCTTTCACCAGCTCCTTTAACAGTTTTACTCCCTCTTCTGTCGTCTGGGGTGGCCTGCGCCAGCTGTCAGGCATTAAGGCCCACTCCTCGGTACCTGGCCTGACTTCAGGTGATGAGGTCCTTGTTGATCCTGTGGATATCTCCAACGCCTTCGGTCGCTTTTTCGCGGAGGTTTCAAGCTCCGCCCATTACCACCCTGCTTTCCTTCCCAGGAAAGAGGCAGAAGAGGCTCGGCGACCTTCCTTCCACTCGCTGAATCTGGAAAATTATAATGCCCCCCTTCACTATGCGGGAACTCGAACGTGCACTTGAACTGTCCCGGTCCTCTGCTCCGGGGCCAGATGCCATTCACGTTCAGATGCTGGCACACCTTTCTCCGGCAGGCGAAAGCTTCCTCCTTCGTACCTACAATCGCGTCTGGACCGAAGGTAAAGTCCCCATGCGTTGGCGTGACGCCGTCGTAGTTCCTATACCCAAACCCTGGAAGGATAGACGCCTTCCTTCTAGTTACCGCCCCATTTCTCTTACAAGCTGTGTCTGTAAGGTGATGGAGCGCATGGTTAATGCTCGGTTAGTTTGGATTCATGAATCTCGACGGCTACTTACCAATGTTCAATACAGCTTTCGTCGCCGCCGCTCCACTGTTGACCACATTGTGACCTTGTCGACATTCATCATGAACAACTTTTTGCGAAAGCGCCAAACGGTCGCCGTGTTCTTCGATTTGGAGAAGGCTTATGATACCTGTTGGAGAGGAGGTATCCTCCGCAATATGCACAGGGGGTCTACGCTGTCGCCTGCCCCTTTTTATTGATTCCTTTTTAACAGATCGAAAGTTTAGGGCACGTGTGGGTTCCGTATTGTCCGACGTGTTCCTCCAGGAGAACGGAGTGCCTCAGGGCTCCATCTTGAGCGTAGCCCTTTTTGCCATAGTGATCAATCCAATTATGGATTGCATTCCACCTAATGTCTCTGGCTCTTTTTGTCGATGACTTCGCGATCTACTGCAGTGCCCAGCGAACATGCCTCCTGGAGCGCTGCCTTCAGCGTTGTCTAGACAGCCTATACTCATGGAGTGTGGCAAATGGCTTTCGGTTCTCTGAAGAGAAGACGGTTTGCATCAACTTTTGGCGATATAAAGCGTTTATAACGTTGTTGCTTTATTTTTTGGTGTAAGCGGAACTGATAGACAATAAAAGCGGGTTAAAAGCTGTGAGCTGTCTGGGGAAGTTAACCTTGCATTACTGCGCAACTGTTTCACCAGGTATTCAGTCTAGCTTACCAAATTCCCAACCAGACTAACACCAGACTAACATTAATTATAATCTTTTAATAGTCATAAAACACACACACACATATATATATATATATATATATATATATATATATATATATATATATATATATATATATATATATATATATATATATATAGGGAGAATTTAAATAAAACGGTGTCGTAGCAGGCGGAGAGGTGATACTCAGACGTGGCGCGTCCCAGGTGGCGGATAGGGGGGTCTTTACCGGCGGACTTGAGCGAAATAAAATAGCTCTCGCGGACCAAACACTAAACAACCTCTACGGCTAACAACCGTAGTTGTAACTCGGAGCTTGCTCCATACAAGGTTGACTACCTTTGAAAGTCAAACATGGAAGGAAATCTTTCAAGGAAAAATCCACCGCTTGGCAATAACCAAGGAAGACTGCACTCGGATACGGTGGGCAGTCACCTGAAAGATAACTTGGATGAGTCGGAGCATCTGAAAATACCCAAAACGGACAGACGACCAAAGCTCGAGGCAGGACAAATAAACTACATTGCAGCACACAATACAAATTCCCTCATACAACCAGGCAAACTCAAAATTCTGACGGATGAAATGGATCGCAAGGGGATTCTCATAACTGGACTTCAAGAAATGAGAAATACTGATCAGGAGCCGATAGAATCACAAGGATATAGGATTTATAAGGGAATACCAGGGAAGAGTCATGAAACAGTGTCCACAATTTGGAACAGGATTCGTGGTGAGCCTGAAAATGAGTCCATAATAGAATTTAAAGCACAATCTCCCAGGCTCTCAACATTAACTCTAAAAGCTGCAAATAAAATGTACACAATAATAAATGCCCATGCCCCGACAAATGATAAAAATAATAAAAAAGAACACAGAAGAGGTAGAAAAATTTTGGGAGCTCTTAGATCAAACGACGAATAACATAAATAAAAATCACATCAAAATTTTAATTGGAGACTTCAATGCCCAGTTAGGAAGGGAAAAGAGATAGACATAATAGGGAAATGGACAGCACAAAGAAGAACAAACAAAAATGGCATAAGACTAGTGGAATTTTGCAGAAACCATGACATGATCTCAAAGTCGACGTATTTTAAGAGAAGACCAAGTAAACTAAAAACTTGGAAACATCCAGACTGGAAAAAAGGAGAATGGCAACTGGACCATGTCTGCATGGACAAGAATTACCACAAGGAAATTTACAATGTGAAAGTACTGAGAGGGACAGATACCGGATCAGATCATTACATGATAAAAATTAAAATTAAATTAACCCCATTAGCAAAGAAAAAATCCCACCAGAAGAAGAAGAAGAAGAAGAGAACCTATGACCCTCATAAACTGATACAAAATGAGGATTATGAAGCACAAACCAGGGATATAAAAATAACAGATGATCTGGAAGAAATAATTCCCAAATTGAAACAAATAGCTGAACAAGTTGCCCCTATAAATCCAAGGAAAAAACGCCAGTGGTGGAACGATGAATATGATGAAGCAGTGTTGGTTCGACACCAAGCCTGGTTAAGGCATCAAAATGAAAACACAGAAAAATCATATTTGGAACTCACAAAACAAAGGAAGACAACACAAAAAATGAGAGTTAAACGTCAGTACCAAAAAGATATACTTCTAATGATAGAAACAAATAGTGAAAAAACAAACTCAAGAGACTATTACAAAATATTTGGCAGACAATTACAAAGATATGATCCTCCAACATTAATGTTAAAAGATAAAGATAATAACCTAGCCCATAGCAATAGTAAAAATACAGAAATTCTAGCAGAAACATTTAACAAGTTACTAAATTGGGAAGATCCCCCAGAACTTCTTCAGATAAACACAGAAACCCCAATTAAAACACCAGCAGAAAATATAAATCCACCTACAATTAATGAAGTCTACAGAGCTTTGAAAGAACTCAAAAACTACAAAGCAAGTGGAGAAGGTCAAACGTTTGCTGAACTTTGGAAATATGCAGCAGAACCAGTAAAGATAGCATTACACCAATGCATAGTAAAAATCTGGAATGAAGAGAAATTACCAGAAAATTGGACTACTGCTATAATACATCCATTACATAAGAAAGGAGAAAAATCAAATCCAGACAACTATAGAGGAATTTCCCTTTTGGACTGCACGTATAAGATCATGGCAAGAATACTATACAACCGCTGTAAAGATCAACTAGAACTGGAACTGGGAGAATATCAAGGAGGATTTAGATCCTGGAGAAGCTGCCCAGAACAGATAATCACCTTGAAGTTAGTTATGGATATCTACAAAAGAAGGCAAAAACAACTAGTCATAACCTTTGTAGATTTCAAAAAGGCGTATGATTGCATCCATAGATCTTCAATGATGAAAATATTAAGGAATTTTGGACTTCATCCTAAATTAATAAAAATGATACAGTTAACATTAACAAACACCAAATCCAAAGTAAAATTTAGAGGAGAAATATCTGAACCATTTACGATTAAAACAGGGTTGAGACAGGGAGATTGTTTATCACCATTGCTATTCAATTGTGCTCTTGAATATGTAATGAGAGAATGGTACAAGGAAAATCCTATGAATATTAAAATTGGAACTAAGAAAGATAAAATAAACCTAAATTGCTTAGGATTTGCTGATGACCTAGCATTACTAGCTAATAATATTCAGGAAGCCACGAAACAAATAACAAGCTTCCAAAATATAGCACAAAAATTAGGACTCCAGATATCATTTGAAAAGACTGAAATAATGGTAACGGATCCACTTGTAATAGATCACATCACAGTGAACAATAGGGAAATTAAAATAGTGAAACAATTTAAATACCTGGGTGAAATTATAACACATAAATTGGACGAGAAACCTGCATGGCGAGCAAGAACTAATAAAATGATAAAAGCTCAAAAACTAACATGGTCTACGTACAATAAAAAATGTCTATCAATTAAAACAAAATTAAAACATTACAAGACGGTGGTTCAACCAGAGGTTACATACGGAAGTGACTCTTTTTAAAGTCACCCAGAAAAACAGAATTGACAAAATTTTAAAAGTAGAGAATTGCTAGAACTGCATAAATAAGAAATATCAAAAAGCTGGGCAATGGCGGATAGTTCCAAATGAAGTGGTATACAGAGAACTGGAGCCCATCACCGATACTATACGAAAGAAAAGGATCTCTTTTTGTGGTCACATTCTGAGGACACCAGAAACCAGATTATCAAGGAAAATTATTGAGAAACTCTGGAATTTGAAACAAGGAGGATGGCTTAAGGAAATAAGAGAGGATATGGAAGAACTGGAAATAACTCTGGATGATTTGCAGAACAAAACGCCAAATTTAAAGAAGTTGAGGGACACAGAAATAAAATTTAAACCAAAAATTGACAAACGACATACAATGAAAAGGGTATTCACAGATGAGGAACGACGAAAAGCATCGGAACGAATGAAGAGATACTGGGCCACTCGGAAGGGGAAAATACCAAAGAGGACCAGAAATGATTGACTGAAGTGGTCCAATGAGGCCGTAAAAGCAGAAGAAGAAGAATTTGGAAATTTATTTTAACATTGATCATTGAAATTTCAACATATTAAATTTGATTCATAAATAAACTGGTGCCTTATTTAGGATTGTGGAAAATGTGAGTTTGTAATATTACGGTACACATCAAATATGGAGCCAAGATTGGGAGACTGCATTCATAAAATAACACACGCAGAACGTTGAAACATATGCAAGAGGAAATTAACCACAACCAACCGATTAAATTTTCACCCAAAGAAGTTACGTTCGTAGCACAATCCTGTCCGTCATGTAATTACCACAAACTGGTATACTAAATTCATACTAACTCTCTGTGAAATCTTCCCGAAAAGAATAGCTGAGGGCTACTTTGATGATTACACGACATGCTTCGTCGTCAACTTGCTTTTTCACAAAGCGTGTAACTCCACAATAATTTTGATAATTAAAATAAATTAGATCGAAAAGCAATTTACAAAAGAAAAACCTCGAACTGGTTACTAACGTCTTACTGTTAACCTGATGGGTCAAACAATTATATTCGCACGTGGTAGTGGTCTCACAAAGTACACCCTACGTGGGTTGAACATAAAGAAAAGTTGCTATATTGAAAAATATTGTCAAGACGAGATGTTATAATCTCACGCACACTCGCATTTAAGATTGATGATCTTAGTTACTGATCAACACGTGGTTCCACTTTACTCACAAAGTAGTGACAAAGCAACTACTGGAAAATATTCTGAACTTCACACTCGAAATACACTGCGTTGCAATTTAAGATAACATTAGATATTTTAGAGCTAAACCTGAAATAAAGGTGATTAAATTTTCAGTTAGGCTGAACTTAAGAAATCCATTGTCCTATGGACTTAGCAGACACGCGCTTAGCCGGAGATCTTACCACTTCAGATGCTCGCCACGGACACTGACCTGGTCCCATCCTGAGGGGGCTCACAAATACAAACGGAAGTGGCCAGAGGGGCAGCTTCCTATACCAACATGACAAGCGACGGACAGGACCATACTAAGGATAGAAACCTCTTTGCTTTTAGAAAGCGTAGCTACCTGTTCCGACGTTGGTCCTACTGTTCTCTAGCAGACAGGCTTGTCTGCTACCCTGAAGCATGCAACTAGAAATACATTTGCTCATTCATCCTCACACAGAAGGGAAGAGGGATGACAGTATCTTATCATATACAGTATATAAAAGGAAGCGGATGTAGGTTCCGTATGAGACTGTGACATGAATTACATTTAAACTGTGTTTTAAAGTGTAGTAGTGGGACAGTTCGTGCTTGTTTATGTGTAAAAGTAACATGTTCCACTACTCAGTCTCCTCCCAGATAGTCAGAAACGCCACAGTAAATTTAGACGAGGAATTTATGCCGTAAATGAAAACAGATTTAAAAAATCAAACATGAAAGGAATCCAACAGACCTTTCACGTTCCTTCCGCCATCCTTACATCTCGGTCCCGTTGTTCTCCCATTCGTGGAAACAACTAAGTTTCTAGGGCTCCCAGTGGACAGGAAACTTTGTTGGTCTCCGCACATCTCTTATTTGGCTGCTCGTTGTACACGTTCCCTTAATGTCCTCAGAGTTCTTAGTGGTTCATCTTGGGGAGCGGATCGCACTGTTCTGCTTCGCTTGTATCGGTCCATAGTCCGATCAAACCGGGATTATGGGAGCCTCGTCTACTTGGCCATCCCTCTTACGCCGTCTCAACTCCATCCACCATCGGGGGTTACGTCTTGCGATCGGAGCTTTCTACACTAGTCCCGTCGAGAGTCTTTATGCTGAAGCTGCCGAATTACCGTTGACCTACCGGCGCGAAGTACTGCTTTGTCGGTATGCCTACCGGCTGTTGTCAATGCCCGACCACCCCTCTTATCAGTCCTCCTTCGCCGATTCTCTCGACCGTCAGTATGGGTTGTATGTCTGCCCTGCTGCCCCTGGAGTCAGCTTTCGTCGCCTGCTTCGACAATTGGATTTTGCCCTCCCTATCGCCTACAGAGAGGGTGAGAGCCCGACACCACCTTGGCTCCGGGCTCTGGTTCATGTTTATCTCGACCTCAGCTCGCTCCCGAAGGAGGGTACTCCGGCTGCAGTGTATTGCTCACGGTTTGTCGAACTTCGTGCGCGACTTGCCAATCACGCCTTTATTTACACTGATGGCACCAAAACTGACGATGGTGTCGGCTGTGCCTTTGTCGTCGGGGCCGTCACCTTTAAATACCGGCTCCTCGACCAATGTTCCAGCTTTACGGCCGAGCTTTTTGCTCTCCATCAGGCCGTTCAGTATGCCCGCCGCCACCGCCATTCATCGTATGTACTCTGCTCTGATTCACTCAGTGCTCTTCAGAGCCTTGGAGCTCCATATCCGGTCCATCCCTTGGTGCAACGGATCCAGCAGTCCCTCCATTCTTTCGCTGAGGGTGGCTCTCCTGTCAGCTTTCTGTGGGTTCCCGGCCATCTAGGAGTGCCTGGGAATGAGGCTGCTGATGCTGCAGCCAAGGCTGCAGTCCTCCTGCCTCGGCCAGCCTCTCATTGTGTCCCGTCATCTGACGTTAGTGGGGTTGTTTGTAAGAGGCTTGTCCTTGTGGTGGGATACTTGGTCCTCACTTCAAGGAAACAAGCTCTGGGCAGTCAAACCGTTCCCAACTGCTTGGACAACCTCCTGCTGACCATCTCGGCGAGAAGAGGTCCTTCTGACCAGGTTGCGGATTGGGCATTGCCGATTTAGCCACCACTACCTGCTCTCCGGTGACCCAGCCCCGCAGTGCCCTTGTGGTCATGCATTAACAGTGCACCATGTTTTATTGTCGTGTCCCCGTTTTAGTCACTCGTGTTGTCCTGTCCCTGGCATCTACTTTACAGGATATTTTAGTGGATGACGCTCGAGCAGCTGCTCGTGTTCTTCGTTTCATTACTTTGACTGGATTGTCCAGAGACATCTCTCACTTATTTTATCTGCCTCTTTGTAAGAACTTTCTGGTGTCCCCCCTTGATTTTTACTAGATTCTATGTGCTCTAACAATTGTGACTGGGCGCTAATGACCTCAGTAGTTGAGCCCTTAAACCCCAAACAAAAAAAAATACCACTGATGTCAAGCCCTACATCCCTCCCTTGATGCTGTGTTTAAAGTGCTGGAAGTGCAGCCATGTCTTTCTGCTGTACTTATAGCCTCACGTGTCGAGATTGTGGATGCCCATCGCATCCCAATACTCTGTGCCCCGCCTCCCATCTGTGTCAACTGTGGAGAGCATCATTCACTTCACTTGCCAGACTGCAGGATCTTACAGAAAGAGCGGTAAATCGTGGGATATGACCCTGGACCAACTGACATATACTGAGGGTAAGAGGAAATACGAAAGACTCTATCCAGTGTGAATGACTTCCTCATATGCTGGCACTATGGCAACTGTAATAGCCCCATCAGTTCAGCAAATTCCAGTTCGCTCACTGAGCCACCCAACTCCACATGCCCCCTTGCCCATGGGAGCACTACCCACCCTGTTGCTCCTGGGCCACCTACCTTGGGAGCAACACCCGCCCCCCCCTCTTACACCCATTGGGGACATCGGTCCCAGCTTCTAAGCCGGAGAAGTGCCGAACTTCTTCGGCTCCTCTCTCTCTCTCTCTCTCTCTCTCTCTCTCTCTCTCTCTCTCTCTCTCTCTCAGGTGGTCCCTTGGGTCGCTCACTTCCCAGGTTTCCCCAAGTGGGAAGGATAACCCCAGCAGTGGCAAGTGCCCTCAAGCAGCTGGTCATAGGTCTTCGCAAGCCTCCTCGTCCTGCAGACGGCATCAGTGAAACCCTCCCAGCCAGTGAAACTCGAGGAGAAGTGGTTAAAGTCCAAGAAGACCTCTAAGCTGAAGGAACTTCCGGTGGCACTCACCCCACCACAACCTACAAGCTCTGCATCTGAGAGCGATGTAGAGATTCTGGCGTCTGCTGAGGACCTAGATCTCGCTGGACTCTGATGCAAGGATGTCACTCGCACAGGTACTCAATCGGTGGCAGCAGTTTACCCAGTGGCGTAATCTGCCTTCTCGGTCCCTTCATGCCTTTCTGGGCCATGGACAATATTATCCTCCACTGGAACTGTAGCGGTTTTCTCCAACATGTTGCTGAGCTCCAACTTCTCAGCCTTCACCCCGATGGCACAGCCAAGGCTGCGGTCCTCCAGCCTCACAGCCTGTTGTTGTGCCTTCATCTGATTTTAGCTGGGTCATTTGTCAGCGCATTTTATCGCTGTGGAATGCCGATTGGGCTACACTTACTGACAACAAGCTTTGGGCCTTGAAACCTCTCCCCACGGCTTGGACGACTTCTTCACGCCCTTCCGGCGGGAGGTCGTTTTGGCCCAGTTACACATTGGACACTGCTGGTTCAGCCATCGCCATCTGCTGACAGCTGCGCCAGTGCCGTTCTGCCCATGTGGACAATTGCTGACGGTACGTCACATTTTAACGTCCTGTCCGAATTTTAATACACTGTGCATTGATCTTGGCCTGCCATGTACTCTGGATACCATTTTAGTGGATGACCTGGGAGCAGCTGCTCTTGTTCATTTTATCCACTTGACAAACCCGTCAAAGGACATTTCATTATGCTGTTTTTTTCTTAAGTCCTTGCCTGTTAATGTGCCTTTTAGTGTTGTCCTTTTTAGTTGCTGTTTTAACCTTGCGCCTCGCAGTGCATTCATAACTTAGTC
The DNA here is from genome assembly GCF_023864275.1 of Schistocerca cancellata. Taxonomy (NCBI): domain Eukaryota; kingdom Metazoa; phylum Arthropoda; class Insecta; order Orthoptera; family Acrididae; genus Schistocerca; species Schistocerca cancellata. The sequence continues at coordinate 301,404,082 of NC_064629.1, forward strand.
TGGGCGCTAATGACCACTAGTTGTGCGCCCTAAAACCACAAAAAGCCTTCACCTGTTCCTCTGCATTGCTCTTCAGGAAACTGTTTCTGGCTATGCGCTGTTCACATCTAGCTGCCGCTGCCCAACACTACAATGGCAGACAACAATGCAAACTAGCTACAGACTGCACACAGCACAGCCAGTGATTTTCGTACAGAGCGCTACGTAACGTTGCCAATAAGAAAACATAAACAGCCTACTTACAGTGTGCTTCAACAACCACTGGCGCGACGGTGGAACGTTGTACAGTACAGAGCCTGGGGATCTTGGCTTAACTGCCTGGGTTGCGAGGATGGTATAAACTTCCATAAAAACCTCAATCTCAAGGTGTGCTGTGGGCCGAGGAGACGCAAGGCTGTTGCGGTAGTACAGTTGCTAGTGGGCGACCTCTGGGGAACCTGCCGCCCCTTTGTTATATTAGGCTTACCCAGGCAAACGGGGCTCTGTCTGGGTGGACATTCGTTTCCCTAGCTGCTCGTGGTACCACCATGAAAAAAAAATACGAATAGTGTGCAAGCATGAGTCTCCAAGAAAGGAAAGTTAAATGCTTTACAGTATGACCCCCAATCGTTCCCTTCCCTGCCCACACCAGGGGAGGAACAGCAGTCTAAATTACCAGGTGAGACGTATTCTCCTCGATTTCTGGTTTGCAGTCAAACAGATGGGGACTCATTTCTGACCACAAAGCCTCAGTTTTTTGTGGAAAATTTAGAGGACAAGTTTGGAGAAGTTGACGGCATGTTTAAAATTAGGTCTGGAGAAGTCAGACAGCATCCCAGCACAGTCACGGGCATTGCTTGCTTGTGACAAGCTCGGTGATGTTGCAGTCGCCATTACGCCTCATAAGAGCCTCAATATGGTTCAGGGACTTATTTTTCACCGTGACCTGTTGTTGCAGTCTGACGACGAGCTCCGTGCAAATCTGAAACGCCGTTGTGTCCACTTTGTACGACGTGTCTTCAGGGGACCTAAAGATAGTAGGATCGTCACTGGCGCCTTCATCTTGGCTTTCGAGCGAGACACCCTGCCCGAGGAGGTCAAGGTGATACATCGATGTGATGTTAAGCCTTACGTCCCTCCTCCCATGCGCTGCTTTAAGCGCTGGAGGTTTGGGCACATGTCATCGAGATGTGACACCAACCCTACCTGTCAGGATTGTGGATGTGCCTCCCACCCCAATGTCCCATGTTCGCCGCCCCGTTTGTGTCAACTGCGGACAGAAACATTCATCTTGCTCATCAGACTGTGCAGCTTATCAAGAAGAACGGAAGACTATGGAGTAAAAGACCTTGGGCAGGCTCACTTACAGAGGCCAAACGCAAGTACAACAGACTTCACCCTGTGCGCATTTCGTCGACGTTTGCTGCAGCAGCTTCGATGTCTCCATCCCTGGCGACGAGCCTCCAAGCTAAGCCACTTTTTGTCGGTCTGCAGACCGGCTTTCTATTCCTACCCCCCCCCCCCCCCCCCCAGGTAGTTAGCAACACCCTCTTCTGTTGCTCCCCTGTTATCAACGTTGGTAGTAACGACCCCTCCTTCTTTGGGGACTTCAGTCCGCACCTCTGAGCTGGAGAAGTGCCCACCTCCTCCGGCTCCCTTTGCATGGAAGGGATCGCTTGGTGCCATCCATTCCACAGTTACTGCCCCTCCAGATGTCAGCCAGTGGCTGAAAAAGCCACCACCTGAGGGCCGTAGGACTTCCAGGTCTTCCTCAGTCCCAGAGTCTGGGTCGGAAAAGCCCACCCAGCCTCATAAATGGAAGGAGGAACAGGACCCTACCAAAAAGAAGCAAAAGACATATATAGAAAAGGTGTTTACCGCAGCACCTGAAGATAATGTGGAGCATCTAGCGTCCTCTCAGGAGCTATATGTTGCTCGACCCACAGCTCCTATGGAAGTTGATCAGGCTACTTAGCAATCGGTGGCGGCGAGCGCTTCTAAGGCGTAACCTATCAACCCCCCCCTCCCCAGGTTCTTTGATGTCTTCAGTTGGATACCATTATCCTTCAACTCAGCAAGGTGGTGGAGAAAACCACGGCAATTCAATTGAACAGCATTTGTGCCGCTTCCCTGCCACTTGTCTGGCCCTACAGGAAACCTGGTTTCCTTCTCGGCGGATCCCCCTCCCTCCATGGCTACTGGGGTTACTATAATAACCGCGTAGAATACGACAGGGTGTCTGGCGGTGCCTGTCTGTTCTTGCCACTGTTCCTAGTGCCCAGTGCCACTTCACACGGCTCTCGAGGCTGTGGCTGTTAGACTCTGGGCAGGACTGGAGCTTATCTGTTCCCTCTACCTTCCTCCGGATGAGGTTGTCCCTCTTGCCGACCTAGCTGTCTTGTTTCCCCAGCTCCCCCGCCATTCCTACTTTTGGGGACTTCGATGTCCACCACCCTTTATGGGGTGGGGCCCAGATCTCTGGCCAGGGTAGGAATGTCGAGGCTCTCTTGGCACAGGACATTTACCTCCTTAACACTGGTGCTCCCACATACTTTAGCTTGACTCATGGCACATACTCAGCCATTGACCTCTCTCTTAGTAACCCAGGTCTTCTTCCATACCTCAGTTGGAGGGTCCACGACGACCTCTGTGGTAGTGACCACTTTCCTATCCTGGTTTTTCTCCAGTCCCAACCCCCTGACCAGCTGCCACGATGGTCTCTTCGTGGAGCTGATTGGGCAGCCTACACCTCAGCTACTATGGCCATTACCCCGCTTCCTGGTGACATTGATTTGGCAGTGGACAAGGTCACTATGGCCATTGTTTCTGCTGCCGAGGCAACTGTACCCTGCTCTTCAACTACCCTAAGGCGTGCGTCAGTCCCTTGCTGGACACCAGAGATTGCAGAAGCTATGTGGGACCGCCGGCGAGCCCTGCAACGACATAGGCAACACCCTCCCATAGAGAATCTGGTTTCCTTTAAACGGCTACGGGCCCGGGGTCGGCGGTTAATCCGACGGAGCAAACAGGACTGCTGGAATCGATATGTTGCCACCATAGGTACTCACACCTTCCCATCACAGGTGTGGTCGCGGGTTCGGCGCGTTTTTGGCTTTCGCCCTCGTGCGTCTGTCCCTCGTCTTTCTCTTTGGGGTACACTTTGTACTGACCCAATTGCCATCGCCGAACATCTGGAAGAGTACTTCGCTCGTATTTCCGCGCCAGCAGGCTACAGCGCAGAATTCCGCGCCACTAATGAGCAGGCCGAGCGTACGCAGTTCTCGTTTCGCACGCACCGTTGAGAACGATAAAAACGCCCCATTTAGTGAATGGGAGTTCCAAAGTGCCCGTACGACTTGCCCCGATACCTCTCCAGGTCCAGACTGAATTCACAACCGGTTTCTTCGCGATCTTTCGGTGCACTGTCAGGGTGAATTACTCACGCTGTTTAACCGCATGTGGAAGGAGGGCATTTTCCCAACTCGTTCGCAGGATAGCGTTACCATCCCAGTGCTGAAACCTGATGCAGATCCGCTGGTGGTTGATAGCTATCGCCCTATCAGCCTTACCAACGTTATGTGCAAACTCGTGGAACGGATGGTGAGTTGGCGGCTCTTGTGAATTCTCGAAGCTCGGGGCCTCCCAGCCCAGCAACAGGGGGGCTTCTGTCAGTGCCGCTGAGCGATCGACAATTTAGTCTCGCTAGAGTCGGCTATTCATACAGCTTTTACTCAGCCAGAACATCTAGTTGCGGTTTTCTTTGATCTTCGGAAGGCGTATGATACCACCTGGCGCCATCATATCCTTGCTGTGCTGCACGAATGGGGCTTATGGCGTCCACTTCCGAGTTTTCTACGGAATTTTCTCTCCAACCGCTCCTTTCAGGTTGGTTGGCATTTATTTTAGCTCTGCTCATATTCAGGAGAACAGTGTCCCACAGGGCTCAGTTCTGTGTTCCCTCTTTTCGGTGGCGATTAATGGTCTTGTGGCTGCAGTTGCCTCATCAGTCTGTTCCTTTCTATATGCCGATGACTTGTCTTTATTAGTTCCCCAAGCATCAGTGTTGCTGAACGGCGGCTGCAAGGAGCTATCCCTAAGGCACATTTTTGGGCATCCACCCATGGTTTTCAGTTCTCAGCCTCTAAGACCCGAGTGATGCATTTCTGTAGTCGTCGAATGGCCCACCTCCATCCAGAACTCTCCTTTGCCAATGAACTCCTTCGTATTGAGGAGACGCATCACTTCCTTGGCATGCTGTTTGATGCTCAGCTCACTTGGACACCTCATCTTCGCGAGCTTAAACAACGGTGCTGGCAGTACCTCAACATCCTTCGCTGCCTCAGCCACACCATTTGGGGGCTGCACGAACAACCCTCCTACAGCTCTATAAGGCCTTAGTCCAGTCCCGTCTGGACTACGGGAGTGTGGTGTACGACTCAGCAGCACCTTCAACATTGCAGATCCTCGACCCGATTCTCCATTGTGGCGTCAGACTGGCGACAGGTGCCTTCCACACTAATCTGGTGATTAGCCTTCTTGTAGAAGCTGGAGCCCCTCCCCTACGATTCCGCCGATAACAGTTGCTTGCGTCATATATCGCCCGCATCCATGCCTTGCCTGACCACCCAAACTGCAGGCTCCTTTTTCCATCTTCTGCACTCCCCTCCCCACGATGGCAGCCTAGGTCGGGTCTCCCGATCGCGGTCCGCGTTCGTTCACTTCTCTCATCACTTGAGTCCTTTCCCCTTCCTCCATCCTTCCGGCCCTCTTTTTCTACCCCTCTTTTTCTACCCCTCCTTGGTCCCTCCCTCGCTTGTGGCTTTGCTTGGATTTGTCCTGCAACTCAGTCCTCTGTTCCACCTGCCGGTCATCGTCAACAATTCCTGGCTCTTCTTGCCTCGTTTTGCGATGTGGATGTAGTCTCGACCAATGGTTCTGTGGTCGATGGACGCACTGGGTTTGCTTTCATCCACGGCGACTACGTTGAGCAGCATTCCCTGCCTTGTGGGAGCAGTGTTTTCACTGTGGAACTGAGTGCTCTTTATTGTGCACTCTCACCTTTCCGCCTGCCCTGGGGAGTCATTTGTCATATGCACTCCCTCCAGTGGATTGCAAGCACTCGACCAGTGTTTTTCTCAGGACCCTTTGGTGCACGGTATTCAAGATGCTGTTTTTGCTCTCGCCGAGTGTGGTCTTTCAGCGACGTGTGTGTGGACCCCAGGCCACATCGGCATTCCAGGAAACGAACGTGTCGCTCGGTTGGACAAGCAGGCCACCACTTCGCCACCCCTGCAGCTTGGTCTCGTGGAAAGAGACCTCCAGTCAGCCCTACATCACAAGGTCCGCGATGTCTGGAGCTTCTGAATGGTCTGTCTTGAACACAATAAATAAGCTCAGCATGGTAAAGTCGTCCACGACCGTATGGAACTCACCCTTGAGGTGCATGCTTAGGGAATCAGTTGTTATCTGCCATCTCCGAATTGGACATATGCAGTTGACCCACAGCTATCTCCTTCCTCGTGAGAACCTGCCCAAGTGTCGCTGTGATGCAGGGCTGCCAGTGGTCCATTTTCTGATGGACTGCCCCCTTTCAGCCCCCTTGCGGCAGTCCTTTAATTTACTAGCTGCACTTCCTTTAATTCTAGGTGACGATGCCTCTATAGCTGACTCAGTTTTACGTTTTATTCGTGCAGCTGGGTTTTATCACTAGCTTTAGTGTGGGCTCCCTCGCATGATTTCTCAGGCTACACCCACTCCAGCGACTTTTCATTGTGACGTGGATACCAAAATAGTGTCTTTTATGGTAACAAGTTGTTTTGGTACCTCTATCAACGCTTTCCAGCTGGAGGTTCACGTGTAGTTGAGTGGTTGACATGTGACTTGATCCATCAACCACTGTAGTCTATTTTACTCTAGTCAACTATTTGCTCTGCTGCTTTTAAGTGTCCTCAATTTTGTGTTACTGCAGTGTTCATTTTAGCTCTGTACCCCTTGGTGTTCCATCCCTCTGGGTGCACAGGTTACGCTTTTACTGTATAAGCATTTTACAAGTATGTCTGTTTGGAACTGGGGACTGGTGACCTCAATGTTTAGCCCCCATCAAACCCCAAAACAAACGAACCATCTTCTGGAACGGCGGCCCCAGTCAGGGTGTACGATCAGTTCGTGTCAAGGCTCTTATCTCTAAGCTTGAGGTTTTTCCCCTCTTCCATTTCTTCCCCGGGCTCCTCTGCCTATACCCGCATGGTGTTTGCACCGCCCATGCCTTCAGCTCGATTTGGCACAGGGTCCGAAGGACTCGGGCCCTCCACCACCGCTTTCTTTCTTTCAATCCTTACCGCGTTTCAAGGCTCTGGCGTTGTCTATACTGACGGTTTGATGATTGATGGTTGCTGGTCGTGTCGGTTATGCTCTTACTCTTCGGGATCATTATGAACAACACTTATTGCTGGCTGGCGGCAGTGTTTTCACTGCCGAGCTGGTCGCTATCTCTCGCGCCCTAGAGTATATCTGCTCCTGCTAAGGTGAGTCCTTAGTTATCTGTAGTGACTCCCTGAGCGGTTTACAAGCTATTGACCAGTGTTTCCCTCGCTCTCGTCTGGTGATGGCTATCCAGGAGTCCCTGCATACTCTTGCCCATTGCGGCCGCTCTGTGGTCTTTGTGTGGACTCTTGGTCATGTCGGCATCCCAGGAAATGAATGTGTTGACACGCTGGCCAAACAGGCTGTCATTGCACCAGAGTTGGATATTGGCCTTTCGGAGACTGACCTCAGGTCAGTTTTGCGGCCGAAGGTACTTCGCACGTGGGGTGAAGAATGGCGCGCCCTTCCTTCACCCAACAAACCTTGGGCAATCAAGGAGGCTACAAGTGTGCGGCGCTCCTCCTTGCGGGTCTCTCGCAAGGGCTCTGTTGTCCTTTGCTGGCTGCACATAGACCACACCTTGATGATGCACAGCTATTTGTCGCTGCGGGTCAGCTTTGACGGTGGTCCACATCTTGTTGGACTGCTCGCTTTTAACTCCACTCAGGCAGACGTTTGCGCTACCTGATACACTTCCTGCACTTTTATCAGATGACGTTGCGAGGGCAGATTTAGTTTTGAGTCTTATTCTTGCAGGGGGTTTCATCGCTTGATCTAAGTGTTTGTCCTGTGTGTTGAGTCTGGCCTTTGGCCTACGATTTTAGACTGGGGTTTTTAGTGTTTCTTGGTGATAGGATTTTCCTTTTTTTCGGTAAGGTTGGCCAACCACTGCCATACTTAATGTGATTTTAATTTCTTTTTCTGGTCTGTCTGTCTTGTCCTGTGTCGTCTGTCATCTCCTTTGTTCTAATTATTTGTGGGTGTTTAAAGTTCGTGGAAAACGGGACCGATGGCCCTAGTAGTATGGTCCCTTCAATCGCACCAACCAACCTCTTTGTAGAGCTCGCTTCTGGTCTTAATGGCATATTCATGCTTTCCATTATTAAGAACAGAAATGGTTAATGAAAATTGTTATAAATAGATATTGACAGTTAAACACAAACTGAAAAGGTCTTCGCAGGATTTTATAGTCCAGCCTTGGGCAGGTGTTACCGTTAACGAAGTTTCACTGTGTATCAACTTATGTTGCGTCCCCCCCCCCCCTTTTTCTCCAATCTGCAATCGAAGGCTCGGCTCATGCAGTCCTTGCCTACGTCTCTCCATATGCCCACCCAACCACATTCGTCTGAGATACGCTTCAGTATTTTGTCGTTGCATTGGTCGGATGGCTGCTGACTGCCAAAGCTTGCAATCGTTCACTGCTTCAACCGACAGTAACAACTCAAACTCCTTACAGCTGAAACCAATACTGATTAAACATCTCGTTACTTAACAGCTATGATGCATACCAAATATAGCCACCATTAACGTGTGAAAACGATCCCACAGTTAGTTCCCCAGTTCCCCCCCGTTAGCTCTTGTTTCGATTTAATACATTTATCTGGTAACCACACGTTGCATCTGAGTGATGGTCATATCTTCAGTGTATTTTTGCAGTCTTCCAGGTCAGTTTGCTTTAGAGATTAAAATACTATACAAAAATAATGTGAGTAATAGTTTTGTATTACCCTAAGCCGTAGATTACACTTCTGGGCAGCATCTCCTTTATGGCAAAATATACCTATCGTATCGGGTTTCCTGTAGCCATCCTAGTTCCACGATACTGAATGTTCGAATGTTGGTCATTTTTTTAGCGAATGACATTTTCCTCTTCAGTTTTTACTTTATATCTTTAAAACACAGTTTCTACAGTAGTTTTCTTAGTGGGATATTTCCATATAGTTAATGCTGTACTAAAAAAGTTCCGTTAATCAAGCAAGTAACTTGTGCTCAAAACTGTTCTGGTGTAAGCAGAGGAGCCACATTTGTGTATGCTACAATAAGACAGTTCTCAACTAATTTGTAATACTTTTTTTATTTCAGAGGATGTCGAAACGGTTTAATGCGATGATGACGTCAGTTAACCAGACAAGAATTTGACGAAGAACCGAAAAGAAGACGAGACTGCTACGTGCAAACATAAATGTTAATTTTAATGTGTGTTTTATATATAAATATTTCAGTGATTGTATCTTAAATTTTTATGTACTGTTTACTTTCCTAAATTTAGGAATTTTAATGTTTTCGGTACTGATGTGTAAGTAAATGTACCCTACGTCCGAAATTGACATTTAAGACAGGTTGTAAGAAATAAATGCTGCGTTGCCTACATGAAACTTCTTGTTTTTCATCTTCCGGCTCTAAGCATCTAACACCAAACCCAATTTGTATAATGTTCTTAGATATTGTGGATGCACGATTTTCTTTAGATATTGTGGATTCTCCTGAAGAACTAGCTAACATTAGTTCACTTCACCAATTACACTAACACCCACGCAATATAGAGGGAGAGACAGGGTAATCTCGTGGGTACTTTTGAGGTAGATAAAAATAAATTCCAGCAACGAAGCACAGTACTTACGCATGTAGCAGTAGGAAATGACCGTCTGAAAATATCCCACTGCTACATTCATAAATAATTGAGGGAACAAATAATCTGAATAAGTGGACAGAACATAATGAAAGCTGTCACTTGACTTGTAACATTTAAGTCCGTCGCTGCAACAGTGCTAGATTTCAAAGATAAAGTAAAACGTTCTCCATGAAATTGTTACCTGAGAATCTGATAGGCGCTTCGACCAACCCCATTCTGATGCTATAAATACGTCAATTTCACAAAGATAGCGCGTGCAGCAAAATTCAGAAACCGCTAAGCACTCACGAACGTCGCCCTCTCTCGAACCCAGAAATAAAATGGCTTGAATATGCAAGGGAGCATGGAAAGGGGCATTTGGCATATGGGCACGATCAAACGGTCTGTACTGGCGGCTGCGCCAACCGCTGCCTGGTGACTACGCTAATGTTAAGTTCCCTAAAACAGGAGTTCAGCGCTGCACCAACAGGACAGTTTTTCGTTGGCAGGGACGCAATACTTGATTACGTCGTGCATTCATTTTCCCAGAGAATGAAACAGTAAGCGCAATAACTATTCAGTCCACAGCTTCTGTCTGAGAAGAGTTTTCAGAATTTTAACTGAACGAAAGTACTAATGTAATCTATTGAAGGATCGCATGGCTGGAACTGAAAGCAAAATCCTGGGTTTGCCGATAGCTGAACATATGACGTATCATGTGCTCCTGACATGCGCGAAGCGCAAGTCACCAATGTCTTTGAACCGAGGAATAAGGATACATATTCACATGAGACGCCCAAGAATAGAAGCATATTTGATTTACTCGTCAACTTGTTCGTTCATTAACAGTTAAGGTTCCTCGGCACTAAAACGCATTATGTTTTACGCGCAGCAAAATTCCTGCTCCTAAGAGCTTGAAGTAAAAACTTCATGCGCCCCTGACCCGCGCTACAATTGAAATTTTTTGTAAACGCTTGGCCATCTGGAGCTCCTACTTCCGTAACATTAATTTCTCGCCAAGCCCTGCATATACCATAAACGTGGACGAAATCTGGGATGAGTAGACGCCGTACCCTTGTAAGTGCAATGTCGTATTTGTTTGGTATATCAGGTACTAAGCAGAAATTTAGTTGGAAGAATCATATGTTAAGGGACCCAGGTAACAGATAATTGGCTTCCTTTGAGAGTAAGTATGAAGTCAATTTTCTGTAGATGAAAGCTTTCTAGATGCACACTACAGAGAAAACCTTTGTTGCCGTAAATATGTACATACGTTTGTTTTCTTTGTGGTAGTCTTAATTCCCTGCTTGGCTACTTCTGTTCAGTCTTAATGTAAAAATATAAAACAATTTGTACACTTAGATGATTCGTTTTCTGAGCTCGTCTGGAAGTCGGCGTTAACAAAAACGCGCGGTGCTAATTGTAGCTGCTGCAGGATTTTACACATGCAGCAGAATAAAATTAAGCACTGTGGTAATTACTTCATGATGCCATAAATTTTAGAAGTGCAACAATTACTCACACTTCTAACAAATCGTCTGGTAAAATTATCCAACATGGATTGAATGAAAGAGGATGTGCCCAAAAGTCAGTATTTTTATATGGTAACTTAAATTTTAAATAAAATAAACGGTAGTAGCATTAAACAAATTTATTCTTAATCTCTACATATTTCTAAACAGTCCCCACAGCGACGAACAAATTTCTTCCAACGACAGATAAATTTGTTGATAAAGTCACTGTAAAACGTCTGGCTTTAACGAAGCCATCTCAACTTGCCTCGCTCCTTCACAATCAAAATGAATCGGATGAGAATCGGATGAGAATCGGATGAGAATCGGATGAGAATCGGATGAGAACGGGGTCGCAGCTCTCGTTTGTGGTCTGACATATGATGAAGGAGCGGATGCTCCATGTGTGGGCGAACTCTTCGAAACTCGATTACAGCACTGATTCTCACACTCGCATAGTTGTTACACCCCGCCATCTTAAGATATAATTAGAAGCACTCTTGCGGCATAGAGCTGTAAATACCTTGAAATCAAAGGTTAGAACGTTAATAACGTTGGTGCTATTTAAAGCTCTTTCGGAGGTATTACTTTTCAGCACTCCTTCGTAACTGGTAATGGTGTGCTCAGGAAGAAAATTTGACCTTAAAGGTTGTATGGGGACAAGCTGTCACTCGGAATTTATGTAGACTCGAAATTACAAGTTTTGAAATCACTGTTCTATTTGAAGATAAAATTGTATTAACTTGTATCAAAACTCAGCCAGCTACTGTACAGTGTGCGCAGAGGATGCTCCATGCACTGTGTTTGACACAGAACGTGGCCACTGGCCGCCGCAGAGAACAATCTGTAACTTAGTGATGGTCTTGGTCGTCCCTCGGAATCCGAAGATTTGCCAACTGCACGTTCTTGCAATAGTGCAGAATGTGGAAGATTGGGAAAACGTTTATCTCGCTGTTACCTTGGTGTATCTGCTCAGTCTAGTAAGCCATGCAGTGCAAACGAGTAAGAGCCCACTTAGTTTGGTGTGACTGTTGTCACATTTATGGACAAAGGTTTAACTTTCTGGTCCCCCAATAACAGCTTTAAGAGATTTCTCAGTGCTTCTGGCCATCAGCCCAGCTGAGCACTTTCTGGTCAATAGTTCGCCTCAATGCTGCGGCCTCTGGCCATTATCAGTTTGACAGGGACTGGCATTCGCCCAGGTGATTGCGACGCATTCCTCATTCTGCAGATCTGCTGGCCTTGTTCAATCACTTGATCTGGCAGGAATATAATCACTGCATTATTTTCATAGGAGTGTTACGTAAACTTTTTATTCCATTAACAGTACAGAGTAACCCACCACCTTGAATTTAAGGTGCGTCTGATGGTTCTAAATCTAAGAGCAAAGACTTGTTGCAGTAGTATTGGTATACAGTTGTTAATTAATTTTAACAAATGTAAAGAACGTAAGATACAAAAATTTCTCTAAGGCTATGGAGAATTGAATATTTAACAATTGTTAAAGTGGTTCTATATGTTTAGTTTACGCCTAGTTGATGAGAATGTAATTTATATAATACAAATGTCAAAATTAAAAAATTAGGGTGGTGAGAGTATGTTGCAATATGTAAAGGTATGTGTAATGAAGCTTCAGTAACTTGTTGGTTGATAATAGCCTATTTCAGGTGAGATCTCGATAGAACATCGAGCTATACTCATCGGAAAGTGAGTGTGCGAGTCACGATATTAAGTTGTTGTCTTATTGTTGTGGTATATTCTGTGCGATACCTAATATACATACACCCGGTGTTATGCAGATTAAATAATGTTTGAACATTTGATACATGGAATACAGGAATTTTAGCTTCACATGAAGAATATTCATACAGTTGTAAATTTGGTAGTAGAAACAGAACGTAGTTAATTACTACTTGAATGCAGTAGTCTTTAACTTAAAACATTACATTTTAGTTTCACACATACATCATACAGAAAATAAATTTTATGTATAAAATTCATTGATTGTAGCTTTACATGAATATACTTCTGTCTACACACAAAACGAATAATACATTACTGCTTGTGTGAATTACACTTCAAACAATATGCAATATCACAGGGGAAGCGGAGCCTCGGAATAAAAATAGGTAAACTGCGTCTCTCGTTTCTGTAGCATCAGCGGTGTAACAATTAGTCACATAGAATACATGAGGAATATTGAAGTATGTAAAGAATCATTTAGGTTAAAATTTACCTGGGAAGAGTGGTGCAAAAGTTCCTTGTGTTTTTATTTTGCATTTAGAAGCACCAATTCCATAAGTGTATTTCAGTTCCCTTTGAAGTTGTAATATTGTGTTGAATTTTGTCTCGACTTCAGAGGTAAAGTGTAAAAACTGATATACACTCCTGGAAATTGAAATAAGAACACCGTGAATTCATTGTCCCAGGAAGGGGAAACTTTATTGACACATTCCTGGGGTCAGATACATCACATGATCACACTGACAGAACCACAGGCACATAGACACAGGCAACATAGCATGCACAATGTCGGCACTAGTACAGTGTATATCCACCTTTCGCAGCAATGCAGGCTGCTATTCTCCCATGGAGACGATCGTAGAGATGCTGGATGTAGTCGTGTGGAACGGCTTGCCATGTCATTTCCACCTGGCGCCTCAGTTGGACCAGCGTTCGTGCTGGACGTGCAGACCGCGTGAGACGACGCTTCATCCAGTCCCAAACATGCTCAATGGGGGACAGATCCGGAGATCTTGCTGGCCAGGGTAGTTGACTTACACCTTCTAGAGCACGTTGGGTGGCACGGGATACATGCGGACGTGCATTGTCCTGTTGGAACAGCAAGTTCCCTTGCCGGTCTAGGAATGGTAGAACGATGGGTTCGATGACGGTTTGGATGTACGTGCACTATTCAGTGTCCCCTCGACGATCACCAGTGGTGTACGGCCAGTGTAGGAGATCGCTCCCCACACCACGATGCCGGGTGTTGGCCCTGTGTGCCTCGGTCGTATGCAGTCCTGATTGTGGCGCTCACCTGCACGGCGCCAAACACGCATACGACCATCATTGGCACCAAGGCAGAAGCGACTCTCATCGCTGAAGACGACACGTCTCCATTCGTCCCTCCATTCACGCCTGTCGCGACACCACTGGAGGCGGGCTGCACGATGTTGGGGCGTGAGCGGAAGACGGCCTAACGGTGTGCGGGACCGTAGCCCAGCTTCATGGAGACGGTTGCGAATGGTCCTCGCCGATACCCCAGGAGCAACAGTGTCCCTAATTTGCTGGGAAGTGGCGGTGCGGTCCCCTACGGCACTGCGTAGGATCCTACGGTCTTGGCGTGCATCCGTGCGCCGCTGCGGTCCGGTCCCAGGTCGACGGGCACGTGCTCCTTCCGCCGACCACTGGCGACAACATCGATGTACTGTGGAGACCTCACGCCCCACGTGTTGAGCAATTCGGCGGTACGTCCACCCGGCCTCCCGCATGCCCACTATACGCCCTCGCTCAAAGTCCGTCAACTGCACATACGGTTCACGTCCACGCTGTCGCGGCATGCTACCAGTGTTAAAGACTGCGATGGAGCTCCGTATGCCACGGCAAACTGGCTGACACTGACGGCGGCGGTGTACAAATGCTGCGCAGCTAGCGCCATTCGACGGCCAACACCGCGGTTCCTGGTGTGTCCGCTGTGCCGTGCGTGTGATCATTGCTTGTACAGCCCTCTCGCAGTGTCCGGAGCAAGTATGGTGGGTCTGACACCGGTGTCAATGTGTTCTTTTTTCCATTTCCAGGTTAAGAGATCGGACGGCAGTGGAGGCAGCTTAAATCGTGACGTAATGTCCTGCGAGTGGATCACGAAAGCTGACGCTGTTTCTAGTTGTGAAGTGGTTCGTCCTGTTCATAAACTTCGTGCCTGAGAATACATGCTGGAATGTTTCCAGATAAGGAAACCCGGTGGGGAAAGAGGAACTCTGAATAACTCACTGTACAAGGGAGTAGGATCGGAAACAACTGGCCAATCCTACAAGGCACTAGCAAACAGGGTTGTGCAATCCTGCACGTGCCCTGTGCAGATAAGTGTAGAGTAAAGCCGGTCCACCGTCTGAGGCCATACTGAGATCGGAAACTAAATTCACAGCAGCGCCGGCGGCGCCGCTTACATCGGCTGGCACGACGCGCATCCCACGCGATTACATGCTGCCTCCTGACACTTCCAGAAGTTTCTATGCTGCCGGTCACATAGCCCACACTCCCCTTACCAAGAAAACGCAGTTCCTCCTGCTTCCAAGAGTCCCTGCTGACGTTAGATTACTCCTTTAGTGGCACACTGTGTAAAACATTATACTCCTAGCCACACACTAACAACACTTAACGCTACTCATACGCTAGTTGTGCAGAATGAGTGTAGGGTTTCTTACAATGGGAAAGTGATGACAGAAATGTTTCCTTATTTCAAGGAGGGTAATTCTAATGTTTCCTCGTTTAAGAAGATAAACTGGCTTTGACGTTAGGTTTTATCCCCGAAAGTTCAGGTCATTGTACGCGATAATTGACAAATGACACTGTGCCAATTTAACCTTTGTTCGACGCTAACATTCAGTGGGGTCAAATTTTGTGTTGGGGTACTGCGTGCTATAATGCAAAGCAACAAGTTTTTGGATGGCATTTATGAATTGTCATTAAAGTTGTTTGCTTAACAAATATTTCTATCGAATATATTTCTTGATGCAAATGCGTTTACCTTCATAAAGTGGCTGAGCCACACCAAAGACAGTGTGTCTAAGGTAATTTTATGCATGTATCACTGCTTACTAGTTTTCCCAGTCACCTTGTGCTTGTACTTTAATACGTGGACTGCCTCACATGTGATGAATGTTTCACCGCCAGGCACACGAAGGATCTGTAGACGCAGGCAGCGGGCACATGGCTTCACGTATGAGGGGTAGCTGTGGCAGTCAGATTGTTCAGAAAAAAAACTAAGCCCTCTCTTATTTGTTCATTTAATCCACTCACTCACTCGCTCTGACTATTCCCTCTATCAATCTCAGCCTGTGCCCAACAACGCCCATTTGCAGGTGTAAGCTGAGCAATGTAGATAAATACAGATGGCTAATATCATTCAAATACCTGTTATGCAGGGAACCCTACATAATGGGACCTGGAAAACCTTTTCATAGTCCCTGACATGCAGGCTGCCTTGAAAAGGTGGACTTCGCAGGCAGATACTACCCCAACTTTCAAATGTCCTGCAGGCACACTATACCCCAGGGGCGGCTGCTGCTGCTGCTGCTCTTCTGCTGCTGCTGCTGCTCTTCTGCTGCTGCTGCTCTTCTGCTGCTGCTGCTGCTGCTGCTGCTGCTGCCGCCCTTACATACACATGTCTTTGAGTGATGTCATATCCTGTATTTTCTTGAAGTAGTTTATGCTCGCAGCAAGTAAGGGCAGTGGGCAGTTGGAGTGGGGTATCATTTGTGACCCAGTTCATGGATGTCAGTTGCGCGATGGTCCTGAATCTGTCCTGCAGGGTTGGTATACTGGTGTCCTCGTGCAGTAGACGTGTAGTGCCTCAGATCTAGAGAAGTCTTCAGAGCTCGCTTCTGGATCCCAGACCAGTGTTAGGTACAGTGTGATGCTGTGTTGGGGTGGCAGTGTCGACTGAGTGTTCAGCAGCGGGTATAGAGCTCGAAGGTGCCCCATGGCTTTGCTTCTAACTCCTCAGATATGAGGCGCTGAGGAGTGTTTTGTGTGGGATTGACAACTAGGACTTCGCCTTCTTGATCCCAGGATTCCGACGGGCAGGGGGTACAACTGGCTTCTTGCTGCAATGAATTTCAGCCAGCGTTTCGTTGACAAAACAACCCAGTGTCTCGTCTGATTTGCAGACAGTGTTACATCGTCTCAGCTTTCGTGCTGCAGGTATACAACGCTGTTTCATCTGTTTAGAGCGTCAATTGCACGCGCGCCACTTGTGGCATATTGGCACCGTACAGTAAGTATAGAAAGGGGCAGAGCACCCACCCCTGCGGCATCCTAGCACGTATCCGTCGTTCTTTGGACGTACCATCGTCTGCCGTGACGTGGAAAGTTCACTCCGCTAGGTAGAATCTGAGGACCGCGTGCGACGTCGGTATCCCGAGTACAGAGTTTGTACAAAATACCATTGGACCAGACCTAATCACTCTCAGGACATACCGAGGAACCTGTGCTCTCAGCGCTGACTCTGTCTTAGAAGCTGGTGAGAGGTGGAACAACCGCTAAGAAAACAGAACTGCCAGTCTGGAATAACACCCCTTGGGTGACGTGTTCCATCAGCTTTTTCGCGTAGAGTCTCGAAAATTTTAGAGAGACGGGAGCAGGCAGATCGGTTGGTACTGCTCTGCTGGCTGGAGGTTCGTCAGCTGGCTGTTTCTGGTCACTGATTCCTCCTGGTGTTCAGGGAAAGTAGTTAAACCGCAACTTCTTCCTACAAGCCTGGAGTGAAGACTTAATGAAACATTACAGAGGAAGATCAGGAGTTGCTCGTCGACCCGACTACAATGTCTCGTCCACGACATTGGCCACTGGCGTGAAGTTTACGGTGAATATGTCGGCCAGCACGCCGGCTTTCACGTGTGGCTTACTGGAGTATTTGTTGCAGACTTGTCGGAGGTACGTGCTGTCGGCATCACAGGAGGTTCTTCACGATTGTTTAGGCGCTGCCGTCGTTTGGTTTAAGTGGACGCAAAGTCTGTCCATTGTATGTTCCTAAGTTTTTAGACTGCTGCCTTTTAGCTCCCATTGCATGCTGTTGTTGCGGCATTTGGTGTTGTTGGCTGGTGAACTGCCATAACTTCTCGGTGATAGTTGCCAGAGTGTGTGGTAGGAGCTGACGCGAGAAGTATCATAGTTGCTCCAGTCATCTCAGGTGGCTGCATTTGCTGCTCGTAATATCCTTCAGTTGTGGAAGGTTCGGGCTGCGTTGGCCCCGACTACTTCAGGATTTGCACTGAGGAAGACTCCATTTCCGCAACTCTGACGCTGGTCTGGAAGGAGGCACTGATGACTTCCATTTCATAGATCACTGGGACATGTTCGTATGGTAGGACATTCTGCATATCGACGTGTTGTCAAATGCCCTTCAGGAGTGCAAAGTCGATGACGTCTGATCGGCCTCGGGCAGGGAACTGCGTGGGGTCAATGGCCCCAGGCAGACTGCGCCATATCAATGAACGACGCAGTCGGCACCTGTTGGCGTTGGTAGGGCGAGAGTTCCAGTAAGGGTTTTTCGCATTGAAATCCCACACAATGAAAAGCCACCCATCTCCAGTGACAGCGTAGCATTGAAATCTACTTTGTGTATCGGTATACTGGACTTAAGATACTCACGTGAGGAGAATCTTACCGGTGGTGTTGGACACACTCATGGCTTCCAACATACGTTCCGGCAGGTGGAATTCATGTTGCAGCGACCTCTTAGGTAGATCACTGCTAGAGTGTTTAGCCCGGGTTTGAAGACTGTTTCTTGCACCAGACGGACGTCAGCATCCTCATACTACAGGAATTGGAGCAATTCGCCCTGCTGGGGACAGTCCATTCACATTGAATGTGCATATGGACATTATCTATGATGTTGCTTGATTTTGACAGCCTGTAGGGCCGCCCTTGCTGCTTTGGTGACTGCTGGAACTTGGCGCATAAGCTGGCTCGGTGTCAGCAGGAGATCATAAGTTTTCTAGCGTTCGTTTCGGAGGTTGTGACATTCTTAGTCGCTGGGTTGCTGTCTATTGGCTGCTGCGTGTCCTCTGCACGCTGCGAGGTGGAGTGTTGCTCCGTCTGACCTCCTGCGTCCTGTGGTGTAGTTAACAATGCAGGCATGCCGCTCGATAGTTGCGCTTTCCCCCTGGCAGCGTCAGCGAAGCTGCGTGCCTGCTGGACCCATCTGGTGACTGCCTTGCAGCAGAAGTCATTGCACCCTCTGTATCTTGCCACATGTGGCTCGTCAAAGTTGCAGCAAGTTGGAGGGCCTTCTTTCTTCTTACCACACCCTCTGGTCTGGTGTGGTCCAGTGCACTTGGTGCAGCGAGCTGGCAAGTGACGGTAGCACACCACATGGTCCATGCCTTGGCAGGAGTAGCTCTGGGTTGTCCTACCTTTTGCACGAAGAGGCTCATTTTGAGAGTTTAGATGTTGTCGACCAGAACAAGGAACAGAGGCATGTCCCTGCGTGTTCTACGTGACTTAATCAGGCCGTCGGTGTGGACTGGAAAGCCCTGATCTGCTAGCTGCTGCTTCAGAAACTCTGGCTCGGTCTTCATTGGAAGGAGGTGGAAGCGCACCTGCATCTGCAGCTACTTCCACGACTCTACATTGTGGGTGAAATAATGCTATTTTTCTTCCACAAGCTCCACGAGCTTGCAGTAATCACAGATACTGTCTAGCTGGACGTTGCACAGATTGGAGCCTCCCCGCGACTGGGTAATGATTGCCGGTGGGCGAGGCGGTTTCTTCCGCGCTGGCAGCGTTGTCTTTTCCTCTTCAGCTGCTTCCGGCACGTCACCATACCGGTTTGCAGTCTCCAATCCAACCGGCCGCACTTGGAGCTCGACAGCTCTGACAGTGTACTTCAGGGCGGGAGAGATGAGGTCGTCTTCATCGGATTGATGTGGGGATGCGTCAGTCTCTTTTTGCTGTTTTGGCCTGTTGATTTGAGTGGAAGAGGATTCCTGTACAGCTGTAGCAGGGCGCTTCCGTGAGGTCTGGGAAACCGCCATGACCTAACCTTGACCAGGCGGATTTGTCCCACCTAATTTTTGTGCTTCTGCTCGGCTGTCGTGCACAGGATTGGCGCGGTTGAGACCGATGTCGCTGCTGCCTGTCACATCAGCAACAGTTGCGGCTGGTGTGGCTGGCTCATTGCCTATCACTGCATGGGCAGCAATTTGCACCCAAGCAACGGTGGCAGTCAGTGGGCAGGTGTCACTGCTCGCTGTGTACCTGGCCTTCACTGTGATGAAATCTTCATCCCATGTGTAACGGATTAAGTTGCCTCCTGCTCGGAGCTGACGCATGGCTACTTCGCAAACTTCAGCATTCGCAGCAATGGCAGCCTCAGCCGCTAAATTGCTCAGACCAGTCCCCCTACTTGGCGGGTTTCGAAGGCCGAGAGGGGGCAGCGCCGCTGACAGGGAGGTTTGTCAGGTGTCGATAATCAACACCCTTCGTGTTGAAAAAGCGTTCTCCTCCTGGCTTTCCGATTCCCGGCGGGGTCAGGGATTTTCTCTGCCTCGTGATGACTGGGTGTTGTGTGCTGTCAGTAGGTTAGTTAGGTTTAAGTAGTTCTAAGTTCTAGGGAACTGATAAACATAGATGTTAAGTCCCATAGTGCTGAGAGCCATTTGAATCCTCCTGGCTTATCGATCATAGTTTTGGTATGCCCCTTGAACACTACACTTTGCTTTCTGTGACAGTAGAACGCTTTCACTCTTTGAAAGGGGACGACACGCTAACGTCGATCTAGCCGTTGGGAGTTCCTAATTCCCCTGCATTATTTATGCACAGGTGTGGCAGCCAGTTTGAGGTATCTTCTTCCTGTAAGAAAGAAAATGCAGCAGGTGCCTAGGCTCCTGGGAGTTTCGGAGGAGGCAGCGACAAGCACTTGCTGGTGCGGCTGGTTCTTGTCGCAGTTAGGCGAGCGGAAGTAATTGGACTATGTTAGCGTATCCAGGTGTTGCCGCCTTTGCGGAGCAGCGCTATGCGAATCGCAACTTATTCGCGACTTTTGCTGGTGATTATCCTTCGGGAGCTACCCCAATGTGATCAGGAGCACTAATATTAGAAAACCATGAATGCAGTGCCAGGTTATGCTGCCAGTATGTTTTCTTTAGTCTCTGAGGATGTGTTTGAGAAAGGTGTTGGGTGTGAAAATTTCCTTCACAAATTACTTGTCTGTGTTGTGGCATTCTATTTATGCCCCTGATGTTTTGAGTAGCCAAAGTGTTATGAGGTTCTACTTCTAGCTTCTGCGTTACTGCAGGTTGTTTGGGTGTTTTATAGAATTTAACTGCTAGGTAGTTGCCTAGCAGGTTCATTAGTTGGATCTTGGAGTTTCTGGCAATTTAGCAGAACGCTTTGGCAGGTTCTCTGAATCTAATTTTTAGCGGTTTCATGCCCGCTACCTACTGGGCATTGGCCGTGGGAAAACCCGGGTGGACATGTAGTAAGTTATGTCCTTTAATGCGGGTTTGGGCTGTGTACCCCAAACAGGACAAGTGCACTCAAAGATGGAGCTGATTACAGTGCAGTAAAGCCGCACTCTTGTTGTGGATGTGAGACTGCTTTGTGTTTAACAGTGGATACAGTGCGTTCATTCTGGCGCTTGCTTTTTTCCTTAAGTTCTCGATATAGGGCTTCCAAGCGAGGTGTTGGTCCAATGTTACTCTGAGATGTTTACCTGTATTGTTTCAGGGTATTTCTCGTTTGTGCAGCCTGAGCGTAGTTATCTCGTCTACAGTTAGATGACGTTTTCCCCCTCGTTGTTACCATCAGAGCTTGAGATTTCAGTGTTCAAACTGATCCTCCATTTTTTACCCAAGTCTCTGTGCTGTTCACGTGGTTTTGTAGTCGCCTGGTTGCTAGACGTCTGTTATTGCTGGTTGCGAAGAACGCAGTGTCATCTGCGTATTCAGCTGTGTCTGAGGGGCGGTTCGTGTCAGATGTGTGGAGATTGTATAAAACATGGCCTAGCACCGACCCCTGTGAGACTCCAGCTATAATGATATTTAGTGGTCTCGACGGAAGTCACAATAGCCTTCCTGTTGAAGGCTTCTGTGGTGGCTTCGAAGATTCTCGTAAGTTACTGAGCGTTTATTCCGAAATTAGAACTGGAATGGGGAGCATTTTTTTCATTATGAATATACAGGGTGTTTCAAAAATGACCGGTATATTTGAAACGGCAATAAAAACTAAACGAGCAGTGATAGAAATACATCGTTTGTTGCAGTATGCTTGGGACAACAGTACATTTTCAGGCGGACAAACTTTCGAAATTACAGTAGTTACAATTTTCAACAACAGATGGCGCTGCAAGTGATGTGAAAGATATAGAAGATAACGCAGTCTGTGGGTGCGCCATTCTGTACGTCGTCTTTCTCCTGTAAGCGTGTGCTGTTCACAACGTGCAAGTGTGCTGTAGACAACATGGTTTATTCCTTAGAACAGAGGATTTTTCTGGTGTTGGAATTCCACCGCTTAGAACACAGTGTTGTTGCAACAAGACGAAGTTTTCAACGGAGGTTTAATGTAACCAAAGGACCGAAAAGCGATACAATAAAGGATCTGTTTGAAAAATTTCAACGGACTGGGAACGTGACGGATGAACGTGCTGGAAAGGTAGGGCGACCGCGTACGGCAACCACAGAGGGCAATGCGCAGCTAGTGCAGCAGGTGATCCAACAGTGGCCTCGGGTTTCCGTTCGCCGTGTTGCAGCTGCGGTCTAAATGACGCCAACGTCCACGTATCGTCTCATGCGCCAGAGTTTACACCTCTATCCATACAAAATTCAAACGCGGCAACCCCTCAGCGCCGCTACCATTGCTGCACGAGAGACATTCGCTAACGATATAGTGCACAGGATTGATGACGGCGATATGCATGTGGGCAGCATTTGGTTTACTGACGAAGCTTATTTTTATCTGGACGGCTTCGTCAATAAACAGAACTGGCGCATATGGGGAACCGAAAAGCCCCATGTTGCAGTCCCATCGTCCCTGCATCCTCAAAAAGTACTGGTCTGGGCCGCCATTTCTTCCAAAGGAATCGTTGGCCCATTTTTTAGATCCGAAACGATTACTGCATCACGCTATCTGGACATTCTTCGTGAATTTGTGGCGGTACAAACTGCCTTGGACGACACTGCGAACACCTCGTGGTTTATGCAAGATGGTGCCCGGCCACATCGCACGGCCGACGTCTTTAATTTCCTGAATGAATATTTCGATGATCGTGTGATTGCTTTGGGCTATCCGAAACATACAGGAGGCGGTGTGGATTGGCCTCCCTATTCGCCAGACATGAACCCCTGTGACTTCTTTCTGTGGGGACACTTGAAAGACCAGGTGTACCGCCAGAATCCAGAAACAATTGAACAGCTGAAGCAGTACATCTCATCTGCATGTGAAGCCATTCCGCCAGACACGTTGTCAAAGGTTTCGGGTAATTTCATTCAGAGACTACGCCATATTATTGGTACGCATGGTGGATATGTGGAAAATATCGTACTATAGTTTCCCAGACCGCAGCGCCATCTGTTGTTGAAAATTGTAACTACTGTAATTTCGAAAGTTAGTCTGCCTGAAAATGTACTGTTGTCCCAAGCATATTGCAACAAACGGTGTGTTTCTATCGCTGCTCGTTTAGTTTTTATTGCCGTTTCAAATATACCGGTCATTTTTGAAACACCCTGTATCACTCGGTGTGAACTAGTAGGAGCCGCTCACATAATTTACTCATTGTTGAGAGTAGACCTTTGGGGCGGTAGTTCCGGTGGGTTGTTTCTCAGGCTTAGCGATCGCGACCCAGGTAGCTGGCTGTTTGCCCACCTCCACAGTTTGTGCACTTCAATGGGCCTCCTTTCTTCCACCCACAATTTCTAGAGGCGTGCTCATCTGCATGAGCAGCGCCAATCGTGCACCTCGGGAAGGGGTGTCGCGGCCCATGGTGGGGAAGTCGCCGCCCATGGTGTTGGGGGCTCTCTGTGTCGTGTCCTTGAGGCAAGTCCATTCCACCTGCTGCCTTCGCCGGTGCATTCCTGTATTTCTCTTACAGCTCCCTCCATGCAATTCCAAGCTAGAAATAGCTGTTTCGGTTGACAAGGTTTTCATGGACTTCTATATCCACAGACTCTTTAAAGATCGAGTCCCAGAACCCGTTCGCCCCCTCCATTTGGCCAAGGTGAACGCTCCTTAAGTGTTGTGAGCAGTGCTGCGATATACATCGCTGCATCTGGCCGATGTAATGTTTGCCACACCCGCAGCTCGTGCTGCAGACTCCAGGTGTCTGTAGTCATAGTTATCCTGATTTTGGCCAATGAGCGAAAGATGATTTTAATGTTTTTTTTTATAATATCCTGGCAATTTTTGCCGTGGGCGGCCCAGCAGGAAGAAACACCAAGTCCTTAGTGTCTTCTTCGCGTACGTCTTCTCTCTTCTTGCTCATTTGGAAGTGCGTCTTATCTGCGTCTCAGAATAGCTGTTCTCGCAAAAGGTTTTTCTCAAGTGCTACAGTTCGGAAGGTAGACTCTTGTCATGTCTTCTGTCCTGTGCACAAAGGTTGTGAGCAAGGGTTTGTGTTGTGCTGAAAGGTGGCAGCTATTGGCGCTAAGGTAGAAGTCGGTGTATATCTTCTTCGTGTAAACAGAATGACCTAACATGCCATGAGTCTTTATCATGATGTTCAGGGAAGATAGACATCAATTTTCTTCCACCACAATGGTGAATGTAATATTGTCACGTATGCTGTCGAGGTGGTTAAGAAATTCTTTGCGATTTTCTCCGCCAAGCTGCCAAATCACGAAATGTGTCGCCAACGTGGTGGTAGAACACCTTCAGTTTCAGGTGCGACATCTCGAGAGCAGTTTCTTCATAGTGGAACACGTATAGGTTTGCGATGCGTGACGGCAGGGGGAACCCATGGCCATGGCCACTCTGTCTGGTAGAATTTGCCACCACATTAAAAGTGCGTGGTAGCGAGTGTATGGCGGAACAGTTCCAATGTCTTCGTCTAAGTGGCACCTTAGTTACTCAGTCTTACAGAGGTACCCATATGAAGAGGGGCGTAACGTCAAAGGTGACTCGGATGTCTCTTTCGTCCAGACATGTCCCTCAAAGGAACTAACAAAAACATCAGTGTTGTCAAACAGATTAAATTTTTCACTGGTTCCAACCACAAAACCTAAATGAGAGATCAGTAGCAACAAGCAGGCCGCCGATGGGCTAATCTTTGATCGCCAGAGAGGTCAGAATGGAGACTTGCAGGATATTGGAAAAAAGAAAAAAAGCCGAAAACAAATATCTCCACAGCTGAACGGAGGGCGATGCGCGACCCACGAGGAAACATGGTCGTCCTAGTGGCAGAGTAATGCGACGGTACTGCTACGATCAGTTAAGCACTGGCAAAAGATTGAGATCCTTTCAAAAGAGAGCTTACAAACAAGTAAAAAATAGGATCCTACGTCAGCTGTGACAAGGAAAACCATCTAACTGCTAAACAACTCAGGAATGAACAAGAAGGCTGTACCAGAGCACCGATACCACCGCACCTGTACAGACTTCCAAAGATACCCAAGAAGCGAGTTCCACTACGTCTAACAGTGGACACACAAAATTCACAAACTTATGAGATAGCCAATCACCTGGCGCAGCTATCGAAGCATATAGTGGGTCATTGTCCTCACCGCCAAAAACTCTAGAGTTTGTGAAGATACATGGACATTCACATCTGGATAAATGTTACATCCTGGTCAGCTTTTGTCACACCCCTGTAGAGACAGGTACTTCTCGAGGACTTCTGGAAATACTAGGGGAGAACTTCAACGAAGACAGTGAAACATTTCTGCCACGCATTCCCTATCACATACTTCCAATGTGGTGGTAGATTCTACCAACAGATAGATGTAGTGGCCATGGATTCACCTGGGCACCATGTACCACATCGAAGAAACTGCTTGTGACATTATTGTTCATATTTTTTATTTTTTTGTAAATATTTTATTGAAACTGTTAAAGCAGAAATAGACATCTTGTTGGAATCGAAACCGATACTGAAACTCTTTGATAAGATTAAAATGGATGTACATATTAAGAAAGATGGTGTAATATTTACTTTTAAATATTGTAAAGATATCTATTTGTTATAATTATTAAATGTAAAAAGGTGCTATAATGTAATTATGTATGTAATAGTTACTGGCACTCACTTAGGGCTGTATGAGATATGTGTAGTATAAAAGATGGAGTAGTTCCGTCAGGAACGGAAAGCTGTGTAAAGGTCGGGACACACACGTCCGGGCCGTGTCAGGGCCGAGCGTCGGACGAGTGACGGCCGTGCTCCGGTCCGTTCCTGCAGGGGCCACACATGACCGGGGCACGTCCGTGTCTTCGTTGTTCTTTGTAGTGACTCGGACGCGGTGATCTGTGTTTCTGTTTGTGAAAGCTGTAAAACATGTTCACTAATTTTCGTAATAGTGAATTAGGACTTAACAGCACTTGCTTTAGATGAAGAGGAAAAAGAAAGAAGGCAAACAAGAAGGAAATTATGGATCCACAGTGCCTGGAAAACAAGACCAGTACAGGGAGAGTTTCGATTCATTATTTTCTCATCTCATCTTTAGAGGGAAAGCACGTAACAATACAGGCTCCAAACAACTCAGGAAGTCTCTATTGGAATTACAAAAAAACATATTCCATTGTGCTTCTTGCTCTGGTTAACCCATGTTATTTTATTGCAATAGACGTGAGAGCGTACGGGAAAAAGTCTGATGGAGGCATTCTAGTAAATTCAAACCTTGGAAAGTCATTGGAAAGCAATACGCTTAGCGTCCGAAAGAGTAAAACTTTACCCGGAACTGATGTTGAATTTCCAATGATAATTGTAGGCGTTGAAGCTTTTCCTCTCAAAACATACTTGATGCGACCATATCCTGGCAGGAACTTAACAAATGACAAGGCTATATTTAATTCTTGTTTGAGTCGGGCAAGAAGAATATCCATAAATGCATTCGGTATATTGCAACAGAAATTTCGAATCCTAATAACCTTACAATGATTGTGACGGCTGTGTGTGTACTGTACAACTTTATTCGAAAAATCGAAGGTTATAGGGTGCCCGAACAGAGGATGGATCAAAAGGAAACTGCTGAGGAATCCGGAAGATCATCAAATCTTCGAAACCTACCTCGAATTCGTGGGAGATCAACAGATGCTGCATTTGCTGTACGAGAACAACTCAAATTCCTGAATTCTCCACATGGGACTGTGGAATGGCAAGAACATGTCACCTTGGCGATATAACGATGACATAAACCAAACATGTTTGTAAAATAAAAAGTAAATAAATATCTTTCGGGTATTAAAACTTGTATAGTTTTTATCTTACCTTTGGCCTGTAGATCTGTTGCAATTGTCTTCCAAACTCTGTCTTTGTACTCGATATTCCTGTAGTTTTCACTTCCCTGATCGTAAAGAACAGGAAACTTACGAACTTCTTCTATTAGCCGTTCCACATACATGTTTTGTACACAGAACAGTCTTGCGCAGTTGCACAGCTCACAAGACAATTCTACCGTCAGGCCGTGCCCGTCACGTGAAAAATTAAACACGGCGAATCCCGCCCGGCCCGGCTCCGGCCCGTTGACGTTCCCCGTGCACGGCCCGGTTAAGTGGGGCCCGCTACATTTATTTTAATGATGTATTTCGATATCCGGGTGACGGCCGATACTCGGACGTGTCTCGGCACGGACACGGTCCGGTCATGTGTGTCCCGACCTTAAGCGTAGGAGAAGGTGGGAGCGGAAGCGCTTGGCGCGCTTGGCGCGCTTTGACGGGCGCGAACAGTGTCAGTCGGTGGCCAGTGATCTTAGAGGCAGCACGTATAGCGCCAGCATAGTGTGGAGTGCGCCATATTGTGGCATCTTGCCTCGGTTGGAAACTGCAGTTTATCACGGCCTGGTATGGGGAGAAAAAAGGGCTATTGATTATAAGATGGATCATCGCTATGAAGAGGAAATAAGTCCGTCATGGATAACTGCCCTTGGCCGTTCTCACATTAATGCAGTTGTTGCCACCAACGCCACCGTCGCTGATCACGGCTTACAGGGTACGACAATTTAGCTATGTATTATAGTGTGTGCGCCAGCAAGTTGAAATGTGCTTTAAGAATAATATCATCCAAATTAACAATTGTGTCCACCTGGTAATTTATCTCGCTCATAAACCAAGCAGGATCCCAACCTGGTAAATGAAAATTCCGAGTGACCTGTATTCAGCCAAGACTGTGAAATCTTTAATATATTTTTGGCAAATCAGTGATTAATCAGTGAAATAATTGATGGAAAGAATAGCGGAGAATTTCATAATTAACATTGCTATTTTCTGTGTTAAAATGATTACGTAAGGTTATGCCAGATTCAGAGACCACATTATATAAATTGTTTGCTGCTTTCACATTACGTATTTATGAAAGGAAATACTAAGTTGATGATTAGTGGTGATAAATAATAACGTTAAACAGTTTATAGTGAATCAATGAAATGTTGAGTACCAAATATGTAGATGTGTAAACCCCCCGGTCCAAATTTACTTTTGCTTTCATGAAACCAGTCTGCTTAAGAAATTGGCTACTGTAGCTTTGTTTCGAGCGTCTAAACTTTTCTTGTATTGCTGAAGCATCTTGTATCTAAATCTAAAGGGAAGTCTGTTAGGTAACAGGGAGTTGCGATCTTTTCTGCTGTCCTACTCAGCTTCATTACGTGTGCCTAATTAGACTGGCGAATAATAGCGTACCATCAACAACATATGTTATCAATGCAGAATAGTAGTCTAACTACTGTTATTTACCATACCTCTGAACTAGTGCCTCATTTGAAGAAACGAGTTAGTCTGATGCTTATTCCTTAGGTTAATACACTCGGTTATTACACTTGTTTTTGTTGTTTTGCTGTCCGGATAGGTAACTGTTTGTTTGTTACATTGCTTATTATTAACAGTATAGTATAAGAATATTACAGTTGACTTTGCATGACAGTATGTTTTGTAAACCAATTCAGAGAATACAAAATACACGCAGGTATTACATATCAGGACAGTAAATAACACACAAGGAGGAATATTACAGGCTCTCGAAACAGCACACCTGAAACCGAAGATGTTTTACCACTACGTGGAAGACATGTTCGTAATCTGGCAACATGGCGAAGGAAACCGACAAGAATTCCTTGAACACCTCAACGGTATGTATGTCAACATTAAATTCACCATGAAAGAAGATAACGCATCTCTGCCTTTCTTCATGGTAAAGAAGACTCACGACACGTTAGGTCCTTCTACTTACAGGAAGGACGCACCTACCTGTACCCTAACGCCCGTAGCCACCATAATCCAGCACAAGGTATATGCGATAAGGACCTTTCGAATTGCAGCATATGAGAAAAACCTTTCGCGAGAACTGCTATTCTGAGATGCAGGTAAGACGCACTTTGCAACCAAGCAAGAAGAAAAGATGTAAGTGAAGAAGACACTAGGCGCTTGGCGCTCCTTCCGTACGCTGGGCCACCCATTGCAAATATTGCCAGAATATTAGAGAAAAGCAACATTAAAATCATATTTCGCTCTTTGGTCAAAATCAGGAACCTGCTAGATTTGACAACTAAATTAGGGAGACACACCTGAAGTCCACAGCATCAGCTGAGTGTGGCAAACATCACATAGGCCAGATGCATCGGTGTACATAGCAGCACTGCTTGGAACAAGAAAGGAGCTTTCGCATGAGCCAAACAGAAAAATCTGCGGTGGAAAAACGCCGTCTCAACGAAAACCATATATTTGATTACGAACAAAGCTGCTGTGCAGGATGAACGGGTACTGAGATTCTTTTGAAGAGGCTGTGGAGATGAGTCCATGATAACATTGTCAACCGAAATAGCGGTTTCCAGCTTAGCATTGCATGGGATGCAGCTGTAAGAAAAAGAAAAGGACGCTCCGATGCAAAATTAGCGACGGCAGCAGATGGCATGGACATGTCCCACCAGACGGACGCGACGCAGGGAGCTGCCAAACTAAGGGCTGCGACACGCTTTCCAGAAGCGCAGGACTGGGGCTGCCGATGCAGACGAGGCACAAGTGTCTCGATCAAGTGGCTGTTAAGACCCGGACAGCACACGACCCCGACACTTCAGATGAAGATTGGTAGGAAACGTGTTGAAACGTCACCACAGAACGATGCCTTGGCTGATAATCAAACACGACTTAGAGCGTGAAAATCGTTTATTATGTAACTCAAAGTATTGAAGCAATGTTTGGCATGTTTTTGTTAACTAGCACTACATGATAAACTTGTATTTTCTTGTTTTTATCGCATCACTTTGTTTTATGTTACAAATTAATTTTAGAATAAAACCTGAATTGAACAAAATTTCATCTTTACTATAGATAGTGTTTATTTTTAAGCAACAGACAGGAGGATAACGGTAGTCAGAAATGTTCCCTAGATTACATGGACCTTATATGTACGAATAACATATACAAACAAAGCGATCGAAATGAGTTAACGCCTGAAAGGTACGCAACACTCCCAACGTCCAAATGAGGTTACGATCTTACCTCACAGTATATTAGGAAAACCAAGGTAGTCTTCCCTTAGGATATTCTACTGCAGGTTTACAAGTATAATTACAATGCAGCTACTCAGGGAGTTCAGTGTGGGCTGTTTACCGTGTTGCAGCGGAACTTGGTAAATACTCGGATGCGTTAATGCAGAAACACTTTACACTGAAAATTAGTTCAAATTTCAGCCGCCAGGTGCCAATCTGGTGCTGTGCATGCAAGACGTTAAAAAAATGATCCCATTTGTAATGGATTAGGGACAGGACATGAGAAAGAAAGGTGAAACAAGGGAGAAAGGCATAACGTTGATTTTTATTAACTGCTACTTAAATTTGTTAAATACGAGCACTGGAGAAGTCTGAGATCCTGCATCCATAAAATGACGTGATCAAAAGTTGCCCGCTGCAGTTTAGGTGGAATGGAAGCAGTGTGTTCTTCTGTAGTGGCCTTCAGATTAGGTACAGACTGCGGAGAGTCCTGGTAAACGCGTTCTTTTAGGTATTCCCAGAACCAAGTCACATGGATACAGATCAGGTGATCTTGCAGGGCGTGGATCTAGAAAATCACTGGAGACAATACGTTCGTTTAAGGTTGCTTTAAGCAAATCTTGCACTGGACGAGCGACATCTTGCATGAAACCTGTGGTTTCCATACACTTGCTTCTTTTGCTCTTTCAAAACAGGAATCTTACGGTGTACAAGGTAGTATCGATAACGTGCAGACGTCACGATACACCTGGCACACCCACTGGGTGTATTCTTTTCAACAACGGACAGAATAAATATGCTTGTGAGTGCACACACCAGTCACACGCGGAGAGGGAAATGGTTCTTCGTGAACAAGCGGTTTAACTGTACTCAGTTTAGCAGTTGTGTGTGTTCATTGTACTCTGTAGTGTAAATGTGCTTCGTCACTCTATCTGTGCCAGAAACCGAACAGCAAATTCAGAACGATGTTGCAGATCATAAGGTTCCGGTTGCTGCATGTTCTGGGTCTTGTAAAGTTGTCACGTTACAGCAACAAAAACGTCCACCAGAACAGGACGTGTTCCTCTTCCAGGTTCCAAATTAAATCATCTTTAAACGATTTAATGACACCGGGCCTCTTCTCAGACCTTTCAGTCGGTTATATTCTCTAAATGCAGCAATGTAACTGATACCGTTCATTTAAAAAAGATTCACTAACAGCGAATGGTATCTTGTCGATAGCCATACTGTTGACTCACGTTAGGGCTTAGGTGAAAGCTTTAATGTTACATAATTAAACAGTGTAAAGCTCCAAATTAGCACCTGGTGGTCGCGACTGTAACCAATTTGTTTTCCAGCGTAAATCGGTTCAGCATTAACGCGTTAGTAGTTCTACAAAGTTTCGCTGCCATACAATATTTACAGACTACTATAGGCCTAAGCGAGTAAATGCACTTTAATCATAACCACCTGGTGGATCTCATCCAGATCCCCACATCACCTCCAATCAGGACCTTGTAATATCTTAAATTTTGTCAAAGCAACCACAGTTTCAAAAAGCAGAGATCAGACAGCCACAGAAAATCAAAGTGGTAAGTTGCTAGAAAAAATAGTTTATCATTTTCAAAAGTTTCATGAGTCACTACCTCCTAGCCATGGGTAACAAGAGTATTTCACCCCTTGCAGGTCCAGGGGGTTAGAATAGGCCCAAGGTATTCCTGCCTGTCATGCGAGGCGACTAAAGGGAGTCTCACACGTTTCGGCCTTTGAGATGGTCCACTGTAGGGTTTGACCTCAATTTTTCCGAGCCAATTGGGGAAGGGCGCCTTACATGGTGCATTGTGTTCATCGTGCCTTGAGATGCTTAGCCCACTTTCTCGCCATCGCATTGCAGTCCCGCCCATTCTCCATCTCTTGGGCGAGGACACCTTCCTGGGTGCGTTTTCCACCATGCACTATGCAGTGTCACTTTCTGTGCCGACGATGACCATGGACTTCTTTGCACCTGATATCCAGCACGGTAGCCAGTCCGTCATGGTGGGGGCCACCATGTAGCCCTCTGACAACAAAGGGATCTCTCTGCTGATACCTGCGTCGTTAACTCCCCACGTATGCCAAGGAGTAAGTTCCTGTCTGCCTGGGGCATAGGGACTCCCGGCAATAGCCATCCTGTGCCAGGTGGCTGTTGCTGAGGCTGGGTGACGCCTGTGGGGAGGGCCCTTGGTCAGAGTGGGTGGCATCATGGCAGATGATGTATGCAGGGTGTTCTGAAATACCGCAACTTCTCACCTAGTTCGAGCCTCATTCACCTGTCTGACTGTTAGAGCAACATGGCTGAGTACAAGTTGTCAGAATACACTGACATGATCCTTCTGAATGGTGAAGCTCGCGGTAATGGAAGAGCCGCTCGTCGCGTTGATAAAGATCGTTCTCCTCGGCGTCAGATTCCATCGCGTACCCTCTTAGCCACAATTACACAACGACTTAGAGAAATGGTAGCTTCATCGTTAGCAGGCGTGACTTAAGTGCTGAAAGGAGATTTCGCACATCGAAACTGGAAGCTGTCGTACTGCATCACATTAAAAAGAACCCGTCAACGAGTACCCGGGCAACTTCTTCGGCTATTAATGATTGGAACTGTAAAACAAGTGATGCACTGGGTCACGCCTAATTAGTTGTTCGTAAAAGTGGTCGCATTACCAACATGTTTTTAAACGGTTGTAACAAGGAAACAGTAAGTTTCTGGGTAGGGTTTCAACTTCAGAATATTACCTACACATTCCGCTCAAGTTCTAAAAGTCTGTAACGGGAATTCCCGAACATCTTGCATAATTTTCCATCACGACTGTGAGCGTGTGGGAGCTATTGTCATTCTGTGCAACGGATTAACCTGAGATGTACCCTTTACCCTGTGGCTCCTGCAGGATGTAATTTCCACCCCGACACTACTACAGAAGTCAAACAGACGCTCCTAACGTTCTAAAGACAAATGCCTGAAAATCTTTCAGCAATAAATATCTTCTGGAGTCATCTGCTGTAAGGCAATGACACAAAAATTCACAGCATTTCTTACGTAACTAGTGGGATACTTGGGTACTGGAGTAGTGCTAGTTAGTGTAAGAAAAACATGAAACTAACGAAAATTATTAAAATTTTGCAAAAATTCTGAGGAAACACAATGGCACTTTTAGTTATGAACTGAACAAGTTATTTCAGAGTTCTTTTCGGAATGTGAAGTTACCTCTTAAGGATAGGATTCGCTAATGAAATTTCTACATAAAGTTTAAGACTGTTATTGACTTGGCAGAATGGCTGAGAGGCGCGCCTACTCAACTTGAATAATTAGCCGTTAGAATGTCGCTAGGTACGGTTGAGGCTGTCGCGTGTGAAATACAGTGAAGTGTACTGTTGTGGAGGAAATATGGGGCTCGCAAGAGCTGTGACGCACAATACCGTAACCTGCGGTGACTGCTGTCTGCGCCACTCGCTGCAGAGAAGTAAGATAACTCTCGTTCTATCTGGACTGACCTTCGCCAATCAAACTCTCCCTACGCCTTGATGAAGTCAAGGACTCCTATTCGCCCCTAGTCTAACTACTGGCGTGGTACACCAGTCAGATAACCAGTCCATCGCCATGCCACTCAAAAATTCGCTCGCAGGCGTTTAACTATACTCTGTCCGTTCACATCGCGCAATAAGTGTGGCGGCCAACACAGTGAACAAAACTTAATCACAAGGATTCAATAGAGAGTCGCACTCAGATTCGCTCTCGACAGAAGTGCTCTCGCAATGAAGTACTGAGGAGACACTTGTTCCTCACTCTTAGAGTACACATACAAGTGTATACGCTCTCGTTACGTGTTCTCGCACCAAGAGCGACAACAGAACGGCCCCTCCCCATGCCAAACGTGAAGGGGTATATCTTTCGGTCTCTTCCATTATTCCTTCAGCTCAAGGCCTCAGGAATATCGTCTGCCAATCAGCATTGCTCTTCTAAAACGGGAGAATGACGTGTCGTTTAAGGCGACCAATCCAGAAATCTGTAGCACCGGCGTTTAGCGTTTGCTGTCTCCCTGTGTAAACCTCTGAAACTGTGTGCTATGTTTGTAAAGAATGCGTAGGCTGGGCGTTCCCAAACAGTGTAGCGGAATTTGCTTTTAAGCTGAACATGGGGCCGTTCTCCCTTTCACTCAGGCAAACGCTCTATGGGCGGTCGCCGGCCAACATAGATAGGGCGACTCGTCCTCTGAAGGGACCGGCCTCCTGGTGTGCAGTTTGCCTCTCCCGAACTAAAAGCTTTTGTGACCGTCGTGTCTTGAATGTATGTGTGTACGCCAGCCTAGAGTATTTCAACCATGGTGCGCTTTTGCGATTTCCTTGTTATTTTCATATCGTTTACATGAATTCATACAACATTGACTTTATCTTATAGAATTTGAGTTTGAATGAAGCGTCTTGATTTCCGGAATATGATTGTGAGGGCGGAATATGTAAGCAATGAAGGTCAGGAGACCACAACGTCTTACACGATTACAATTTTCTCGAAATTCAAACGGAGTAAGTGCAACAAAATCTGTTTATCTGGGCAGGTAAAAAAATCGAAGTTAATGTTACAAGTGGCCATAAATTAAAACCAAATTAAGCAACACAAGTTGCATGGAAAAGGAAGTAAAGAACTGCACACAATATGAACCGTGCTGTCAGAATTGCAACACTTAGTTACCTAAATGGGTTGCATGCTCTGATCAGCACCAGACAGCAACTATAGATGAATACCTCTGTCACAGCCCAGAGCAAGATGTCAGACATCTCAGTTCACAGCTCTGAACTTACAAAAAGCTGTATTTTTTGCTGTTGCCAGTGTGATGAGCAACTCCTATTGCCAATATGGCGGGCAAGAATGGTTGCTAAATTCATGAAAAAGCAGGACAAAGTGCATGTAACTTACCTCTCTCTCTGTGTGTGTGTGTGTGTGTGTGTGTGTGTGTGTGTAAAATGCTTATTTTCATGCACGAAGTTGGTAAGTGGCCAAAAGCAATGTTTCCATGATTGGTCAACCATACGTCGCAAGAACACTGTCGAAAGTGACACAATGCTATTGGTTGGACCAAATTTTTAGATTGAACACTGGTCGAAAAGTGCCGCAGTGTCTGGCTCTTTGCATCCAGAAATGCAGAAAAATTATGCCCAGTTGTTCTGTGGAGGACTGTGGGGCAGCCACAGCGTTCACTGCCCACATGGCCGCAGGCGCCTGTCCGGTATTCAATGGCCGCAGGTAGTATCCCTTCCTAACTTCTGCAAAACTGCTCGTATCCCCAAAGACGGCCCTCTTGACCTAATGAGATATTCCATATCATGCGTATCACTTTCCCGCTTTGCTGAGGCAAGTTGCAATCCTCTTCCGTTAGAGGGCTGGTTCAAATGGCTCTGAGCACTATAGGACTCAACTGCTGAGGTCATTAGTCCCCTAGAACTTAGAACTAGTTAAACCTAACTAACCTAAGGACATCACAAACATCCATGCCAGAGGCAGGATTCGAACCTGCGACCGTAGCGGCCTTGCGGTTCCAGACTGCAGCGCCTTTAACCGCACGGCCACTTCGGCCGGCTCCGTTAGAGGGCTCAGTCATAGTGTGCAATATTGTAGTGTGTAACGTAACTACTTCTGGTGAGAAACAGCGTGCTCTAGTCGAGTTTTTAATCGCAGAAACATGCCTCCAATTGAAATCCCTAGAAGAATGAAAGCTGTATGTTGTGATGATTGTATAACATCATGGTGTGCGACGTTGTTTTCGTGCTTGTAATGAAGGAAACAAGAGCATTAATGGGGTTCCAACACAAAGATTTACTAACACCAAAGAACGTAAACACTATACAATTAGCAGGTAATGCAATTCTCACAGTATTCTGGAATTTAAACGTGTGGTGCATCTAGAACTCGTGCCTAAAGGCATCACCATAAACTCGGCAAAGTACTGCAAGACACTCAGAAAATTGAAAGCACGAATTTTAAAAGTTAGTCCACACATGGAGCGCTTAAGCATGACAATGCTGGACTACATGCGAATACTGAGACTCCTAAAACAGACACCTTGGGTTCACTGTCATCAATCATCCTCCTTAAAGCCCTGACTTGGTCCCATTCGATTTTCATGTGTTTCTAAAACTTAAAGAACACCTCCAAGGACTTCACTTCGATTGCAAAATTGTGCAAACAGATGGGAGGTTGTGGCTCCATCAACAAAGTCAAACATTCTACAGTGATAGTATCAACGAACTTGTTGGGAGAAATGTGTTATTTGGCAAGGGGGACTGTGTTGAGAAATAAATATGTAGACACGAAAATAAAGATGTAGGATGTTACTAACGTTTGTTCTATTTCACATAATATATTTGGAGGTATTACATTTCAGCACGCCCCTGCATAATCTTTGCCAGTAAAACAAAAATGTTACCGTAATAAGTAACGATTTCGAATAAAAAGCACATTCAGTCGCTTATTTTAATATGCAGGTATAACTGTGATGTATGATAGCCGTCAGAAAATTGAACTTCTGAGCAAAATTTCATTATCTCTCAAAATGTTAGATTTCGAACACAAAATACACGTGCCATTACTGTCATTATTTGATATGATTAATAAACAGTACATATAGATTACATATTGGCTCCATTGACCAAACTTCCAGCTTAAGCTGCAGTTGTTTAATGACCAAAGTGCGATTCCTGTACCACACTTTGCAACAACAATAGACCTTCAAATTAAATAGTTTCAAAATGAAACTTCCTGGCAGATTAAAACTGTGTGCCCGACCGAGACTCGAACTCGGGATCTTTGCCTTTCGCGGGCAAGTGCTCTACCACTTTCCCGCGAAAGGCAAAGGTCCCGAGTTCGAGTCTCGGTCGGGCACACAGTTTTAATCTGCCAGGAAGTTTCATATCAGCGCACACTCCGCTGCAGAGTGAAAATCTCATTCTGGATAAATAGTTTCACTCTTCCTGCAGCCATTGATCCCTAACCCAGTGTAGTACTTTAAATGCCAGCATTACGCACTCAAAATACGAGGGTGAGTCAAATGAAAACAAATATTTTTTTAAATATTATTTATTGTGCAGAAGTGGTATAAAGCTGTATCACTTTTCAACATAATCCCCCGCCCCCCCCCCCCCCCCCACGCTCAGTGCAAGTCCTCCAGTGCTTACAAAGTGTATAAATTCCTTCAGAAAAAAATTCTTTTGGTTGTCCGCGCAACCACTCATGCACCTCATGGCGTACCTCTT
Source organism: Schistocerca cancellata (assembly GCF_023864275.1). Classification (NCBI taxonomy): domain Eukaryota; kingdom Metazoa; phylum Arthropoda; class Insecta; order Orthoptera; family Acrididae; genus Schistocerca; species Schistocerca cancellata. The sequence goes on from NC_064629.1 coordinate 301,441,152, forward strand.
CATCAGAACGGAACTTCTTTCCTCCCATTGCATCTTTGAGTGGTCCAAAGATATGGAAATCAGTTGGGGCAAGGTCTGGTGAGTGGTGGATGAGGAAGACACTCAAAATGCAGGTCTGTGATTCTTGCAACTGTTGTACGGGCAGTGTGGGGCCTTGCATTGTCATGTTGCAAAAGGACAACTGCTGACAGCAATCTACGTCGCTTTGATTTGATTGCAGGCCGCAGATGATTTTTAGGAGATCTGTGTATGATGCACTGGTGACAGTGGTCCCTCTAGGCATCTAATGCTCCAAATGACGCCTTTTTCGTCCCAAAAGAGTCAGTATAACCTTCCCTGCTGATGGTTCGATCCGAAACTTCTTTGGTTTTGGTGATTAGGAATGGCGCCATTCCTTGCTCGCTCTCTTCGTTTCCGGTTGGTGGAAGTGAACCCGGGTTTCATCCCCAGTAACGATTCTTGCCAGGAAGCCATCACCTTCTCGTTCAAAGCGCCAAGTAGTTCTTCACAAGCATCAACACGTCGTTCTCTCATTTCAGGAGTCAACTGCCGTGGCACCCATCTTGCAGACACTTTGTGAAACTGGAGCACATCATGCACAATGTGGTGTGCTGACCCATGACTAATCTGTAAACATGCTGCAATGTCATTCAGTGTCACTCGGCTGATTTCCTTCACTGTGGCTTCAACTGCTGCAATGTTCTGTGGATTCACAACTCGTTGTCTGACCTGGAGGAGGAGCATTTTCCACTGAAGTCACACCATTTTCGAACTTCTTACTCCATTCGTAGACTTGCTGCTGTGACAAACACGCATCTCCGTACTGAACCTTCATTCGTCGATGAATTTCAATAGGTTTGACACCTTCACTACGCAAAAACCGAATAACAGAATGCTGTTCTTCCCTGGTGCAAGTCGCAAGTGGGGCGGCCATCTTTATACTAATACTGCGACGGTTTGTGTGCATCTGCACTATGCTGCCACCTACAGGCTATTCTGCGCGCTGTTTGTAGCACGTTGACCAACTTACAGGATAACGGCGCGAAATTTCGATTTATTACAAATTTAAGGTTTTCATTTGACTCACTCTCGTATGCATGCAGCTGATGTGTAAGATGGGGGATCATAACTGACATAATTATGGGAATGGAAACGTGTGTTCGTTCCTTATGTATTCCATGCACCGTGCAAACTACTATGCACAATGGAGCTTTACGTATCGTTTTGAAGGGATACAAATGGAGAGTAGATCTAACAATTTATCGCAAAGCGAATACCGTATTTAATAATAACAATATGGGTCTGAAGCACTTTGTCATTACCTTCTGTACTCGAAAGGTCACAGGTCATGGTAATTGACCGAAGTAGTAGCATAAGTGTGGCACAGTGCAATTTTGGTATCAAATTGATAGGCACATTAATTAAATTGATCAATTAATTACCCCCATCTTAAAATCATGTCATGTGATTTCCCAGCCAACATGTGGATCACCTATCACCCAGATTCTCCCCGCACCCCAGCCCAGTTTCTTAAATGAGTAGACTTGAAACTCTGAAATGAAGACTTAATCAATATGTCACACTCAGTGGAATGTGATGAGCGAATCTCACAGAAACCTTATGTTTCAACGACATTTAACAAGAACGATGAAATTAGGATTGTCATCCAGCACCAAGACGCTTTAACTCTTCCATGCAAGAGCTTCATATGTTTAAATGGGTAATTTAAGAAAAAGGATGGTAGACATATAGTGGGGTCAAAGCATACAAAAAATGGTTCAAATGCCTCTGAGCACTATGGGACTTAACTGCTGAGGTCATCAGTCCACTGGAACTTAGGTTTAATTAGTTCTAACTAACCTAAGGACATCACACACATCCATGCCCGATGCAGGATTCGAACCTGCGACTGTAGCGCCTAGAACCGCTTGGCCACTCCGGCCGGCTCAAAGCTTACACAAAATGCTTTGACATTCCTGTTACAGGAAATACGATATGAACTTAAAATGCAAGATGGTTCATAGACGAGCCTGTGGGTAAAACAGCAGAAGAGCACCGCCGATTTACTGCAAGCATACCTCTAAAAATGCTTACGGGGTACTTTGAGGACTTGTAGCGAATTATTATGAATGCTAAACAGGAACTTATTCTGATACGGAGTGCGACGGAAAGCAACTCATACATTCAAGGAGCTCAAGATGAGAAACAGATCATTAATAAAATTATATGGGAAATGCTACACGTGACCGCGGCAGACGAGGAGAGTTTGAAGCTCTTAAGAGTTCTGAAGACCGGTACATATGTCATCAACTTTCCGCTCATGGGAGGTTTGTGAGCATCCAGTGCTACCGATATTGGCTATTTAAACCTCTGTGCAGATAGAAACACAGAGATTCATCATACTTGCGTTTCAGACCAGTAGAAGGGGAATTTAGCAAATGGTTCCACAGTTTTTGAAAACTGTGAATTAACTAACGCCAGAGCCAACTTGAATTCAGAATTCTATCTGTTTGACAGTTTGCTCCTGCAGTGGGAGCAGAATGTATACAGTCTAGCATTTGACATGTAAACAAGGTTCCGTGCTTCTTACTATGAAGAGATGAAGAGGAAGGGTGCCTACTCAGTCCACGGAAATTCGAGGAGCTGGCACCAGTCATCGTAATAGTCGGTTCTAAGCAGAATGAGATAATTAAATCAGGACCAACAGATGTACAAATCGAATTTTAATCATTAAATTCACAGAGCGCACTGCAGTGTGTGTTCTAGTTCTACATGACTATGTGATTAATTATTGTCCAATTATTGGTGTTCCTCAGCGTCCTGTATAATGACAAAGTTCAGAGTTTTTGGTTTTATTAATAACAGTACTGGTTGAAAAAATTTTTACTTTACATTGTAATAATGATTACAGCTGTTGCCGAGGTACATTTTCTCTCACACTAATACTGAAGTGCCAAAGAAACCGGTATAGGCATGCGTATTCAAATAGAGATACGTAATCAGGCAGAATACGATGATGCGGTCGGCAACGCTTATGAAAGACTAGACGTGTGTGGCCCAGTTGTTAGATCGGTTACTGCTGCTACAATGGCATGTTATCAAGATCTCAGTGAGTTTGAACGTTGTGTTATAGTCGGCGCATGAGCGATGGGAAACGGCATCTCCGAGGGAGCGATGTAGTGGGGATTTTCCCATATGACCATTTCACGACTGTGCCGTGAATATCAGGAATCCGGTGAAACGTCAAGTCTCCGACATCGCTGCAGCCGGAAAAAGATCCTGCAATAACGGAACCAATTGAGACTGAAGAGAATCGTTCAACGTGACATAAGTGCAACCCTTCCGCAGATTGCTGTAGATTTCAGTGCTGGGCCATCAACAAGTGTCAGCGTGCGAACCATTCAACGAAACATTATCGATACGGGCTTTCAGAGCCGAAGGCACACTTGTGTACCATTGATGACTGCACTACACAAGTCTTTACGCCTTGCCTGGGCGCGTCAACACCGACAGCCGACTGTTCAGGACTGGAAACACGTTGCCTGGTCGGACGATTGTGGTTTCAAATTGTATCGAGTGGCTGGACGTGTACGGGTGTGGAGACAACCTCATGAATCCATGGACCCTACATGTCAGCAGGGGACTGTTCAAGCTGGTGGAGGCTCTGTAATGGTGTGGAGCATGCGCAGTTGGACTGATATGGGATCCCTGATACATCTAGATACTACTCTCACAGGTGACACGTACGTAAGCATCGTGTCTGATCACCTGCATCCATTCTTGTCCATTGTGCATTGTGCATTGTGCATTGTGCATTGTGCATTGTCCATTGTGCACCCGAGCTGTCCGGAACGCCCTCTTCAGCTTTAAAAAGTTCGGTATAGAAGACGAGTCTCTACAACAATGACGCATGTGCTTTCTGAAGCGCCGCATATCAAGAGAGATAGCCTTGCATACCTACGGACATGATTCGTTCTGCTGTGCAGAATGCTATCCCGCGCTTTGAGACTCTTCTGGACACTGATGAGCACCATATTGAGTCCCTTTTGTAGCAGTAATGGTACCGGTATGATGTACCGTAGCAGCATATTGAAAGAGTTTCAAGTGAATTGATTCTGCATTATATCTCTTCCTTATCTCCTTGACATTAATGCTACCAAGTTTGATACCCGTATGGTAATTAGTTTCTGTATTATAACGTGTTAAATAGGGAAAGTTTAATTATAAACACCCAGTTTATGGTTGGTCTGTTCTTGCTTTGCTAAAGCATCGGTTTCTGTCGCGTAAGCCATAAGAGAACCATGGTTCAGACGTGAAGCAATCAGATCATCCACGCCACTATGGCTCTCCCGTTCTGCTGCGTCAATGCTATTATGCCCATGAGCGCTGTTTGGCCGTAGTATGTGGTAACCGTCTCGACGCTTAAGAGACAATACTTGTCGGATTAGCGGGTAGCGCCTGATGTAACCTCACCTGACCGGCCCAAACTGACACGCTACCATGGCCTCTTACATTAGCGATGGAATGATGTGCGTCCATTTATTCAGCCGGCTATTTGAGCGCAACAAACTGTTTGGACACTAATTTTTGATTAATGATAGTCAGAAAGTATGACCCACATTTTTAATGGTTTCGGGAGAACTTAAGCGATAGCATTTTGCAACGCAAATTATTGAATATTTTGTGCATGGGCCTTCTGTTAGTAACGTCTATTTCATTCAGTAGCTGGCTATATGTTATTCTAGGCTTTACTTTCTATCCATTAAGCATTAGGAGCCTTTTCTTAATAATCTGCCTAACATTGTTTGTGTATCGTGGTGGTCTCTTTTGTTTTATCTGCTTTGCTACATACATATTTTCTAAGAGCCACAGTTCCTACAGATAATCCATGGTTTAATTAAATGCTTATAGTCCTATATGACAATATTGGCTGGTTATCTGATGTACTTAATTGTAACGCTATATCAATATAATCAGCTGAATCGTCCATTCTTCTTATATCCATGCTTCAAAGACATTTTCTGTTAACAGACATATTCACGAAACGAACTATTTTTTACTTTGTCACAAAGTAATCCTGCAATCTTTAATGACCTTGTTACAGTCTGCCTGATCAAAAATAAGACGATGTGAACAAATAGACCTCGTAAGTCACTTGTCAGGTTTTCGAAGAAAGGGGAGAGTGCTGTGCCTACAGGATACAGTATCTAGGAACTCTATGTTTTGTGGTCGTTATGCCAGTTTAATGACTGATTTTAGAATCACATGAAATAATGTGTGGTAGAGACCACCTTTATCAGTTTCTGCCATTTTCTAGAGTTTTTATTGTTATTAGACATGAAGTGGTGTTCTGCACAGAATTTGTAAAAATCTCGCTTTGTACAAATTTAACTGGTGTATTATGTATTAAAGCTGTTTGAAATATATTGTTAATTATTCAGGTACATAATTTTATGGTGAGTGAAATACTATACATTTTAAAAGTGTTTATATAACATTTGGACAGTTAAACCATGCTTTGTCAGTCGTGCCCCGTTTTGTACCTTGAAACTGACGAAAGTTTCTTTTACCATGGATCATGTGATCATTGCAAAAGAACTGAGTTTCTTAAATATCTTAAGAGTTTTACTTGTCTTGGAAATGGAAATTTGTGTTAGTTGCCAACACCTTCTATTTCAAAATTTATTAAACTTATAACTGGTTTTTCAGAATACTTCTGCTTGGTATGATTTCACCTATTGGTGTGTAGTAGAGTCATAATGTAACGGGAAGACTATTAAATACAATACCCACCCTGATAGCTGTGGGTGTTAAAAGTTCCGCTTGTGGGACGGGTGTGTGCACTGGCCTCGGATCGAATCAGCATGGCGGATTAACGGCGAGGGCCGATGTGCTGACCAGCGTGGCAGTTTCCCACATCCCACTACGTGAATACTAGTCCGATGCCCAAATCCCACCTCAATTAAACAACATTTAGAAAACTTTCGCTCACTTTCACATGAATAACACTACACGCAGACAGTTGAGGTACACATATTCCTCCCAAGGTGGTGACTGGGTGGCGACAGGAATGACATCCGGCCACCCCTTAAGGTAACCATGTCAAATCCTTTGATGACCATGCTGACACTAGGACTATGCGGGAGAAAGGCACAAGAAAAAGTTTAAGAAAATATGGTATTGACAAGATTTTCTTGATTGCACTGCTTTTAAATTTCAGTCGAATATTTGTTCCTAGGTACATGACGATATTGTACCTTGGAACATATTTTCACATTCGAAAAACATTAATTTTCTGGAGTAAGTTTTGTAATTTCAGAAAAAGTTTGCAGTACATTCAAACTGAATGCCATCATTTAAAAATGGAATAAGAAAATATATCAAGCTTTTATTACAGTACTGCCATAGAGACATAAGTCTGAGTAGTGTGCTAAGGTAGAACTCTTTCCCCTATATATTAAGAAGTTACTTAAAATCAGTATTTTACAAAATCGAATCTTTGTCAATTTTCTCATATTTTGTGTAGTAAGAAATGCCATTTCAAATTTATCTCACTTCCCTTGCTTTCGTGGTTGTATTTCAACAATGGAAAGAATGCAGTTACATGCGATTTCTCACAACATTTCTAAAAAGTTTTACTTTTCGCCATTGTAGAAATAGTGAACCAATTTCACTGCTTCTCCTTTAAGCAAACGTGAGTAAATTCGTCCTCCGTAACGAACTGTAACAAACTTGTATGTACAAAATTCATTTTGGAACTACCCTTTAGCTAGGATTCATCATCTCAACTGTTATATTCACATTCGAGAAAACACATAACTTTACCAATGCCGCGCCGTATTAGCCGAGCGGTCTAAGGGCGCTGCAGTGATACTGTGAGGCTGGTCCCGGCGGAGGTTCGAGTCCTCCCTCGGGCATGGGTGTGTGTGTTTGTCCTTAGAATAATTTAGGTTAAGTAGTGTGTAAGCTTAGGGACTGATGACCTTAGCAGTTAAGTCCCAGCCGGCCAGTGTGGCCGAGCGGCTCTATGCGCTTCAGTCTGGAACCGCGCGACCGCTATGGTCGCAGGTTCGAATCCTGCCTCGGGCATGGATGTGTGTGATGTCCTTAGGTTAGTTAGGTTTAAGTAGTGCTAAGTTCTAGGGGACTGATGACCTCAGTGGTGATGACTGGGTGTTGTGTGATGCCCTTAGGTTAGTTAGGTTTAAGTAGTTCTAAGTTCTAGGGGACTGATGACCATAGATGTTAAGTCCCATAGTGTTCAGAGCCCTTTGAACCATTTTTTTTTGACCTCAGATGTTAAGTCCCATAGTGCTGTGAGCCATTTGACTTGTATAGTTAAGTCCCATAAGATTTCACATGCATTTGAACATTTGAACTTCACCATTGTCAGTGCCAACTACGGAGAATTACCATTGCTCTATACCGAAGAATGTTCGCTATGGAACCGACGTCTGTTTGAGACGTACAGAAGCAAATTAGAATAAACCGACTTCTGCTTGGAACTGAATTGTTGCCGTTATTTTGTTCTCCATGCTGCCATCTATCGATTATGCCCTTAAAACTCGAGTACAACAGCTTGTGCCTGCCCCTAAGCATACCTGCGAAACAGCCTGCAGTTGCAAAAGTCGCTGTATCCTCCACTGGTTGCAAAGCGTAAAAGGGGCAGAATAGTGTGATTTTCGAGAACGCGGGTTCTTTGCCAGAAAGTGGGAGGGCGTGGACAGCAGCCAACTCCTGATGGCAAATAAAAAGCCTTGATTTGAGTAGCAAGTCATTACAATAGCTGAATGGCCCTCAGGGGGAACTGTCATCTGCTCCTAATACGCCGGCGGAGGCGGCAGCAAGAGGCAAGCACCGGAAGCGCCTAGCGCGGCGGCGTGGTGCTAAACTAGTGGCAGTGAAATGCCACACCGAGGGGTGGAGCCGGCTTCAGCTTTCCGCGGACTCTGGCTGTGAAGAGGTGCGGCGCGACTATGGTGTGACATTAACGGCTGCAAGCGATCTGGCCAGTAGAGCATCTCCCGGACGGTTGCTGTCTGGCGGGCGGGCAGACCGGAGTCGGGGGCTCAAGGCTCGTTCATGGTGTTCGTTGTAGCCATTTGATTGCCCAGTTACATCTCACCATGACGGGTTGACTTCTTCCTCCCTTATGCCTGCTGTTTTCCTGTGGTCAGTAGGACGATGGAAAGCTCCAGTACGGGCCACTACCACAAGCTGATTTAATCGGGACACGGTTACCGCACCCCGTGTCGTCACTTTGGTGTGCAGAGCGCCGTCGAATGTCACGTAACCCTCCTGTTGCCCTAATTTCGCCATCCTCTTGTCTGACCTCTTACGACGCACCGTTCTCCTGAGCTGGTAACCTAAGTCATAGTACTTCTTTAAACCTTTTTAATGCTTTTATCCAACTGAATCATTTTTTTTATTCAAAAGCAAAACTGAGTTAATCCATTGCATGATGGAGTAGCAGAACTTGGTGATCGTTAGCAAGCGCAATTATCTAAGAATGTTTGAAAATACAAAATCCGCTCTGTACACGTTATATATTTGTCTGAATAATGCTGCTTTCCCAGCTTATCACTTCATGAACGCTAGTTTCTGGCCTACGTGTGGCAGTCTCGGAAAATTTTAATGTGTGCACTCATCTTGAAATGCAGGGATCGACTGAGCTATTGCACAGTCATATATTGATATATATTCTTTATTTAATCAGTTTGCGGGAGACAGGGTTCCTGCACTTGGGTAGACATCATGATTGCGCACCCCACCCTTGCTCCCCGTGACATAATAACTGTAAAAACCAAGGAATGGAATGAAGTGCGGTATAGTAGCCACCGTTTGGAATCTCCCGTCTGTGTGTATATCGTCAGGGCACCGCCACGAAGGTCAAAACAGCCCACTGTCCTACTTACAGATCACGTTATTAAATACCAGCGATCACGCACCGCATATCGGCTCCTTTAATCTCGTGACCCCCAAACAAAGTATGAAGCGTCGGCATTCTGTTGATCGGCAAATCCAGACTCGCTTCCTATCTCTTTCTCTCTCAAGAGGCCACTCCCTGCATGTCTGTGTGAACCACCATCTCCAAACAAGAAGATGGAGACTTTTCATCTCTCCTCAGAATACTGTATTCCTATTGGCTAATGATGGAGAGAAAGGGAAAGCTGACACAAAGCGATTTCAAAAATAGAATGAAAGAATCCATTTGCACTACCCTGTCAAATTAATTATTTAACAATTTACAAGAATCAAATAGCTCGCTTAAAACACTCACTTCCACCTTACGATGATCCTTCTTCGTAATAAAACATTATGCAAATCAAGTAATGAAATTTCCATCACAAACAGATCATAGGGCTAAATATATCTGACGTCTTGTACGCACCAACGTTTGAGAGTATGAACACCCTCCTCCACCACAACGTTTCCTCTAAACATATCTGGTAAAAAGAAAATTCTGACGATCACACAAACTCGCGATTACGAAGCGCGCCGTCCGCCGACTGCAGGGTAGCCCCGTCCGTGCCGGCTGGGAGAGAAGAGAGCCACACCAGTTCTGAATGAACATTTAAAATTATTTTTTAGAACATTTGAAATTACGAATTATTTGTACGCTTAAGATTTCTATTGTTAATTAAGCAATCCTGTACTGTTTACTATGTTTATTTCTGGATTCATTTATGAAATAATAATCGAAGGTAATAATGTAACGAAAGCTTGTAGGAATTCATTTTGTTAAGAAAAATTGTAAACCCTTTGGCATATTGTTATTTCTGCAGGCTGAGAGAGTTGTAAGCTTGCCTCTGATGTGATCGGACGTACTTTTGTATAATAGGAGCGAAGAATGCAATTTCGGCTTTGTTAAAGTGAAAAATCAAAATACTGTATGATATACTAAAATGTGAGAAAATCAGTGTAAAATATATTTACCTATAAAATTGTGCAGCAACAATCTTCCAATTTATTTAGTTCAAACCAACCGTGAGGACCTGATGTTAGATTTTCAGCTTCAAGAATCAGAGTCCCAGAAAAGAACTGGAGCCATCTCAACATGACAAGCCCGTAAACTTGAAAGATGATTGTAATTTTCACTCCTCTCAAATCTTCATAAAAGATTTTTCGTATTAATTACTTTGACTGAGCATTGTTTAATGTGGACAACAGATGGAAGAACGAAGGAGGGGGGAGATTACAAGGGGCAGTACCTTCCGGGGATGGCTAACACTGGAACAGTGATCGCGTACATGACCACAATATGAGGAGTCAGTCGAAACGGAACACTGACCCATCTGCTACCCTGTCACTGTGAAAAATGAATTAAATCTAGATATCACCAACCATCTTCGGACAGCTGTTTGGGAATGCTCCACAATGCCAGAAAACTCTCCTGTTTCCTTACGTTACGACTGTGTTTTATTGCAGTCATCCAGTGCGTGTGTTGTGGGAGATTCCAAATCGCAGACAGCATTTCTGCCAGAAAACGTAACGCTATCAGCGTCCCTTGTGTGTGCCAGTAGAACCAATACCGCTTGTTATGCAGGGTGACGGTGACATAGTCGATGTGATCGTTTCTTTAATAGCACGGTCCTCACTCGAAATGTATGTCGCCAGTAATAGAATCCTTTTGTGGTCAGTTTCAAATGTCGGGTCTCAATAGCGTTTCTCGAAAAGAACATAGTCTTCCCTCCACGGATTCCCATTTGAGCTACCTAGTGAGTGTATTCCGGCTACTGAAAAAGAAAAAAATTCTCGCCATGTGAAGTGACTCTCATGATCAATTTAATTAATTAGCCTATCGATTTCATATCAGTGACATGCAGCATGGCGGGAGGAGGCGATGGCTAGGGCACCACGGACATGATACTTGACTTGGCATTTTTTTTTCTTGGGACAATATCTTTTAACGATATTTGAATCTCTCGCCTACACAGGGAGAGACGAACATCGTACTTATAATAAAAATCAGATTTATTACCGAATTTATAAAGTGATACGAAGGATAAACCTTATACACTACTGGCCATTAAAATTGCTGCACCACGAAGATGACATGCTACAGACGCGAAATTTAACCGACAGGAAGAAGATGCTCTGATATGCAAATGATTAGCTTTTAAGAGCATTCACACTAGGCTGGCGCCCGTGGCGACACCTCTAACGTGCTGACACGAAGAAAGTTTCCAACCGATTTCTCATACACAAACAGCAGTTGACCGGCGTTGCCTGGTGAAACGTTGTTGTGATGCCTCGTGTAAGGAGGAGAAATGCGTACCATCACGTTTCCAACTTTGACAAAGGTCAGATTGTAGCCTGTCGCGATTGCGGTTTATGGTATCGCGACATTGCTGCTCGCGTTGGTCGAGATCCAGTGACTGTTAGCAGAATATGGAATCAGTGGGTTCATGAGGGTAATACGGAACGCCGTGCTGGATCCCAACGGCCCCGTATCACTAGCAGTCGAGATGACAGGCATCTTATCCGCATGGCTGTAACGGATCGTGCAGCCACGTCTCGGTCTCTGAGTCAACAGATGGGGACGTTTGCAAGACAACAACCATCTGCACGAACAGTTCGACGACGTTTGCAGCAGCATGGACGATCTGATCGGAGACCATGGCTGCGGTTACCCTTGACGCTGCATCACAGACAGGAGCGCCTGCGATGGTGTACTCAACGACGAACCTGGGTGCATGAATGACAAAATGTCAATTTTTCGGATGAATCCAGGTTCTGTTTACAGGATCATGATGGTCGCATCCGTGTTTGGCGGCATCGCGGTGTACGCACATTGGAGGCGTGTATTCGTCATCGCCATACTGGCGTATCACCCGGCGTGATGGTATGGGGTGCCATTGGTTACACGTCTCGTACACCTCTTGTTCGCATTGATGGCACTTTGAACAGCGGACGTTACATTTCAGATGTGTTACGACCCGTGGCTCTACCCTTCATTCGATCTCTGTGAACCCCCCCCCCCCCCCCAAAAAAAAAAAATGCTCTGAGCACTATGGGACTTAACATCTGTGGTCATCAGTCCCCTAGAACTTAGAACTACTTAAACCTAACTAACCTAAGGACATCACACACGTCAATGCCCGAGGCAGGATTCGAACCTGCGACCGTAGCGGTCACGCGGTTCCAGACTGAAGCGCCTAGAACCGCACGGCCACACCTGCCGGCGCGAAACACTACATTTCAGCAGGATAATGCACGATTGCATGTTGCAGGTCCTGTACGAGCCTTTCTGGATACGGAAAATGTTCGACAGCTGCCCTGGCCAGCACATTCTCCAGATCTCTCACCAATTGAAAACGTCTGGTAAATGGTGGCCGAGCAACTGGCTCGTCAAAATATGCCAGTCACTACATATGATGAACTGTGGTATCGTGTTGAAGCTGCATGGGCAGTTGTACCTTCGCACGCCATGCAAGCTCTGTTTGACTCCTTGCCCAGGCGTATCAAGACCCTTATTACTGCCAGAGGTGTTTGTTCTGTGTACTGATTTCTCAGGATCTATGCACCCAAACTGCATGAAAATGTAGTCACATGTCAGTTCTAGTATAATATATTTGTCCAATGAATACCCGTTTATCATCTGCATTTCTTCTTGGTGTAGCAATTTTAATGGCCAGTAGTGTATTTACTTCTTCTCTGTGCTGTTACCTTAAGACAGAGTCTGAAAGTGAGGAGGCGTCCTGTGACAGTTGTAGATATTGGCACTCCATCATGAGCCAAAAATGAGTTTAATATTCCTGTGTTGCAGGACATGACAGATAAGAAAAGATACTTTTCTACCTGATGAGAGAATACTTAGAGAGAATATAGTTTATGCCACAGTGCTGTGCAGTATTTTCACAAGTAACGATACTTTAGCGATGTGAAAACTCTTGTATGGTCCGATTTCTTCTATCATCGAAAATAGCTCGTATAAAAGGGAGAAATCTGAATTTTTTGTGAGAAATTGGAGGTGTATGGTCAACAACATGGCTGCTTCAGATTGGGTAAAGTAGATTTATTAAACTGATGGGTCTATGACGGAGTGGGACTGGTTAGTACTACTGTGTACATCCAAGCCGCAGCTGCTTGTTTCGCAGTGCACCACGGCTGGCTGCAGCGGCGGTCACGAGTAGTCAGAAGTGACGGGCTAGCTCAGCCTGGGCTGGGGACAAAGAAAGCGTCGATCTACCTGATCTTGCCCACAGTAGCAAGGGGTTGGCGAAGTGACCAGTGTGCAGGGTGAGTGCGACAGAGGCGGACGTGTGTGTATTGCGTGAGAGAAGATTCAAAATTATGGTTGTTTGTGGCGGACGTATTGATAACATCCAAATTCCTACCACTCCAGTCACACCCGGATGCCTTCCGTGGCCGGGGGTGGTGCACTCTGGCATACATGTGTGTCCACGAATGCAGTTGCGGCCAGGGCTGTAGTTTCCTCCAGTCCCTGAACGTCGGCGCTGGCGATATAAAAGTGGACAGGCGCGCTGTGTGTGAGCATCTAGGAGGTGAGTGCGAGGGAAGTGCCAGTGTTCCAGCGATATCCGACAGCTACCTATGACAACTACTGCTACAGACTGGGTCGTGGTTTAAGTATGTCGTGTTTAGCGCTTCTGCCTTGCAGTGGAATTTGCTGCTGTCTCTATCCTAACACGCATTACTTCTTCCGAATGTAGTAGAGAGAACGAATTTAGGAATTCTATAGTGGTTGAAAAACCCAACCGCGACATTATATTCCCAATTTATGGCGACTTCTGAGATTTAGCCATGAAAATTTCCAGCTGCGGACTGGACCATGGTTTAAATGTGTCGTGTTTAGTGCTTCTCAGTACATCGCGTTCTGTACGGGAGGGTACGGCCGGCGTCTCCCCTCCCCCCCTCCCCCCTCAGCCGACGCGAACAGAGCAACCCTGCAGTCGGTGGAGGGCGCACCTCGTGTTCGCGAGTTTGTGCGGTCGTCAGGACTTTTTTACTGGAAACGTTGTGGTGGAGAGGGTTTCACGCTCTCAATTGTCGGTGCGTACAAGACCTTAGATATATTAACGCTATGATCTATTTGCGACGGAAATTTTATTACTTGATTTGCATAATGTTTGCGTGTGATACTCAAACGATGAAAATATGTTTTATTATGAAGAAGGATCATCGAAAGGTGGAAATGAATGTTTTAAGCGCTCTATTTGACTCCTGTAAATTGTTAAGCAATTAATTTGACAGGGTGTTGCAAATGGATTCTTTCACTCCATTTTGATACAGAAATTGCGTCAGATTTCCCTTTGTCTCCATCAATAGCTAATAGGAATACAGTATTCTGAGAAGAGATGAAAGCATCCATCTTCGTGTTTGGAGACGTCGGTTGACACAGACAAGCAGGGGGTGGCCTCGCCGACCGATGTGGCCGAGCGGTTCTAGGCGCTAGTCTGGAACCGCGCGACCGCTACGGTCGCAGGTTCGAATCCTGCCTCGGGCATGGATGTGTGTGATGTCCTTACGTTAGTTAGGTATAAGTAGTTCTAAGTTCTAGGGAACTGATGACCTCAGATGTTAAGTCCCATAGTGCTCAGAGCCATTTAGAGTGGCCTCTTTAGACAGGCAGACATAGGAAGCGAGTCTGGAATTTGCCGATCAACAGAATGCCGACAAGATCGAATGAGGCCGATATATTTTCCAATAAGACGACACCTCTAATCTGCAGCAGTGTAATTACGTAATTAGGACATGTAGTTGCAGGATGTGAGCTTTTCCCACCAAATAAAAGTAAGATCCAGTCATTGCAAATTGAATTTTATAAATACACAGTACATCCTAAGCCACGTAATTGAATTTCCTGTGGTGAGATCTTTCCTCTCCAGCACAGATGGCAGCTTCGAGCCCATGGCGGTATTCATTCTCAGTCAGGCATTTGCCTTGGAGGGTGTTCTCGCGTGCATCGGCGTTTCACAGGGGTTTACCTGGTAAACGCTACTTTGTTTGCTGTTCGTTCCGGCCACGACTGACGCGCGTGCAACCCTGGCAGTGGCAGGCTACAGGAGGAGAGAGAGAGAGAGAGAGAGAGAGAGCACGTGTTTCGACAGGAGTTTCTCAGGTATCAACATCTAAGTGTTGCCGCTACCTGATGCTTTTGTTCGGGGATTAGCGTGACATCCATTCTGTCACTCTCAGGGGCAGAGCGGACACCTCTTGGATACCGGCACATGGCGCAGCTGCTGATGGATATGTCACTTCGTGAGGCCCTCAGTGCACCCCAACTGCAAGCAGCCTGAGCGTGTAGCGTTTTGTGCAGGTCAGTGGACTGTGCATGCTTTGCGATCAAAAGATTTTTAATAGTGTAATTATGTGTGATGCCTGTTTCATGACGGTATTCCTTGTGTGATCGGGATTTAAAAAAGCGATCGATTTAATTACTTCTTGTCGATGTATTTTACGTGACCTGAATATTCCCAGCAGCAGAGAATGATGAGCAAGAGAGATCCAACCCCTGCAAACTGATTTTTTTTTATATAAATAAACGGTATACCTTCTGCTATGTAATTGAGTTTCCTGTCATGAGGTACATCCTCTCCAGCACATAGCCGCCATTATCCAGGTAAGAGACGAGGGAGGGGAGGAGAGGGTTGGGGTTTTCCTGAGTAGTAGGGGTTAATAAATTGATCAATTTAATTAAGTAGTCAATCAAATTGACTGAGTGAGAGGGGGCTATTCGAATAACTCTGGCCTGAAAGTGTACCTGTATCACTGTCAGGAGGAGGGAGGGTTGGAGGTTCCTGAGAGATTGGGAGGAGGATGTGGAGAGGGAGGGTTGGTGGGAGGTTTCTCAGAAGGACAGATTATCCCCAGGGGGTTCATAAGCCACTTAGCAGAACAATAAGTAAAGGGCATGTTAATCAAAAGAGAACAATAGGTTTGCCCCTGTATGTATACTTGCCCCTGGATGTAGATAAACTGCACTAACAAAATGCTCTCATCCCCACTTTGTCTCCCTATTGTTGGCGACTGGAGTGGTGGTGGCCGCTTTTGAGTCTAGAATTTGTGGTCGAATGGAAAAAATTCTCATGTCTGAAGTAATAACTACCTGACTGAGTGAGTACAATTAAGTGTTCAAGGATCACGAAATAGTTTTCCAATTAGGAATAGATGCAGACAGTTGGTGTTGGAATGGTGCAGTTGTTGATGTTATTAAGCCATCTACTCAGTGGCACTTCAGATTTGTTCCTGTAAAAAGAGTTGCGATCACCAAAAGTAAACATGGAAATGCACTAGTAAGAGATGAAATGGCCCACAGCATGGAAGCTGCTGAAAGAAGAAATATAAATGAGGCAAAGCCTACTTGTCCATGGAGTCAAATTTTATCCGAATTGGAAGTGCCTTAAAGGTAGGAAATTTGAGGGACGTTGATTTCCTGCTCAAAAAGCATTTCGGGAAGACTTGGGAAGAAAATTAAAATCTTGCTTTCTCCAGTAATATAATCTGTGCTGTGAACAATGCTGAGGAGCTCTCAGACTTTGAAAGTCAAACAGAGGACAACGAGTTTTCCAGTGTAATTTAGAAGCCACACGACAGGACCTGCAAGCTTGTGTCGTTTTAACTAGTTTCAAACTTTTGCTTGATGTCACATACTTAGTAATCACGGTCAACTGTTGTCATTAAATCGTTTTCTCTCCCATTTTGTACCGGTATTATGGTGTCCTTTTACTGTTATGTTATGATAATATGTGCATATCCATCTCTACAGAAACAAAGCTCTATAGATCCGTGGGAACAGATGCAGAACTCGGTGAATTCAAGTTATTTTAGGTTATAACTGAGAAAAGAAAAGCCAAATATTTCAGGGATCCTCTGAAATATAGTCTTTAGGTAAACATAAAACTATGACGAAGCGGAATTTCGAATATCTGCCACACGAAGGAAGTAAGAAGTTTTCTGCGTTTCCTGAAAACAATACCGAGCGAGGTGGTGCAGTGGTTAGCACACTGGACTCGCAATCGGGAGGATGACGGTTCAAACCCGCATTCGGGCATTCCGATTTAGGTTTCCCATGATTTTCCTAAATAGATTCAGGCAAACGTCGTGGTGGTTTCTTTGAAAGGGCATAGCCGATTACCTTCCCCATCCTTACCTCATCCGATGGGATCGATGACTTCGCTGTCTGGTCCCCTTCCCCAAATCAGCCAACCAATCAACCAACCAACCAGCGACCTGAAAACACTGTTCTGCTCTCACTGCATTTTGCTTCTGTGCCCCTTAACGTTAAGACCATGGTTATGCTGCGAGCGGTGAGCTTTCTCAAAAGTAAAATTTATTTGCTCATGTCAAGTGAGCAGTTTTGCCCTTGGAGGCCATTGTCAGAGTAATGTGTAAATTGGTCAAAACTGGTCAGTCTCGTTGTAAATATAAAATTTAATTTTATGATAAAAAACTACAGTCCCAGTGGAATATGGTTGTAAACTTCAACAAGGTGTTAGAAGCTATGGAAACAAAGGTAAAGAAGTTAATTATTTTGTATTTGTTTGTTAAGAACTACTTGTACTTCAAGCTTTTTCCAGACTTGCTACATTTCGATATGGCACTCTGTTCTCGCCATTTCTGCAAATTGTGGCAGAAAGTTCCGGTAATAACTAGTAAACCTAAGAAAGGGCTGCAGCTCTTTTCGTGTACTAGGAGTAGGAAATTCCCACATGGCATACATGAGCTGGGGTCTGTTTGCACTCTCTCCTGGCTGATAATATGACCAAAATAGAGAACCTTCTTCAAGACAAATTGACATTTTTCCAAACTCATTGTATCTGTGCCGCTCATAATCGACTAAACACACCTTGTAACCACATTATGTTTTCTTGGACTTCCTTAGAAAACATTAAAATATCATCTGAGTACACTGTATACTGGTTTGGTTTCATGCTTTTGTCTAAGAGGCATTGGAATATTGTAATACATTTGTGAATCCAAATGGCATTACATTACTGATAGTGACTGGATTCAGTCTTGGGAAAGTCCTCCAGTGCCCCTTACAACTGATGGTACGCACTTTGAAAACTAATAGTGATAAAATAATAGCATTGCCTCAGATTTTTTAAAGTTACCATGATGTTCAGCACTGGGTTTGCATCTGTGACTGTACATTGGTTTAAATGCTGATAATCATAACAAAATCAATATGGTTTACTCTCATTCAAGTTTCTGTAAATAGAAATACTACTGACACCCCACAACAGCTAATATTTTCTTCAACAATCCCATCATGGAACTGCCAATCCTTAAATTTCTGCATCAGCGATTGGCGGTGGTGTGGAATTTGGCAGTTCATTCCTAATAGGAATTCGGTGCTACATCAGCACAGTTATTGGCAAAGATCCAGAAGGGTTAAACAACTCTGCATTTTCTTCCAACAGATTTTCCATTACATTCCTATAACTTTCCTGTAAATATGACACTTTTCTCTACCGGCCAGCTTCATTGACAGATTGTTCCAGCACAGAGCATTCTATATTCGCATCCCTCTCTAATGCTTACTTCTACAGTACTTGTACGAGGCAAACAGTACACCCCGTGATAGCCTTACATCTTTTGATCCAAAATTATCCATGTTGATGAGCACTACACAACTTCTGTCAACCTGCACATATCATAAACTATGGTGCATAAAACATGGTATATTCTTCAGCTTTCCTGCAAACTATCTACAAAGCACTGATTCGCAATCTGCTGCTGTATGTAAACAGATTATTTTCCCTGTATCCTGTGCTATTTTATCCTGTGATCCGATCCTAAGGGACTGTGTACACAGTTTAGGTGGCGTCTCTGATGTCTGGGACATCCCTTGTGGCAATTAACTACTCTCAGCAGTACCATCTAAACAACGCCGCTCCAAATCGGAAAAAAATGGCTCTGAGCACTATGGGACTTAACATCTGAGGTCATCAGCCCCCTAGAACTTAGAACTACTTAAACCTAACTAACCTAAGGACATCACACACATCCATGCCCGAGGCAGGATTCGAACCTAGGACCGTAGAGGTCGCGCGGTTCCAGACTGAAGCGCCTAGAACCGCTCGGCCACACCGGTCGGCGTTCCAAATCGACTTTAGTATGATATTTACTTAGAAAATTCAGTCCAAGGGTGACATCGTACCTGCTGACAACTTGACGAATTATGTCTAAGCAAACCTGGAAGTCTTTCCCTGCCACTAAGATGTTTGTTAATGCGGAAGTGAATGAATGTAGATTACCCCACTTACGGCACCCAGTCTACAATGAGGTGGGTACAACTTTCTTACTCCATGTACACCCTTACTTGCCGCGCTTATTGATGATCTAATATTAAGTAAAAGCTTACATTATATCGCCCTACAAAACTGGTCGTACAATAATCCGCCACTGGTGCTGCAGATCGGTCTCCTGCGCTCACATTTATCGGTAACGCTTCACAGTGGCCACAAAATTTCCATTTTTGTTTAATGCTGGAGTGTGTGCTGCATCCTGCGACCATCTTCCCTGTGCCTGCCCCATTGGCATTCCCACTCTGAGTGTCCAGTCCATTTACGCCTCCCATGCTGATTTTTTTCTACAGTTGCACCAAATGTGACAAGGCTGCCCACACCAATTACATGAGACCTGGTTCACCATGCCAATAACATGTGACTTCAGCACTAAAACCTACCATCCTTTCAGTAGGTCTGCTCACCACATGTATTTCTTGCAAAACTGTTGCAGTTGCCACAGTTTCGTTTAACGACTTCAGAAATTCTACCCATACCTTAAAGGAAATTTCAGCTGGCAAACCCTGCAGGATTGAATCCAACGCCCTCTCCTCTGCCTCTTTAACAGTGGCTTTGTTGGCACTATCATTATCCATCAGTTCGTAAGAATTAATATTTAAGTTCTTAAATCACTCTAAGAAAGATTCTAATGGGCTCCCCCTGCTTCTGCGTAACACTATTGAGTTCCTCTCGGTGATACCTAGAAGTATTCTTCATCTTACAGCGCTCCTGCAACTCTCCCTGCAAATTCTGATGGTAATGAGCATTCCGCATTTTTTCGTGCCATATGACCTTAGCTGAGTGGTAACGTGTTTGCCTACCGTGTAGCGGCCCCGGCTTCGATTCCAGGCCGGGTTGGAGATTTTCGCAGCTCGTGGACTGGGTGGTGTGCTGTCCTCATCATCTCTACATCGTCGCCGTCGCGCAAGTCGCCCAATGTGACATCACCTGAAATAAGACTTGCACCCGGCGGCCGAACTTCCCCAGAAGGGGCATCCCTGCCATCAATGTCACACTGTCACTTCACTTCGTGTCATATAATATATGCCATAGCATTTCCTTTTAATCTTAAGAACGTCATACGCAACAGCTCCTCGTCATTCTATCCCCATATCTTCGTGGACATGTGTAGGTTATCCACGAAAGTCAAAACATCCTCCTCTGATTTACCAGACAAAATGAGTAACCATGTCGCATCAAGTACATGTAGGGAAAACTAGGAAAGGACTTCTCCTTTCTGTACTCCAGTAACTTCTACAGTTCCCTCTGTAAGTCTAAACGGTTTCCTCGAATTTGAGTGAAGTATCCAGGTAAGTACGGAATTGCCTTCAGGGTAGTCACCTTCCCGCACTCAGTACCTGGTGCCATCTTGCTCAAATTCTGTTACTGTCAGAAGCAACACATACACATATACATTAGATACTACCCAGTTCAAAGAGGGAAAAGAAGAATTGTGCTGCAGTCCCATACAATAATAAAAATTGCCACTTACTTGTACTCTTCTGCTGAATGCTGTCATTGAATTGCTGCTGCTCGATCTGCATTGCTGCTCTTCCCTAATATCCGATATCCAATGTAGCCCTCACTATCTCTTCAATGTAGAAGTGTCAGGTTACTTAGTAATGGCAGCGATGGGAAATCCCATCACATTCATCTTCGGGACAGGTCATTATTTATTTACAACGTTTTATAACACTACAGGGGAAATACTAATGCTTTAATACTAGCAAATCAACCCTAAAATGTTACACTTTCGACAAGATTTTAAATGGTCATGACCGTGTGGCTAACGCAAAGGAAGTCGGACATTATTTCGTGTCCTGTGTAAGCCAAATATTGAAAAGATTCGGCGTAATTATATATGGATTTGAACCAATGGTCTGTAGCGAAAAGTATAAGTATGTAGTTATGACAAATAAATTCGGTCATCAGCCCAGAATGGTCGAAAGTACTTTCAAAAAAATTTATGGTAATGATTTGAAGGTGTAAAACAACTGCTAACAACTGCTAAATTGCATCACACTTCAATAAAAGAGTGATATTTCTAATCAGAAACGAAAACACTAGCGGACTCTTTCAATAGATGCAGTCATAAGCTTACCTACTGTGTGATAGTATTAATGCAATAAACAATGTCACACTAACCATTTCAATAAGAAATGGTAATGTTACTTGCAGTATTCTACTTAACTAAGGCAGGCTCTATTCTGTAGAATATGGGGACCCTGAATCTTTACTCAAGATATTCAGAAATTTTGGATTAATTACAGAGCAGTTACTTCGCCTATAATGAACAAAAGTTATAGTCATTGCATATTACTAAGCTTTTGCCTTCCACAGTTAAATGATTGCACATAGGAATATCGATTCCGTTATTATCTAGATTTGGTATTTAAGTTCAAGCTTTTAAGTACACTTATACCTCAAGAACAAATAATTAAATTTTTAATAATCTTTGCCTTTGCCTCTCGATCTGGAAATTTGCCGATCTGTCCAGTAGCTTCGTCTCTAACCAACACATTCAAGAATAAATAATAGCCGCATATAAAAATCAACATAAATAAACAAACTATACTGGTAACAAACCTGTTGCACTTGCATAATTGGTGTAGACCCTTAATCTGTTGTGACCGGTAACTGAACTTGTAACCATTGTTTCGGCTCAGAATTTTTGTGTCATTTAAAACAACTTCAATATCAGTTCTGTTTATTATACTTTAAGTAATTATTCTTCTACTAATAAATGAACCAGTAATCTTTATTTAACACATAAAACACTGAATTAAGGCATATTCACAAATCAACAAGATGACTCTAGTTACTTTAACACTTTTAAGTAATTTTCTATTACTTATTTCTACACTTACACTTTGCTTCAATGCTCAGGCCATTCATGGAATCAGATTAGGAGCCTAACAGTGTTAGTGACTCCAGACATCGCCAGGTATATAACACGCTGCTGCTTTTAACAATTTTATTGCAGAAATTTCAGTGAACACTGATCCATGCATGAAAGTACAAAACTAAAACATCGCTTTGGTTGAAGGTGCATGTAAAGGTGATCTTTTTGGCAGTGCTGTACCGCAATATGGTGCACTCATGGCTCTTGACGTAACACGCTCTATACTTTTCTTCTTGTAATCATAATTATAAATTTAGAATAAAAATAGAATTAAATGTCATGATGCTGATGTTGCTAGTCATTACCATCTGAGGCACTTTAATCCACTTTTTTAACAACTTTAGCCTCACTGAAATCCTGAGACATTCACACTGCAAAGGCTAGCCACAGACTAATGCCAACAGAATCACTTGGCACGCTAACTTCACGATTCTCCACATTTTCCTTTTTTGCGTTTATCTTTTAGGCATGGAGGGGTTTCCTCCCGTATTTCCTACTACTTACAATAATATAGCACCTTTTCATGAACCAGCTACATCAATTAACTATTGGCACATATTTTATGCAACAGGACATAGATTTTAGAATGACGTTTATAAAAAAATTACAGAAATTTACAGAACTGAGGAAAAATGTTCATATTTATCTTGAATTCTGTGAAATTAAGGGTTACAGATATTAAATATTGGGGACGGACATAATCGTTATAATACATAAGTTTTACACATTTACTACAGAAGTCTCATGCCCACATCTGGCAGGCAGTGGGTGAGTGTTCAACCCACAGTCTTCGGTGGGCGATGAATTGTTGTGAAAACTCCTGTGGTCGCTATGCTCAGCGCAGCTTAGTAGCATAGAGACCTTGCTCGGTCAGCGTCCTTCGGCAGTGGAGATGCTGTGTTATGTGCTGACGTGGCAATCTGTTGTCGCTATGCCGCTTGAGTGGTGGGTTGGTAGTCTGCCATAGTGTATATCAGTAGTAGCGACGTCTGTGTATGTATCCTGACCTCATGTGTAACTGGCGGCATCTGGAGCTGGTTGACATCTAGTGCATTGACAATTGGGAGGGCCTCAGTTCGACCCTTGGCCCATCAGCGCTGCACCTGGACCGTCAAGTAGGCGATCCTGGTCCCATAGGATGATGAAAAAAGATAGCTGCCCATGCAGATAGTGCATGAGTGATGATGGCCTCATGGAAGTAGCCCACTCTACACTAGTCAACAATTCAAAACCACTTGTTGGCTGGATGGCCAGTATTTATACACGGCAGGACAGCCATAGTGATGAACAAATGCCCTTGGTGTTAGGTACTCCATTGTCTGAATGACACCTAAGTGTCCAGGTTTCGCTAATACCTTTGGCCACTGACGAAGCAGTTGTACCATTCCACCAAGATGGGCATGGCGTCAAAATTTTTCTCTGATTTTGTAAGCAGCAGGATTACAACAGCGAGCACTTCCTCAGGCTCACCCTGCTATAGAACATAGAAACATTCAACCATTTATTGGTAAGAGAAAGGTAACAATCAATTTCTTAAACACCTGACACCAATAAAAAGTTTAAAAAGTACTCTAATGTCTTTTGCTGTTATTGAGACTAGCATTTTGGCTCAAAATGCATAACGTAAAGAGAAAAAGCTCAAAATAAAAGTTATGGATAACCACGAGGATGAAAATATGAAGCGAGATATTTGCAATCCTTACATTCTTTTAATGTTTTAAAATACATGGAAAATTATGTGAAGTTCCCAGTTCTATCGTTAATACCAAATTCTCACTGAAGGTAACTTTGTCAGTATGTGTGCATATGAACAGCGTTAAGTGCCGAACACCCGGCTACAAGTAGTAACAACGAGTGTCGTGTTCAAAGCAGGAAAATGCTTGTCAGGGATGATTTGTACGAATCTGAGTATGATGTGCATAGCTTGCAGAAGTCCCATTCTGATAGAGAGAGATTAATGATGTTAACTATTTGCCTGTCGAGAACACTGCCCAATGAAACACTGTCAATTAAAGTATGCACAATTGAATTAATAAACGCTAATTTTCGGCCCAGCACTGGTTCAAAGAATCGAACTAATCACAAATTTTCACTAATTATGCAACGGGACGACCAACTATGAAATGAAACTCAAAGGTAAAATAAATCCCTGAGCTTATTAACAATGATTAATTTACCAAATTTGTCAAATAATTCCATAAAAATTTAGTTCTGATATGACCAATGTTAATAATAAAACGAAGAAACAAATTTTGAATGAAATGTGGTCGGCAAAGTTTAGGACAAAAAATATATGAGGATAATTCAGTTTCCTAACATATTAAAACTGACTAACCAAAATCAACAACTCAACAACAATGATCGCTTATCATGGTCGAAATACACTCCTGGAAATGGAAAAAAGAACACATTGACACCGGTGTGTCAAACCCACCATACTTGCTCTGGACACTGCGAGAGGACTGTACAAGCAATGATCACACGCACGGCACAGCGGACACACCAGGAACCGCGGTGTTGGCCGTCGAATGGCGCTAGCTGCGCAGCATTTGTGCACCGCCGCCGTCAGTGTCAGCCAGTTTGCCGTCGCATGCGGAGCTCCATCGCAGTCTTTAACACTGGTAGCATGCCGCGACAGCGTGGACGTGAACCGTATGTGCAGCTGACGGACTTTGAGCGAGGGCGTATAGTGGGCATGCGGGAGGCCGGGTGGACGTACCGCCGAATTGCTCAACACGTGGGGCGTGAGGTCTCCACAGTACATCGATGTTGTCGCCAGTGGTCGGCGGAAGGTGCACGTGCCCGTCGACCTGGGACCGGACCGCAGCGACGCACGGATGCACGCCAAGACCGTAGGATCCTACGCAGTGCCGTAGGGGACCGCACCGCCACTTCCCAGCAAATTAGGGACACTGTTGCTCCTGGGGTATCGGCGAGGATCATTCGCAACCGTCTCCATGAAGCTGGGCTACGGTCCCGCACACCGTTAGGCCGTCTTCCGCTCACGCCCCAACATCGTGCAGCCCGCCTCCAGTGGTGTCGCGACAGGCGTGAATGGAGGGACGAATGGAGACGTGTCGTCTTCAGCGATGAGAGTCGCTTCTGCCTTGGTGCCAATGATGGTCGTATGCGTGTTTGGCGCCGTGCAGGTGAGCGCCACAATCAGGACTGCATACGACCGAGGCACACAGGGCCAACACCCGGCATCATGGTGTGGGGAGCGATCTCCTACACTGGCCGTACACCACTGGTGATCGTCGAGGGGACACTGAATAGTGCACGGTACATCCAAACCGTCATCGAAGCCATCGATCTACCATTCCTAGACCGGCAAGGGAACTTGCTGTTCCAACAGGACAATGCACGTCCGCATGTATCCCGTGCCACCCAACGTGCTCTAGAAGGTGTAAGTCAACTACCCTGGCCAGCAAGATCTCCGGATCTGTCCCCCATTGAGCATGTTTGGGACTGGATGAAGCGTCGTCTCACGCGGTCTGCACGTCCAGCACGAACGCTGGTCCAACTGAGGCGCCAGGTGGAAATGGCATGGCAAGCCGTTCCACAGGACTACATCCAGCATCTCTACGATCGTCTCCATGGGAGAATAGCAGCCTGCATTGCTGCGAAAGGTGGATATACACTGTACTAGTGCCGACATTGTGCATGCTCTGTTGCCTGTGTCTATGTGCCTGTGGTTCTGTCAGTGTGATCATGTGATGTATCTGACCCCAGGAATGTGTGAATAAAGTTTCCCCTTCCTGGGACGATGAATTCACGGTGTTCTTATTTCAATTTCCAGGAGTGTAGAAGTGAAATGATTGTGCAACTGTCCCTGCCTCAGTGGCCAAGTTGAACCTAATCGTGAAATCATGCACGATTATTACATTCATCGTAGCCTATATTGCCAGTGCTGCACATTAGTTTCGCCATTACTGAAGTGTGAATGCGTTGGCTGCAGGTGGTGCTGTTGGCTCACTTAGTGTGCCTGTTTTGGAGCAGCTGAGGTATTGTCCTCAGACGAGGCCTGAAGCAGAAGTCTGCTATGCGAATTCTCCACCCAAAGTATCCTGACTGAAGTCTAAAATCTAAATTACTTTAGTGGAATCTAACCCAAAGTGTCTCACCTGCAAGCAGAATCCGAAGTGTCGAAAGAACACAGAGAACATGTTCTGTGAAAGTCTTTTGTGCCTCAATTAGGAATTTCCAATCTGAAAGTTACATTTAGCCTCCAACCAATGAAAACATAAAGCTGATGCCACTGTACTCCAACCAAAAGCAGGGAGAATGCGGCCATCCCAGTCAAGTGTAGTGATGCCCCGTTTCCCAAACGTGCATCTAAAATCTTTATTATCACAGTGTTCCAGCCAATCCTAATGTCTTATTTTTGGCGCCTCTGGTGCACTGTCTTCTGGCATGGTAATACGAAAAGAAGCAAAAATTATGGGCTAGGTTTCGACATGGCGGCTATCAGTCTGTGTCTTTTAGAAACTTTCCAAGTTCTGTATCTTCCCTAGAAAGTTCTTCTTATGAATGGTTCAAAAAGTTGCCCGTGCTGTTTAAGAATTCTCCTTGCACAAGATAAGCGTTTTGCAAACGTCCAGAGCATAAAATTTTTGGCTGAGGCATCTGACTATCGTTGTTTCTCCAGGAAACGAGTGTCGTATGTACCGTGATCCATCAACTCACCGGTGTGGCCCTGCTCCACGCAAAATGGGCTCTGGGACCAGCGACAGTCTCCCTACCAGTGATCCCGTCCTTTCCCCACCTCCTAAACTTAGTGAGGGATTGAGAGAGACCCTGTGTTGGAAAGTCCTGTCTGCTTTAGGACAGACACAGTGCACTGAAGTCGTCCTAAGCCATATCAAATACATATGCAAAGTCTAATAGAAATAAACATGCGTTTATACGATCTTTCTGATTTCGATTGCATTTACTTGAAATGTTATTAATTTGTTTATCAAATTGAGAGTAATTTGCACACAAAAAACGTAGCTAATTTCCATATTAAAGGAGCATGGAATGAAAAGACATGAAGCACACAGCATCAACGTTTTTCATCACATCCCACTTGCATTTCAGAAATTTGTGACTTTGATGGTATACATAGCAAAAACTAGTGTGCCATTTTGTTCCCTAGATGGTACTTCACTTGATTAGCAGAACCTTTCACCTTACAATGAGCTAAAAAATCGGGATGGGAAGGAAAAGTACATTTGACAACCTACAGAGAGTAAATCACACAAAAAATACATTCTAACACATTCATACTTGTGGGAACCACATAGCTGACCACTCTGCAGAAGTCGATTAATTAGATGTTGCGTTCAATGAGCAGAATTTTTACTTAATGGCAAACATCTTCAAAAATTGAAAGCGGACGACACTGAAATTCGGCCTAGCTCGGTAGAACAAAAGAGACAGTCAAAACTTAAATTGGGTAAGCAGGGACATTTGCGTATAATTATTAGTTAACCAATCTTCCTGGAAATCATGGATGACTCCCTTAATAACTAGTTTACATTGTAACGATTCATGTTGAATGTTACTTAAGTTTCTTCTGTCTGGTCCATTAATGAATGAATGCGAAATTTTCATGCTTCACAAAATTTATTCACTTTAATTGACATCCGAACTGCACACTCGTCATGTAAACAAAACACGGACAGACTTCACTGATCTCTTTGACTTCCAAAAGTAACTTCAAAATTGACTCCCTACAGCATCGCTGCATCGTTTTACATAGAATTTTAACAATAACCTCCAAAATAAAGTATTATTAATTTTGTACAATTTTGATATTACAGTTAAAATTTACAAAACATTAAGAAACTGATGTTACAGCCGAATAACGTTTAAAACACAACATTCAATGACAATCTTTTATAGTAATATCTTTAGTTTCCCATAAGATAATCATTCTGAACTTTAATAATTACAATAATGTCTCTCGTATTACTATAGTTACGTAATTAATTACAGTTTGGATTTGATTGCCAATATTCAATGGTAGTATAGAGCTCGTGCTTTATCCGATTACATACAGAAAATGCACAAATAAGGCCTCAAATTCTGGAAATTGGAAAACTGTAAGATGTAAACAATTGGAGAGTTAATTAGAAATGTAATTACAAAGAATATTAATTGCAAAGGAAGACATAAAAATAAATAACAAATGACAACACATCGCTTGGTAATAACTTCTAAGTTGTTTCTCAAGATAGTGAGGTCTTCTCTTACTAGAATTTTAGATTACCATTTTGTTAATTAGAAGCATTGATTTTTCATGCTGACATATCTGCAGTCTCTAGTTATTTATTGCTATGGACTTATTACTTCAATTTCTTGATTAGTAACTTAATTTAGTATATATACATAATTTTATCAATGACAACAATCCGCCGATAATTACGACAACGCACGTCGTTCCAGAACATTCGACACGCCTTCGCAATGAATATCAAGTTTTTTATCAGATAGGACAGAATGATACATATAAAGCCACACATACAAGGCCTTAGGAAGCACTGAATCGTCCGATAGCTATCGGGATGCATATAAAAAAGGCGGTATCAGACATTTCACATGAATTTTGGGGAAGGCTGTATCGTTATAACATGAAAGCAAAACAAAACTGATGCACATTCCACACATACATATGCTATCTATACCAGAGCACAATCCACTTGAAACTTTTTTATTCATGAGAAAAAGAAAAACGTAAAAATCGCGGTAGCTATCGAAAAACGGAGTTGGGGTGCATGTTAACATTGCCAGTGCATTTATAATTGCGTGGGTGCATATCATTAAATATGATCTAGAAACATCGCAGAATATGTAATTTACACAAAAGAGAAAACACGACACTTACATCACGTGAAAAAAATATTTACATTAAACAAAAAAACACAAAATCTTCCCATCTATCAGACCTACTGTTGTAAAAGAAATCTAGCAAAATTTCATGTGTAGTCCAGAGTTGCAAGCATTTACATGTGTGATTTTGAGTGTATTTGTTTATATTGTATATAGTGTACAGGTGTGACAACAAAAATTATAAAAGTGAAATCATTTAAAATTGAAATGTGTTCTTGTTAAAATTAATATGCATGCCTGTACATGTTGCTTCACATTTTTCATGAGTGTGATGTCAAAGAACATACAGGTATCAAGCACAGTATAGAAACAAAATGAATAATAACGTCTTGCTGAAAGGAAAATAATATTAGACATCGTCGTTATAAACGTTGTTCCTGACAGTTCAAGTTTGCTTCACACACTAAATATGATGTTCATAGATGCCACAGGTACACAAAATGGGCTACCCACTGGTTTGCGCTTCGTTTGGGGAGGGAGGCATGTGGTTCAGGACATGGGAGCGCGAGAGAGCACTGTACTTGTCGACGACAGTCATCGTCAGACTGGCACATCAGTATGTGCATGTGTTGTGCTGTTATCCCTTCATTTTGGTGGTGTCAACTGGAACAGGATGTCGTGGGCGTGATCTAGATTGTTGCAAAGAGGTGTCCAAATATTGGCATGACGCACTCTGTTCTTCCTGCATCTGAAATCCACTTCACGTCATCCTCAGCTAGCTTAAGTGCTTGTCTACTGGTCGTACCAGGATCTACTGCTATTAGTGATAGACAGAAAAACGTTTACACCGATTTTCCATTATGCCATGGGTTTTGGGAAGTGTCACCAGGCGTGATGGTGCAAGGATAGGTAAGTGAACTACATGCCATTTGATATCGCCTTCATGGTATAGCATGAAGGGTGTGAAAAAGAAATATGTTATTGGTATTCTGGATTGAATAGTTGTACTACGCTGCTTTTGGTGCAGACTGGCCATATTGTCTTTTTCAAAGCAGGTAATGTATCAGCTCTCATTTTTGTTAGTTCACCTACTGCCATTGCATAAAGAGTGTCATAAAAAAGGTTCATTCTCTATCATGATGGTGGGCTCATGCACACTCTATGACGGGCCCTCTTTGCTATGGCAAGAGGATGTTCTCCTAGTTAAGCAGGTGAAGACCTCCCACTGATTTGGCTTCACCCGTATCATCCAAGGGATGATACGGGGAAGCCAAACTCCTGGCCACAAATCCCGCAGAGACACCACTGTTTTTGTTTGGTTCGGTGCTGTTCGTTTCACTCCTACTGTCGGCGATGAAAGTGGTTTATCTCAACTATGCGACAGGCCTTGACGTCCTATCAGCCTGCCCCCTATGTTACCATTTGGCTAACGCCGTCTGCCCCCTGCTACTTGCTCGCCAGAGTATCTGCTCAACCATCTGCACAGTACTTAGAATTCCTACATTAATTTCTTATTAGTAACATTGGAGATACACCACATCTTATACAAAATTTACAATTATTTCACAATAAGAGTACAGTTCCTTTCGAAAAAATTTTATAACTTTATAAAAATGAAACTTGCTTTGAGTTTCATCAGTCATCCTTAATTACTTAACAACTTCACAAAAAATTAAACTTGCTCTTAATTCTATCAATGCTCATTAATTATGAGGGAAGTTGATTTGTAGTGAAAGGAATAAAAAAAGTGACTTACTGTTTAATCTCTTAGAACTGACTTACTGAAGAAAAGGATAATCTAACATATATGTCATTGTTAGAGTGTTAAGAGGTAGTCCATTTATCGCGTTAGTTACCATGCATTATCATTATCTTCTTCTCGTTTAATATTTTAATTTAATAAATGTGTTTCACATAATGTAATTCATGCTTTAATCTATACTAATTACCGTTAACCTAATAAGTTGCACAAGAACAGGAAACCTTCACATATCGTAAACACTGATTACTCTGTATCAATTTCTATCTTTTCCTTTATTTTTATCATCTTTCTTCTCATAGGTCATCCTTTTATCTTTTCTGACCTTCTGCTCCATCTGAATATAATTCGAATCTGTAGGCAGCCTTATTCAAAGCGAAAACATACCTCCATTTTACAGCGTAGTGTTATTACTTTCATTTACACACATACCGGTACCTCGTTTCGTTTTATCGCGCAGTAGGGGTGAGAGTGTCACTGATATGATACGCAAGTTCGGGTGGCAGTCATTGAAACAGAGGCGGTTTTCTTTGCGGCGAGATCTATTTACGAAATTTCAATCACCAACTTTCTCTTCCGAATGCGAAAATATTTTGTTGACACCCACCTACGTAGGAAGAAATGATCATCATAGTAAAATGAGAGAAATCAGAGTTCGAACGGAAAGATTTAGGTGTTCCTTTTTCCCACGCGCCATTCGAGAGTGGAATGGTAGAGAAGTAGTATGAAAATGGTTCGATGAACCCTCTGCCAGGCACTTAAGTGTGAATTACAGAGTAACCATGCAGATGTAGATGTAGATGTAGACCTGTGGAATTAAGGGCAGCCAACAAAACACTGAGAGTGTAAATGCTCACTATATCTTCCATAGCAGAAACTTTCCCACGTCACCTCAAAAGAGTTACACCAAGTTTTCCTAACACTCCACTACTCCTTAATTATTCCTCAGACTTGCACTTCCATTGTGGAGCCGGCATAATACACATATACTCTTAATAGTTCATATTCAGTCCCTTACATCGCAACAAATCCAGTACAATCCTTCGTCCTCATTACTGTCCGCCCCTGGTAGCTGAGTGGTCAGCGCGACAGACTGTCACTCCTAAGGGCCCGGGTTCGATTCCCGGCTGGGTCGGAGATTTTCTCCGCTGAGGGGCTGCCCATCGCCGCGCAAGTCGCCGAAGTGGCGTCAACTCGAAAGACTTGCACCAGGCGAGCGGTCTACCCGACGGGAGGCCCTCGTCACACGCCATTATTTATTAACCTCATTACTCTTCTTAATTATCTACATCAGCTGTTTGGAGAAACAGTACTGTACATGATTTCCTACACATGTAATTTTATGATACGTTAAAACATCTTTACAGGAAAACGGAACGAATTGTCACTAACATTATTATAAAAACATCTGTATATAATATATTTATTGTCCATTCCCCCAAAATTGATATAATCCCATGCCTAAAATTTATACCCTCGTACACAGGAAAATAATTAAAACAATTACCTCCTACTTGCATCTAAATTTTACCTCTTTGCTTGTCCCACATATTATATAATGCTCATTATTCAATAAATGGTTTGATATTGCTCACATGGTGCACACCAAGTGACTTGCCTGACCTAAATGTCTCTAGCTCTACAGCATTCACATGTACAGACCTTCTGTCCTGCGTGAAACTGTCTCACTCTTGTCTTCTTGTCCACATGCTTCTTTCTTTTCCTTGTTGCCATTTTGATGTTAAAATAGCACCTGCTTGATTACTTTCTCATGCCGTTCCCTTGTTCTAGATGAGTAATCAACCAGCTGCTTTGTACAGTCCTGTGGCTGTCGATTTCTCAGCACAGTGATGGGTGGCACCTTTGGTGGAACTATGTGACATCTCACGCATGACGTTCCAAACGTTTGCAGGAATATTCCAGGTAGCATATTGTTTAGAGCAACAAAATCCTGCATAAATTTCCTAGATATAACATAATGATTTCTGTAGGAATCGATGCAGGTCGACATTCTGATATGAAAATAGGTTTAATCCAGTGTCTCTTTAATGTTGCCATCCACCAGTGTGACCGGAACTGTGGTCTGTCGTCAGAGATAATGTTCTCTACACAACCTACTGCATCAGGAAGCCCTCGCATAGTGCTTTTGAGACTATTACCACTGATGCCACTGTTGCTTTCTGCAGAGGCATAAGTGCAAAGAATCGATTCTCATTCCGCTATGACAAACATGTAACAATACTCAATTCTTGTTCCGGCCTAGAAGACCCATAGAGGAAAGTTGCTTTAGTTTCCTAATTAAAATGTTGTAAAGTCCTTCCACATGTTATTTATTGCAAGAAGCGCCAGATCTTTATCTTGCTCCTTAGCAATGTCTTTCGTGGACATGGCGATGACATTTTCAAAAGGCACCTTCTTGAGTTAAAACAGACTGAAGTGGTTTTTCTCAAAATCTTCCTTTACATCTTCTGTTAACTCAATATAAGATCGTGGCAATGAGGCTGCTATCATTTTTAAAGACACAGGCATATAGGTGACCGGAAAATTGAACTCTGGAGGTACAAAACCTATCTTGCGAATGATCCATACATCAGTTTAGTTGTGAATAACAACTGCAACGCCTTGTGATCGGTGTATACTCTCTTTTTTTCCAAATGGAATGTAACAGAACTACTGGAAGGCCCAGACTGCTACCAGCGACTTCAGTTCGGTTACCGAATAGTTACTTTCACATTTCCAGAGAACACGGCTACTGAAAGCTATCGTTTTTCTCGCAGTCTTCCCATCCTCCTCATATTCCTGAAAAATTTCCACTCCCAAGTCTGTCTTGGGGCTGTCTGTGGCCATTCAAAAGTCCTGTGATAAATACAGATGTGATAGTATCAGATGCAAAACTAGTGCTATCCTTAGAGCCTAAACTCCTTCTCTGTAGCCTGATTCAATACCTAGGGTGTATTCTTTCCCATTAGTTCACAAAGGTGTGACGCTACTAACGTTTCTGCATTTGCGAATCTTTAATATAGGTTGAGGAGACGTAGGTAACTTCTTAAACTCTTCCATGTCTTGGGTGGTGTAAGGTGAACGATAGCCTCAATATTATCCACATTGGATACTATCCCCTGTACTGTAATAATGCTCCCTAGAATTTCATGCGTGACGCTCTGAAACACGATATCTCGATGTTTGAGGTGATACTGTCATCCTTAAGCATGGTGAGCACCCCTTTTAACAGTCGACTGTGATCTTCCTATGAGCTATTAACAGGCAGTATGTCATCCACATAGCTGGTAACACGTCACTTCAGTGATTCATCAAGAATCCCATCCAAACTGTGAAAGAAAGCAGCTGACAAGATGTTCAGGCCAAACAGTAAACGTCTAAAATGATAACATCTGCCACGAAAAATGCTGTTTATCTGCAGCATGATGGATGCAACTCAATCTGACTAAAGCTCGACCTCAGGTGTATTGAGGAAAAACTGGCACACCATGAAACTTTTGCAGTAGCTCTTTGATCTTTTCCAGCCTGTCTGTCTTGGGCACAATCGTAGTATTAATCTGCTGAGAATCTAGCTCAAGGCAGACTCATTCATCCTTCATCCTTCTTTACCAAAACATGCAGGGGGACTGCTATAAGGCAATGTGGAATGCTCTATTATTCTGCCATTTAACATCTTATGTACTTCCTGGCAGACGTTCCTTCTTTGTGCCAGTAGGATCGAATATGATGGTTAAAAAAAAAAAAAAAAAAAAAAAACTGGTGCTTTATGACTTCGAATTTATATTGCAAGTTTTTGATTGTCCTCAACTTTGGTAGAAATACTTCTGTACTGTCTTGTATTATGCTCTTTAATTTCTCCTTGTTGCAGGCCTCAATGTCGTACTCTGTCTCCACCTTAGCCGGCCGCGGTGGTCTAGCGGTTCTAGGCGCTCAGTCCGGAGCCGCGCGACTGCTAAGGTCGCAGGTTCGAATCCTGCCTCGGGCATGGATGTGTGTGATGTCCTTAGGTTAGTTAGGTTTAAGTAGTTCTAAGTTCTAGGGGACTGATGTCCATAGATGTTAAGTCCCATAGTGCTCAGAGCCATTTGAACCATTTGTCTCCACCTTACCCGACTGGAATCTGTGCCCTGATTACTTGCTCTTCAAAATTTACCTGCACCGCTGCTCCCTTCCACAACATGACTCATGAAAACCATTGGTGAAAACCACACCAGTGATCAAATCTATGGCAAGCTTCGGTACCATGAGGAAGTTTCTCTCTAGTACATGTCCGTGACAAATAAACTCTAACCTCATCCGCCTGTTCACCTTTGTACGTTTTCCAACAATTACATCTTTAATTTGGGTCTTCTGTAATGACATTACTGGCCACTGGTACTTTTCTTTATATCTTCTGCGTGCAGCACTGGAAATTTTGGAGATCTGGCTACTGCTGTCCAGAATCCCTTCTAGTTGCTCCTTCCTGACTATCACTTTTATTACTGGGCACCAATCTTATCTGACCAACATTTTCTTTAACTCTAATAACGCTTTTGTTGTGTCCTCGTATTTGATCAAGTCCATTTGGTTCGATTCAACCTCTACCATCTCCTATTTTTTGAAGTTGCAGTAGCATCTGATCCCTGAGCTCTTTCTTCTATCTCCTCTACTACTGTGAATATTTGCATCAATTTCTGCAGTGCATTTCCCAAGAATACTATTTGTCATCCTCGTAGAGATATCTGAAAAAACGTAAGATTGGTCCTTCCTCTTCCTCACTTTCTCCATTTGGAATGGACTCACAATCTCAGTCATCTTGTTCCTCTGTATCCTGTCCTCCAATCTCATCTTCTTCATGGCTCACTGCGTCCTCTGCTATGCTGCCTAATGCACAAATAATTAAAAGGTCCTCTTCATAATTTCTAATTTGCTCGTCTTCTGCATCATTAATGTCTTCATTCTGCGGCTCAGTGTCATCATCTTCCTTCTCCTGTGCAATGTTACCGTCCTATTTACATATCGTATTATGTCAGCTTGACTCACCCTGATTTCTTCCACAGGTGTCCTTAATGCCAATCCCACACCCATCACCTATCATTGCTGTGATGGCTGTCCCTCAAGATTATTATCCCTTAGATTCGGTGGTCTAAGTTGTATAATCTCCACTTGTCGCCTATTTCTATCTGGCTCTTGCCAATTTGCTACTAAAAGTGGCCCATTATTTGGCTGATAGTAATTCTCTGACACTCTATTTGCTGGGTAAGGACTGAATGGAACACTCCCTTCTGCCCGCCTATTCCCATCGCTCCTCCTACTGTTATTACATCCTGGCAGCTAACGATATTTGTTGTGACTTTTATTCTTCTCTTGTTCTCTCCTTCTCGCCCACACTTGATCCTCGTCATATGCGAATTCTAATTCCCGCAACACGTTATTGAACGCTTCGATGACGTCACCACATCCATACACCAGTACTTGTTGGTACTTAATTGGTAATTTCATGTGGAAAAAATCTGACTATTCCACTAGCACTATAAGACATATCTACAAACTGGTTCTTTGATAGTAACGTGCCGAAAAACTTCACTGGGTCTCTTTGTCGTGACGCTTTCAAATCTTTACGCATTGCTATTTCTCGCTTAATACGTTCCTGTAATTGCTTTGATCAATAGATGGCAAGTAAGGTCTCCTTGAACTCCTTGTATGACGTGCAAGTTAGTGTGATTTTCCTCATCCTTACAGCCATGTCCCTTTCTAAATGCAAACACAAAAGTCTGATTTATACTGTATGCGTGCATTCCCACTATCTTTGTACGAGGGCAGTTCAATAAGTAACGCAACACATTTTTTTCTCGGCCAATTTTGGTTGAAAAAACCAGAAATTTCTTGTGGAATATTTTCAAACATTCCCGCTTCGTCTCGTGTAGTTTCATTGACTTCCGACAGGTGGCAGCGCTGTACGGAGCTGTTAAAATGGCGTCTGTAACGGATGTGCGTTGCAAACAACGGGCAGTGATCGAGTTTCTTTTGGCGGAAAACCAGGGCATCTCAGATATTCACAGGCGCTTGCAGAATGTCTACGGTGATCTGGCAGTGGACAAAAGCACGGTGAGTCGTTGGGCAAAGCGTGTGTCATCATCGCCGCAAGGTCAAGCAAGACTGTCTGATCTCCCGCGTGCGGGCCGGCCGTGCACAGCTGTGACTCCTGCAATGGCGGAGCGTGCGAACACACTCGTTCGAGATGATCGACAGATCACCATGAAACAACTCAGTGCTCAACTTGACATCTCTGTTGGTAGTGCTGTCACAATTGTTCACCAGTTGGGATATTCAAAGGTTTGTTCCCGCTGGGTCCCTCGTTGTCTAACCGAACACCATAAAGAGCAAAGGAGAACCATCAGTGCGGAATTGCTTGCTCGTCATGTGGCTGAGGGTGACAATTTCTTGTCAAAGATTGTTACAGGCGATGAAACATGGGTTCATCACTTCAAACCTGAAACAAAACGGCAATCAATGGAGTGGCGCCACACCCACTCCCCTACCAAGAAAAAGTTTCAAGCCATACCCTCAGCCGGTAAAGTCATGGTTACAGTCTTCTGGGACGCTGAAGGGGTTATTCTGTTCGATGTCCTTCCCCATGGTCAAACGATCAACTCTGAAGTGTATTGTGCTACTCTTCAGAAATTGAAGAAACGACTTCAGCGTGTTCGTAGGCACAAAAAGCTGAACGAACTTCTCCTTCTTCATGACAACGCAAGACCTCACATAAGTCTTCGCACCCGAGAGGAGCTCACAAAACTTCAGTGGACTGTTCTTCCTCATGCACCCTACAGCCCCGATCTCGCACCGTCGGATTTCCATATGTTTGGCCCAATGAAGGACGCAATCCGTGGGAGGCACTACGCGGATGATGAAGAAGTTATTGATGCAGTACGACGTTGGCTCCGACATCGACCAGTGGAATGGTACCGTGCAGGCATACAGGCCCTCATTTCAAGGTGGCGTAAGGCCGTAGCATTGAATGGAGATTACATTGAAAAATAGTGTTGTGTAGCTAAAAGATTGGGGAATAACCTGGTGTATTTCAATGCTGAATAAAACAACCCCTGTTTCAGAAAAAAAATGTGTTGCATTACTTATGGAACTGCCCTCGTACATCTGAAATCTGCGTCTGAAAAGGAAGTGTTAAAAAATCCTCCCTGGTCCACGCCCTAGTTGCTACTGATGACAGTCTGTTCTCTTCCTCCAATGTTGCATTTGCAGCGGACTCATTACTGCAGCTTGTCCTTGCATTAAAATCGTTCATTTCTCTCGTGTGGGCCCTTGACAGCGGTACACAATTTGCACCGCAGCAAGAACAGTGACACAACTTAAAAACGCAATACCTGAAATAAATCGACTTAAAGCATTCTATACAACTTATATAGAAATAGTACATGCTTCATTTTAATTTCAAGTAAATGTCTTTGGCAGCAAATTCCATTATATTCTGCGCAAAAGTAATATGAACATGTAGTTCTGTTCCCATAGTTGATTTTTCACAAGTGTTATATTTTCGAGTTGTGTCACTGTTCTTGACTGTTTGATTTGTACCTGCCTCTGATCGTAGCATTTGAGTTACTTGTTCTCTGAAGCCCTCTACATTTTGGATTCTTTGCTCTAGTGCCCTTTTGAATTGGAGTAGAGACTCAACTTCTTCTCATACTGCAGCCGAAGCTTTGGTTGAGTTGTCTGAACTCGTATCTCTTTTGCACAATAACCGTTCCATCACTTCTTGATTACAGGTCTCTAAATGTCCTACAGCTTTCTCTAGTTTGCTGACAATACGTTTTCAGTGTTATCTATATGTTCTTCTGTCCTGTCTATCCGTTCTTCCTGTTTTTTCTGCTTATCGCTAATCTTCTCAAGGTCTCATCATATGACTGGAAGTTGTTCTACTCGAACATTCATTTCTTCTTGCGCCTTCTTTGTCTCTCAAGTCATTTTTTTAGCTATTTGCGCCTCTTTCCTAGCTTCTGTAGCTTCATATTTTGCTTCCTTTGCTACTTTTCTGACCTCTTTCGTTTCTCTAGTTGCCAGTATCCATTTTTCCTTCATTTATTTTCTAGTTACTTTTGCTCCCTTCCTGACGTCTTCCCTTATTTGTTCTAATCTTGCCTTCCTTTCACTTCTCGTCCTTTCTGCTTCCTTTCTCGTCTCCCTAGCCTCATCTGCCACTTTCCTGGTTTCGTTTGCTTCTCTCCCGATTTTCTCTGCTCCTGCCTTTGCTTCCTCCTTTGCCTATTTTACATCTTCCTTCGTATCTTTCCTAGTCTTTTCTAATTTTTGTGTCAACTTCATTATGTCCTCTCTC
The DNA here is from genome assembly GCF_023864275.1 of Schistocerca cancellata. Taxonomy (NCBI): domain Eukaryota; kingdom Metazoa; phylum Arthropoda; class Insecta; order Orthoptera; family Acrididae; genus Schistocerca; species Schistocerca cancellata. The sequence continues at coordinate 301,480,214 of NC_064629.1, forward strand.
CTACTCTTACTGTTCCTGACATTCGATATCCTCAAAAATGCTAACATACTAAAATCTGCGAAATCCCCCCCCCCCTCCTGCTTATCTGTTCTACCTGGAGTTGATGCCCGTGAATCAGTCGAGTATACGCCTGTGGTGGCATGTAGAACCTATTTTTTTCCTCCACCTGGTAAGTTCTGGGGACCTCCCTGTTCTGTGGGAAAAGTTATATGCTATTCACCAGTATCTACCTTTGCCCTATCCTGACTTTGCTCCATGTTTTTTAATTGATTAACTTTAAGCTGATCCCTTGCTAATACTGTCTGGCTTCTTTTTCTCATTCAAACCACAAGACACTATAAACTCTAAAAATGCCTAACACATATATACACCCATAGAAAATTTACAACGCTGTTATCGATTACGATATTCAACATGATGTAGGACAGAATCCACAAAAATCCAAAAGAGAAAAGCCATAAGAAAAGTGCATATGTTTAACTTTGGTGCCAACAACTTACTATCAAACTATAATACCATGGTTCTAATGTATCTCAAACACTTAGCAATGAAAAAAAAAGTATGCTGACTACAATCAAAATCTTTGTTGTTGGATGAACATTTCTAACCCAACCCCTTCACAAAAGAATACAGGAATAACCGAAATTGTTGGCATGGTCGCCAACTTATCCAAAACCCCCACTGTGCTAAAAGGAGATTAATGATTTAGCTAGTTGCCTACCTATATCTCTGCCCAATGAAATACTTTCAATTAAACTCTAATTTCAGACCCATCAATGTCTCAACGGTTATGGGTACTAACAAATTTTCACAATTATGTCAAAGGGTAGCCAACTATAAAATGAAACTCAACAGTAAAATAAATCCCTGCGTTGATAAACAATAACTTATTTTCAAACATTGTCAAATAATTCTGTAAAGACTTACGGATATGACAAACATAATAATAAAAAGACTAAACAAATTCTGAACGAACTTTGGTCGGCAAAGTTTAGAATAAAGAAGTGTGTGATAGTGAATTCAGCTCCCTAACATATTAAAATTGACTGACCCTAATCCGTGACTTGGAAACGATGATTGTTTATTATGCCCGAAACAGAAGATAAATAATTGTGCAACTGTGCCTGCTCCACTGAGCAAGTTGAAATTAATCGTGAAATCATGGAAGGTTACTACGTTCATCGGAACCTATACTGCCGGTGCTGCTCATCAATCTCTCACTATCATTGAAGTGTGAATGTGTGGGCTACAGGTGGTGCTGATGGCTAACTGAATGCACCTGTTTAAATGCAGCTGCTGTATTGTCGTCGGACTAGGTCTGAACTAGATGTTCAGAATCGAAATTACTATACAGGAATCTAAACTGAAATGTCTCAGCTGAAAGCAGAATCCGAAATATCGAAAGAGCACAGAGTGCATTTGTTCTGCAAAAGTCCTTTGTGCGTAGGGTGACAAATGTCAATGTGAAATTTGCGTTAAGCGTCCTACCAACGAATAAATTAAACTGACGCTGCTGCACTCCCACCAAAAGCAAAGAAACTGCGGCCATCCCAGTCAGGTCTAGTGATGACTCCCTTCCATAACTTGCATTTAAAAAATATTACGTCACGATGTTCTAGCCAATCCTAACGTCTTTTTTTGGCGCCTCTAGTGTGCTGTTTTCTGGTGTGAGAACACAAAAAGAAGCAAAAACGCGGATCTAGTTGCCGAACTGGCGGCTGAAAAATGTGACCATTATTTTCTGTGTCAGTGATCGAACCACCGTAGCAGATCTGACGAGGATGATGGCAGCAGTAAGAAGTGTGTGTGTGTGTGTGTGTGTGTGTGTGTGTGTGTGTGAGTGAGTGTGTGTGTGTGTGTGTCATGATCTAAAGATAACGAAGCACTATCCCTGCTCTTGTATGAGGCTACTGCAGCGTTATTAAGGCCATGTTCCCGGTAGGACTGCCGCATGTCAAAACTTAGCGGCAGTGGCATGGTTGCCTTGGAAATGCCATCAGCGGGCGTAGCGTAGGCGGGTCTGCGTCGCTATTTGCCCATGTCGAACCGCGGCAGTTAGCGTGTGCCGTGCTGCAGGTACGCGCCACCAATCACAGGATGCGTTGTGCGTGACGTCAGGTACAGAACCCGTGGCCTTACGAACTTCCGCCGAAATGCTGGCGCGGACGCGGCGGCAGCTATGTAGTACTCATCATCCGATTTCAAGGAAACTATTTGACGATAAAATTTGATTCTTCCGACTCTTACAGTCTGATATTTTCGCTCGGTAACGGACTGAATTTCTTTTCGTTATTCTTCGTGGTTACTTCCTGTATCGCTTTTAAGTAAACTCTTACACGATATTTTATTGAATCTGCAGAAGTAAAAAAACATCACGTAGACTTTGCGTACAGTTAATTTTAGGTAATACATTATTATGTATGAAATTTATCCAACATATCAAAATTGTTTTTAAAGTTGAGAGCGGAACAATAGGTATCACCGTTCTCGAGATATCGAGTGGCATATCGGCGGACCGGCAACGCGGGGATAATGCGCGGGTCGCGAGCGATGCGACCGATACTCCGGCCTGCTCGTCGTAAATCATGTGCTTGTAACAGCCCCAAAATTCTTAAACGGCTCAAGATGTCGAAACGTTTTTTTTTTTTTTTTTTTTTTTTTTTCAAATGACAGTTCGTAAGAAGATGCGTATTTTGTCGCATGATAAGTACGCTAAACCCTTTCATCTATCAAGATTTGGCAGTAATTATAGTTTTTTTACAGTAGATCGATGTACCTTTCTAAACGGCTGTCATAGTACCTCCAGTGGATTATGATGCAGTTTGGAACTCCTGTGTGATGGTCTGGATATATGTCTGCCTATTACACATTAAGAACCTTATCAATTGCGCTTTTGTGCTGTATGTGCCCCTTCACGTTTTCACTTCACTATCACATCGGAAACAGTGGACCTATGGATGTTTAGGAGTGTGGAAATCTCGGGTACAGACGTATGACACAAGTCACACCCAATCACCTGACCACGTTCGAGTTCCGAAAGTTCCGCGGAACACCCCATTTTCCTTCTCATGATGACTAACGACTGCTGACGTCGCTGATACGGAGTGCCTGGCAGTAGGTGGCAGCACAATGCACCTGATATGAAAAACGAAAGTTTGGGGGGAGGGGGGGGTCCGGATACTTTTGATCGCATTGCAGCTAGAAAAAGACGTTTCTTATTAACAAAATGAATACTTCTCTGCTTGCTGCGGATGATGCCCACGCAAACAAACTTGTCTTAATTATTTCGTTTTGCCTGAAGACATTTTGTCTACACTCCTGGAAATGGAAAAAAGAACACATTGACACCGGTGTGTCAGACCCACCATACTTGCTCCGGACACTGCGAGAGGGCTGTACAAGCAATGATCACACGCACGGGACAGCGGACACACCAGGAACCGCGGTGTTGGCCGTCGAATGGCGCTAGCTGCGCAGCATTTGTGCACCGCCGCCGTCAGTGTCAGCCAGTTTGCCGTGGCATACGGAGCTCCATCGCAGTCTTTAACACTGGTAGCATGCCGCGACAGCGTGGACGTGAACCGTATGTGCAACTGACGGACTTTGAGCGAGGGCGTATAGTGGGCATGCGGGAGGCCGGGTGGACGTACCGCCGAATTGCTCAACACGTGGGGCGTGAGGTCTCCACAGTACATCGATGTTGTCGCCAGTGGTCGGCGGAAGGTGCACGTGCCCGTCGACCTGGGACCGGACCGCAGCGACGCACGGATGCACGCCAAGACCGTAGGATCCTACGCAGTGCCGTAGGGGACCGCACCGCCACTTCCCAGCAAATTAGGGACACTGTTGCTCCTGGGGTATCGGCGAGGATCATTCGCAACCGTCTCCATGAAGCTGGGCTACGGTCCCGCACACCGTTAGGCCGTCTTCCGCTCACGCCCCAACATCGTGCAGCCCGCCTCCAGTGGTGTCGCGACAGGCGTGAATGGAGGGACGAATGGAGACGTGTCGTCTTCAGCGATGAGAGTCGCTTCTGCCTTGGTGCCAATGATGGTCGTATGCGTGTTTGGCGCCGTGCAGGTGAGCGCCACAATCAGGACTGCATACGACCGAGGCACACAGGGCCAACACCCGGCATCATGGTGTGGGGAGCGATCTCCTACACTGGCCGTACACCACTGGTGATCGTCGAGGGGACACTGAATAGTGCACGGTACATCCAAACCGTCATCGAAGCCATCGATCTACCATTCCTAGACCGGCAAGGGAACTTGCTGTTCCAACAGGACAATGCACGTCCGCATGTATCCCGTGCCACCCAACGTGCTCTAGAAGGTGTAAGTCAACTACCCTGGCCAGCAAGATCTCCGGATCTGTCCCCCATTGAGCATGTTTGGGACTGGATGAAGCGTCGTCTCACGCGGTCTGCACGTCCAGCACGAACGCTGGTCCAACTGAGGCACCAGGTGGAAATGGCATGGCAAGCCGTTCCACAGGACTACAGCCAGCATCTCTACGATCGTCTCCATGGGAGAATAGCAGCCTGCATTGCTGCGAAAGGTGGATATACACTGTACTAGTGCCGACATTGTGCATGCTCTGTTGCCTGTGTCTATGTGCCTGTGGTTCTGTCAGTGTGATCATGTGATGTATCTGACCCCAGGAATGTGTCAATAAAGTTTCCCCTTCCTGGGACAATGAATTCACGGTGTTCTTATTTCAATTTCCAGGATTGTATTTGCCATCTTTAGAACACTTCATAATTACGTGTAGTGACATCAGATTGCCTGTTATTCATTCTAGCCTCGCTAAAATAGTCTTTACAGACAGGATATATGCCCTCTTTTAAGTCAGTTTCTCTGGCGAAAGATTGTACAACTTTAATTACACCTTTGTGCCGCCGGCCGGAGTGGCCTCGGGCATGGATGTGTGTGATGTCCTTAGGTTAGTTAGGTTTAAGTAGTTCTAAGTTCTAGGGGACTGATGACCTCAGTAGTTAAGTCCCATAGTGCTCAAGCCATTTGAACCTTTGTGCCAAACACCTTGTCACGAAATACCAAATGTAATAGTCTGTGCATCGTCTTCAATACCCAAAGCTCTGAAGGATAATATATCATACTAGATGAGCATTCTTACTGACCCTAGTCTTGTAAGTAGTTATGAAGGACCAGTCATAATAATTAGCTGCACGGTTACCACTTTAGCTGTTATGATCCAAGGTTGGATTCTCTATTTGGTTGCCAAAATGCCGTATTTATTCTTCGATTAACCTGCTTCTCCAACACAAACGGTAGTTAAAAATGGTTTCATACGTTTTTATTGCGTGTCTTAATAGTCCTGAGAATGGTCATATAACATTTGTAGTCATCTGAAAAGCCTTCCCTGCACAAAAAACGTATGGAAGCATATGCAGAACTGCACTGCGATATATTGCCATCGAAGTTTTGTTCACGGTTTGAGAACTGCCAGTGCATTCGAAAGTAATGGATAATATGCAACCAGTCATTGGTTGTTGGTCCATGAAGTAATACATGCGTTACGAAAATGCCACAAATGATAGGGTGACGAAAACAGTAATTCAACCATATCATTTGCTGACAGTCGGTATAAGAAAACTGCATACAAGTTGTAACTTTTTCCTAATATAAGGCTGTTTTCAATGAACAACAGTGATTTATACACATATACATACAAGTGATGTGTACCAGACGCTATATTAAACAAATATTCTGGCAATAAATACACAACTGACTTAGCTAATAGAAGGTGTTACTAGTTGCTGCTGGACTGCATTAGCAAGAAATACAATTCAGCTCACTATTTGTATGTTGTGGTCTTCAGCCTGAAGACTGTGTCGATACAGTGCTCCACATTAGCCCAATCTGTGTAAGCCCATTCATCCCTACATAATTACTGCACCCTACATCCATTAGAATCTGCTTACCGTTGTTAAATCTCTGTCTCTCTCTACAATTTAGCCTCCATCACAAAACTGACAGTTCCTTGGTGCCTCAGAATATTTCCTGTCAACCAGTCCCTCCTTTTATACAAATTTTTCTCCTCAGTTTTATTCAGTAGCTCTTCGTTATTTATATGATCTATATATCTAATCTTCAGCATTCTTCATTAGTACCACATTTCGAAAGCATCCATTGTCTTCTTGACATTCTATTGCCAGTCTGTATTTCATATTTTATCCACTTCCGCCTTGTCAACTACTGCTTCGCTTTCAACTTGAAGTCTTACAACTGCAGTTTGATTTCTGTAAATGTTGTAAATAATCTTGTGCCCCTGTGTTTTATCCCTGGTAGGTACCTCCAGAGCTTCAAAGAGCATATTTCAGTCAAGATTCTCAAAAGCTTTCTCTAAATCTACAAATGCTATCAACACAGGCTGACTTTTCTTCAGTCTGTCTACTAAGTTAACAGGTAGGGTCAGTACTGTCTTGAGTATTCAGACATTTGATAGGAATCTAACATTGTGCACATGTTGCATTGTTTAGTTCCTCCCCCCCCCCCCTCCCCTCCCCTACATATTCCTTCGACCTTCCAGCCTTCTCTTCTTTGCCAACTTCTGGCTTGTCATCTGAGCTCTTGTTATTCCTACAGTTGCTTCCCTTTGCTCCAATGTCATTTTTTTTTGTTAAGTTTCGGCATCTGTCTTATGCAAGTACAAAATCGCAGTTGCGATTTTCGACTTTCTGGCAATGTCGTTTTTAGATATCTGTATTCGCTATGGCCTACATGATTTGTGACATTTTTATATTTTCTCCTGTTGTCAACTGAATTCAGTATATCGTGTGTAATTCAAGGATTTCTACTGCACCTTTTCCCCATTTACATCCTCTGCTGCCTTCTCTACTTCTTTTCTCAAAAGTACCCATTCGTTTTGTAGTGGGTTCCTTCTCTGTTTCAGTCAGTCGTTACCTAATGGACCCTTTTAGGATTATCAAAAAACTCTGGTCTTGACTTATTCAGGTTACATCTCCTTAATTTTCTACCTATTGCTAGTTCTTTATTTGTAAACTGCGGTTCATAACCAATAAATTACCGTCAGTCTGCATACAATTTAAAATTTGGTTTCGAAAACTCTGTTCCCAACATGCATCCTTCTTTCATGATTCTTAAACAAAGTGTTGGTAATGATTAAATTATGCTCTGTGCAAAATTCTATCAGATGGCTTCCTCTTTCGATACCTTTCCCTGAGCCCATGTTGTTTTACTATTTTCTCTTTCTGTTCTTTCTGCCGAATTCCAGTTACTCATCACATTTTAAATTTTTGGTCACTCAACTAACTGAATAATTTCTTTTATCTTATCGTACATTCTTTGAATCCGTTCATCATTTGTGGTATGGATGTTAGCTTTATATCTATCTTGGTTATGATAATGTTAATGGCAAATTATAAATGGAGCAGTACCGCTTCATTGATTGTTTCAATAGCCAACACTCACAGAGTAGTTAAAATATGTGATATAATTATATCAAATACTGAGGATCAACTGTCAGACATGTTCAGTTATAAATAAATGCGTGCCGCATAAAAGATAATATGCTGTCAGTATAGTAAACTGTGTTTAGGTACAACTATTTGCAATACTAAAAGCTATTATGAGAGTTACAGAAAGTTTTTGTTCTGGGGCCATCGGTTTTCTAAATGTTGTCTCCTACATAGTGAGATAGGGGACAATCATAAATGGTAATCATCAAATCAGTTTATGGTGAAATAAGAAAACATGAATAATGAAATACGTGAAAGAATATATTGGAAAGAAAAAAACTGGTGTCTTCACCCAACTTTCACGGTTCCCGGATTCGATTCCCGACGGGGTCAGGGATTTTCTCTGCCTCGTGATGACTGGGTGTTGTGTGCTGTCCTTATGTTAGTTAGGTTTAAGTAGTTCTAAGTTCTAGGGGACTGATGACCATAGATGTTAAGTCCCATAGTGCTCAGAGCCATTTGAACCATTTTTTCACCCAACTTTGTCTTTCTTTCACATAGGTTCATGGTGTAGCTAATCAAATGGACTACGCTTTAGAGAGGGTCCCACAGATACCTCAGTGGCTGTCCGTTATTGGCTACCGCTAGGTTTTGCTGCTTCCAGATGGGAACGCCAATACCGCAAGCCACCGCATCACCGCCAAAAACGCTTGCCACTGGCATTGCACGCAATACTTATCTTTCTTTTTTATCTTTCCTGGGATTTTTAAGGATGAGCTAGCATCATGGGTTACAGAACCGATGCCCAAAAGCCCTTCAGAGCCTGTACCAAACTCATCATGGGTACTAGAGCCTTCTGTTCTGCCAGCTCCATTCTCACTCAACGACTCGTCGCTGACATTAGATGAGTGTTTATGTAAGTAAAAATTCATAGATGTCTCTTACGATATGTATATATATTTTAAGAAGATAATATACACTTAGACTGTCTATATTTTTATTACAGAAATGCTGGTTGATGAGATGGGTTTGAGTCCCATCTTCACACCCATGGACTCGCGAGACTGATGGCTGACATTGGATGGATGTTTACTTAATTAACGATTCATACATGTGTCTCTAAGAAATAGTTACACCTGCACACAATGGTTATTTGTTGGTGTTTCTTTTTTTTTCAGGAACGTTGTATGTGAGTTATCTCTGACACCCATGCCTGGGCCATCATCTCGAGCGCCCTGACAGTAACGGGAATCTACAACATTCTCTGGACTGTCACGAACATCTTCCTTCCCAGCCCCTGGAGACGGTTATTATAATAATCTGTCAGCCAGCAGCAGTTCCTCTGCCTGTCCTAACAACAACAACAACAATCAGATGCACCAGCTATATCATGCCACACAGCTATCATTTCAATGATTCAGGGTGTAGTAGAAAACAGGGTCATGGATGCCTAGATCAAGAATTCGGCCAGGTATCAAGGTCCGATACGGTTCCTGAATGCATGTAAACATGTTTAGGAGCAAGAAATTTCCAACATCCTCAACAGTCCACGATATCTCGCCATAAAATGTAATACATTCCTGTGCTGTCAGTTTGTCATCACAAAACATGATATTCTTACTCAGCTCTCATGCATTTATAGAGGGATATTGGTGCAATATCACAGGGAATCCGCAAGTGGTATGAGAAATCCGTCAAAATTAAGATGCAGTCCCTATTATCTGAATTTCAAGTATAAGAACCCAGTAAAGCCTTAAATAGGTTACTTGGCTGGATGTTCACCCATATCTTTATGATCCATTACAAGGAGGATCTTCCAATATCCCTCTTCCAGAAGGTATAAATAGGAAACATGGCATAATTAATGTTAAAAATTCCGACAGTGCTTCTTTTCTTTGGTCCCTTCTGGTATGTGAGAAAAACTTTGTGCAAAATGCACAGTGTACTAGTAGATATTACGTACATGGTATTCATGGCTATTGTAAACATGCTGGAATTTAGTTTCCTATCAAACTCCAGGGTGTTGAAAAATTTGTCCGGAAGAACAGATACCATCTTCATATAGGTAAGGCTAACCGGCCAATGATCTTCTTCATTGCGAATGCACTCAGATTGCCCGAACTCTTACGGGTATCGGTAGACTGACTGACGCGAGTAATGAGTATAGTGGGCAGGGGCACAACAAATGTAGTGCGTGGACAGTAAGTTGAGAATGTGGGTCTCACGGGGAGCGTGGCAGAGATAAGTCCCTACAGTCGCACTATCCTTAGTGTAGTCGGTGGCTCAGACGGATAGAGTGTCTGCCATGTAAGCAGGAGGTCGCGGGCTCGAGTCCCGGTCGGAGCACACATTTTCAACTGTCCCCGTTTGTATTTATTAACGCCTGTAAGCAGCTAAAGGTCTGGATTCCATTGCAATTTCATTCTTCGAGAGCTGCAAGATCACCAATGGTATCTGTTCTTTCGGACATGTCCATGCTGTATAGTAGGACATGTCCGAAAGAACAGATACCATCTTCATATATTGTTCCGATATGTCCAACCTCATGCGTTTTTGATCCAGCGTCAGGACTCGCGGCATCCGTCTTGCAGATAATTTTTTTCATTTCTAATTTTTCAGTTAAAATGTGATACAACCTTTCAGATGACATCTGGCAAACGTGAGCAGCCGGGGTGGCCGAGCGGCTCTAGGCGCTGTCTGGAACAGCGCGACCGCTACGGTTGCAGGTTCGAATCCTGCCTCGGGCATGGATGTTTGTGATGTCTTTAGGTTAGTTAGGTTTAGGTAGTTCTAAGTTCTAGGGGACTGATGACCTCAGAAGTTAAGTCCCATAGTGCTCAGAGCCATTTGAACCATTTTTTAACCGGTTTGAGCACATTTCCAATGATTTCTGGAGTAGTTACACATCTTGGCCGACCACTGCGCGGATCATCGTCTAAGGTCTTCCGACCAAATTTAAATTAATTTGTCCACTTGGCAACAGTTGAATATGAAGGAGCAGAGTCCCCCAGTGTATTATGGAAATCAGCATGAATGACCTTTGCTTTCATACCTTTCTTTATGAAATACGTTATAACTGCTCGAATCTCGATTTTTCCCATTTTAACAAATCACTAAGCGGGAACAACAACACAGCCACGTCACCGCCACAGCTGTGTGAGGCTTTAAATGCCCACTAGGTGTTTCAAGGATATTAAAAATTTTCAAAGGTATATTAACAACTAAATACAGGGCTATTACAAATGATTGAAGCGATTTCATAAATTCACTGTAGCTCCATTCATTGACGTATGGTCACGACACACTACAGATACGTAGAAAAACTCATAAAGTTTTGTTCGGCTGAAGCCGCACTTCAGGTTTCTGCCACCAGAGCGCTCGAGAGCGCAGTGAGACAAAATGGCGACAGGACCCGAGAAAGCGTATGTCGTGCTTGAAATGCACTCACATCAGTCGGTCATAACAGTGCAACGACACTTCAGGACGAAGTTCAACAAAGATCCACCAACTGCTAACTCCTTTCGGCGATGGTATGCGCAGTTTAAAGCTTCTGGATGCCTCTGTAAGGGGAAATCAACGGGTCGGCCTGCAGTGAGCGAAGAAACGGTTGAACGCGTGCGAGCAAGTTTCACGCGTAGCCCGCGGAAGTCGACGAATAAAGCAACCAGGGAGCTAAACGTACCACAGCCGACGGTTTGGAAAATCTTACGGAAAAGGCTAAAGCAGAAGCCTTACCGTTTACAATTGCTACAAGCCCTGACACCCAATGACAAAGTCAAACACTTTGAATTTTCGGCGCGGTTACAACAGCTCATGGAAGAGGATGCATTCAGTGTGAAACTTGTTTTCAGTGATGAAGCAACATTTTTTCTTAATGGTGAAGTGAACAGACACAATGTGCGAATCTGGGCGGTAGAGAATCCTCACGCATTTGTGCAGTAAATTCGCAATTCACCAAAAGTTAACGTGTTTTGTGCAGTCTCACGGTTTAAAGTTTACGGCCCCTTTTTCTTCTGCAAAAAAAACGTTACAGAACACGTGTATCTGGACATGCTGGAAAATTGGCTCATGCCACAACTGGAGACCGACAGCGCTGACTTCATCTTTCAACAGGATGGTGCTCCACCGCACTTCCATCATGATGTTCGGCATTTCTTAAACAGGAGATTGGAAAACCGATGGATCGGTTGTGGTGGAGATCATGATCAGCAATTCATGTCATGGCCTCCACGCTCTCCCGACTTAACACCATGTGATTTCTTTCTGTGGGGTTATGTGAAAGATTCAGTGTTTAAACCTCCTCTACCAAGAAACGTGCCAGAACTGCGAGCTCGCATCAACAATGCTTTCGAACTCATTGATGGGGACATGCTGCGCCGAATGTGGGAGGAACTTGATTATCGGCTTGATGTCTGCCGAATCACTAAAGGGGCACATATCGAACATTTGTGAATGCCTAAAAAAACTTTTTGAGTTTTTGTATGTGTGTGCAAAGCATTGTGAAAATATCTCAAATAATAAAGTTATTGTAGAGATGTGAAATCGCTTCAATTATATGTAATAACCCTGTATATTAGTTCCATTAAATTTCACCACATGCACTTAGCACATTGCACGTATTATTGAAGGACTTGCTGATAGCAAAAAAACTGCTTCATATAATCACAATTGCAGTGTGCATATGAAGCCTCAATTGGACTTTATCAAGGCCACATAATTCCAAAGTTTACTCATGCAACCTGCTCATGATGCACATAAGATAAAATGATTATCAATAACCTGCACTTTTAAAAAATTTACAGTATGCGAAAAACTTTTTAAGTGCATTTATTTTTATGTAGAATCGTTGATTGTAATTCAAATGAATGTTACTCCATTTTCACCAGTTAACACCACCTCACACTGGCCACTACAGCACCGTCACATCACGCCACGGTCATGTCTGGGTGAATTCACACTGTCTGTCACATGAGATCCATTCAAGTCATATGATCTCAGTTTGCATGGCTGTCCTCAACATTTTCAGTCTATAACAAATAACAAAGGAGGAACAACAAAGGTGTAGAATAACAACTGATATCAATGACGGTCCTAACGAAAGCAGTACACAATGAAGTATGGAGCATGAGAGCATGGTTGTGTATCTGGACGAAATGAACTTGTGGTCACGTGATCAACAATGGATGATGATGTCAGCCGTCAAAACTTTGTCCCAAAAAATCTTAATGGTGCTGTGATATGACATGATGTGAAGTGATGGCCAGTGTGAATTCCGCCATTTGAAATGCATTATGGAATGTTTTGATGTGCCATGGCTTGACATGATGTGATGTGATGTGACGTGACAGACATTGTGAATTGGTCTTAAAGTGCTGTAAAGTAGGATAATCAAAATTAGCTGCTAGTGTACAATAAAAAGCGGTGATTTCTATTAAAAAGAACGTTGATCCTATTTTCACGCATGCATCATCATCTAGGATGACGCTAATGTAAATGAGATACATGCTATTTATCCTCTAAAACAAGTTTTATCTCAAATGCTTTCGTCGTAATATGTATACTTCAGAGGAATTCATTCATACCATAACCAGTCTGAAGACTGGTTTGATTCGCCTTCCACTCTAGTCTATCCTTTCCAGCGCTCTTCATCTCTGTGTAAAAACTGCGACCTACAACAATCTGTGTAATGTGCTCATCCCTTGATCTTCCTCTACAACTTTTACCCCCTACACTTCCCTAAATTACCAAGTCGACGATTCATTGATGATTTAGGATGTGTGTTCAACTGATTCTTTCTTTTAGTCAAGTTGTGACACAAAATTTAATTTTATCCTAATCTGATGCATCACTTCCTCTCAGTTTCTTGATATTCCCATATAACTTTCAGCATTCTTCTGCGTCACCACATTTCAGAACTTTCTATTCTCTTCTTGTCTGAACTGTTTATTCTCCACTTTTCACTTCCACACAACTACAATCCAGGCAAATATCTTCTGAAAAACTTTTCGTTATTTGAATTTGTATTATATTTCAGCAATTTCTTATTTATTTTCTGACTATAACCAGTCTGTATTTTATATAGTTACTCTCTAATTCAGCCATCATCAGTTATTTTCCTGCCAAAATAGCTAAATTCGCCTACTACGTATCTGTATTTTCTCATTTCCTAATACAATTCCTCAGCACTGCCTGGTTTAATTCGGCTATGTTCTACTACCACTGTCTGACTTTTTTATGCTCGTCTCATAACCTCTTTTCAAGACACTATCCATAGCATGCAGCTGCTCTTCCAAGTCCTTTGCTGTCTCTGACAGGATTGCCACGTCATTGGTAAAACTCAAAGTTTTTACTTCTGCTCCCTAAACTTTAATTTCCTCTCCAAATTCATCCTTCATTTTCTTTCCTGTTTGCTCAATGTACCGATTGAATAACATGGAGGATACGCTGCAACTCTTCCTCACTTTCTTCTTGATCATTGCTTCACTTCACTTTCATGTTCTTCGAGTCTGAACAGCTCCCTATATTTTCTCCCAGATACTTTCAAAATTTCAACGAATTTATTCCAGCCAGTACTATCAAAAGCTTTCACTAAGTCTACAAATGCTAGAAACATTGATTTGTCTTTCTTTAACCTATCTTCTAAGAAAAGTTATAACGTCAGTATTACCTCATGTGTTCCTTCATTTCTCTGAAACCCAAACTGATCATCCCCAAGGTTATCTTCAACTAGTTCTTCCACTGGTCTGAAAATAAAGTTGTGCCAGTATTTTGGTCCGCCGCTCGTGGTCTCGCGGTAGCGTTCTCGCTTCCCGAGCACGGGGTCCCGGGTTCGATTCCCGGCGGGGTCAGGGATTTTCACCTGCCTCGAGATGACTGGGTGTTTGTGTTGTCCTCATCATTTCATCATCATCCAGGAAAGTGGCGAAATTGGACTGAGCAAAGATTGGGTAATTGTACGGGCGCTGATAACCACGCAGTTGAGCGCCCCACAAACCAAACATCATCATCATCATCACCAGTATTTTGCAACCATGGGTTATTAAATTGACAGTTCGATAATATCCACACCCATCAGTAACTGCCTTCTGTGGAACCGAAATTTTTACATTTCCTCTTGAAGCATGAGGGTATTTTCTCTGATTCATATATGAAAACGCGAAATGTGGGAAGGGAAACAAATGAAAGGATGGGTGGGAAATCTTGATGACTAGCTGCATAGGTCATTGTGGTAATGCAGTGGCGAAAGTTAAAAATTTGTGCTGGACTTTTTTTGTGATCTCATTTTGTTGGTTTTCGTTAATTTTATTTGTTCGGGGCGGACGTCCCATGACGCTTGTTCAAGTTCATCGCTGAGCGAATAACTCTCTGACCGAAAATGCTGAGCTACCATGCCAGCGAGTGGGATTTGAACCCAGATTTACTACTACTCATGAGCAGCTGCCCTAACCACTTTGGCCATCTGGACACAGTCCTTGCCTGACTCATATTTCCAACGTATCACACGCTGTAATCCAGTGTCCCTCGTCCACTGAACTCTGCTCGCAAATTCTGATCCCTGTAGGAGTTCAGATTATGTTTGTGCGTTTGCACTGAAACAAACGTCGAGGAGTCAGTGCCCTTTCTTTTCAGAAATGTGTATATCTGGGTGTTTTCTGTTTTGTCAGACATGTCTAACAGAATAAACATACATATAAACATTGAATTTAGGAACAGGAAGGAAGAATTACTGCCACTTCCAGCACTCTAATACACTCCTGGAAATGGAAAAAAGAACACATTGACACCGGTGTGTCAGACCCACCATACTTGCTCCGGACACTGCGAGAGGGCTGTACAAGCAATGATCACACGCACGGCACAGCGGACACACCAGGAACCGCGGTGTTGGCCGTCGAATGGCGCTAGCTGCGCAGCATTTGTGCACCGCCGCCGTCAGTGTCAGCCAGTTTGCCGTGGCATACGGAGCTCCATCGCAGTCTTTAACACTGGTAGCATGCCGCGACAGCGTGGACGTGAACCGTATGTGCAGTTGACGGACTTTGAGCGAGGGCGTATAGTGGGCATGCGGGAGGCCGGGTGGACGTACCGCCGAATTGCTCAACACGTGGGGCGTGAGGTCTCCACAGTACATCGATGTTGTCGCCAGTGGTCGGCGGAAGGTGCAGGTGCCCGTCGACCTGGGACCGGACCGCAGCGACGCACGGATGCACGCCAAGACCGTAGGATCCTACGCAGTGCCGTAGGGGACCCGGCATCATGGTGTGGGGAGCGATCTCCTACACTGGCCGTACACCACTGGTGATCGTCGAGGGGACACTGAATAGTGCACGGTACATCCAAACCGTCATAGAACCCATCGTTCTACCATTCCTAGACCGGCAAGGGAACTTGCTGTTCCAACAGGACAATGCACGTCCGCATGTATCCCGTGCCACCCAACGTGCTCTAGAAGGTGTAAGTCAACTACCCTGGCCAGCAAGATCTCCGGATCTGTCCCCCATTGAGCATGTTTGGGACTGGATGAAGCGTCTTCTCACGCGGTCTGCACGTCCAGCACGAACGCTGGTCCAACTGAGGCGCCAGGTGGAAATGGCATGGCAAGCCGTTCCACAGGACTACATCCAGCATCTCTACGATCGTCTCCATGGGAGAATAGCAGCCTGCATTGCTGCGAAAGGTGGATATACACTGTACTAGTGCCGACATTGTGCATGCTCTGTTGCCTGTGTCTATGTGCCTGTGGTTCTGTCAGTGTGATCATGTGATGTATCTGACCCCAGGAATGTGTCAATAAAGTTTCCCCTTCCTGGGACAATGAATTCACGGTGTTCTTATTTCAATTTCCAGGAGTGTAGATAATATCTTTGTAGATATGAGTAAAACTAATCACATCAAAGTTGAAAAAGTCATAAATGGTCTCTCTGATCATGATGGGCAAATAATCACAATTGACAACTTTAATACAAATCAGAACAAGGCTAGTGCACAGTGGAAAACCATTAGAAACATGAATGAGGAAAATATCCAAAAATTCAAATTATGCATTCGGGAAACTGACTGGAGGTATGTTTATCTTGCAAATGATGTTAATAGAAAATACAATTTATTTACTGATGAATTATCAGGTATATTTGAAAATGTCTTTCCAAAAAAGGTCTGTAGACTACAGAACAGGCAATCCAGCAAAAAACCATGGCTCACCAAGGGCATAAAAATATCATGCCAGAGAAAAAGAGAACTGTATATAATATCCAGATAATCCAATAATCCCCTCCAGATGAAATATTATAGGACATACTGGAAAATTTAACTAAATTCATTAAAAAATCTAAAAGTATGTGCATACAATCTGAAATTAACTGTCCAAACAATAAAATCAGAACGATTTGGAATGTAATAAAGAGGGAAACAGGTACTGCACCATCTGACAATGAAAAAACTGCTGACCTAAAAGTTGACAATTTGGAAATAACTGATAGTAAACAGATACCAGACACATTTAACAACCACTTTCTAAGTGTCACCTCTCAAATAGGTTGCAGTGGTGACCTAAGGGAAGCTGCAGATATTCTGAAACTTAACCTAACACAATGTTTTAATGATATAAATGTAACACCCATAACTGTTAATGAAATAAAAAAAAAGAACTCACTCATTGAAAAGTAAAGGATCTTAAGGTATAGATAACATCTCTAGTAAACTGTTGAAAGCCTGCAGTAATGATGTAAGTGTAGTACTTGCTCACATTTGCAACACTTCTCTTTATGAGGGAGTTGTTCCAGAGAGAATGAAATATGCCATTGTGAGACGTCTTTTCAAGTCTGGCGATGCTACAGATGTCAAAAATTATCGTCCTGTCTCTCTCTTAACAACATTTTCAAAGGTTCTTGAAAAGGCAGTGTATAACAGGATTGTGGCACAGCCCGCATCTCGTGGTCGTGCAGTAGCGTTCTCGCTTCCCACGCCCGGGTTCCCGGGTTCGATTCCCGGCGGGGTCAGGGATTTTCTCTGCCTCGTGATGGCTGGGCGTTGTGTGCTGTCCTTAGGTTAGTTAGGTTTAACTAGTTCTAAGTTCTAGGGGACTTCTGACCACAGCAGTTGAGTCCCATAGTGCTCAGAGCCATTTTTTTTTATTGTGGCACATCTTGATAAACTTAATATTATTAACCACAGACAGTTTGGTTTTCAAAAAGGGGTTTCCACAGAGCGTGCCATATATTCACTCACAAATGATGTCTTGGAGTCTGTTAATAGTAAGAAGTCACCAGTTGGTGTCTTCTGTGATATTTCCAAAGCCTTTGATTGTGCAAACCACAAGATACTCTTGGAGAAGGCCTATCATTATGGAATCAAAGGGCCTATAGGTAACTGGCTAAAATCATATCTTGAAGACAGGAAACAAAAGGTGGTTCTAAATGGCTACAACAAAGGATCTTCTAATCTAGTGGATTCTGAATGGGGCAAAATTCAGCATGGAGTTCCCCAGGGATATGTCCTTGGACCCTTGCTGTTTTTAATATATGTTAATGATTTACCCCTGTCCATTAGTAAAAATTGTGAATTCACAATGTTTACTGATGATACAAGCATTGTCGTAGATGGTAAGTCTACTGCTGATCTGGAGACTGATGTTAATGATATACTCGGAGAAGTTACAGCTTGGTTTTCGATTAATTCTCTTTCAGTTAATATTAAAAAAACTAATTTTATACAGTTCCACACAAAAAATAAAACTCTAGAAAATATAGTAATTGCTCATGACAACCGGGAACTAGAACAGGTGCAAACCACTAAATTCCTGGGGGTTCACATTGACAGTAGGCTCAACTGGGAACAGCATGTGTCCCTTACCCTAAAAAGGCTTTCGTCAGCAACTTTTGCTCTGAGAATCATTACTCATTTTGGGGACACCAACATTTTAAAATCAGCTTACTTTGGGTACTTTCACTCATTAATGAGTTACGGCATAGTATTCTGGGGTAATTCACCAGCCTAAAAAAAAATCTTAACTGCTCAGAAGAGAGCAGTCAGAATCATGTGTGGCTTCCTCCACGAACCTCATGTAGAAAACTTTTTACATAGTTAGCTATTCTGACCACAACATGTCAGTCCATATACTCTCTGATGAATGTAGTTAATAAAGACTATGCTCAGTATGAAACAAATTGTTCATACCATAACTACAATACTGGAGGTAAAGATGATCTACATGTTGAACTAAAAAATTTAACACTTGTACAGAAGGGAGTAAAGTATGCTGCCATAAAGACTTTTAATGCATTGCCTAATTATATTAACTGTACAAGAGAAAATGAAATGCTGTTCAAAGGTGTGTTAAAAAAAATACCTGCTTGACCATCCACTGTACTCGTTAGATGAATTCTTTTCCAGAAGTAATGCCCTCCCTTAATAATAGATGTATTTAATCTCTTAGTTATTAGATGGACGATACAATATTATGTTAATGTTATAGTGTTAATGTTATAGTTATAATGTTATATTGAGAATTGCTATACTAGTTAAATGACAGCTTGTAAATGAGAAAAAGTGATACTTATTAATATCTATATCATTGTATTATATTACTATTCTGTAGCATTAATTGTATTTGTACAATTGTATTGACACGTTCCACATCCAGACGAATCACTCGCATGTACGGATCTATGGAATACGCATACCAAATAAAAAAAAATGATGGGTGGTAGATTGTGACAGCTAGCTGCAGAGGGCATTGTGGTATTCAGTGGCGTAAGTTATAAATTTGTGCTGGATCAGGACTCGAACGCAGATATACCACTTCTCACGAGCAGTCACCTGACACTACGTGAGCGACAGAAGCGAGCGACAGTGAGCGACTTCTGGATATGAGACACTCCAGCGACAAGCAGCAACATTGGGCGAAAACCTTGGGTGTCCTGCATGCGAGCGACTATATCGCGCTACAAGGTGGCTGCTAAGAGCCAACCAGATGTTTCTATAAAACGGCGTCCTTAACCTGTAGAATACTGTAGCTGTAGAGTAAGGCTACAGAATTAGGTTTACTTAAGTAAATAAAGCTAAAAGGAATGCTGTGCGTGAAATTTACAAAGGGAGGAATCTCCATGGAGAATTTCATAAGTATCGTCAACTACAAAGATCACCAGACAAGTTCTTCTAATGCACATGAATGAGCAGAGAAGCATTCGACTATCTCATCAATAAATTAAATACGAATGTTTTTTTATATGATCAAGAACTTTTAACAGCCAATAAATGCGGAGGAATGACATTACATGACTAATTAGGCTAAATAGAAACTTAAGTACACAGACTGAGACCAGTGAATAATAGTTAGGTATGGTGTAGGGATAGTATATACAGTGCAGGGTGAGGAAAAGATCCTGGTTACGATTCCGAACCGGTCTTATATTTTTACTGACTCAGTTACGTTTCTGTATACTAAGTTTTATGTATATTGTTTACATTACGTCGCTAAGTATATTTTTAAGGTCTTGCCAAAGAACTTGATCTTCACTCTTATCCCAGTATATCACACACGTTTACTTCCTAATAGAGTAGAATGAACAACCACGAAATTTTGCAGATATTTGATGTTCTGTAAAAGTAAAGCTTACAAAATTCTTGAAAAGAAAGTCAAACGTTTTGTGTAATGATTTGTCTAAAAGTACGAAATAAAAACTATTAGGGAAACATTTGGTGCACCTCATTTTCTGTTCATGATTTCGAGCATCATTCAAAGGCAAATAGAACGTTTCTCTGATCTACTTATTTCTTTTACACAAATCATTTCATAAAATATTTGACTGATTTCTTCCATTTTTGAATTTCAAGATTTATTCAGAAAGCATGATCTTAATGACTCCTCGTTTGTCTTCCTAACATACTTGATTTGAAGGAAGCCTTTTCGCCATTTAAATACCACACCAATGTATCTTTTTATGTTCAGAATAGCTAGGTCTTGAACAGATGATTTTTTGACACTTCATTTACAGTAGCTTTTCGTGAAATATTTCAACTTTTCCTCAGCTTATTAATTAAATTTTCGTTCATTATCCTGATTACTTTCAAGGAGTTAAATATTTTCATGCCAAACTAGACCTCATGCTGTTCACTTTGATACCCCGTTTACCTGTTTCTCTACCTTTGTTTAGCTATGAAAATTTGGACAAAACCTCATGGTGTAAGACATAGGGAGTCTTGTTTTCGCTCCGCTCACTCGTTTACAAAAACGTATCGAATTTTAATCATATGATAGTCCTTTCTGCGTGCTGTCATTTCCAAAGATCGTCGTTTCGATATCTTGAACCTTTTATGTGATACGACGATTTTTACGACCACTTGACTCCCGAAGCGCAGGAAAGGTTCGGATGTGCCGCGAGTGACCCTTCGCGGATATAACAACCAATATCTCAAGAATTAAAAGAGATATGATTCCGGTCTCAACTTTAAATACAATTTAGGTATACTGGTTATATTTCATACGGAATAATGTGTGGCCTTAAATGAACTATACGGAAAGTCTACACAATGTGAGTTTACCTCTGCAAATTATTAAAAATTTCTTGCAGCACAGTAACTATGACGAAGAACGAAAATAAATTCTAACCTTTATCATTAAGGATATCAAGCTATAGGTTGCGGAAGAATCAATTTTTTTCGCCGAATAGTTTTCTTAAAATAGGCTGTTAAGTAATTCATACCTGCCGTCGCGTCCACTCCACTGCTTTGCCAAGAAGTCATGTGGCTGTCACTCTGTGTCGCACGTGCTGCAGCGACAAGATTCAAACGCGTTTGAATTCAAACGTCGCCAGTTGCTGCGGGAGACAGGCAGCGACACAGATGTCGCTCACGTAGGACACTTCCATAACTACACCTGCAGTTGTATTTTATCGGCTGAAGCTGTCGCTCGCTTCTGTTGCTCACGTAGGACACGGCCCAACCACTCTGGCTATCCGGACGTGGTCCCTGACCGACTCAAATTTCCAACTTAGCGCATGCTGCAATACACTATCTCTCATTAATAAAACTATCTACCCGTAAATTCGATTCTTGTGTGGGTTCAGATGATTTTTGTACAGTTGCAATGAACAAATATCGAGGAGCTGTTACTCTCTTTTTTAGAAATGTGTGTATCTGAATACTGTCTGTTCTGTTGGACGGTTGTTTCAGTGTGACTGTACATATATTGTATGTGCAACAGAACTGAAACCACTCAGATACATAAATTTCTGAATAATAGGGTAATCGCTCTTCGGAGTTTGTTTCAGGCAAATGCACAAATATCGTCTGGACTCCTACGGGAATCAGAATTTGTGAGGAGAGAGTTTAATGGATGAGGGATGCTGAAGTGTAGTGTGCAATAAGTTGGAAATTTGAGTCAGTATGACCATGTCAGGACGGAAGAAGTGGTTAAGGCTACTGACATAAGAAGCGGTAAATCCAAGTTCAAGTCCTGGTCTTGTACAAATTTTCAACTTTGGCCATTGCATTACTGTAATGCCCTGTGTGGTTAGCCATTATGATTTCCTACCCATCCTTTCCCTTTCCTTCCCCTTCCTATATTTCATGTTTACGCAATTTTACCAGCCACATCATCAGAAATGATGTCTGTTCTGTTGGACAGGTTCGACAGTACAGACACCACACAGGTATATACATTTCTGATTCATATGTCATGCACACAAAGTTTAGTAGATTTCTCATGGCTCGCTCTCCCACGGATCTCAATAACTCTGAGGGAACGTCGTTTACTCCATGGATCTTGTTTCCACTTAGGTCTTTCAGTGCTCTGTGAAATTATTCTCGTAGTATCATAACTCATGTTTCATCTTCATCTGCTTCCTCTTCCCTTTCCATAATGTTGTCTTCGAGTTCATTACCCTTGTAGGGCCCCTTTATATATTCTTACTACCCTTCCCTTTTTTGCTTAGTACTGACTTGCCATCTGAGATCTTCACACTCATACAACTAATTCTCTTTTCTTCAAGGGTCTCTTTAATTTTCCAGAAGACGACATCTATCGTTCCTCTAGTTATGGACACTTATACAGCCTTGCATTCCATTTATCCTACAGCCGTTCCTGCTTAGCCATTTTACATTTTCTATCACTCTAATTCCTTTTCACCTTCTTCTTTTATTGTTTATATATATTTTGTCATTTCGTCAGTTGAATTCAATATCTCATTGCTGTTCAGTGATTTCTGCTAGATCTTACCTTTTTTCCCTGTTTGATCCTCTGCTGTCTTCACTATTTCATCTCTCAAAGCTACCACTTCATCTTCTTTTGTATTTTTTTCACCTGTTTCAGACAATCATTGCCTAACGCTCAATGTCAAACTCTCAACAACTGTTGTTCCTTCCAATTCATTCGAGCCTCATCTCCTTAATTTCCTACCTTTCTGAAGTTTCTTCAGTTTTAATGTATAGTTCATAACCAATAAATTATGGCCAGAGTGTAACTCTGCACCTGGAAATGTCTTACAGTTTAAAATTTGGATTCGAAAGCTCTGTCTTTCCATCATCCAAGCAATCTGAAACCTTCCAGTGTCTCCAACTCTCTTCCGTGATTACAAAATTTTTACATAAACATTCAATCATATGCGCTGTGCTAAATCCTGCCAGGTATGTATCCTCTTTCATTCTTTTCCCTTAGCCCACGTACTCCTGCTACTTTTCTCTCTCTTCCATTTCCTGCAATTGAATGTTGATCATCTATCACAATTAAATTTTCGGCTCTCTTAACTATCTGAATAATGAATTTTATCTCATCACATGTTCTATCAACTTTTCATAATTTGCGGTGTTAGTTGCCAAAGAAACTTGTACTGCTGTGGTGGGAGTTGGATCCATACCTATCATGGCAACAATAATGTATTCACTATGTTGTTCAAGGTAGCCAATCCGCATTCCTATTTTATTATTCATTATTAGACGTACTCCTACATTATCCCTATTTGATTTAGTATTTATAACCCTGTACTCCCCTGACCAGAAGTGTTACTCTTCCTGACACTTTTTAAATTATCTTTCCTATATATGCAACTAATGTATCTAACCTTCCAAACTGTTTCCCATAGAACGCCAGTTTTGTTTATCCTGGAGCTGACATCCTTCTGAGTATTCCCAACCTGGAGTGCTAATGGGAGACAGTTTCACCTCCAGAATGTTTTACCTAAGAGTATGCCATCACCATGTAACCATATAGTAACTCTGCTGACCTTCAGGAAAAATAAGAGCTGTAGTTTCCAGTACAAACACAGCAAGGCCATATTGGCTAATGCTACAAGGCACTATAGGCGTCCACATGGGGGGGGGGGGGGGGGGAGGGGCCATGGGGGATACTTGCTCCTCCTCTTCCAACCCCAGGAATCAGGAGTACAGAGTTCTTTTTGCATTACAGCATCTTTCTCTTACACTTCTAGAAGTTATTTCCTGTGATTCTGCTAAGCCTCTCATTAAGTCAATTGTAGCACCTATAGAGTTTAGTTCTTGTAACATGACACATCACGAAACTGTTCAAATCAATATTTTAAAAAATAGCAGTTTTAGAGTCTCCTCCCCCCCCCCCCCCCCCCCCCTCCCAGAAAAAATTCTGCAGACGCCCATACAAGGTAGGGTCAGTCAATCACGAAGATTGTTGTCTTTAAAACTACTATACAGACAGCTGCCCCTATTCAGAAACCATATGTTTGTCTGGCCTCTTCACAGATACCCCCTCCCCCACCTCCCCCTCCCACGTTGTGGTTGCACCGATGGTATAGCTGTCACGTCGATGCGTGCAAGGTCCATGGTTCAATGTAATGGTGGTCTGGTGATATGAAGTACTCTACAAATTTATCTGTTACTTTTTGACGAGTTATTTCTTTGAAGAGATCATTGCATTTTTCTCTGAGAGAAAGAAACTACATATCACAAGGGAATTATCCGAATGGAACGGATACCGGTAGATGTGTACTTGTGCAGACGAACAAATGATAACAACTTCAGAAAATTTGGATGATTAATTCAAGGGAGAGAGCTTCGCAAACTGAGCAGGTCAGTAACGTGTTGGGGCACCTCTAGCCCTTATGACAACAGCTATTGGGCTTGGCATTTATTGACAGGGTTGTTGGATGTCCTCCTGAGGGATATTGTGCAACATTCTGTCCAACTGCCGTTAGATCGTAAAAAAATCCTGAGCTGTTTTTTTTTAGGTTCGAAACATACTTTAGTATCTGAAATAGACTCAACTACGTAAAATTTACGTGAGTAAGGGGGGAGGGGGCTAGACCTGGGGGACTGGAGTATTTATATAATTTTGGAAGACTAAATGGCGACTTGTAAGTAGCCATGAAAAGTTACAGTTGACCCTGTTAGAAACCTACATAGGAACGATTATCATCGTAATGAAACAAGAGAAGGCAGAGCTCGCATGGAAAGATTTAGGTGTTCGTTTCTCCCGCGCGCTGTTCGACAGTAGAACGGCAGAGAAATATATGCCAGTTTTTTGCTATCTTGCATATGCTTCACATGTATTTTTATATTAGTGCGCACTACTATCTTTGGAACATTGTGCTGCACTCTGTGTCTCATTCCAAATCCATATATGTTGCGACAAGAGTAAGGAAGAAACAATTTTCACAGTACCACACCACTGATCACACAATTACTTACCTATTAAAACAAAGTTGATCAGAAGTACCGGCACGATACTTTAGTAGTTTCATCTGTTAAAAACACTCCCTCTAATCGGAGAGAGTGTTAGATGGAGCGTGATCTAAACTAAGGGTACTTTCTCTCCCGCTTTAACTTTATGTTTCAGGAAGAATAAAAAAAACATACACAATATAGAAATTATTGTAGGTGAGCATAAATCTACATTACATTTACATGACTGTCTGCAATTCACACTCAGGTGCCTGGCAGAGGGTTCATTCACATTATCTTTCTACTATCCAGCAGCGCACGGGAGAAACCAACATTTAAATATTTTCATGCGAGCTCTGCTTTCTACTGTTTTATTACAATGATCATTCCTTCGTATGCAGTTGGGTGTCAATAAAATATTTTCGGATTCGGTGAAGATAATTGGGGACTGAAATATCGTGAAAAGCTCTCACCTCAACGAAAAACGCCTTTGTTTCTATTATTTCCACCACACTTTGGGTATCATATCAGTGACACACTCTCCCCTGTTTCCCGGTAATGCAAAACGAGCTGCCTTTCTCTGAACTTTTTCGATGTCCGTCAATCCTGATATATATCAACCCTGTGAAGCACGTCTAAGAATTAACGATGTGGATTGCCATGAAACTATCATAATTTCTCATTCGGAACAAATCGGAGAGTTCAAGGAAACTATGTACGTTAATGCTGTACGCTAAAGGGAAAGCAACTACCGTAAAATGCTTATTTGGATGTGCTAACAAGAAAAAAAAAAGAGTATTTCGACCAGGTAGATTTTAATTGGGTAGGAGTCACAAACTAACAGATACGATATGCTCTAAATTTTTGAGGACAGTAATATTAACATTGATCTGCCGCAATTTAGCCCGAATGAAGCGGAAGTTTGAGATTTAGATCCCCTCATCGCCACTATTGAATTTATAGATAATCAGTTCTTTAAGTTGTTGGGTAACATCGGAAGAGTTTCTATTGATAGAAACTCTAGAACTCCCCAGGAATTTGTTGGAATTTAAAAGTACATGTGATCTGCGTGTCGATACGTCAGTTTACCCCAGCACGTCGTTTGCTAACGCTTTTCAATACAGTTGCTGAAATCAAAATGGCGAATCAAAGAAGTTGTTCGCATTGCATTGCGTTGTAGTGGTCGGGTTTTGTGTAAATATTTGCGTGTTTGTGTGAATGTCTGAGTGACGGTGTTATGAATCGTGTTATGAAGGTGCTGTGGCCTAGTACACCCAGCGTCAATTTATATGCTGTATGAGTAAGTACCGAGTTGTCTCCGAGTCGTATTGTTTTCATATTAGACAAATACTTTTACCAGCGAAGTAGAGTTCTAGAAACGTTGTCAGTTATGTTTGTGACATTCGAATTGTTCTGTGTTTAAAGCCACTGTCGGTTAAGGAACAGCTTATGTATAAATATCTTGAGCTGATCGAAAACAGGCGATTTTCCGAAGGTTACGATGTGATGACAGAAATGTGTGGTTATGAATTGTAACAAAAGACGCGTTAACTCAGTGTTCCACGTTAATTTATATGCATTTACCACATTGTTTTCCCGTTACTTCCATATATCATTGCCAGAATGTGGAAGAAAAAAATCTTTTATGACTGTTTTGTATTGGTAACTGTTTTGTTCTGTTTAAGGACCTAACACAGGATTTGAAATATAAACAAATCGAATGTGATGTTTCTGTCGGATCATTTGAAGTTTCATTTGTAGGGAAAGAAGAACCGCCCTCATCAGATCAGAATGCCCTGTCATAGGTTTGCATGTTAGTTATTACGTGTCAACGATGGATGTATTATGAATTCATAGTCGGTTGCTGTTAAATTTTTGTAAACACGCAGAGCAAAAGAGTAACACTATTATACCTCTGCACATAAAATAGCATTTCAATACACAGAAATTTCGTGAATACACTCATCAACAAGATGAAAGTTTATGGAACAATTCATAGAAACAACTTGTATGTATCAGCAGGTCTGTGTAACAAAATGAAAGCAAATCCTCTACATAATTCATTGTAGGCAGAGTTTTGTATACAGAAATATCAGCGGCTCCACAATCTTTAATCAGAGGTTTTCTTTTTTTTCTGCAGCAGTATTTATGTGAAGCTATAGGTATAACCAAATTTGTGTACTGACACCAAAGTTGATGTTCTCATTTATGCAGTTCTAAAATTGTATTGTTTGTACATATGTCTTTGTGGCTACAAAAGATTTGTGTATGGTCAGTGAGACTGAATAGCCTTCAATTTAAACTTTCGGGTATCCTGCTGTAAAACTAACATAGACCAGTGTGTGTAATATCACTACTGAGATATTGTACGTGGTAGTAATATTAATCAACCATTGTCTTACACATTTAGTAAGTTATTAGACAAGTATGGAAATGTGTAAGTTTTTCATGCAGTTTTCTGACAGTTCTTGCAGAGACATAGTACAATGAGCTCGTGTAAAATATAAATAAAATGCCTTATATAAAACACAAGACTGGATTAAATAAATAAATCTGGAATTGAAAGTAAATGTGAGCTTCTACCCTTTTAAAAAGAGACTAGATAGAAACTGTCCACTGTGGTATTAAGAGCTTATTAACATATACCTAGTTAAATTGCACAAACAACTACTAGAGCAGTTTAGTTCCTGGATGGAAGTAAAGAATCATTTAATATCTGCTGCTACCAAACATCTTAACATAACTGGTGACTAGTGCGTCTTTTGTTCCTAAAATCCTTCTGGGTTACAGACTGTTTATACCATAAAATGATGAACGAGTGTTTTGGCCATTGTTAAAAGTGCCCTTGGTCGAGGTGGAAATACAGTGCATCATCTTACATTATGACAGTCTACACCTCCGCTAAATTTAATTAAAACTTACTGTACATCTCTTTTCTTCATTGTTTATATTTGAAATTCTTCAGCAGTGTAAAGTTTCTAGATACTTGTATTTTGCCTGGAATACACTGCTGAAGGCTGGATTAGGAAGTAGCTGTTACAAGGAAAATAAATGTCCTTGAGTTATTGTTGTAGCAAAGTTTTACTTTTTTTTCAGAAATACAGCTGAATGATTATAATGAAAAATTTTTCGCATGGTTTCATTCATTTTACTGAGGCCATGGAGAGCTATAGAAGCAAAGAATCAGAATGTAATTTTTCCACTGTGGGAAAGTTGTCAGTTCAGGCTAACCAATATAATGTATTGAAAAGATATTAAAAGTCTAATTTTTAATTTATTTTCACAATTTCAGTTAAATAATTCAGGTTAAAGAACATGTAACAGCTACAAGCAGAACAGATATCTACGTTTGTGTTATGTATGTGACAAGTACTAATTCATATGGTCACTGAATGATATGGAACGTGTCACTTGTAAGTCTGTTAAAAGCTGTTGATTAAAATTTATGTATGGGTGCTTGGTTGCAAGTGGGCAGTCAGTAGATATTTTGTTTACTTCTCGTACTTCTCTTCAACAAAATTAGTGAGTATAGATGTTCCATTTTAACTGATGCAACTGTGGGTTCATGGTGTCACAGTGTATATTGTGCAACTAAATGAAAGGTGTTTTTGCATTGTACTTTATTTTTGTACAACTAGGTTCTAGGTCACAAAGTTTTCATAAAACATAGGTTCCACTTGTAAGCCCATTTTCTATTTGGGCATCGGAAAATGAGCTTCAAACTCGAAACCGTGGTCGTGCAAAAATAGTTTTGTGAAACAAAGTAAAGAAGTGTGTAGTTTATACAAAATAAAAGTGTTTTTGATCTTCATAGCATGTTAAACATTACAGTAAATACTAAAGTAAACATAACCATTTGTTAGTGCTTTCACTCTTTATCTTTGGATCTGTACAGCTGTTATTTGTGGGATAAAGTTTATTTTTGAGGCAGAGATGAGGTGTATTAGCCCATAATTTGTAAATTAATGCCAACCATTTTATATAACAGTACACAACAAAAATGACCAAATGTGAGGTAGCTACTGCAGTCTTCTAGGGACTCAGGTCACTATAATGTATCTACTCTGCAAACCACTGTGAAGTGAATGGCAGAGGTTACAACCCATTGTACCAGGTTTAGAGTTTCTTCCCATTGCACTCACTGTCAGGGTGCAGGAAAAATAACTGTTCAGATGCCTCTGTGTTCACTGTAAATAATTTAATCTTATCCTCACAATCCCTACAGGATTGATAGATTGAATGATTATAAAGAATCCGCCTCGATTGCAAATTGAAACTTGATATTTACCTAGGTTTCGGCGTGGATAACCACACCTCCTTCAAAACACACTAAAACTACAAATTGCCTAAAGAGGCATGGTCCAACATTAATACAGAATGCCCAGAAGGGCAAAAGACTCGCATAAAATGTAAAATAAACAGTATGTGTGTACCATGTCAATAGCTATAATTAATGTTGGATCATGCCTCTTTAGGCAGTTTGTAGTTTTAGTGTGTTCTGAAGAAGGTGTGGTTATCCGCGCCAAAACCTAGGTAAACATTCGGTTTCAATTTGCAATCAAGGTGGATTCTTTATGATCATTAAATTATTCATGATTGCTGACACACTGCAATGTTAAAAGTTCTCATTGATAGATTGGTTCCCTTTTAGTCCTTTTTGCACGTAGTTCAGCAGGATTCCAGGATTGGTTGCACCTTCTTCTATGCCTACATAGATACTCCGCAAGATACTGTACGGTGCTTGATAGTGTGTACCCTGTATCATGCTACTAGTCATTTTCTTTCCTGATCCACTTGCAAATAGAAGGAGGAGAGGAGAATATGCCTGTATGCCTCTATATGAGAACCTTCATGGTCCTTACACGCAATGCATGTTGGCGGCAATAGAATCATTCAGCAGTCAGCTCCAGATGCTGGTTCTCTAAATTTTCTCAGTAGTGTTCCTCGAAAAGAAAATCACCTTCCCTCCTGTGATACCCATTTGAGTTTCCGAAGCATCTTCGTAACACTTCAATATTGTTTGAATCTACTGGTAACAAATCTAGGAGTCCACCTCTGAATTGCTTCAGTGTCCTCCTTCAATCTGTCCTGGTACGGATCCCAAACATTTGAGCAGTACACAAGAATAGAGTGCACCAGCATCCTATATGTGGTCTCATTTACAGATATACCACACTTCCCTAAAATTCTCCGAGTATACTGAAGTCAACCATTTGCCTTCTCTACCACAGTTCTCACATGCTCGTTCCATTTCATATCGCTTTGTAACATAATGCCTACATATTTAAACAAAGTGACTGTGTGAAGTGTTACACTGTTAATGCTGTTGCATGAGTGATTTTTAAGTAGTTTCCTTTGTAGACTGATTGCATTTTCCTTTATGTATTTGTACAGCTTTTTTCAGTCAGTTTCATGTCATCTGTGAAAAGTGTGGGGTAGTGCTGATGTCTGCAAGTCATTTATATGCTACACAGACACCAAGGATGCCAATACACTTCCCTGGGGTACACCTGAAATTATTTCTACATTTGTTGATCACTCTCCATCCAAGATAACTTGCTGTGTCCTCCCTTAAAAAAATATCCTCAGTCTGGTCACAAATTTTGCTTGACACCCTAAATGATTGTACTTTTGATAATCAGCATAGAAGCAATACTGAGTTAAATGCCTTTTGGCAATTGAGAAATACTGCATGTACTTGATCTTCCGTGATCCATGGCTTTCAGAATGTCGTGAGGAAATTGCAGGTTGATTTTCATGTGATCAACATTTTCAGAATCCATGCTGGTTGTTATGGAGGGGGTCATTATATTTAAGCTGAGAACATGCTCAGAGATTTCACAACACATAATGTCAAAGTTACTGGACAGTAATTTTATGGATCACTTCTGATACCCTTGTTGTGGATGGGTGTGACCTGTGCTGTCTTCCATTAGTGGGCACTGTGTTTTGATCAAGGAATTGACAGTTGGTTATAATTAAAAGGGTCTAACTCAGCCACAAATTCAGTATAGAATCTGATAAGGATTACATTGGGTGCTGTAACTCTGTTCAGTTTTAATGATTTCACCGGTTCCACAACAACACTGAAACTAATATCTATATCAGTCATCTTTGCTGTGTTAAAAAAAAAAAAAAAAAAAAAAAAAAAAAAAAAAAAAAATAACAAAATAAATAAATAAAGTGGGGCAATTTGCCTGGATTATCATTTGTAAAGGAACATTTTAGAAGCAAGATTTCAGTATTTCTGCTTTTGCTTTGATACTCTGTTTCATTCCTGTCTCTTCCACAAGTACCATGGCCCTAACTTCGGTACGACCAACAGTCTTTACATATGACCAGAATTTATTTGGTTTTTGTGAGAGAACCTCCAGTGATATTTTGCTGTGGTAGTTGTTGAAGGCTTCATACATTGCTCTCTTGACTGACAATTGCATTTGATTCAGATTCTCCCTATCGCAAGCCCTGTGCTTTGTCTTACGCGTCCTATGCAGTTGTCTCTGTTTCTTTATCAGTTCCTTTACAGTGACTTTGTACCATGGTGGCTCTTTCCGTCAAGAACTTTTCTTCTAGGTACACATCTATTGAGTGCATGGTCAACTATTCTAAAACTGAGCCATAGTTGGTATACACGCGCCTCTCCAGAGTTAAATGTTTCAGGTTCCTTAATAGGATAAGACACTACTGACTCTCTATCTAGTCTGACAATATAAATCCTTCTACTTGTTTTAATTGGATTTTGTACTTTGGTAATCATTGTTGTTACAGCTGGCTCATGCTCACTGATACCAGCTGCTCTGTGGACATCCTCAGAGTGTTCAGGTCTATTTGTAGGTATTAGATCAAGTATGGAGACATTTCTTTGGATCTTACACTTACACTTCTGGGTCCCCTACAGCTATCGTTATTTGGACTGGTCGGAATGTCTCCTATAGTAGAATTGGCAAAAGACGATCCCTGATAGCTGGCAGCTGTGTTCCCAACTTTCGTCTGTGAAGCACAAACAGCTGCAGTTGAAAACAGTAGTTATCTAGAGAGCTATGACAGATTGATTGAGACAGACACACTAAGCAGCTGCAATAATCCAATTGCTCCTGTAAGGGATCTTGTTTCAGTGACTCTACTATAATCTGAAAAAATGTCTACTCCCCACATTCAGTCAGCTAGATGGGTCACAGCCTCTGATATGTAGTGCACACATGACACATTTGAGAGACATGGCTGACTTAACAGCCAGACAGCCACTTGAAAAGTGAACCTAGACTAATATTTACTTGTATAAAACAAGTTCAAAATTTTTGGTTGTCAGCTCCTTTGACTTTATGTTACTGACATCATAGTATGTTCATAACATAACCAAATGCCTGTGTTTGTTGTTTTATAATGTTATGAAGTGTGCATTGATGAAGGAGGAAGGCTTCAGTTTAAAATCTTATGAATGCATCAGCTTGGTAGAATAGTCAAAAATAGTCTGGAACAGTGTAGTTTCCAATGAAGGTACATTTGGGATGAAAGAAACCACCGGATGTCAATGCGGACAATTGAGAAAGTGCAAAATTGAATTGGGGTATTTCATAAACTATCAGGAAAATCTGAGTGCTGAGAACTGCTCATGAAACATGCAAGTAGCTAACTATTAATATAAATAAATGATCACAAAACTTCATAATTTGCTATTAACATTAAGTTACTTTTAGTAACCCATTAAAATATTGGAATGAGAGTAGTATAACATCAGTAAGATCCAGGCCAGACAGCTGAAAGAAAAAAACAAAAATAAATTGTGAAGATTATGTGTAAAACTTCGGACTGAACATCCTGTAGAATTTTGAAGTGGATGTTAAAAGTATAGATTGCACTGAAGTATAAACACTGATGTAAATTCGCTCTAGATGAATCACACAGGCAATACCTTCTGCAGTGTGAGGGACACCATAGATCATTGCTCTGAAGTGCTGTCATCTGAATGGGTACTTCATAGTTCATAAAGAAAGCAACTGATTTCAACGTAAATGTGTATGCCAGCTCCTTGAAATTACCTTAGACTAGGTATACTGTTAACATGTGGGTTACAGTAATAGAAAGCAATTTATATGACTTGTAATCTGTTTTAAATTATGTCCATGATTTGTATGTGGATGTTAAGTCTCATAATCTTTATGCTTCACCACTGTTTATTGTCTTGGTGAGTTCACACCCTCAGAAGTTCCTGCATCATTAGAAGAAAGGAGATAGGAGATTGTAAATGCATCAGGGGAGAAGATTCAGTTGCTCATGGGTATGGGTGAGCAGCTTTGAATTGTGACTCCACTGTTGTCTGTTAATTGAATCTGTGTGTTCAACACCAAAGTATACATATCACTGAGATTCTGTGCCCCCTTTTGCTGTCATTTTTTTGGAATGTGTAGGGTACCATTATGCAATAAACACAGAGTGTACCAAGTAAGACCCTGCATGAAGTTGTGGGTTAGTTCAGTTGTTCTGCATGTTCTGTGGACTATATTTGTGAAAACTTGCCACGATGTGAAATATGTCAGTAGGCTCAAGAATAACATCCATATTCTCTGTGAAACTGTGGACACATGCTGGCCATTTACAAAACTAAATATTTTCTTGTAATTTTAATTTACAACTAAATTTGATAAAAATCCCATCTTTGGTCAACCATGTCACCTAATTTCATAGAGGTTGAGTGTATGTGGGACTGTATCTTGCATTTCGTAATCACATGTGCAAACGTCTCATGTCCCCAACTTGTAGCAGTCTCCAGTGTTAGTAGAGCAAACTGCATTTCTGCATTGATTTTTTTTTTTTTTTTTGTACTTTTGTAGAAATGACTGCACTAAAAGTGTGTTTAATGCCTTTCATTCTCCCTTTGACACTGACAGTTGCTGTGCTGATTAATGTTATGTTCAGAGTGGAGGACTGTAGTGGAATATGAACAAGAGGAAAAATTTTAGTTTAAAATCTGCCCTCCAAGTATAAACACTATAAAACACATTTAGCAAGACTTCAAGCACTGGTTTAGAATTAATAATCTATATTTCCGTATTCTACAAAACTGTGTGATGTTTATGATGTGTTGTACCTCAGTCAGTGCACCAAAGATCTAAAGAATGTTGTTCACGACAAATGGTAAATGCCAGCTGCTTAGCACACCAAAATGGTCTAAAAACTAATGAGAGATGGATGGTCATAATATTCTGATCTATCAGAATAAATAGTACATAAAGTTTGGATTAAGTATGATGTAAATATATAAAAGGCACTCATTACAGTGACAAACATGTATTAATAAAAACACAAATGTCTTTGTGGACCGAGTGACCTGGAACACTGACCATACAACGTGCACCAACAATCAACTAGCCTAATAGACATACTATGCATGTTAATGAATTATTATCTACTGAGTATAAAACTGTTAAAGTTTCACTGACAAAACTTGCAAATAGTCCAATGATATGATGATTTTATTAAAAGGATACAACAGAGAAGCCCTGAAATGGCCAGTAAACTGCAGCATAGCTTTACATTTGACATGTAATAAGTAATAATTAACATCATAAAATTTTCTTACAAAATTTCACAACCTTGTAAACTATATATGTGACAGCAGAGTTGCAGAAATGAGTTAAACTCACTGAATACATGAATGCTATGTAAAGTATCTGAAAAATTGTGAAATTGTTCATTTCTCTGATGCCTTCTGACCTGTGTGAGCAAGCAACCTATGCATTAGCCACACAAACTTTTAATTTTCCACGTGGTGCCAGTGGTATTAATCGCAATTTAAAAAAAAGTTGAATTATTTTGGATCTATACTGTCTGTCAGTATCCACCAATATTTGTAGTCAAACAATACATTAACATACTATCAGCCATTGTTGACCTTCTATTTTTTGCAAACAGGAGAAATAATGTTAACTGCCGGGTGGTTATA
The DNA here is from genome assembly GCF_023864275.1 of Schistocerca cancellata. Taxonomy (NCBI): domain Eukaryota; kingdom Metazoa; phylum Arthropoda; class Insecta; order Orthoptera; family Acrididae; genus Schistocerca; species Schistocerca cancellata. Next base: position 301,515,226 of record NC_064629.1, read on the forward strand.
GTTAAACTTTCCCTATTTAACATCTTATAACACGGAAACTAGTTACTGTAAGAGTTCCAAAATTCATAGCATTAATGTCATGGGCATTGGGAAGAGAAATAATGCAGAATCAATTCAATTGAAACACTTTCAGTGTGCTGCTGTGGTACATATACTATTTCGTGTCGGTACCATTATTGCTTTTTTTTCAGGGGGAGGGGGGGGGGGACTCAATATGGCGCCCATCAGTGTCTAGAAGAGCCTGAAACCGCAGGATTGCATTCTACATGGCAGAATGAAGAATGTCCGTAGGTATACTGGCTACCTCTCTTGATATGCTGCACTTCAGACCAGCTCATGTGTGAATATTCCCCTGATAAACCCTGTCATTCAGGTAGCCCTACAACCAGAAATCACATGGAGTGAGAGCAGGTGATTGTGTCGGCTACACATTTGGAAACGATCATCTGATAATTTGGTCATCTCCACATGTGTTTCAGAGAAGCAGGTGAACTTCGCGAATGATATGCGATGGGCCCCCATCTTGCATGAAAACGGTTGAGTTCAATGCATCTCTCTCCTGTAGGGCCAATATGACATTCTGGCAAAGCATATCGCAGTAACGCTGGCTGGTCACACTTCACGTCTTTGGCCCTTGAGCGTCAACTTGTCCAATAAAGAATGGGCTAATGATGAACGTAACCGTGCAGCCACACCATATGGTGGCACGTTTGCTATACAGAGGAGCTTAATGCACAGTGACTTGAGGTAAAGATCCCCATAGGGTGGTCCAGGCCCTTGTGAACTTCAGTCCTTGCATGAAAGTAGAGAGCGAAGTCAACATGTTGTTGTGCATCCTGGGGTGCAAGGTGCTGTACGATATGGATCTTGTATGGATACCATTTGACAATGGTTTTGAAGCGCCTTCTGTACAGTGGACCAGGGGATGTTCAACTGTCATGGTACAGCATGCACACTGCCTGATGATCGCGAATTATGTGCAGCATTGCCTGCCGTAGCAAGTGATTTAATCAACCACCTGTGGTGCAACCGGTTGTTGGTCTTAGCCTAGAGCAATGTCCAGTTCTCCAGTTGATTCGAACTAACTTAATCATGCTCCACACGGTGGAGAAAGAAGACCCTTCTGTAATACTTTCAGCCGGCGATATTCTTGAAGTGCAGCTGTAACATTATTGTTGCTGTGATAATAGAGCTTCGCCAATAATGCCCAGCTCCTTTTGCCCAAGCTCATGTTGACACATCAACATGTGCACCGCGAGTGGTCAGTTGTGTGAGACTATGCATCACAATGACTGATCACGGCACCTGGCTACCATAGTTGGAACTGGACAGTGGCACTGTGACACATGGAAATCATGCATCCCATACTCTGAACATTAATGCTACCAAGTTTGGTACTCGTACGGTAATTAGTTTCTGTGTTATAACGTGATAACTAGGGAAATTTTAATTATAACCACCCGGTACTTGCCGTATAGTTGAGGTAGAGGTCAGTCAACAAGTACATAAGAAAATATTGAAATCATAGGCAAACTTTGTCAATATTCTTGTTTAGAGCAAACAGACTATCAAAATGACCCAAAAACACACATGGCTACATTGTCCTGACACTACAAGTAGGCTATTTTTGATTATGTATTTTGTGGGAATTGAAATTTACATGATAGTAATGTATTTCATTGTGTACATTTGTTAGTTTAAAAGGCAATTTCAGGTTCTATTACATGGAAAGTTTAATCATTCATTTACGTAGTATGCCACTATTAACATCTATAGGTGCCCTGGATTATGTACAAAATGTAGGTCCCTTCATGGCAACTCCCAACCAAACTGTTGCCATCTCGGTTTCATTATATTTAGTTGGTCACATTAGTCTCTGAGGATGAGTATGGAGACTGTATTGATATTCTAGAGTAGAAAGTTCATCGTACACATTTTATCTGTTTATCTGACAAAGATATCATTCCTAGCTCAAAATGATCATATTCAGACACCAAGCTCTGTTCAAGACAGGTTTAGTGATTTTCTACGTTATTGTGGCACACATGGTCACACTATTAAAATACATTGCTCATTAAATACAATGATAACATAATTTATCATTTTTACAGAGAAGCATTTCAAGTACTAACTTAGTTAATTTGAGTGCTGTGGCAAACAAAACCTTTGAATTGATTATAAGCATATATATATATATATATATATATAGCATAAGCATATATATAAGCATATATATATATATATATATATATATATATATATATATATATATATATATGAACAGTAAATTACGCTGTGCAAAAGGGGAGTTACTTTTTTGACACCCTATCATTTTCTGCCCATTGTGATGCATAAGTGTGAACTTTAATTTCAAAAGTGCCTACAACCTTCCTCTGTACTGGTGCCCTGTGATGTCACTCTTGGGCTCAGTTACACAGCAAGGGGGCCAGAGCTCAGAAGTTCATGTGAGATGTAAGGTGTGCTAATGAGGTCACATTAGTACCAAATTTTGCCACAATTCTACCCAACGCCACCATGGACGTGTCACATGATGGGAAGCTCGTCGCCCGCCCTCCCCCAACATCATCCCACCCTTTCTCTTGACACCACTGCCATGGAGGCCTGAACTGCTATGTGCAGCATTGAAATCACATGGTTCTCTTATGTATGGTTGAGAAAAACATTTCAGTCACACTGCCACCCTGAATTGACGTTAAAAGGCCTCAGGAGGTGGCATAAAGGGCATTAATGGAACCACCCCTTTCAATGAGGCATTCATTTACACGCATTTTGCAGTTGAAAACAACAGTGTGCAGTGTGATGTGCAACAGGACAATGTTCTTGATAACTGTTGATACCGCTAACACCTCCCTGGATGATTCACCAGTTGTGCAAGCACATGTTAGAACAACTATATCAATATTCATAAGTAGGAAACGGCAATTTTTTAAATGTGGCATTGCTGCATGAAATGAGCTTATTATGTGGATGGTTTCATGATAGGGTGACATTACAATATTCATCTTGGGAACTTTTCACAAATTGTATGGATCCATTCTAGCCCAAATCGTGGCTGTATAACTTGCTAATAATGGTCAAGTGGTGTATTAATAATCTTTGTTAAGGTATTTCCATTGTTTTATAAACCACACATACTGCTATATGAGTTATGAATTTGATTTGGACTATCTGTTTGTACAGATTGTTGATTAAGATTTATCCAAATAATTATTACAAAACCAAGCAGATGTAGAAGATGCCAGTGCTGTAAACAGGGACAAATTCCTTGAGGAGATATAGCTTTTGACCACACATACATTTAACATTTGTAGCTCTGGTACATTACAGGCTATCTTTGTAGTATCTTACTGCTGCCACCAGTTCAGATTTTTGTCACTCTACATGTTCTGCTAACTTCTTCACACCACCACCACCAATACAAACCATGTGTGATGTGATTGTCAAAAACCAACCATATTGTTGTGCTCTAGCAGCTACTTACAGATGTTAATTGACTTGTGTATACCACTTATTTAATAGTACCCTAATGTTTCCAGAAACATGAGCAAGGTTGAGATTAAATCGACTCTGCACAAGATAGCTAAATGAAAGCACACAAACAATAAGTGTTCTTTCTACACCTACATCGATTTCTGTAAACCATCGTATGGTCCATGGTGGAGGGTACCCTGTACCACTACTAGTCATTTCCTTTCCTGTTCCACTCGCAAGTAAAGCAAGGGAAAAATGACTGTCTATATGAACCCTAATTTCTCGTATCTTATCTTCATGATCCTTACGCACAATTTATGTTGGTGGCAGTAGAAATCATTTGGCACTCATCTCCAAATTCCAGTTCTCTAAATGTTCTCAGTAGTGTTCCTCGAAAAGAATGTCGCCTTCGTTCCAGTGAGTCCCATTTGAATTTCCAAAGTATCTCTGTAACACTCACAGGTTGTTCAAACCTACTGGTAACAAATCAGGCAGCCCACAGATTGATGCCCATTCTGCCCGTCAAATTATTTGTGTGTATAGAGAACAACAGTGATCCTATTCACTTCCCTGGGGCACTCCTGATGATACCCATGTGTCTGATGAACACTTACTGTCGACGACAACATGTTGGGTTCTGTTACTTATGAATTTTTCGAGTCACTCGCATATTCATGACCCCTCTGCAGGTCCAGGGGTTAGAATAGGCACGATGTATTCCTGCCTGTCGTAAGAGGCGACTAAAAGGAGTCCACACGTTTTGGGCTTTATGTGATGGTCCCCTGTCAGATTTGACCTCCATCTTTCTGAATTTTCTCAAAGAGCGAGCCACTTGGGAAAGGGCGCCTTATATGGTGCATCATGTCCATTGTGCATTGAGACCTTTTGCCTACTTTTCCATTGTTGCATCTCAGTTCTGCTCATTCTACATCTCTTGGGCGAGGACACCTTCCTGGATGCGTTTCCCACCTTGCACTATGCATTGTCGCTTTCTGCGCCGCCGATGACCATGGACTTTTTAGCACCTCATATCCCCATGTACCCTGTTGGTTGTAGCCCCATGACAACACAGGGATTGCTCTGCTGATGCCTGTGCCATTAACTCCCCATGTATGCCATGGAGTAGATGCCCATTTCCCTGGGCCATCGAGATTCCTGGCAATGGCCATCATGCCAGGTGGCCCTTGCTGAGGCTGGGTGGCTCCCATGGGGAGTGCCCGTAGTCAGAGTGGGTCGCATCAGGGTGAATGACACGCCATGAAGCGTAGTATGTCATCTCTTGCTGGTGGTCCAATGCCAGCAGTCTCTAACTAGACAAAGTCTAACTTCAGTGCTAGGAAATATGACCTCAAATTGTTCTCCTCCCTGTCCACACCATGGGAGGTCCACCAGGTGAAGGATGGCAGTGAAGATTATTCACCCCGGTATCTTGTATGCACGAGAGTTGATGGGAAATCTTTCATGTCCATGAAGCCTCAGTTTTTTGTGGAGCATTTGGAAGACAAGTTTGGGGAGGCAGAGGGCTTGTCCAAAATGCGCTCTGGGTGTCATGATAAAATCAGCGTCCTCTGCATTACAGGCATTACTCACATGTGACAAGTTGGGGGGGGGGGGGGTGTTTCTGTTACCATCACGCCCCATAAGGGTTTAAATATGGCCCAGCCTATTATATTGCACAGGGACCTTCTTATGCAGTCTGACAACAAGCTGCACCCCAATTTAGAGCAGCAAGGTGTTCATTTTGCCCACTGTGCCATCGGGGTCCAAGGCATAATCAGGTTGTCACCAGTGCCTTCATCTTGGCCTTCGAGGGTGACACATTGCCCGAGAAGGTCAAGGTGATGGCCTACCGCTGTGACGTCAAGACATATATCCCTCCCTCGATGTGGCGCTTTAAGTGGGAAGTTCAGCCATATGTCTTCCCGCTGTACTGCCAGCATCACATGTTGAGATTGTGGATGTCCATCACATCCCAGTACTCCATGTGCCCTGCCTTCCATCTGTGTCAACTGCAGAGAGCATCATTCACCTTGCTTGCCAGATGGCAGGATTTTACAGAAAGAAAGGAAAATCATGGAATATAAGACCCTGGACCGTCTGCGTTCACTGAGGCTAAGAGGAAATTTGAGCGCCTAAATCCTGTGGCTACGACCTCCTCTTTCGCCGCCATTACAAGAACAGTCATGGGCCCATCAGTTCCTCGCATTCCTGTCACCTCTCAGAACCAGGAGACTACACCTGCCCCCTTGATGGGGTTGGCACTTCCCTCTCTGTTGCTCCCGCACCATCTACTTCGGGAGCAACCCCCCCTCCCCAACCATCAGGGATATCGGTCCTCACTTCTGAGCCGGAGAAGCTGAAGTCTTCTTCAGCTCCTCTCGCTAGGAAGGGGTCCCTTGGGTCACTCACTTCCCAGGTTTCTGCTAGTGGGAAAGATAACACCTGCCAGTGGCTGAAGAGCTGAAAAGCAGCTGGTGGTAGGGCTTCACGCTCAGCATCAGTTCCGGAGACTGAACCAGTGAAGTCCTCCAAGCCAGGGAAACCCAAGGAGGAGCGAGAGAAATCCAGAAAGAAGATCCCCAAGACCAAGGGAATAGCGGTGGCACCCACACCACCACTATCTACAAGCTCTGCGGATGAGGTGGAGATTCTGGCGTCCACTGAGGACCTAGATCTCGCTGGACCCCAAGATAAAATGGATATAGACTGCTCATGCAAAAAGTTGGTGGCAGCAGGTGACTCTGAGGCGAAAACTGCCTGAATGAATGCTCCATAACTTCTTAGTCTCTCAATGATGTCATCCTCCAGTGGAATTGCAGTGGTTGCTTCCACCGCCTGGCTGAGCTACAGCAACTGTTAAGCTTTACACCTGCTTTCTGCATTGCCCTCCAGGAAACCTGATTCCCGGCAGCACGTACCCCTGCCCTCCGCAGCTATAAGGGATACTACAGGAATCGTAGTGACTATAATTTAGTGTCAGGTGGAGTTTGCGTTTGTGTCCTAAACTCTGTCTGTAGTGAAACTGTGCCCCTTCAAACCCCTCTCGCAGCTGTGGTTGTCAGAATAAGGACAACACAGGAAATAACTGTCTGCAATGTATATCTTCCTCCAGATGGTGTAGTATCCCTGAATGTAATAACTGCACTGACTGACCAACTCGCTAAACCTTTCCTACTTTTGGATGATTTTAACACCCTTAATCCCTTGTGGGGGAGGCACCGTGCTTACTGGCTGAGGCAGAGATGTCGAAACTTTACTGTCTCGACCTCTGCGTCTTAAATACTGGGACCACCAGACATTTAAGTGTGGCTCATGGTAGATACTTGGCCATTGATTTATCAATTTGCAGCTCAGGACTTCTCCCATCTATCCACTGGAGAGCACATGACGACCTGTGTGGTAGTGACCACTTCCCCAACTTCCTGTCACTGCCCCAGCGTCAGGCCCATGGACGCCTGCCCGTATGGGCTTTAAACAAGACGGATTGGGAAACTTTCACCTCTTCTGTCACCGTTGAATCTCCTCCATGTGCTAACGTCGATGTGATGGTTGAGTAGGTGACCACAACAATCGTTTGTGTGGCAGAATACATGATCCCTCACTCTTTAGGGTGCCCCTGGCGAAATTCAGTCCCTTGGTGGTTGCCAGAAGTTGCTGAAGCAATTAAGGAGTGACGACCATCTCTACAGCGGCATAAGCGGCACCCTTCCGTGGAGCACCTCATAGCCTTTAAACGGCTCCGTGCCTGTGTTCGTCAGCTTATCAAACAACAAAAGCAGGAGTGTTGGGAAAGATGCATATTGACCATTGGGTGCCATGCGTCACCTTCCCAAGTCTGGGCAAAGATCAAACATGTTTTCTGGTATCAGACCCCAAAAGGTGTTCTCGGTGTTAATATAAATGGCGTGTTATCTACTGATTCAAACGCAATTGCTGAGCTCTTTGCTTGAGCATCTGCGTCAGAGAATTACCCCCCACCCCCCTCCCCGGCAGGAAGGGAAAGTCCTTTCGTTCACTACATGCCACAGTGAATCCTATAACGCTCCATTTACAGAGTGGGGGCTCCTCAGTGGCCTTGCACATTGCCCCCACACAGCTACTAGGCCAGGTCAGATCCACAGTCAGATGATTTTACATCTCTCATCTGGCTACAAGCAACATCTCCTCGTCATCTTCAACCGGATATGGCGCGATGGTGTCTTTCCATCACAATGGTGGGAGAGCACCATCATTTCAGTGCTCAAACCCGGTAAACACCCACTTGATGTGGATAGCTATCGGCCCATCAGCCTCACCAACATTCCTTGTAAGCTGCTAGAACATATGGTTTGTCAGCAGTTGAGTTGGGTCCTGGAGTCACGTGGCCTACTGGTTCCATATCAGGGCGGCTTTTGCCAGGGTCACTCTACCGCTGATAACCTTGTGTCCCTCGAGTCTGCCATCCGAACAGCCTTTTCCAGATGCCAACACCTGATTGCATCTTTTTTGATTTACAAAAAGCGTATGACACCACCTGGTGACGATATATCCTTGCCACATTATACGAGTGGGGTATCTGAGGCTGGCTTCTGATTTTTATTCTGATTTTTATTTCTTGTTGCTTCGTACTTTTCGTGTCTTAAGTTGGTCCTCCCATAGTTCCCCCCATATCCAGTAGAATGGGGTCCCACAGGGATGTGTATTGAGTGTCTCTCTATTTCTAGTGGCCATTAATGGTCTAGCAGCAGCAGTAGGGCCGTCCATTTCACCTTCTCTGTATGCAGACAACTTCTGCTCTTTGTACTGCTCCACCAGTACTGGTGTTGCTGAGTGGCGCCTACAAGGAGTCATCCACAAGGTGCGGTCATGGACTCTAGCCCACAGTTTCCAGTTTTCGGCCGCAAAGTTGTGTGGTATGCACTTCTGTCAGTGTCATACTGTTCATCCAGAACCAGAACTTTACCTTAATGACGATCCACTCCCTGTAGTGTAGACATACTGATTCTTAAGACTGGTTTTTGAAGCCTGATTGACTTGGCTTCCTCACCTCTGTCAGCTTAAGCGGGATTGCTGGCAGCATCTTAATGCCCTCCGCTGCCTGAGCAACATCAACTGGGGTGCAGATCGCTCTATACTGCAGCAGCTCTACAGAGCCCTTGTTCAATCCCGCCTTGACTATGGGAGTCTGGTTTATGGCTTGGTGGTGGCGTTGTGTCTACGCGACCCAGTGCACCGCTGTGGCGTTCGCCTAGAGACAGGAGCTTTTAGGACGAATCCGGTGACCAGCGTCGTCGTGGAGGCTGGAGTCCCTCCATTGCAAGTTAGGCGTGCACAACTGCTGGCTGGTTACGTTGTACATGTTCGTAGTTCTCCTGCACATCCGAATCAACGTCACGTTTTCCCACCCATGGCGGTTCATCTCCTGTATCGGTGGCCCTGGTCATGGCTTCCAATTTCAGTTTGTGTCCGATCTTTTCTTTCCCAAGTGGAGCCCTGGTCTTTACCACCTATTCTTGAGGTCCATTCACGTACATCTCCATGGGGTACACCTAGGCTGCGGCTTTGCCTGGACCTTTCACATGGCCCTAAGGACTCAGTTAACCCCGTGGTTCTCCGCTGTCATATCCTCTCGATTCTTGACATGTACTGAGCCCACAAAGTGCTTTACACCGACGGCTCAATGGCTGATGCTCACGTCGGCTTTGCATATGTCCATGGAGGACATATTGAACAGCATTCCCTGCCTGATGGCTGCAATGTTTTCACTGCCGAGCTGGTGGCTATATCTCGTGCTCTTGAGCACACCTGTAAATGCCCTGGGGAGCCGTTTCTTCTCTGTACTGACTCCTTGAACGGCCTACAAGCTATCAACCAGTGCTACCCTCGTCATCCTTTGGTAGCGACCATCCAGGAGTCCATCTATGCCCTGGAATGCTCCAGTCATTCAGTGGTGTTTGTCTGGACCCCTGGTCACATCGGAATCCTAGGCAACGAACTTGCCGACAGGCTGGGCAAACAGGCTATGCGGAAACTGTTTATGGAGATCGGCTTCTCTGCAACTGACCTGCATTCAGTACTACTCCGCAAGGTTTTGCAGCTTTGGGAATCAAAATGGCACAACCTCAGCATGCACAACAAACTGCGTGCCATTAAGGAGACTACGAATGTGTGGCAGTCCTCCATGCAGGCCTCTCGCAGGGACTCTGTGTTCTCTGCTGGCTCCGCATTGGCCACACTTGGGTGACACACAGCTACCTGCTGCCCCGTGATGACCCACCTCAGTGTCGGTGCGGCACCTGGCTGACAGTGGCCCATATCTTCCACCCACTGTTGATTTCTTCTACTTTTACCTGTGTTACATCCTTTCCCCTTCTTAACTCTTTCTTACCCAATCTTGTCCTCTGGTCTTCCCACACCCTCCCCTCTGTTTGCCCCTCCCCTCTCCAGCCAAAGAAGTGCCACCCTTCTTCGGCACCTGCCAATGATCCAATGATGGGGATCTGCCCCCCCCCCTCCCCCACACACTCCCCATCCCCTGGGAACCCCCCCCCCCCCCCCTGGTGTCTCTGAGGTTGGAAGCCTACTACGACAACTTGGCCACGGGACTCACCATCTGTGTGCCCCAAGGTTGCCCGCTCTCTTTCGGTTCAGGATCTTGCAGAAGCCTGCTCTCCATCTACGCCCTGCCCTCCTCAACCTCCAAAAGAAAAGAAGGAGAAAACATAAATCCCAAGACAAGACCCCCCCCCCCCCCCCTCCAGTGCCCCCGGACGTGCCATCTTCCCCCTCGCAACCTGATTGTGACACCTTATTTGTGGATGTCATGCGATCGTCGTCAGTGAAGACCATTGTCCCAGTGACCTGATTTCCCCTCGGCTTCTTTATGTCTAACCTGGACTCTCGCCTCACAATAATCCAGTGGATATTACCGTCACATACTGGAAATCTGATTATTCTGCATTCTTTCTTGTTCTTTGAGGAACACACTTCTGTGATGATCACCCTCCAACGATTCATGGTTATCAGGTGTTCTGTCGGAACCATGCTGGCCCCGGGTTGGTATCTGGAAAGGTCTGCACTTTGGTTCGCACTGATATCATTAGTGGCTGGATCCCCCATCATACCAACATGGAAGCAATAGCGGTACGAGTGCAAATGACCCCAGCAATCGGCATTTGCATTGTCTACCTCCCTCCAGGTATGCCTCTTTCTTATGTTGACCTGCCTACCTTACTACAGCAACTGCCACCGCCATTTCTCCTCCTCGGGGACTTCAGTGCACACCACACCTTCTGAGGGAGTGCCACTTCAACGGGTGGGGGTCTTCTAATTGACCAACATATTGCAGACATGGCTTGGCACTGTCATGTTTTAGTTACCCTCCACGACTCAGACTTTTGCAGCCTCCTTCCAATTTTTATCCACGAGCTTTTATCCTACCGACTCTTCTGGGTTCAAGATGACAGTTCACTCATCACCCCTCAGATCCAGGAGGATGGTATCCCACAGGGTTATGTGTTGACTATCATACTCTTCCTCATCACCCTCAATTGGCTTATAACCTCTGTTGGGCCTCTGGTTACCCCAGCGTCGTGTGTCGATGATTTTTGCATCTGATGCAGCTCCCAATTGGTAGCATCTGCAGAACACCAGCTCCAAGGTGCCATCCGACGGGTCTCTGCATGGGCACTTTCCCATGGCTTCCATTTTGCACCCTCCAAAGTGCAGGTTATGCGTTTTTGCCATCGACCCACAGTACACCCTGACTTTATTTAGGCAACCAGCATCTAGATATGGTAACACAATTCCGTTTCTTGGATCTCCTTTTTATTGAAAGGCTGACATGGCTGCCTCATATTCACCACCTAAAGACTATGTGCATGCGGAAGTTTAATGCTGTCCGCTTCCTGGCCCACACATCTTTGGGTGCAGACTGTGGTAGTCTCCTCCATCTTTACTGTGCCCTATTTTTGTCCAGACTAGATTATGGTTGTCATGTTTATGGCTGAGCAGCTCCTTCCACTCTGAAACTACTTGACCCTGTTCGTCATTATGGGGTGTGTCTGCCTATCGGTGCCTTTTGCATTAATCTTGTCGACAGTCTCCTTGTAGAAGCGAGAGTTCCCCCTCCAAAAATACGGCAGAGCCAACTCATAGTATTTTACGCTGCTGCCATTCGACGATTCCCTGACCATCTCGTGCACCCTATCCTCTCTGCAAAAGTGGGATGTCTCCCTCCTGATACCCACTCTTGGGTGGGACTGCCAGTTGGAATACGTCTCACTTCCCTCCGTCAGGATCTCCATCTCCACTCATTGGAAAGTGCCCCATGCATTCCCTCCTGTAGTCCCCGCCCTTCCCCCCTTGGATGGTGCCTTGACCACGGATTAAGACTGACATATTCTGGGTTCCTTTGGTCTTTGTAGACTGGCAATGGGAAGGAAAGTGTTTCTGAAGAAGAGAAATTTGTTAACATCGAGTATTGATTTAAGTGTTAGGAAGTCGTTTCTGAAAGTATTTGTATGGAGTGTAGCCGTGTATGGAAGTGAAACATGGATGATAAATAGTTTAGACAAGAAGAGAATAGAAGCTTTCGAAATGTGGTGCTACAGAAGAATGCTGAAGATTAGATGGGTAGATCACATAAGTAATGAGGAGGTGTTGAATAGGATTGGGGAGAAGAGAAGTTTGTGGCACAACTTGACTAGAAGAAGGGACCGGTTTGTAGGACATGTTCTGAGGCATCAAGGGATCACCAATTTAGTATTGGAGGGCAACGTGCAGGGTAAAAATCGTAGAGGGAGACCAAGAGATGAATACACCAAGCAGATTCAGAAGGATGTAGGTTGCAGTAGGTACTGGGAGATGAAGCAGCTTGCACAGGATAGAGTAGCATGGAGAACTGCATCAAACCAGTCTCAGGACTGAAGACCACAACAACAACAACAACAACAACAACAACAATTGGCCCCTGCCACCCCTGTGATATTCTGGCGTCTTGTATGTCCCATCCTTCAAGAGTTCCAGGGTGCTACCATCTTTTTCATTAAGGGTTCTGAAATGATAGATTAGGCGGGATATGCTTTTACATCTCCTACTGGCATGGAACACCGTTTCCTGCTGGGTTTATGTAGTATCTTCACAACAGAACTGCTAGCCATTAACAGAGCCCTCCATTTTGTTACTAAGGCTTCCTTCCACAGTGTTTTAATATGTACTGACTCAATAAGCAGCTTGCAGGCTTATAGACTGATGCTACTTTCATCATACTTTGGTCTCCGCTATCCATGACCACCTCTCTGCCATTGGCTGTGCAGCCTGCTCAGTTGTCTTTCTCTTGATCCCAAGCCATGTGGGCATCTTAGGGGAAGAACTGTCTCGTCATTTGGCTGGAGAGGCAGATACTTAAGCCCCCATTACATTTCATGATTCCAAGTGCAGATAACCGAATACACATTAAATCTCCCCTGGCCCAAAAATTTAATGACTTGTGGTGCTCTACTGCTCTCCATAATAAACTCCATGCAAGCAAGGAGACTACTGCAGGTTGGCATTCTTCCTTCTGATCCTCTTGGAAGGAATCCACTGTCTTACACCCTCTAATAATCGGTCATACTAGGCTCACCCATTGTTTTCTCTTGCATAATGACCCACCCCCACAATGTGGTTGTGGAGCCAGACTGGCGATGTCTCATATTTTGGTGGTATGTCCCCTTCTTTTGGCGCTTCTTACTAAGTATAGCCTTCCGGATTTATTGTATTTAATTTTAGCAGACAATTCATTGATGGTTGGACTTGTCCTCAGTTTCCTTCACGAAAGTTGTCTTTATTTTCTGTTATAAGATTTTACTTCCCTCCTGGAGCAGGAGCAGAAGCAGGGGCAGAGTGGTTGTGGTTGCGGCCTCTCTTTGTGTTTTCTGGGTCTGGGACCCATGACCACTTCCCAGTGCAAAGATTGCTCTTTTATTCCTCTGTTTTTCCAGTTTTTAGATTTGGCCTACTCTTTTATGCTTTCTACTGTGTGTATTTTTAGTTCCTCACTTTATAGTTTGAGCCCTCTTGACTGGTTCTGCCCACTTTTAACTGTATGCTGCTATCTTAGACACATACCTTTAAAATCGTGGGACTCATGAGCTCGCCATTTAGTCCTGTAACCCCCCTCACACCCCCCCCCCCCCTCAATCAATCAGCTAGATACTTGAAAATAAATTGCAGTAGATCATAATGAAATGACATATTAGAATTTTAAGTGACAAACATTGAGACTACCCATTCAGAGATTGGTGATCAGTGATGGTGATGCATTAGTAGCAGTAATCATTAATATGGTTCAGAGGGCTAGGAAACAAAAAGGAAGGTCTAAATGCATTGTGCACTGGATAAAAGGACATTTCATTTCTGACAGGATCGTGTAATTCAGGACACGAGCATGTTGAGGGACTGTTCGTAGAGTTCCAATGAATGGGCACTCATGATCTATGAAAATGTGTAGGTAGCAGAGTGATAAGATTTCCTGTGGTATACCAACAATATCATTAAGCCATTTAGGAAATACCTTCTGCTAAATAATTGTATGTTCAGATCGTAAAATTACAGACAGGCGAATGTTAAAACATACTTCACTTCTGGAAATGTTATGCGGCAAGCCTTCATTAACTGCAATAGCAAAATCCTGTCACAGAACCTTTACAATATTTTATATAATTTTGACCGTCTTGATTAGAATTAATAAAACTGAAATTGAAGCAAATAATAGCAAAACAGAGCCTTAAATGTTGACATAGTTCTCTGTTTGTTACATTTCCCATGTGGAAAAGGAAGAATGAATGACACAACTCAGTTGCCATTCTGCAGTAATATCGAGTGACATAGATATGTTCCATGCCACTTAAAACACTTTTAGTACTAGTGATGTTGAAGAACTGTTGAAATAGGTAAAACTCAAGAAGATAATCTGTGTTAAGTTGTGTATGGAATTTGTAGGTGAATTGTCTATAGTCTTATTTATAATTATTTCCTACTGGTCCATTTGACAGAGAACTGTTTCCAGCTATTGGAACTGCTCACACCCATTTTCATAAAAGGCAGCACAGTTGATTCACAGAACTATTTACTCACTCGAATATAAAATAAGATTGTAGAATGTTTCACTGTTCAACCCTAATTTTATTTAGACTATGTGAATGTGTGCAAAAATGTGCTTTGATTATCTATATCTACATCTACATCTGTGCTCTGCAAACCATCATGAGGAGCATGGCAGAGCATACATCACATTGTACCAGTTGTTAAGGTTTCTTTCCGTTCCATTCCCATATGGAGTGTGGGAAAAATTGTTTGAATGCCTCTGCGTGTGCAGTAATTATTCTAATCTCATCCTCATGATCCCAAAGTGAGTGATACGGAGGGGATTGTATTACAGTCCTAGAGTCACCAGTTAAAGCTGGTTCTTGAAACTTTGTTATGAGACTTTCTTGAGATAGTTTAAATCTGTTTTCAAGAGTCTTACAGTTCAATTCCTTCAGTACCTCTGTGACACTCTTGCATGGAGTAAACAAACCTGTGACCATTTGTGCTGCCCACCTCTGTATACGTTCAATATCCCCTGTTAGTTCTATTTGTTACAGGTCACACACACTTGAACAACATTCTAGAACTGGTTACAAGAGTGATTTGTAAAGATTGATTACATTTCCCCAGTATTCTACGAATAAACGGAAGTCTACCACTTGCTTTACCCATGATTGAACGTATGTGATCATTCCAGTTCATATCCCTACGAAGTGTTACACCCAGGTATTTGTTAGAGATGGCCAATTTCAACAGTGACTCTTTGATATTATAATCACAGGATACTACTTTTTTTTTTTTTTTTTTTTTTTACCCCCCCAATTTGTGAACGGCACAATTTTACATTTCTGAACATCGAAAGCAGGTTGCCAATCTTTGCGCCACTTTGGAATCTTATCAAGATCTGAACAAATACATGGGAACTGCTCAATAGAGGACAGGGGTGCTGAGCTATTGGCTTGTAAAACTTTGCATCTTATCACAAGTGACATTCTAGTTATAACTATTCATAGTGGAAGACTGACCCTTTCTTAATGCAGAGGAGGAAAATGTTAATAGTAGAACTCCTCTTGTCACTACATTACTGCATTTTCCATTAAAGTAAGTGTTACAAAACACCCACATAAAATAATTACAGTAAAGCCCAGCAAAGCAAAGTCTGTGGTAGGAATCAAGGGCAGCACTATACAGAGTAGTGCTTCAGCAAGAAACAGGTGGAATTCTTCATCTGCATCTACTTACATACTCCAGAAACTACCAAATGGTGCATGGTGGGGAGTATGACTGTAAACCTTTTTACTGTATTGTGGTTATATTTCTTTCTTCAGCAAAAGAATACAAAAGAATGTGCAAAGAAGATATGAGGAATATATTGAAAACCAAGTGGTTCGAAAAACTCTGCTACACATTTCTTTGGTATGGCTGCACCTTAACAAACAAAATAATAATAAAATGCGTAAGTTGGTTGCAGGTAAATGATGAAAGCAAAGAGAATGCTAATATGCACATCTGAGAAGACCTTTTTATCCACATGAAGTATCAATTTCACATTAAAACTGTCGAGTATCAGTTGCCACTCTTAACTACATTTTCAAATGGTGATGGTTACCATACATATTGCAACACACATGTTCTTTTGTACAGAACATAACAGCAGTGAATTTGGGGTGGTGAAATAACTAACCTGATGGATTTTGTAGTCTCCTCTATGAGATGTCAATTATAAAAATATTTCACGGTTACATTGCTCACTGTTCCAAATACTGCCCTTTTTCACACTATTCTCCATTATGCATACATTTTCAGTTCTTATGCAAAATTCTAGACTGTCCTCATAAATCCTGCCATTTTTGTCAATGTCATTGGATGTGATGAACATGGTAATTGCATGGAAAAATGCTGTATCCAACTTGATACTGTGTGATGTTAAGCTTTGTCAGGAAACCAGCCATTTTTATTGCTTCCAGGTGGGCAGCAGGGAGCAGTTGTTTATATGACACTGTATTTAGGCAGCGTATCATGCTGTCATCTTCAGGTACTATCTGTAGAATGAGTATCCTCACTACATCACACTAGATAGTGAAGACACTCATCAAAGTATCACCTGAAAATGAGGGCAAAGTATGTTTTCGAAATATGGTGTCACATAAACAACAGCACCTGACTAGACACCTGAAGCAATACTAATTAATACTGTTACAGAAAGTAACTGTTGCTCTGAAATTGTGAAGATGAGCCATGTTAGATTCATTGGTGTGTGTGAAATCAGCACAATTGTCATAATTACTATCTTCAGCAATGCGTGTTTTAATAAAATACTGAGTTTTACAGGTAGTGAAATGTAAACTCCTGTACAATGTGCTGATAATCTGTAAAAAGAGACAAAAACTGGATTTTCACTTGGAATACTTCTTCAAGCACATTCCCTCCACTAGCACACTCCACCTGTGCCAACCAAATTGTAATTGGAAACATCCTATGGGTGCTATACATGGACATTTAACTTACTGGCACTCTGTTGCTTGTCACACTAATGCCGTAGATAGAAGCCAGTTGGTTCCACCATGTGAAAAATTCATTCATTCTGCTGTTGTTCATTCAGCTGCTCTGTCCTCAGTTTGTTGGTTTATTTTCTTGCTATGTCAAGAAAGTGCGCAGTCTGTAACTATCCAGTTACCTAATTTTTATAAGGAAAGGCGGTACTTTTGTTTTTGGAGAAGCCATTTCTGCAACAGGAGTCAAAGGAGAAGATATTAAATGGAATTATGTGTACCATGTGAGACAGTGTTTCTGAGATTGACATTTATGTAACCAACACCGTCTTTTATTTGTTTTATGTGCACAAGAGTCAGTTCTTCAACAGCATTGATCAGTGTTGATGTAATGTAATTAAAAAAAAATCATTAGAACTTAGTTTAAGGACTTGCTCATTATCACATTATCGTTAACTTGTCAGTGCTTAAAACAATTGTGGCACCAACACAACGATCGTAAATTTTTCCTCCTGTCGCTGAATCTAAATATTATAAAGAAGTGGCAATAAAATAATTATTTGTGGTATAGGTGTGCCTCCACTCTGAGATATTATCTTACCTTGATGCTTGTATACACAGTACAGTGTTCGTATTTACATTGTTATTGTATGATGACTTGGTTCTGGATAGTGACATAAAGAATGATAACTAGAAATTAAAAATGAAAACAACTTTGTTATACTTACAGCATCTGGAACCTCTCATAGAGCTCCAAAAAATAGTTAAGGAACAAGTCAGCTATTTCAGCCGCATTCTCCAAATATTCTCAGAGGAAAAAACTGAATATTGTGTCCTGTAACTAAATTCAGCACATTCTACGCCTCTGTCATTAATAATAATATACACCACTGCCAGATAATATACTTTTTTATAAATATATGATGATAGTGAATGTTATTTGGTGAAATTATGAAGTAACTGAAATATAAGATGATTTGGAAGTTCAGTAACTGCAGCAGAATGTAGATGTAGTAGTGAGGGATATAGTCATCTTTTTACACTTAAAATAGTATTAAAGTCGGCTATAGCAGAGATTTTTCGTTCAACTTAGACAACAACTGTTAGATTCTGCACACAAAGAGTGATAAATATGTGTGTTCACCTAGGTTTGTGTTTGTGAATGCCACTGGTTTTTTTTCAAACTGTACGGGAGTAATTTACGCTATTTTGAAAGTTACCCGTAAACTACTCATGGTCCAAGATAGAGCAAATTGATTTGAAAATGTTGAGCTGTGGGTTTCTGAGTTACCAGTTTATCGGCAGAACAAGCTTTTTGTTGATGTACACTATGTGAATGCTTTAATGGACACTGTTGGATGTGATGATGGGAAAGTGGGTGACAGAGATAACAAGGATTTACATGAGTCATGAGGATGATACAAACATTATTCAGAGACTCTTACCCCAAGATGAACTATACCTAGAGGCGATGAATGAGTGTTGAGGAAATGTCTGAACCACAAGCAGCATATCCCTAAGTAGGACTGTTTGTCACCACCTATGCTCATGACCTCATTCGCATGTGATATTTTAAAAATACTTAAAAAATTTGGTGAGTTATACACTTGAATAAGTAATACTAATGCAAACCATATTTGGTGCAAATGAATTGGCAAGATTGCACTTAATGTTAAATTTGGAATCTCCTCCAGACTGTTGACAAAGGTCACAAATGCCACCAGTGTAGAGTGCTCTGTGCCATCCCTGAAGGCAGTCACTACAACATTGATCTGTTTCCTTGCCAATGCAGAAATTCCACCAGTATCCATTGAGAAAGAAACATTAAGGGGCTCCGGAAAGGCTCAAAATCATGAAAAGTTCAATTTTTACTTTTTTGCGTTTTCTGAATCTGCAGACTATTACCTTTTAATAGATATATAATTTATTCAATTCCGAAGACTACAACTATTTTTAAATTTTTTTTGAAATGTGTTCTACATGGGCGTGACCCACTGTGGCGCTGTTAAACTGCTGTCAAATGGTGTTATTATTAACGTCCGTGTTCATAAGGTACATTTTAGTGATGTGAGATAAAGTATGTGTTGTGGCTAACCTATTTTCAGAGACTTAGCAGCACCTGAACTGTTGAAAAAGTGTATTCACGGAAAAACTCAAAACCCCAATGAAAGTGTAAATAGTGTTATATTGTCGAGAATCCCCAAGACTGTATTTGTTGGAATAGAAACACTTCACTTTGGTGTGTATGATGCTGTTGCGACTTTCAATGATGGCAACATTGTAAGGTGCAAGGTATTTAGAAATATGGGAATGAAGATAGGTTCTAACATGGTACGAGCGATGCTTGCTTTAGACAAGGAACGCCTTTGCGCTGCAGACAGGGCTGTAAAGAGTCTAGAAATACAAGCAAGAGTAAACAGGAGGAGGAACAAGAGGAAGCTGGAGGAGGAGTTTGCAGAGGATGAAGATAATCCATCCTATGGACTTGGAATGCACTAAAAAGTTAATCCAATCTTTGTCGCTCGATTCCCAAAACTTTTATTTTCTCATACTAATTACATGTTTTCTAAGGATCTTCCAAACATATTTGTTTCAAACTTTCAGTAAATGTTACACAGTACCATCTGCATTATTTAACACAGCCTTTTTCCAAAAAACTGTATATTTTTGAATATATAAATAAAAAATTGCAAAAAAATGTTGTGAATTTTCATTACAATTGAAAAAAAATCATCTTTAATAACTGAACTAAAATTTTGTAAAATCCCTGTGTTAAGTTGTAGCCCATATTCCAATAAATAATCTGTAAAAAGTTCAACTTCCTACCTCAAATACTTTGTGAGGAAAGATGTAATTTATAAGCGTTATTTTAACATTGCAAGTGTAGGGCGTTCCGGAGCCCCTTAAGGGAAAAATAGGAAATAAAGAAAAATTGATTCAGTTGGTCAAAACATTCAAATTGTGATTTGCTCCTCCTCCAGCAGAAACTGTGGGACTGTCTAGCCCTACAGCCCATCAACTATGTTTCGTTGTTCCAGGATCTTCATCTTGATTGAAATACAGGGTGTTACAAAAAGATATGGCCAAACTTTCAGGAAACATTCATCACACATAAAGAAAGAAAATATATTATGTGGACATGTGTCCGGGAATGCTTACTTTCCATGTTAGAGCTCATTTTATTACTTCTTTCAAATCACATTAATCATGGAATGGAAACACACAGCAACAGAACGTACCAGCGTGACTTCGAACACTTTGTTACAGGAAATGTTCAAAATGTCCTCCGTTAGCGAGGATACATGCATCCACCCTCCATCGCATGGAATCCCTGATGCACTGATGCAGCCCTGGAGAGTGGCATATTGTATCACAGCCGTCCACAATACGAGCACGAAGAGTCTCTACATTTGGTACCGGGGTTGCGTAGACAAGAGCTTTCAAATGCCCCCATAAATGAAAGTCAAGATGTCCGCCTCTACCAATCCATCGGTCACCGAATCTGTTGTTGAGAAGAGTACGAACACTTCAACTGAAATGTGCAGGAACTCCATTGTGCATGAACCACATGTTGTGTCGTACTTGTAAAGGCACATGTTCTAGCAGCACAGGTAGAGTATCCCGTATGAAATCATGATAACGTACATACTGACGAAACTAAAATGAGCTCTAACATGGAAATTAAGCGTTTCCGGACACAAGTCCGCATAACATCTTTTCTTTATTTGTGTGTGAGGAATGTTTCTTGAAAGTTTGGCCGTACCTTTTTGTAACACCCTGTATAAGGGAAGGAAATCTTTTAATGGTGAGATGGCTCCACTCACTCCAATGGAATAAACATAGGTTCAGGAGATACGCAGACCGAATCAGTTTCAATATACACTCTCTGATCAAAATTAACCAGACATCCCTATGTAATGTGGAACTGCCCTCTTGGGATCATTAGAAATGGACTCATCAGCATAAAAGGAGGTGGAGAGTATTGTGTTGTCAGTAGAAAACCAGTAGCAGTAGACAGAGTCAGTTGGAAGAGCTCAGCGAGTGCGAAAATAATTTAGTTGTGGGATGTCGCCTGAGTAATAAATTCATCAGGGACATTTCAACCCTTCTGAAGCTGGCCATGTTGACTGTTGATGACGTGATTGTGAAGTGGAAATGGTAAGAGACTATCACAGACAAAGACCAGGCAGGCCACATGTGCTGATGGATGGGGATTATCAAGTATATCAGAGGACGGTTCTAAAAAATTACATGGAATCAACAAAAGGAAACACCCATGAATTCCAAAGTGCCACCAGCATTTCACCTATCACAATGACTGTGCATAGTGTGGCAGTACTAGACATTAGGATGAAAGGATAGGATGAACTGATTCAGTTACCAGTAATGCAATTTTGCACACTCATTTACATAAGAAACCATCAAACTTCAGCAAATCACAGTTTGGACCACACAGTAAAATGCCTTCAAGTCTCAAGCTCAATAAGCAAACGGATTAAAATTGCAGTAATACGATATTGCACTGCCGGTGTTATTTAGAACAATGGTGCAAAGTTCTTTCTGAACTACGCAGGCACAGCAATATCATATTTATTCAGTGATACCAGGCAGCAATTTACAATTAAAATGTACAGGAATTATATAGTGTGTACGCGAGTACAGCTTGTGATGCAGTAATGGCAACATGTGGAAGTTTGGGTCTGGCTGTGAGTCATGCACAGACAGTGAAAGCGATTAAGGCGACTGCTAAAATAAAGTGGGAAATCAGGGTTCAGGCCCCTGTCCGCCACAGATTTTCATTTTCATCACTCCCTTATACAGATGATGGTTGTTCGTATTCGCCACTGTGAATACATATCATGTACTTAAAGTAATAACAGGTATGTCTTGTAACAGAAACAAGAGGGGCACATCAACAACTGTAAAATCAAGTTCCCTAAATAATGTTGCATTTAAAACAGATCTTCAGAATAATTACAAAACTGACTCAGTTTTAAAAATTAAGACACTAGCTTCCCTTTTCGGAAGACCATCAATGGCTCCTGGTGGGAATTTTAGGCAAAATTGCCCTGGGTTGGCTGCTATTAACGTCCAGCTGGTTCTATTATACATGTGAACTGGTAAACAAGCAATCCTCATCCCCCTATACAGGGTGTTACAAAAAGGTACGGCCAAACTTTCAGGAAACATTCCTCACACACAAAGAAAGAAAATATGTTATGCGGACATGTGTCCGGAAACGCTTACTTTCCATGTTAGAGCTCATTTTATTACTTCTCTTCAAATCACATTAATCATGGAATGGAAACACACAGCAACAGAATGTACCAGCGTGACTTCAAATACTTTGTTACAGGAAATGTTCAAAACGTCCTCCGTTAGCGAGGATACATGCATCCACCCTCCGTCGCATGGAATCCCTGATGCGCTGATGCAGCCCTGGAGAATGGCATATTGTATCACAGCCATCCACAATACGAGCACGAAGAGTCTCTACATTTGGTACCGGGGTTGCGTAGACAAGAGCTTTCAAATGCCCCCATAAATGAAAGTCAAGAGGGTTGAGGTCAGGAGAGTGTGGAGGCCATGGAATTGGTCCGCCTCTACCAATCCATCGGTCACCGAATCTGTTGTTGAGAAGAGTACGAACACTTCGACTGAAATGTGCAGGAGCTCCATCGTGCATGAACCACATGTTGTGTCGTACTTGTAAAGGCACCGAAGTCAACATTACCTTCCTTCAATTGGGCCAACTGGCGGTGAATCGAGGAAGTACAGTACATACTGACTAAACTAAAATGAGCTCTAACATGGAAATTAAGCGTTTCCTGACACATATCCGCATAACATCTTTTCTTTATTTGTGTGTGAGGAATGTTTCCTGAAAGTTTGGCCATACCTTTTTCTAACACCCTGTATATAAGGGGCGATCAACAAGTCTCCATTTGTGGGTGATGCTGAAGCGTATATGCAGTGTAGTGCAACTCTGATGCAAGTATATAAGCACCAACATGTAGGCAAGTGATTAGTATGGAATTTGTGTCTTTCTGATGTGCTTGCAGTAAATCCAGAAATTTGAACTATGGCGATGTTATTCCCACATCACAAATGTCATAACACAGAAGTTACACCAACCCGAGTGGGAGACATTTTAACATCCACCTTATAGTTCTGATCTTTCCCCATGCAATTATCAAGCCTTCGGCCCCTTAAAAAAGGCCTTGAAGGGTTGCTGATTGCAGCTGCTTGAAGATGTGCAGCAGGTAGTTATGGACTTCTTCATACAACAGGACATGATTATCTTCAACCTGGTGCATCAGTGGAATGATTGCTTCAGTGCTCACAATCAGCCACAAGGCGCGACAACATGTTACAGCTTCACTCTAATTAGCGAAAAGAAAAGAAAACTGATTCTGAAAGCCTGCATGCATTAACATGCAAAGCAACCTGTGGCATGTAACCTGGCCAATACAATCACTGTCATGAAACAAAGGCAGAATTATCAGACATCAGTGCACAGTACCTGGTTGAAGAACTGCCTCTCTAGACACATGCTAAATAAATTTACTGGTAGCTCTTGCAATATGGTACTGTGTCCATGTCAGAAATTACAGCTACAACTGCCCACACAAGACCTGCAAGCCACACATTCCAAAATGCGTAGTATGTACTCTGATCCACAGGACAAAGGTTGGTGTACAGCCAACACATCTTGCTGCTCGCACTCCGCAGTCAGCAACACTCCATACCTCTGCTCAAAGCCAGCTGCCACGACATAGCTCGGAGCTGCGACACCTCTCTTCTTCTGCCATAGGGTGCGTACTCTGTGCCTGCCAAGTGACTCGTAGAGCCCAAGCCGTGCCAACTTTCTAACATTAGCAATATTATAATGCTACCCTTGTCACATACTGCCTTTGATAACAGCACTAAATCGCCTGCAACGCTTCTCCTGGGCTCATGACCATTATCTGTTGGATCCTAGACAACTGGTAAACAGTGGCCTGGTCAGATGAGTCCCAATTTCAGTTGGTAAGAGCTGAAAGTTGGGTTCCACAGTGGAGCAGACCCCCACGAAGCCGTGGATTGAAGTTGTCAGTGAGGCACTGTGCAAGCTGGTGATGGCTCCATAATAGTGTGGGCTGTGTTTATATTGAATGGACTGGGTCTTCTTGTCTAACTAAACCTATTATTGACGAAAAGGTTATGTTCGGCTACTTGGGATCATTTGCAGCCATTCATGGACTTCGTTCCCAAACATGTCACCGGCCACAATTATTCACGATTGGGTGAAGAACATTCTGGACAATTCAAGTAAATGATTTGGTGACCCATATTGCACGACATAAATCCCATGAAACATTTATGGGACATAATCGAGAGGTCAGTTTATACACATCACGCACCGACAACACTTTCTCACAATTACAGACGGCTGTAGAGGCAACATGGCTCAGTATTTCTGCTGGGGACTTCCAATGACTGTTTAGTCCATGCAACACCGAGTTGCTGCACATAGGGCAAAAGGAGGTCTGACACAATATTAGGAGATATCTCATGACTCTTTTCAAGTAAGTGTATATGGTCTTGAATAGACGTACTGTATATCACTAAGTCGTCAAGATAGTGATGGATGTATTAATATTGAATGTCAGAAAAATGTTAGTTAACTGAGAGAGCACCACTGCAGTTTTTGCTAAACCAAAGACGACACAGTTGAATTCAAAAATGTCCCATTTAGTTACAAATGCCGTAAGAAGGTTTGAACCGTCATCTAGTGATATCTCACCACGTACTTGATTGAGGGCAAGGGTAGTGAAGGTATCAGCTCTCTTAAACCAACCAAAGTAGGAGCAGATCGGGCAGTGCAACAGAGCTTAACAACTTTTTTGTGCACTTCCCCGTAGTCAACCACTGAGCAGTACTCTCCATTACATTTTGGAACTAGGAGTGTAAGGAGATTTTGACAGCTGAATTACTGTTTTAATATATTATTCCACTAGCTCCTTTGATTTCTTCATCTTGGCGGTGACAACCTACATGGGGCTTTCTTAACTGGGGCATCATAAGTCAGCTCATTCCAATATTCTGACAAATTGATGACACCAAATTCTTGCGTTAAGACACATGGGATTTCTGCACAAACTACCTTGATCTACATTTAAACAAATTCATCTAAAAATGATAATTACTTGTTTACAGAATCTGGGTCTGTCATACTAGTTGCTCCAGTTCTAGGTTTATCATAAGCAAACATGAGCATACCTCTTGGCCCATGCTGGCAAAATCAAAAATGAACTTGTGGATTACATTGAAAACCCAACTTGAGCAGTAAAATTGGCACCCAAAATAAAAATGGTTGCTAAGTTTTCTACCACTCTTAAACCGACCTTACACGCACCTTGACCTGTAATATATCTTAAAATTCACGCTAGATTTATCCGCAGCAAAATATTATCCAGCATCTAGCTGTTACCTTCCCCACTTACAAACTTCCTGATTAGCAAGAAACCATTGGTAATTGATGGCAGAAATAGTACCACCCAAGTCAAGCAGCACATACATTGGTTTATTGTCCAGTGAAGCACAAACAAATGGCAAAGATGGTGGTCCATTATCTTTAACAGGGCTAATTAATTTACCATTCCTGGGCTGTAACTGTAATAATTCTTGTCTTTTGCCCTTTTCCCATGCACATTCCATCTTCTCATGCTCCGAATCTCCACAGTTCCAACAGATTATTTTTTGATAGCTTTTCTCTTGGTTTTCTTGTGAATTACATACTTTTCTCCCTAATTTCCATGCTGGAAACCTGCCCTCTCCTTCCCCCATTCAATCTTCTGTTATTTGGATGACCTTCCTTTCTTGCCTGTCAATTCCGTCATGAATCCATGGTTTCAATAGCCTGAATTTCACAGATTTCTTCTTGTAATTGAGCTAGAGTTTTGGGGACACTATAGAATACAGCTCTTATCCACTGTCAGGTGTCAGCACACACAAAATAAAGACATACTACTTGTTCTTCACTATGAGAGAGGTCTGAAGCTGCCAGACTTTTTTTTTTTTTTTTTTTTTTTTTTTTTTTTTTTTTTTTTTTTTTTTTTTTTTTTTAATGCAGTCTGTGTAGTTTACCATTGATTCCTGAGTTCCTTGTTCATGACCATATTGATTATTCACTAACTGTTGAAGCACTCTGGGAGGAATCATTCTGCAAATTATAGCCAGAAATTGCTTTAAGGTGTTATTTTCCTCTGACCTATTTTCCTCTATGACCTGTAATACCTCTTCAAGTAACCCATCCCTCACCTTTACTGCTATCAACCTTAATACTTCCAAATCTCTCATTTCCATAGTCCACACTCTGTTCAGAAGTTCCACTTAACTATCAGGTCTGCTGAATTCAGAGATAAATCTGTGTATTCACTCAGAAACTCCTGTAATGGATTCTGAATTTTTGGGAATAGACTTTGAAAGGTCACTTGCTTGCCATCACAGCTTCGATCTTTCTGGTTGGCTTCATTTCCAGATTCATTTAACTTCATCTTATAAGCCTGAAACCATTCACTATTGGTTTTGCTATAGGTTTCTAAACATTGCTCCTGGTTTCCATCCATATCAACCAGGTCACCCATTCTGTCTAATAATAATCATTAAACTGTGCATGTAAACTTCATACTTGATGAAGAGTACAACCTCTCTCCAATTCAGTAACTTTTAAAATTTCCTTGAAGGCAGCACAAATTGTGGCAGCAATGAAACCTGCCTGGGTTGGCTTGGTAATCAATTTTACAACAGGCAAGTGGCTATTGTGGTATACTTTCTCAACTAGATCCCAAACAGTGCCTTTTGGTTCTATCTTCCTTTGTTGTAATTCGTAACCAGTAATCCCCTCAATGGAGAAAAGCTGGGTCTTTCACATCACCAGGAATTCTGAAAAATAAAGCCAGTTTAGCAGCCACGTATAATTGACTTACAATGCAACACAAATCAGTCAATGAAGCATGCTCTGCTATCATTGTTTTTGTGGTGCTGGGCATTACAATGAAAGGATAGGATCGACTGATTGAGTTACCAGTAACAACATTTTTTTTCATTTGTTTCAATAATTTATCAGACATTATCATACAGTACTTGGTAAAAGAACTGCCTCGTTAGGCACATGCTAAATAGATTTATTAGCGGCTCTTGCAATAAGATACTGTGTCCAAAATGTCAGAAATCACAGCTACAGCTGCCCACACACCACCAGCGAACCACACATTCTGAAATGTTCACTGACCGATAGGACATTGGCATTGTCAACTGCTGGTGTGCCTTGCTGCTCTTGCTCCACAGTCAATAACACTCCAGAACTTGGCTTGAAGCC
Organism: Schistocerca cancellata; assembly: GCF_023864275.1. Lineage (NCBI taxonomy): Eukaryota > Metazoa > Arthropoda > Insecta > Orthoptera > Acrididae > Schistocerca > Schistocerca cancellata. Next base: position 301,542,622 of record NC_064629.1, read on the forward strand.
AATTGCCATGACCTGGCCTAGAGTCATGATGCCTCCCTCCTTCCACCAGGGTATGCATTCTATATGTCTATCAAGTGACTTTTCAAGCCCGAGCAGTGCCAAACTTGTACATAAACAATATTGTAGTGCTGTCTATCGCACAATAGGGAGTTAAGTGAATGGGCTACAATGGTCAAGCAGATCTTCATAAGCTACACATTTCTGTAGTTGGTGCTAAGGAACGCTAGAGGTGGTGTAAAGAGTGATGCCTGGACAGTGGGTAACTGGAAACAAGTGATTTGGAGTGGTGAATGACACCATATCCTGTGGCAATCCGATGGAAGGGTCTGAGTTTGGTAAATGCCTGAAAAATGTTGTTTGTAATTGGGCGTAGTGCCAGCGTGAAGTATGGAAGAGGTGATGGTATGGTATGGTATGGTATGGTATGGTATGGTATGATATGGTATGGGGTTACTTTTTGTGGTTAGGGCACCTTATTGTGCTCAAGAAAATGCTAAATGCAGAAGGGTAAAAACACATTATACAGCATTACGTAATGCATACAGTTGAGGAACATTTAGTAGGATATGACTTGTCCAGCATCACAGTATACCCCATTGTAAAGCAGCATCTGTGAAGCAGTGGTTTATGGACAACTACATTCTTCAGATGCTGCTTAAAGTCTTGAACATGGTTGAAGGCCTAGAGTTGGTCACACCAGAGTGCACCATCTTTGGAATGAGTTAAAATGTTGACTTTGCTCCAGACACCAACCTCCAACACCACTACCTCCTGTAGTTTTGGCTGTTGAGGAAGAATGGGCTACAATCCCTCCATAGACATTTAGGCACCTCACTGAAAGTATCCTCATACCAATGTCCATTAATAGTTGCTTGGATGCTATTGAGGTAGTGTATGCAGTATCCACATATTTGTTTCAAAGATAGAAAATTTAAAAATTATGGTGGTTGTGCCAAATAAAAATAGCTCCACTGTTAGGAAGCCCTCAGTGAGGAGAAAGCTAAAGGTGAAAGGGCTATCTTTGTACATTATGTAGACAGTCCCTTACCCTCACCCCTACCCCAAGGGGATCCACAACTCTTTTCTTGTGCCGATTGGTCCCTCCGTCCGTTTCTCAGGAGGTGTGACCTGAGGTGTGAACAATTACCTAGGCGGGAGTGCCTTCAGAGAGGGCCCCCACAAGGAAGGAGCGCGCGCGCCATTGGAGACGCCGGTAATCATGGGGGATACTTCCGCAATGGTTTCCTCTATGTCTACAATTTCTGCTCACAAGTTAAAGTTAAATGAGACTCAGCCACAGACAATTCTTCCATCCTTGCCACAGTTCATTGTAGTTTCTCGATCGGACGAAGGTCAAGACTTCTCCACAGTCAACCCTTTCATTATTCAGAAAGGTGTCGGCACAATTGCAGGTCCTGTAAAGCCTTGTTCCTGATTACAAAATGGCACCTTTTTGTTAGAAACAGTCAGTGCCCTCCAGGCACAAAAATTGGTGCGAACCTCACTGCTACAGACCTTCCCTGTCAAGGTGGAAGTGCACAGCACTTTAAATTCATCACGAGGGGTGGTTTATACATGCTCACTCAACAGATTGTCCAACGAGGAAATTCAAAACTACCTTTCTGACCAGGGCGTAACAGCTTTACATCGAGTAATGAAAAGGATTGGCACGGACTTGGTTCCAACCCGTACTATCTTCTTGACATTTGACAGAGTTCAACTTCCATCGAACATTAAAGTTCGCCCTTACATTCCCAACCCTACGAGTTGCTATTGGTGTCAGCAGTTTAATCATACCAGCCAGTCGTGTTCCAATCTGGCCAAATGCGTTATATGTGGCAAGGAGGCCCATGAGGGTGCTTGTCCACCTCCATCCCCTCATTGCATCAACTGTATGGGTGACCACTCTGCTTCCTCTAGAGATTGCCGTATTTTCAAAGATGAATGGCTTATTCAGGAAATCAGAGTGAAGGAAAAGGTGTCTACATTTGCTGCTCGTAAGTTATTCGCCAGTCGAAAGCCCACTGTGCCTCCAGCAGGTAAATATAGCACTGTCCTTGCATCTCCTTGGCCTACTAACGAGGCAGTCATGCAGACTTGTGATCTCACCTTTAGTGCCACGGTCGTCAGATCGGCCAGTGCAAAGATCACCTGTTCAACCTCCCCACTATCACCTGCTCTCTGTACGGTTCACCCTTCATTGGCTTCTGCTAAATCACGAGCCCCAAAATCAGACACCCGGACTTCGGAAAAAGAGCATACTCGCGAAGATTTTTTATGTACCCCGACTTCACAACCATCGATTCCTCCCTCATCTCAACATCCTATTTCCAAGAAGGCTCATAAGAAACCAAGTTCCTCTCCTCCTCCGCTACAGCGTGTCTCAACTACAGCGCCACCTGGCGGTAACCACCCTCGGCCGTCTTCCGTGTCGCCAAGGCGCACTGCTGGCAGCCGATCGCTGGTGACAGGAGCTGCCCCCGAACAACCTATGGATCAGGATCTTCTGCCTTTGGCTGAATGCCGTTCCACGCTGTCGGCTGCCAGCTCTCAGCAGTCGAGTTTAGAGCAACCGTGGTAAAATTCTTCCCTTTTCTGTCCACCCTATGTCAATTATCCATTGGAATATCTGTGGCATTAGAGCCAGTCAGAATGAATTGTTGATCCCCTTACGATCCTACTCGCCGGTCATCTTCTGTCTTCAGGAAACAAAGCTGCGTCCCCACAATTGCTTTGTTTTCCTTCATTTTCAGTCAGTCCGGTTTGATCTCCCCTCTGTTGATGGCACTCCAGCACATGGGGGGGGGGGGGGGAGGGGGGGACTTACGATTCTTCTCCATGATACTGCCCATTATCACCCAATCCCCTTAAACAGTTCCTTCCAAGCTGTTGCTGTCAGTCTTTCCCTTTCTGGATACACCTTCTCTCTTTGTACCATATACATTCCATCGTCCACACTGATGGCAAGAGCTGATCTCCTTCATCCCCTTGGTCAACTCCCGCCCCCCTGTTTGCTGGTTGGGGACTTCAATGCCCACCACCCGCTTTGGGGATCTCCGTGTCCTTGTCCGCGAGGCTCCCTATTGATTGACGTCTTCCACCAAGCGGATCTTCTTTGTCTCAACACTGGGGAACCTACATTTTTATCTGCCTCCACGACGAATTTCTCTCATTTGGACCTTTCGGTCAGTACTGTTCAGCTAGCTCGGTGCTTTGAATTGTATGCTCTTGCTGATACGCACTCGAGTGACCATTTTCCATGTGTCCTTCATTTTCAGCTACAACTGCCACCTATGCGCCCAAGACACTGGAAGTTTGCCCAAGCCGATTGGACACTTTTTTCGTCTCTAGCGACATTTGATGACCGTCACTTTCCTAGCATCAACGATCAGGTCACTCAAGTTACAGAAGTTATTCTTACAGCCATGGAACGTTCAATACCTTGCACCTCCAATTTGTCCTGGCGCCCCCCAGTTCCTTGGTGGAACAATGCGTGCCATGACGCAATACGTGAGCGGTGCTGTGCTCTACGCGTTTTCTGCCACCATCCAACTTTGGCCAACTGTATCCGCTATAAGCAGTTACGTTTGCGACGCTGTTGCATCATCCGCGATAGCAAGAAGGCAAGCTGGGACTTCTTTACTAGCTCTTGTAACACCTTCACTCCCCCCTCAGAAGTTTCGATGCTGTTGTGTCATCCGCGATAGCAAGAAGGCAAGCTGGGACTTCTTTACTAGCTCTTGTAACACCTTCACTCCCCCCTCAGAAGTTTGGAGTCACATTCGACGGTTAACTGGCGCGCTTAGTTTCTGCTTGATTTCTGGGTTCACTGTCACGCATCATACCTAAGTGGATGCCATCGCAATTTCTAACTCATTGGGTCAACACTTTGCTGAAATTTCGAGCTCTTCAAATTACCCGCCAGCATTTCTCCCGAAGAAACGTGCAGCGGAAGTGCAACCTCTTACTTTCTCCTCTCAAAACAGTGAAAGCTATAATATTGTTTTCTCCATGCGGGAACTCCAACACGCACTCTCTTCTTCTCACTCTTCTGCCCCAGGACCAGATGGTACCCACATCCAAATGTTGCCGTATTTATCATACCGTAGTTGCGTTGCCTCCTTTGCCTTTATAATCGAATTTGGAGCAACAGTACTTTTCCCAGAAGATGGCGAGAAGCTATCGTTGTTTCTGTTCCAAAACTTGGCAAGGACAAACATCTTCCTTCTAGCTATCACCCCATTTCTCTCACGAGTAGTGTATGTAAGGTTTTGGAGTGTATGGTGAATTGCCGTTTAGCCTGGTGGCTGGTAGTCCCGAAGCCTTTTAACACCTGCCCAATGCGGCTTCCGAAAGCATTGTTCTGCAGTTGACCATCTTGTTGCTCTCTCCACTTATATAATGAACAATTTTCTGAGGAAACGGCAAACGGTAGCAATATTTTTTGATCTGGAGAGAGCGTACGATACCTGTTGGAGGACAGGCATCCTCCGCACACTGTTCTCTTGGGGCTTTTAAGGTTGGCTGCCCCTTTTTATTCACGAATTTATGGCAGAGCGCACATTTAAAGTGCGGGTGAACACTACTCTCTCCTGTACTTTCTCCCAATAAAACGGGGTACCCCACGACTCCATGCTTAGTGTTGTACTGTTTACCATCACCATAAATCCAATTATGGATTGTCTCCTTCCCGATGTCTCGGGCTCCCTCTTTGTGGACGATTTTGCGATCTACTACAGCTCTCAACGGACCAGCCTTCTTGAACGACATCTTAAAGGATGTCTCAATCGCCTCCACTCTTGGAGCATCGAAACCAGCTTCCGCATTTCTCCCAGTAAGACTGTTTTTGTCAGTTTTTGGCGTCGTACAGAGTTTCTTCCACCTTCCCTTCATATAGGCCCTGTCGACCTTCCGTTCACGGACGTCGCTAAATTCTTGGGTCTCATGTTTGACAGAAAACTGTGCTGGTCCTCCCACGTTTCCTATCATTCGGCTCACTGTCTTCGATCCATCAACACCCTCCGTGTTCAGAATACTGAATACGGAGTGGTCCTTCTCCACCTCTATCACGCCTTAGTACGCTTGAAATTGGACTAGTTTACTCCTCTGCTCGGCCGTCTATTCTTCGGCGTCTTGACTCTGTCCACCACCGTGGATTGCGTTCAGCGTTTGAAGCCTTTTACACCAGCCTTGAGTAGAGCCTTTATGCTGAGACTGCTGACCCTAGACTGTCCAATTGGCGAGCTGTCCTTCTGAGTCGTTATGCTAGCCATCTGTCTTCCATGCCTGCTAATCCGGCCCATGACCTTTTTTTTGACGCCCCCTTGGATTTAGGGTATGTAGGCTGCCCTTCCTCTCTACTACCACCGGGTGTTCGCTTCCATCAAATATTACATTCTCTTTCCTTCCACTTTCCTAAAACTTTCTTGACAACTGGGGGTACAGCACTGTCTTGGCCCCGCCCTCGTACCTGCCAGCCCCGTGACCTTTGTCAGCTTCCCAAGGTAGGTACCCCTTCTCTCGTTTATCGTCGGGCATTTGCTGCTCTGTGCGCACAAATGAAGGATGCCACATTTATTTACACTGACAGCTCAAAAACATCATTTGGTGTTGGGAGTGTCTATATTTTTGGCAACACTCCTAATCAATTTCGGCTTCTTGACCAGTGTTCGGTTTTTACTGGGAAGCTTTACGCTGTTCTCCAGGCTGTCCAACACATCCGTTGCTATCAGCGGATACAGTATATTATATGCTCAGATTCGTTCAGCTCTCTTCTCGCTCTCCAAGCTCTTTACCCTGTCCACCCTCTGGTCCACCAGATTCAGGACTGCCTCCACTTGCTCCACTTGGGGGGCATCTCTGTGGGATTCCTCTGGATCCCAGGACATGTTGGTATCCATGGAAACGAGGTGGCTGATATAGCGACCAAGGCTGCAGTCTCTCTTCTTCGGCCAGCTATTCGCATGATTCCCTTCGCCGATCTGCGGAGTGTCTCATGTCATCGTGTTGCTCTTTTATGGCATGCACATTGGTCTGCACTTCCCAATAATAAATTGCGGGGTGTGAAAGCTCTTCCCTGTGCTTGGACCTCTTCCTCCCGAACTAGTCGTCTGGAGGAGGTAATTTTAACTAGACTCCGGATAGGGCACTGTGTTTTTAGCCATCGACATCTTTTAAGTAGCGATCCTCCCCTGCTTTGTCTCCACTGCTCTCGACTGTGGACGGTGAGACACCTTTTGCTTGAGTGCCCCTATTTTACTTTGCTACGGGCCCGTCTACAGCTATCGCCTGATGTATCTTCCATTTTAGCAGATGACGTGCCCTCCACCAATTGCTTCCTCGAGTTTATTAGTGTCAGTGAGATGATGTCGGTCATTTGAAGCTCTTTTTGGGGAAAACAACCTCCCCTCTATAGTTATTTCTAAGATTTCATTCTGTTTTTTTGTTTCCCCACTTTTTGAGTTTCGCTCCCATTGCTGCTGATTTCCAATTTTATTTATTTATTTATTTTACCTATGCCACAGACTGTGCGCTAATGACTGTAGCAGTTTTGCGCCCTAAAGCCATAATGAAAAAAACCCACCCCTCTCACTCAAAACCAACTTACAAAAAATTTCCATATCATTGCATGTGCATCATAAAGGGTCATTCTGTGTCAAATCACCCAGGTCATATCACCCACCATTTTAGATTTTCATTAAAATTTGCTTGTATAATACAAGAATTTGTGCAAATTTTTCTGGCTTGGCCTAAAACTTCTTTTTGTATTGAATTTTCAATGTAGTGATGTTCTGATTATTTGGTTCTATGAGAATGTCCATTCAAAGTGATATTTACCTACAGAAATACTTACGCAGTAGTATTCTCTGAATGGACACGCAAATAAGTTTTAAATCAAATGTTTTACTATGAGGAGAAAAGGGTCATGACAAGTAAGTTCATTCAGGCCTGACACCCACTACCTAAGAATTTTACGAAACCCTTTTTAATTGTTACTTTTGTTTAGTAATAACAATTGTAAAGCTCCTTTGACATATTTCATGTAGTTTTTGAAGAGGAAAAAATGGTGAAGTTTTTAAATAGCATATGTAAATGCCATGGCTGAAGCTTCCCATTTGGATTGCATTACTGGAGGGGGTAAAGCACAACTTAGTTTATTTTCAACACTTCACTATAATTTTTTTTCCCAAATACCAGAAAAAGTGTGTATTTTTAATGGGAAAGAAATCTTAAATATCTGTGCTTGACTTCTGGGAATATAGAAAATGAACTTAAGTTGTTATGGCCCCTAACAATGATTTCTTAAATAAGCAAAATACACTCCTGGAAATGGAAAAAAGAACACATTGACACCGGTGTGTCAGACCCACCATACTTGCTCCGGACACTGCGAGAGGGCTTTACAAGCAATGATCACACGCACGGCACAGCGGACACACCAGGAACCGCGGTGTTGGCCGTCGAATGGCGCTAGCTGCGCAGCATTTGTGCACCGCCGCCGTCAGTGTCAGCCAGTTTGCCGTGGCATACGGAGCTCCATCGCAGTCTTTAACACTGGTAGCATGCCGCGACAGCGTGGACGTGAACCGTATGTGCAGTTGGCGGACTTTGAGCGAGGGCGTATAGTGGGCATGCGGGAGGCCGGGTGGACGTACCGCCGAATTGCTCAACACGTGGGGCGTGAGGTCTCCACAGTACATCGATGTTGTCGCCAGTGGTCGGCGGAAGGTGCACGTACCCGTCGACCTGGGACTGGACCGCAGCGACGCACAGATGCACGCCAAGACCGTAGGATCCTACGCAGTGCCGTAGGGGACCGCACCGCCACTTCCCAGCAAATTAGGGACACTGTTGCTCCTGGGGTATCAGCGAGGACCATTCGCAACCGTCTCCATGAAGCTGGGCTACGGTCCTGCACACCGTTAGGCCGTCTTCCGCTCACGCCCCAACATCGTGCAGCCCGCCTCCAGTGGTGTCGCGACAGGCGTGAATGGAGGGACGAATGGAGACGTGTCGTCTTCAGCGATGAGAGTCGCTTCTGCCTTGGTGCCAATGATGGTCGTATGCGTGTTTGGCGCCGTGCAGGTGAGCGCCACAATCAGGACTGCATACGACCGAGGCACACAGGGCCAACATCCGGCATCATGGTGTGGGGAGCGATCTCCTACACTGGCCGTACACCACTGGTGATCGTCGAGGGGACACTGAATAGTGCACGGTACATCCAAACCGTCATCGAACCCATCGTTCTACCATTCCTAGACCGGCAAGGGAACTTGCTGTTCCAACAGGACAATGCACGTCCGCATGTATCCCGTACCACCCAACGTGCTCTAGAAGGTGTAAGTCAACTACCCTGGCCAGCAAGATCTCCGGATCTGTCCCCCATTGAGCATGTTTGGGACTGGATGAAGCGTCGTCTCACGCGGTCTGCACGTCCAGCACGAACGCTAGTCCAACTGAGGCGCCAGGTGGAAATGGCATGGCAAGCCGTTCCACAGGACTACATCCAGCATCTCTACGATCGTCTCCATGGGAGAATAGCAGCCTGCATTGCTGCGAAAGGTGGATATACACTGTACTAGTGCCGACATTGTGCATGCTCTGTTGCCTGTGTCTATGTGTCTGTGGTTCTGTCAGTGTGATCATGTGATGTATCTGACCCCAGGAATGTGTCAATAACGTTTCCCCTTCCTGGGAAAATGAATTCACGGTGTTCTTATTTCAATTTCCAGGAGTGTATATAGCTGCTGCAAGAGAGTTTTGTTGAGGAAATGTACATTTCCATTGTGAATTATTTACATAGAATGGAAAAATCAAGGAAGGCTTTTCAGAACAAGTTACTCTTCTAATTTCTAGTGAATCACAGGAAAGTGTTTTGTAATTGTGAAATTTCCTGGTGCCAGGTATTGTGTAAGTTGTCAAAAATTTGTTCTTGAGATTCTTGTGTAGGAAATCAACATTGATTTCATCTAAAAAGTGGTGGGGGAAAGGGGAAAAATTGTCAGTATTAACCTTGCAGAAATTGTAAACAGTATATGCAGTTGTTATTTGTACATCCTCTAGTTGAATACTAGCTTTTCTCAATACGTGTTTTACAGTTCCTCCCAATCCATCACACGCAGATTTAATTCCATCACACGCAGATTTAATATGGCTAGTAACAAAAAAAAATGTTTGTCAATAGAAAATAACTTTTGTGTTCTCACTATTATTTAAAGTTTTCCTATTTTTATATTGAGTGCTGCCTCCATCAGTGAAACAGTGCAGTTTCTTTACTTGTGGGTAATGTTTAGCCAAACATTTCTTTCTGAGCAGCATTTACAAATCCTACATCATGCTAAATACCATCACCTGCAAAGCAGTGGTTTACTATTACCAATTTACTTTCTTCATTTATCACATAAACTTCTTCATTTATCACATAAACACAAACAGGATGGTTAGCACAGCTGCTTGTTGTGCAGTGATAACTTTGGATATAATTCTGGATTACAAAACTGTAGTTTTCAGCAAAGTTCATTAACAGAATTGCCTTTTCTGAGGTTAAATTTTCTTTCAAACTTTTCCGGAATCTTACCTGAGACTTAGATGCAAATGAGTGTGGTTTAAGTGCCTGTGATTTTGCTACCGACAAGTCAGTTTAGTCACATGACAATTCCTCATCACTGGGGCAATGACCACAGTGATTAAATATGCAGTCATAGTTTTCGGTGTCACATACAATAAATTTTTATAAGTTCTTTGTGTTTCTTTAATGTTTTCCACTTCCAAATGCACTTTTACATTTTGGTGAATACCACAAACACACACCAAATGAGAGCCTGCAGAACCAGAGGAAATACACCAGTTTGGTCTTAGTGAACAAAATTTAGAAATACAAATGTTAATGCGTGGGCTCTCCTATTTCAAACAAGAATATAGTTGCCTTAGGTTGCAAAGGATTTCTTTTTTTTGCATATACACATTTTTCTGAATGCTAATTTGTCTCCTAATAACACTTGAGTATGCTAATCATTTCGGTAAAAATTAGTGACAAGTGATAACTTTATCAGTGATTGTTTTACCTCTTTTGGGCTTAGAAATTGACATAATACCCACTTCTGTTTCCAGTTTCCTAGCTTGCTGTACTTCATGCTCACTGACATTGAATTCTGATGTTATTTTCTTTCGCCTGAGAGAGTATCTAAAGTTAGGACTTGATTTATTTATTTTTTTTCTTTTCAGATCACTTAGAGTAGCCACTTTCTCTTTCATTAACAATATCATGGCATCAAAATCTTTGGCTTTCTTAACAATTCCATCATCTAATTTATTCTCCCTGACAGGAACTTCAACACTGTAATCTAATGCTCAGTACACTTTCTTCCCCCAAGACATGCTTTGCTTTTTATAGCTTACATTTGCCACATAAGGCCTTGCTGTGATTTGGAATGGAATTAAGTTTCAAAGGAGAACACCTCAAATAATCTAAAGTTTTATTTGCATCCTGTATACTTTAACTTTTTAGTACTGACTTATGAAATGTTGCTTCAGGGTCATATAGATTCTTCTAGCACTTAACGTCTTGGGCAAAGCCAAACTTACTAACCTCAAGGATATTTGTTGTAACTTTCTGTCTGTCTTCTAAGTTTCTCAGTTGAGCATCCATTGCACAAACAGCGTGATCGAGGTGGTCCCATAGATTCTCAATTTTCTTGGAATCGGGAATTTGGTGGCATGTGGACTATAGTAAATTCGTCGTCGAGCTCTTCTAACAACGTGAGTTCACTATGAGCTGTGTGACACGTTGCATTGTGGTGCTTGTAGATGCCATCATGCCAAGGAAAAACAGACTGCATACAGGGATGGACATGGTCCCCAAGGATAGATTCATACTTGGGCTGATTCATTGTGTCCTCCAGAATGACAAGATCACCCAGAGAATTCCACAAAAGCATTCACCAGTCTGTAACACTCCCTCCTCCAGCCTGGACCCTTCCTACGAACCAGTGGCCATCTGTCCAATGGAACATAAAACATGATTCATCTGAAAAGGCTGCATGTCGCCACTCAGTGGGTGTCCAGGTGCAGTATTGGTGTGCAAATTCCAGCCTTCACCGCTGATGGAGAGCAGTAAGCATGGATGCATGAACCATGTTTGCTTTGGAGGCCCATATGCAGCAATGTTCACTGAGCATTTGTTGAGAAGACACTGTTGGTAGCCACTTTTCTCATCTGAACAGTCAGTTGCTTAACAGTTGAACATCTATTCATCCAGACACAACTCCTGAGCCTTCATTCACTCCTGTCATGTATGGCTCATGGTGTACCATAGTTGCTTTGGAGCAGAGTTTAAGTAGCATGATTTTCCCATACACAGTATACTTTGACCACAGCTTCATGTGAACAGTTTATAAACTTTAGCATTTTGTAAATGCTTCCACATTTCATCCAGAAGCTAATGATCATGCTCCTTTGGATGGCTGATAAATTGCTCCATTTCTGCATTACGACAATGAATGCACTGTTTTCTGCACCCCCCCCCCCCCCCCAAACACACTTTATTTACCTTCTACTGCTAGCACTGCCGCCGCCACCTGCCATCTGTGAACGGTTATTGTACATTGACATTGGCGACAGTCACATTAATGTGACTGGACTGTGGATGACCTGTCTCACAGAAAGCCAGAGAGAAATGATTGATGCATAGCAGTGATTGTTGCATTGTTTTCATGGGTGTACAAGTTCCAAGGAAGCTAGTGGAGGTACACGGCACACTTTCTTATCGCTGTGAGCCAGTGGTTAGCTGCAAAGATAAATACGATATAATTTCAGAAATTACTAAATTAATAAAATGGGATAAATTTTCACACTTAAAAATAATTTGGCTGTCTAAAATACCGATATTTAAATATGCTTATTTGACACCCCTGCATCTGAGGCAGTAGGTGTCAGGCCAGGAAGAACTTAGTGGGAATGACCCTTTCTTCGTCACTGTAAAAAGTGTTTTGATGTACAGTTTATTTGTGAGCCCGTTCATAGATAACCCATCAGTATTTTTAGATTAGAAAGCTTGCAGTCTTGGGAATCATTTTAGAAGACTGGGTTGTGAACGTAAGGCGGGGGGGGGGGGGGGGGGGAGGGGGAGAACTTGAAAAAGTAGTCAGTTTTCCAAACTAGTGTAGCTCCAAGAATAAGAGTTGTAAGCCCATGTAATGCTTACCATCTTCTAACAGATCTTTTAGGAACAATTTGATGTAGGAACCCGAGCTTTTGGTCTCTCACCTTTTTCTGAATTGTATTTTGTGTTGCAAGTGAAATGAAGCATGTTAATTGTTTGTACATAGAATGAGTACACATATTTCAAAATAAAAACAAAATGGAAGTTTGATTTTTTTCTTAAAGTTATTAATACTACTATGTTTAAAGTAGACCATAATTCGTTTTAAAAGATGTTGCTGCCATAAATTATGATTCAAAAACATTTTAATAATGATTATCAAACATTTCAGTAATTAGCACATAATTTTTCTTTAAAAAGTCTTTAATGTTCAAATGTAAGTCATAAAGAATAGTGTACTTTTAAGTTAGCTATGTTGTAAGACAATGTACACAATTTCATAAATATTTTCAACGTTTCTCGGCCCTATCAGCAACTGTATAAATATTAATTTTAATTTTAAAAACCAATAGCCTCAGTTGCAAAGTTTACCTAGATTTACCTAGGTTTCAGTCGGGATAACCCAACCTTCTTCAGAATACAAGTAACTACCGTTTTTCCATAGTGGACATTGTCAAGCTAAAACTACAAATCCATAAATTATCGTCAGACTGTAAAAACTTATCTGAAACTGCCTAGGCCTCACTTCGCGACGGAGTTCCAGTACAGCACTCGTGGCTGCCGCATCGCATTCACGAAGTGGGGCCGAGTCAGTTTCAGATAAGTTTTTACAGTCTGACGATAATTTATGGATTTGTAGTTTTAGCTTGACGATGTCCACTATGGACAAACAATAGTTACTTTTATTCTGAAGAAGGTTGGATTATCCTGACTGAAACCTGGGTAAATCTAGGTAAACTTTGCAACCGAGGCTGTTGGCTTTTAAAATTAATACTCAATTTCAGCCTTCTGTCATAAATAGTTTTTAACCAATGTGTACCAGAAAATAAAAAAAGTGAACGTCTGGAAAATTTAACTTAAAGTTGAAGCTTGTTGGTCTACCTACCCTGCCCAACACTAATGCATCCGAGCCCCATATTTCTTGTTTGTGCTGTTCTTCTCCCTCTTGTTTCTTTTTCAGACTACTTCTTATTCCTGCTTCTTTTGTGGCTGCCAACACTGATTTCTCTGCTTCAGTGTCTCCTGCTGTCAATAGCAATTGTAGCCCTTTGCATATTTAGTGTACCAGGCACTCCCATCATTTATATCACACTGACCCTCAATGCTGCACCATCATTACATGGCAGTGCATCCAGCAAACGTATTTTCAAAAAAATTTGTCCTACTAGAACAGTTTTTTGTATCTGTTCTCATACACAACTGTTAAATCTCCCATTGTGTTTTGAGTCGTACTGCATAATTACTTCCTTAATAATCTTGTGCCACTAAGACATTAGAGACAAAAAAAAAAAAACAAAAAATGCAAGTGAGAACAAAATTCTGTTTTTAACAAAGCTGTCTGTGTGTCATGTGAGCAGAACTTAAAAATTCCTATAATTTTGGGCATTTCTTCAGAACAGTCTCCTTAAAGTAAATTTTTTTCTTGTTCAAAAATCTACAGATAATTTTTTAAGGTAAAAATTAAAAAAATCGATTTTTTGACAGTTATTCATGTACTAGTCCCCTTCATTTTCTACCATTGATCTCTCATCATTTTTCACTAGTTAGTGCTGCTTAGTGGTAGGTGGTCAAAATGTACCTTTCAGCAACCACCAAATTAGCTCTCTGTCTTCCAAGAGGAACAATGCTAGAATGAAATCCACCTTGATGGATGCTCAAGAAGCCAAACTGGTTATTATATTTGAAAATTTGAGAAAGTTTCCTTGTATGGGTGGATCATGTTGATAGCACAGTACCTGCTACTGCCTCTGAGGCATCCATCCCAGTCTTCAGCTACCCTTTTGGTGTTAGGAGCTGGTGAGTACTCTGTGGAGATTTAGATGCTATGTACCTGCAGAGAAATTTACTTCAGTTTTGGTAATGAGAGCAAATGTTTCTAAATTTATAAGGAGCAAGATGAAAATGTGTTCCTCAAAATCATTAACCTTTCAACTTAATCTGATAAGGTAGTACAGTACTGCTGAGAAGGATGGGAGGCAATCCTCCATGATGTAAATTTTGACTGGTTGCTTAATGGTGGGAATTAAAAATTTTAGTTCAGCATGCAGATTTTTTGCCTAGATTGATATTGAGCGTAATTTATCATCTGTACCATACCTGAGATGGCAGCAGACAGTCTTAGAGCTGGCATTAATTAAAGCTGGAGAACAACAACATGTAGATGATAATTACAAGAAGATAGAACAAACAAGATATCCCTAACAAAATGGGAAAATAATTGAAGTTTGTGGCCTTTACAGTAAATGTGTGAATAGTTAAGATTCAGTGTGTGTGTTGTGTGAGTGAGCTCGAGGAAATGAAGTGGAAAGCCCAAAGAGAATAAATTGTGTGTGCAAAATACACACACACAAATATGTAAGTCATTTATAAACAAAAAGTTACTGCCATGAAGTTATTGAGACACTGACACATGAGTTGTGGTATTATGCGTGTCTCTGTGTAATTAAGAGCTATTGTCATAAGTCAGCCTGAATCATAAACATGAACTTCCTAGTTCAGACAAGGGTGGGAGTGTTTAAATTAACATTGCAATAATGAACAGACAGATAACTGTGTGATGGTTCACGTGTTAATTTACACGTTTCCTGGAGTACACTATTAACGTTTTTTGTTTGAGGTATATTTATGACATGGGATTCTTCATTTTTGTGTGTGTGTTTCAGCATGGTTTATGAATAAATTAATTCCCCTTCTGTTTTAGGGTCGCAAAGAAGTAACATTTAATTGTGCAAGCATGACATTCTATTGTTTTGCTGTTAAAAACACAGTAGTTATTCTGAGAAATTTTTGATTGGTGCACATAATTTTTGTAATAACATTGTATACCAAATTGAACATTGATTATTCTTGTAATGCTGGTAATTAACAGTTGTGACAATTTCATGTAAATTTCAATGTTTTCAATTCCTTTGTTCTAGTGCAATGGGCTCATTAAGATGGGACATAGTGGACTTATCTGGAAGGCTTTGTCAAGAACGTCTGTATGTGGCTGCAGAACAACATCACCTGCAGGCATTGAATGAAGATGTGAGTCTTATTGCTGTTATTATTTAACTATTTTCTTGAAGATCCATTATGTATGAAATAAAACCTGTTTCTTAGCAGGCAGGATATTCTGAATAATCTCATGCATCACTTAGTTACCAATAGCTAATTAACAATAGCCTATATCTAGCTGTTATGAACATACTGTATTGATACTGATACTGGTTGGGACACTGATAAGGTGATAGTCAAGCAGATTGTGGCAATACAATTGCCGGTCCTGCCAGGTACAATGGTTTGGTAAAATTTGTTATGTGGTATGAAATCTAAGGAGAGCAGCAGTACCTAAGAAGAAACATTAAAAAAACTGAAATAAATGCAATAATCACTACAGACGATGGGCCCAGAACATGTTCACTATGTTTGATAAAGGCAATGGCAACTTGGTGCATCCCCGAAAGTGTTTTTAGTAACAATGTGATCCACATTGCTTACCCTTTCTTTACCAGGAAAGGGCTATACAGGTTTAACATATTCTCCACAGTCCAGATTTACATTGATTGAAGCCTAATGATAATTCCTACAACGCATGGATATTGAGAGTGTCTTTAACTTCACCCCTGGAATGAGGGCATGGTGTCCTTGAAGAAGCCACTCACTGTAAAGCTGTTACAGGGGAGCCTTAAATGGTCTATTCACAACATCTAATACTTGAAGTTGTGAGGTCATGCCACCAGGAATTATTACCGGATTTGTACGGATCTTTGCTATCAGATCGTTAATTTTCTGGCTGAGGTGTCCCCTGAAAGAATCCAGCAACAACATTTTCGGTCCTTTACGCAAAATACATTGTGTTCTGTTCCAAACAACATTGTCATTCATTCCTTTTCTTAGCATCTATAGGCAGTTTTTGTTTCAGTATCATTTTCCTGTGAAGTATCATGTATGGGAGGATCTCCCTTCCATCTTCTAGTGCACCCACCATTCCTGTTATTCTGGTCCTTTCATTGCCAGAACTTCTTATAGGAACACATTTAATGTATTTGATGGCATATAAAAATATACAGGCATCTGATTGGTGTTGCCCTTATGGCCTAGCAAATATTAATGCCATTTCCATTAATTAATTATGTGAGGCTGATACACAAGTAGTTTCTCTTCAAATGCCATGGGCAGTCACTGAGCTAGCGTTCTTTTGCATCATAACATTAGCCCCTCCCTCTTTGTCATCCACACCCCACCAGCCAGTACATGCTTTGAATTCAGTGATGTGTGTTGTTGGAATTCTTCATTATCTCCAGTGCCCTCATTCGGATAATTTCTTTCGTAACTGGGAAGCCTTCATTACATTTTTCTTGCACATACTGAACAACCTCCTGCTACAATTGGTGAAAACTTCCCTGCTTTGGTCCCCATAAGTTTGGAATGTAGAAATGGAATTCTTTTATTTATCTGACACCCGCAGGGGGCTCAGCATTTAGTTGCTGGATACGGGCTTGGCGACCCCGGGGTCCGTGAGCTGGGGACTGGAAAGCGCCACCAGTCCTCAGTACCGTAAGCTCTGAGCGTGCTTAAACGACCACTGTAAGGCACGACAGTGGAACGTTGTACAGTACAGAACCCGGGGATCTTGGCTTAACTGCCTGGGTCGCGAGGATGGTATAAACCTCTATAAAAGAAACCTCAGTCTCAAGGTGTGCTGTGGGCCGAGGAGACGCAAGGCTGTTGAGGTAGAACAGTTGCTAGCGGGCGACCTCTGGGGAACCTGCCCCCCCCCCCCCCCCCCCCCCCTGGTTGTATTAGGCTTACCCAGGCAAATGGGGCTCTGTCTGGGTGGACATTCGTTTCCCTAGCTGCTCGTGGTACCACCATGAAAAGAAATACGAATAGTGCGCAAGCACGAGTCTCTAAGAAAGGAAAGTTCAATGCTTTACGGTATGACTCCCAATCGTTCCCTTCCCTGCCCACACCAGGGGAGGAACGGCAGTCTAAATTACCTGGTGAGACGTATTCTCCTCGATTTCTGGTTTGCAGTCAAACAGATGGGGACTCATTTCTGACCACAAAGCCTCAGTTTTTTGTGGAAAATTTAGAGGACAAGTTTGGAGAAGTTGAGGGCATGTCTAAAATGAGGTCTGGAGCAGTCATACAGACAGCATCCCAGCACAGTCACGGGCATTGCTTGCTTGTGACAAGCTCGGTGATGTTGCAGTCTCCATTACGCCTCATAAGAGCCTCAATATGGTTCAGGGACTTATTTTTCATCGTGACCTGTTGTTGCAGTCTGACGACGAGCTCTGTCCAAATCTGAAACGCCGTTGTGTCCACTTTATACGATGTGTCTTCAGGAGACCTAAAGATAGTAGGAGCGCCACCGGCGCCTTCATTTTGGCTTTTGAGCGAGACACCCTGCCCAAGAAGGTCAAGGTGATGATATATCGATGTGATGTTAAGTCTTACGTCCCTCCTCCCATGCACTACTTTAAGTGCTGGAGGCTTGGGCTTATGTCATCGAGTTGTGACGCAACCTACCTGTCGGGATTGTGGCCGTGCCTCCCACCCCAACGTCCCATGTTCACCCGTTGGTGTCAACTGCGGACAGAAACATTCACCTTTTCATCTTGCTCGTCGGACTGCGTGGTTTATCAAAAAGAATGGAAGATTATGGAGTACAAGACCTTGGACAGGCTCACTTACACAGAGGCTAAACGCAAGTACGACCGACTTCACCCTGTGCGTATTTCATCGACATTTGCTGCAGCAGCTTCAATGTTGCCATCCCTGGCAACGAGCCCCCAGGCTCAGCCGCTTTTTGTGGTCCCTCCAGCCCGGCCGTCTATTCCTGCCCCCCAGGTAGTTGCCTCTTCTGTTGCTCCCCTGTTATTAACATCGGGAGTAACAACCCCTCCTTCTTTGGTGACTTTAGTCCCCACCTCTGAGCCAGAGAAGTGCCCGCCTCCTCCAGCTCCCCTCGAGCAGAAGGGATCGCTTGGTGCCCTCCTTTCCACGGTTACTGCCTCTCCAGATGTCAGCCAGTGGCTGAAAAAGCCACCACCTGAGGGCCCTAGGGCTTCCAGGTCTTCCTCGGTCCATGAGTCTGGGTCAGGAAAGCCCAGCCAGCGTGATAAACCGAAGGACAAACGGGACCCTGTCAAAAAGAAGAAAAAGCAAAAGGAGAAGGACATAGAGACGGAAAAGGAGTTCACCACTGCACCTGAAGATGATATGGAGCATCTAGCGTCCACTCAGGAGCTAGATATTGTTCGACCTGCAGCTCCTATGGAAGCTGATCAGGCTACTTTGCAATCGATGATGGCGAACGCTTCTAAGGCATAACCTATACCCCCCCCCCCCTTCCCCGGTTCTTTCATGTATTCACAGTCGGATACCATTATCTTCAATGGAATTGCCGTGGTTTTTTCCACCACCTTGCCGAGTTGAAACAGCTTTTGTGCCGCTTCCCTACCACTTGTCTGGCCCTACAGAAAACCTGGTTTCCTGTTCAGCAGACCCTATCCCTCTGTGGCTACTGGGGTTACTAGAAGAACCGTGTAGAATACGATAGGGTGTCTGGCCGTGTTTGTGTTTATGTTCTTGCAACTGTTCCTAGTGCCCCAGTGCCACTTCACACGGCTCTCGAGGCTGTGGCTGTTAGAATCCGGGCAGGAATGGAGCTTACCATCTGTTCCCTCTACCTTCCTCCGGATGAGGTTTTCCCTCTTGCTGACCTAGCTGCCTTGTTCGCCCAGCTCCCCCTGCCATTCGTCCTTTTGGGGGACTTTAATGCCCACCACCCTTTATGGGGTGAGGCGCAGATCTCGGGCCAGGGTAGGAACGTTGAGGCTCTCTTGGCACAGCAGGACATTTACCTCCTTAACACTGGTACTACCACATATTTTAGCTTGACTCATGGCACATACTCAGCCATTGACCTCTCTCTTAGTAACCCAGGTCTTCTTCCATACCTCAGTTGGAGGGTCCACGACGACCTCTGTGGTAGTGACCACTTTCCTATCCTGGTTTCTCTTCTTCAGTCCCAACCCCCTGACCAGCTGCCACGATGGTCTCTTCGTGGAGCTGATTGGGCAGCCTACACCTCAGCTACTATGGCCATTACCCCGCTTCCTGGTGACATTGATTTGGCAGTGGACGAGGTCACTATGGCCATTGTTTCTGCTGCCGAGGCAACTGTCCCCTGCTCTTCAAGTACCCTAAAACGTAAGTCAGTCCCTTGGTGGACACCAGAGATTGCATGAAAGACTTGCACCAGGCGAACGGCCTACCCGACGGGAGGCCCTAGTCACATGACATCACCAAAGATTGCAGAAGCTATCCGGGACCGCCAGCGAGCCCTGCAACGACACTGGCGTCATCCTTCCCTAGAGAATCTGGTTTCCTTTAAAGGCTGCGGGCCCAGGCTCGGCGGTTAATCCGGCAGAGCAAACAGGACTGCTGGGAACGTTATGTTGCCACCATAGGTTCTTGCACCTCCCCATCTCAGGTGTGGTCGCGGGTTCGGCGCATTTTTGGCTTTCGCCCTCATGCGTCTGTCCCTTGCCTTTCTCTTTGGGGTACACTTTGTACTGACCCAATTGCCATCACCGAACATGTGGCAGAGTACTTCGCTCGTATTGCCGTGACAGCAGGCTACAGTGCAGAATTCTGTGCCATTAAAGAGTAGGCTGAGCGTACGCAGTTGTCGTTTCACACGCACCGTTTGGAATGATACAACGCCACGTGTAGTGAATGGGAGTTCCAAAGTGCCCTTACAGCTTGCCCCGATACCTCTCCAGGTCCAGACCGAATTTACAACCAGTTTTTTCACCATCTCTTGGCGCACTGTCAGGGTGAATTACTTGCCCTGTTTAACCGCATGTGGATGGAGGGCATTTTCCCAACTCGTTGGCAGGATAGCATTACCATCCCGGTGCTGAAACCTGGCGCAGATCTGCTGGTGGTTGATAGCTATCGCCCTATCAGCCTTACCAACGTTATGTGCAAACTGGTGGAACGGATGGTGAGTCAGCGGCTCATGTGGATCCTCGAAGCTCGGGGCCTCCTAGCCCAGCAACAGGGGAGGGGGCTTCCGTCAGGGCCGCTCATCAATTGACAATTTAGTCTCGCTAGAGTCGGCTATTCGTACAGCTTTTACTCGGTGAGAACATCTAGTTGCTGTTTTCTTTGATCTTCTGAAGGCGTGCGATACCACTTGGCACCATCATATCCTCGCTACGCTGCACGAATGGGGCTTACAGGGTCCACTTCCGATTTTTGTATGGAATTTTCTCTCAAATCCCTCCTTTCGGGTTAGTTGGCATTTATTTTAGCTCTGCTCATATTCGGGAGAACGGTGTCCCGCAGGGCTTGTTTCTCGGTGTTACCCTCTTTTTGGTGTTGATTAATGGTCTTGTGGCTGTGGTGGGCTCATCGATCTGTTCCTTTCTATATGTCGATGACTTTTGTCTTTATTACAGTTCTCCAAGCACCAGTGTCGCTGAAAGGCAGCTGCAGGGAGCTATCCGTAAGGCACATTTTTGGGCATCCACCCATGGTTTTCAGTTCTCAGCCTCTAAGACCCGAGTGATGCATTTCTGTAGTCGTCGAATGGCCCACCTCCATCCAGAACTCTACTTTGCCAATGAACTCCTTCGTATTGAGGAGACGCATCACTTCCTTGGCATGCTGTTTGATGCTCAGCTCACTTGGACACCTCATCTTCGCGAGCTTAAACAACGGTGCTGGCAGTACCTCAACATCCTTCGCTGCCTCAGCCACACCATTTGGGGGCTGCACGAACAACCCTCCTACAGCTCTATTAGGCCTTAGTCCAGTCCCGTCTGGACTACGGGAGTGTGGTGTACGACTCAGCAGCACCTTCAACGTTGCAGATCCTCGACCCGATTCTCCATTGTGGCGTCAGACTGGCGACAGGTGCCTTCCACACTAATCCGGTGATTAGCCTTCTTGTAGAAGCTGGAGCCCCTCCCCTACGATTCCACCGATAACAGTTGCTTGCGTCATACATCGCCCGCGTCCATGCCTTGCCTGACCACCCAAACCGCAGGCTCCTTTTTCCATCTTCTGCACTCCCCTCCCTACGATGGCAGCCTAGGTCGGGTCTCCCGATCGCGGTCCGCGTTCGTTCACTTCTCTCATCACTTGAGTCCTTTCCCCTTCCTCCATCCTTCCGGCCCTCTTTTTCTACCCCTCCTTAGTCCCTCCCTCGCTTGCGGCTTTGCTTGGATTTGTCCTGCGACTCCAAGTCATCCGTTCCACCTGCCAGTCATTGTCAACAATTCCTGGCTCTTCTTGCCTCGTTTCGCAATGCAGATGTAGTCTACACCAATGGTTTTGTGGTCGATGGATGCGCTGGGTTTGCTTTCATCCACAGCAATTATGTTGAGCAGCATTCCCTGCCTTGTGGGAGCAGTATTTTCACTGCGGAACTGGTTGCTCTTTATCGTGCACTCGCTCACCTTTCCTCCTGCCCTGGGGAGTCACTTGTCATATGCAGTGGCTCCCTGAGTGGATTGCAAGCACTCAACCAGTGTTTTTCTCGGGATCCTTTGGTGCGCGGTATTCAAGATGCTGTTTTTGTTCTCACCGAGTGTGGTCGTTCAGCGACGTTTGTGTGGACCCCGGGCCACATCGGCATTCCAGGAAACGAACGTGTCGGTCGGTTGGCCAAGCAGACCACCACTTCGCCATCCCTGCAGCTTGGTCTTGTGGAAAGAGACCTCCGGTCAGCCCTACATCACAAGGTCCGAGATGTCTGGAGCTCTGAATGGTCTGTCTTGAACACGCCAGATAAGCTCTGCATGGTCAAGTCATCCACGGCCGTATGGAACTTATCCTTGAGGGGCACGCGTAGGGACTCAGTTGTTCTCTGCCGTCTCCGAATTGCACATACGCTGTTGATCCACAGCTATCTGCTTCGTCATGAGAATCCGCCCAAGTGTCGCTGTGATGCAGGGCTGACAGTGGTCCGTCTTCTGATGGACTGCCCCCTTTAACCCCCTTTGCAGCAGTCCTTTAATTTACCAGCTGCACTTCCTTTAATTCTAGGTGACGATGCCTTTATAGCTGACTCAGTTTTACGTTTTATCCGTGCAGCTGGGTTTTATCACTAGCTTTAGTGTGGGCTTCCTCGCATGATTTCTCAGGCTACACCCACTCCAGCGACTTTTAATTGTGACGTGGATACCAAAATAGTGTCTTTTATGGTAACAAGTTGTGTTGGTACCTCTATCAATGCTTTCCAGCTGGAGGTTCTTCATTTGTAGTTGAGTGGTTGACCTTTTACCTGATCCATCAACCACTGTAGTCTGTTTTACTCTAGTCAACTATTTGCTCTGCTCCTTTTAAGTGTCCTCTATTTTGTGTTACTGCGGTGTTCATTTTAGCTCTGTACCCCTTGGTGTTCCCTCCCTCTGGGTGCAGAGGTTACGCTTTTACTGTATAAGCCTTTTACAAATATGTCTGTTTGGAACAGGGGACTGATGTCCTCGATGTTTAGCCCCCATCAAACCCCAAAACCAACCAACCTATTTATCTGATGCCACATATGAACATTTGCTTCTGTGACACCAAATTCTCTTCCTACTGCACAGTTTTATTTGGTCTGTACATCATAACTCACTATTAACTTAAAATTAGCATTGTATTGTACACATGAACCAATTATGAACTGTTAACTCATTTCTAAACAGAGCCATTGCTGTTATAGCATTTGTTATCATTTGCTGCAATTTACAGTTGTTACAGCACTGACAGTAGAAGCAATTTAAATGACAATAATACATTGGCCTCTTATTTAAACCCAGGATTACATTACTTCTTTTTAAACGTGGTTTCGGCATCATTACCTTGCCATTTTTATGTTTTCAGGTTTTAGTCCAATGTTCTACATGCCGTCTCCTGATCCAGTTAATGTAGTTCAGATTTTTACCATCATCTTAATGATATGATAGGTTGCGATCCAACAGGTGGAATTGTGGCCCCTGCCCCTGCTAACCTATCAGCTTACTCAGTACCACTAATACCTGAGTGGCTAAGGCCCATAACAGGTTTACCCTTTTGATTTACTCTCACAAGGGTCTCATGGCAGTGATCATAGAACTCCTTGAAGTGGCTGATACAGATTTCGGAGCTGCTTGGTTGCCTGAATGGCTGTAGAATGCTGTGGATCTTTGTGGCACCCTGCAGTTGTTATATATAATTAAATTGCACTTGAGTGTGGCATATACATAGTAAATAAAAATAAATCATGGTATCCTAAATTGCACTTGAGTGTGGCAATTGCAGATCATCTATTTTCGACCCATCAGTAAATAGACACTGTGTCCAGAACAGTATTGTGGTTGTTTCTTCTACTTTTCCCTACTTCCTGTTGTTACATAAAAATATTTATTGAAGCAGCTGAAAGTAGTTACATAGTCAGCTGGCATTTCCCCCATCATTTCTACACTGCCCAGTGACATTAATATGACCACCTGTCAAAAACCTGGATAAGCACCCTTTACAGTGCGGACCACTGTGAGACATGCAGGAAGAGAGTCAAAGCTGTTCTGGAAGGTACTAGTGGGAATGTAGAGTCATGCCAACTTAAGTGCCGTGGCCAGCTGTGCTATGTGTCTCAGTTGAGGATCCATTGCGCAAACAGCCCGATTGAGGTGGTCCCACAGATTCTCAGTTTTGTTTAAATCCAGGGAGTTTAGTGGTCATGGAAATTTGGTACACACATTCAGGTGCTCTTTGAACCACTTACTTACACTGCGAGCTGGGTGACACACTGCATTGTCCTGCTGGTAGATGCCATCAGCCAAGGAAAAACAAAGTATTTAGGGGTGAACATGGTACCCAGGGATAGATGCATGCTTACGTTGATCCACTGTGCATCCGAGAGAGATGAGGTCATTCAAGGAATGCCATAGAAACATTCACCAGACCATAACACACCCTCTTCCTTTCTGAACCTTTGAACGATTGTTGCAGGGCTGTACGCGCCAACGGCCATCTGTCTGATGGAGCATAAAACGTGATTCATCTAAAAAGGCCACCTCTCACCACTCAGTGGATGTCCAGTTGTGGTATTAGCATTCAAATTCCAGTGGTACTCTACTGTTGCCTTGATGCCTGTTTTGGATAGTGCCATTTTGCCATGCATGGTGTACTTCAATCACAGCTGCACACGAATGGTTTACGGACTTAGCTGTTTTGTAAATACTTCCATCCTTGGCCTGAAAGCCAATGATGATACCCCTTTGGACATCAGATAAATTGCTCCATTTCCACATTACGACGATGACTTGTATACTCTCCATTGCTACTGCTGCCAACAGCCATCTGTGAGTTGTTATTGTGCATTGATGTTGAACACAAGTGATGGTCACATTAATGTGACTGGGTGGTGTATATTTACCACATTCATTATATTAGTGTGGGACTCTGAATATCTTAAAAATTTCCAGTTTTTAATCTGTTTGCCCTTGCTGCTGCCTACAGCATGATCTCCAACCCGGCAGTGGGTGTGCTGCAAATTCTATTGGGCTCTGCACATGCTCGAGCTTCTTAGCAGCCACCTTCTGTTCTACTGTAGCCCCATAAGTTATCATAGGTTGTGTTCGGTGCATGCTCTTGGAACTAAGACCCAGTGTTTTCTACAGGCCCTCCTAGTGCACATAAGAACATCTTTTGCTTCTGAACATATATTCTCTATGTGAGGGGTCCATTTTAGTTTCTCATCCAGGGTTATATGTAGATACTTCACTACTCCTTCTACAGGTAGAATTTCATTGAAGGGCTTAAGGTTCTGGCAGGTGTCCTTGTAGCGTCTAGTGGTGTTGATCACCATCAATCTTTGTGGCTACAACCCTTTGTCTACTCGGTGTGGTCTTGATCTGTCTACACATAGTGGTCTCATTGGCATGCTCTTCTATATGGGAGCATGCTGGATTCTTAAGATGACTTTGGAGACAGGATTGATGTTGTGGAAAGCTGCAGACAAAAAAAAAATTAGTGTACCTAAACAATTCTCTATTAATCCAATAAACTTGAACAATCATTCAGATGTGCCCTTACCTCTGAAGCAGTGTGGCATTGATTCTTAGTATTTCCACTCGTAGCAACAGGTGAGACAGGTGAAGCAAACAGCCTGTGGAATACATGTGCTGCTCAGGAAGTGGCACGCTGACTTGGTATAGCTTACATGCTTGTGCTGAGTTGTGCCTCTGATGTGGATGTGAGCCAGCCAGTCTTCCAACTTGCAGCAAGTCACAGCAATACTCACAGTCTTAACTGTAGTTCAATGGTGGTGGCTGGAGAGCAGCAGTGGACAGCTAATGGATTATGCCAGTATGGAGCTGGGTGGCAGCTTGTCATTCCTCACCCATGAAATGACAACAGGATCGAGGCTACAGAGTCTTGTGGATGCGGAAGAGTGCAGAGCTGCCAAGAGTGGGGATGGTTAACTACCCAGTGTTGATTCAAAACCTGGTGCCAGTGGCATTGGCAGCTACGACGTAGTTATGATGTGGTTCGTAGGCTGTGACTGACACGGGCTGGATGCAGCTACGTTGGCCAGCTTGAAGACCACATGAAAGGCTGGAGTCGGGGGGGATTAAATGCAGTCACCCCATGATGACTCTGTGGAAATGGCTGCATTTCTGTGCTGTGCAGAAATATCTCGAGCAGACCCACTGACAGAGGTCCAGCTGTTGTCATGCAGTAGACACTGAAACTGCAGATGTTCCTGAAGGCTGGTCCAATCTCAGGTTGTTGACACTAGGAAGAGGTGGTGCTGAAACAGCTTGCTGTTGCTGAACTGGCAGGATATTGTCCAACAATGGTCAATGCCCAGCTCCTGGCACTCTGTCTTTGGCTCTGAGCACTACTATGGTCTATCCTGTTACAGTATGTTGATTTTCACGTAGAGGAACCTTAGTTAACCTCCTTACCCTAACGTGCACATTAACCAGTTTTCCTAATGTCTTTAGAAGAATGGAGGACAGACTGATGGCTCTCATGCTCGTAGTTTCAGTATGATCAATTATTCTCCCTGGCTTCAGAATGAAAACAACTTTCACTTTCTTCCAAGCATTAGGAATGAGTCCTTCAGCTAGACTGGCTCTTAACAGTCTACGTAGTAGTCAGATTAATCTTTCTACATCTACATCTACATTTATACTCCGCAAGCCACCCAACGGTGTGTGGCGGAGGGCACTTTACGTGCCATTGTCATTACCTCCCTTTCCTGTTCCAGTCGCGTATGGTTCGCGGGAAGAACGACTGTCTGAAAGCCTCCGTGCGCGCTCTAATCTCTCTAATTTTACATTCGTGATCTCCTCGGGAGGTATAAGTAGGGGGAAGCAATATATTCGATACCTCATCCAGAAACGCACCCTCTCGAAACCTGGCAAGCAAGCTACACCGCGATGCAGAGCGCCTCTCTTGCAGAGTCTGCCACTTGAGTTTGCTAAACATCTCCGTAACGCTATCACGGTTACCAAATAACCCTGTGACGAAACGCGCCGCTCTTCTTTGGATCTTCTCTATCGCCTCCGTCAACCCGATCTGGTACAGATCCCACACTGATGCGCAATACTCAAGTATAGGTCGAACGAGTGTTTTGTAAGCCACCTCTTTTGTTGATGGACTACATTTTCTAAGGACTCTCCCAATGAATCTCAACCTGGTACCTGCCTTACCAACAATTAATTTTATATGATCATTCCACTTCAAATCGTTCCGTACGCATACTCCCAGATATTTTACAGAAGTAACTGCTACCAGTGTTTGTTCTGCTATCATATAATCATACAATAAAGGATCCTTCTTTCTATGTATTCGCAATACATTACATTTGTCTATGTTAAGGGTCAGTTGCCACTAGGAAGCTGCTAGTTGCAGCAAAGCCAGGAAAATTCCATCTGGATCTGAGGACTTGAAGAGTTGAAACTTTCCACTGCCCACTGGATTTTAATGAAATCAACACATTCTTTGGCAGAGTCCCAGTTCTCCTATTATTTACCTGTAAACCAGTACCTCCCATGTGCAGACAGAGTGAGGTGGCACAGTGGTTAGCACATGAGACTTGTGTTCAGGAGGATGACAGTTCAAACCTGCACCTGGCCACCCTGATTTAGGTTTTTTTCCTTTGAAAGATCATGGCCAACTTCCTTCCCCATCCTTCCCTAATCCAATGGGACCAATGACCTTGCTGTTTGGTTCCCTCCCCCAAATCAACCAACCAAACTTACAGGTGCAGAATCTTGGTCTGAATCATCTGCGAGAGTGCATTGGGGGAAGTGAGTCTTGAGTAGTACATCCAGCACCTCATGCACCACAGGATATCTTCCAGCAGGATTGCTTTGCATGCCTAATACCAAGATTGTATTTAGCAACTGTGTCCGTTCCTTCTTGCAGTCATAAACAGTCTTCTTACCTGCTTTCCTTGCAATTCAAGGCTGTTGTTCCACCAGGGTACATCGCTGTTTATGCACTTCCTGGTGTTTGGAGAATTTTCTATGTGCAAGGTCTTGGTGGTGGACACAACTTCATCAGTTATTTCCTCTAAGTGTATTGGATTTCTTATCCAAATTTTAACTTCAGGTAAGTGGGGGAATAATCTGTTTAACATCTATTTCCATCTCAAACTTATTATACATTTGGTCAAAGAAGAATGGTTCCATTGCCAAATGCCTTTCATGTAACTGCCCATTAAGATATGTCAGTTACTTCTTCCCTTCTTCTCATTTCCTTAAGGTAGGTTCCCTACCACTATTAAAGAGATCTAGGTTGCTCTTCAATAGATATTGAAGTAGGTACTCACTCCTGTTATTGGTGTCATTGCTTCCCAACACTAGGTTGTGTACATTGGCATCACAACCAACCAGCAGTTACTCATTCAGCAGCAAGCAGCCATGTAGCAGTCTCCCACTTTCTGGGGTGGAGGGGCATGGTCATTGTAAGGAAGGTATGCCGAGACCAATTCTGGTTACATTGTATGCCTTCCTCATGCTGGTTCATTTTGATGATCAATAAGTCCCAAGAACAGAAGTTTGCCATCAGCATGAATCAAATTCCATCTAATATATAAAAATCAATGTTTGTTTGTTTGTGTTTTATGCACTGTCGTATAGTTCATGTGATTGCAATAAAAGTTTGTCAACTTATTGCTTTCACTTGTGCAAAGGTTATAGGTGTAGTGCAATTAACTTGCAGTAGGTGGCATATGTGTTGTACCAACAAATTTATTTGGAAGGGCACTAAAGTAGTGAGATGACATGTTTGAATGTGACAGAAACATATTAGCATTGTACTGTCCTACTCATTTTGATGCCAATAGGTGTGCGCTATATCTGATCAAAATTTTCTTGTGCAAACAGTAATTTTTCTATTTTTTGGTGAATTGTGTAGTCTCCCACAGTGATTCGGACACCCCTGCCCCCTCCCACCCTTGATATGGAGCACAGGTCTGAAATACTCGACCAAGCTGAATGCTGAATTCTATAATGACGGAGCTGGGAGCTGTTTCAGGCTCTTACCTCGTCCCTCGACACAGCTCCAGGCCCTGATTCAATTCACAATTATATGATCCAACACCTGAATTTTCCCCAAAGGCAACATCTCCTCAAGGTCTTAAAGTATCTTTGGCTCCAAGGTGCCTGTCCATTGTAGTGGTGAGGTAGCTTAGTTGTCCCAGTTCTTAAGCCAGGCAAGAACCAATGTCTCTCGACAGTTACCAGCTGATTAGCCTGAGCAGTGTACTCTGCAAGCTGTTGTAAAGGATATTTGCCCACAGATTATGTTGGATTCTCAGATCGAAAGGAATTTTGTCCCTCTATCAGTGTGGTTTCCAGGAGGGATAGTTCACTACCAACTACCTGCATAGGTTGGAAACAGCAATCCGACAGGCTTTTTCTAAACGCCAACACCTTGTCACAGTCTTTTTTGAGCTGCATAAGATGTACAATACTGCTTGACTTCATCACATTTACTCACTTTCCACGACTGGGGCTTTCAAGGCCCCCTACCAGTTTTTATTCATCAATTTTTAACCCACTGGTTGTTCTGGGTTAGAGCTCCCCACAGGTCCAAGAGAACAGCATCATACAGAGCTCTGTGTTGAGTGTCTCTTTCTTCATCACCATCAATGGGCTACTGACCTCTACTGGGCTCTTGGCCGCCCTGCACTGTATGTAGAAAACATTTTGCATTTAGTACAGCTGCCAGTCGGTAGCCTCCGCTGAACACCAGCTCCAAGGTGCCATCCAGCAGGCTTGTGCATGGACTCTTTTTTTACATGGTTTCCAATTTTCTCCCACAAAAATGCAGGTCATATAAATTTTGTCATTGTACCACAGTTCATCCTGACTTGGAACTCTACGTAAGTACCAAGCATATGGACGTTATAGCACAGTCCCATTTCTTGGGCATCCTTTCTTATAAAAGGCTCCGTTGGCTGCCCTATATTCATCACCTGAAGACTAGCAGGCGGGCGGGCAGTCTTGATCCTACCTCGACCATACCTATTATACCAGCTATTTTTGTCATCCCTCTTTTACTATGTCTTAATTGCTTTGAAAAGATGCAGTTAGCACTACTATGAAGGCAAGACCTTCCGGATTCCTTATCCTTCATGCCTGTTGATGATGAAGGAACAGCTGAACAAATTTTTATGGGTCCTCTGAGTAACATATTTGGGGTGGCACAGTTGTGAGAGACACCCTCCCCACCCCCCTCCTCCTCCTCTTCACTTGCTGAGGCCATCTACTAACTGATAATTTCTCTCACCTTATTTTACTACTGCCAGTTCAGCTGATGTTTTTAGCCTTCTCACTTCTACCATTATGAATCTCCATACTAGAAGGCATTATTTATTCTGTTACTGTCTTAGCCATTCATCAGGTTGAGGGGTCAGATGTGGCTGAGGTATCTCTCGCCACAGATGAGCCCGGAGGGTGGTGGTGGTGGTGGTGGTGGTGGGAGGTCCCTAATCTGCTCTTGGACCTGCATACTGGTCCAAACCATATACTTTTACCTTTGTTTCAATTAATTTTCATTGCTTTCAGTGCCTCAGTTTTACAATTCCTACATACTGTCATAATACAGTTGGATTTCTTTCTGATGTCATTAACTTGAGATGGCCTATTTCTTGAACAAGCAGCTGATGACCTTGCTAAATAGTTTCTTAACTTACCAACCTACCAACTTTGGATGTTAGTATTATTCATTCTTTAATAATGTATTCAACTACTAATACTAGTAGTAGGTTTGCTTACTCAAAAATATCAGTGATTGGTGAGAATGTTGTTGATATTTTTATGATTTGTGAGGTAATAAACAGTTTGAATTCGAATTTGATGGTTGCATACTACCATAGTTTGGAGTAACCTTGTTGTGGGATCATAGCTCAATTGTAGTATCACTGTCAGAAATGAGTTTTGCTGTCAATGTGACTAGTCTGTTCACTACATTTTTCTGCATTTCAGTGTTTAAAGCTGCTCTCCCGGAAATTTTATTGGAAACAGGTTTCACAATTTACTTTATTTTCTTTATTTTTTAATATATAAAGTCAGTTGTTAATGAGTGCCAAAATTATTACATGATTTTAAATGGAAAATACTTGTTTTTTTTTTGTGTCTCCCACTTGTGTCAGGGCTGACCATAAAAATATCCAAACATACAGATTATGCTTAATGAAACTTCCCGGCAGATCAAAACTGTGTGCCAGACCAAGACTAGAACTCGGAACCTTTGTCTTCGCAGGCAAGTGCTATACCAACTGAGCTTCCAAAGCATGGCTCACAACCCATCCTCACAGCTTTAATTCCGCCAGTACCTCTCTCCTAACTTCCAAACTTCACAGAAGCTCTCCTGCAAACCTTGCAGAACTAGCACTCCCAGAAGAAAGGATATTGCAGAGACATGGCTTAGCCACAGTCTGTAGGATGTTTCCCGAATGAGATTTTCTCTCTGCAGCAGAGTGTGCGCTGATATGAAACTTCCTGGCAGATCAAAACAGTGTGCCGGACTGAGACCTGAACTTTGGAAGCTGCAGAGTGAAAATCTCATTCTAGGAACTATGCTTAATGTTATTAACTAATGTTTGTTAAATTATTTAGTTTTTGTGCTGCTGCTTCCTTAATCACTCAAATCAATTTTGATTTTATTTATAAGATCCATATTTGTATCTTTTAAATTTTAATGAGATGTTTCTCTTCAGATTTTTTAAGCATTCTCACTGGCCTGCAGTAAATGAATCGAATAAATGGGTACAGATACTTGATATATTATTTTGATACATCATTTCCAGTTGAATTTCAGTGCTGGATTCTACTAGAAAAGTAAAAATCATTCTTGTGTTGTTAGCATTTGCAGTCATGGTTATTTACATAGCAGCTGTGATTTCTGCATTGATATTTCTCCAGTTCTTTTGAATATCAACTTGTCATTGGAACACTCAATGTAGATTTTCCTCTGTTTATTATGTAAATCTTTCCAGGTAAATGCTGGTTCAATTCCTTCACAAATATGTTTCTTCAACTTTGCTCATATGAGCACGTGCTCCACCTCTAAGTGATACTGATGTCAACATGATCTTCCTTCTTCCCAACCTTACACATCTTTAATGCTAAGGTATAAGTCCTTCTCATAAATGAAAGTGGTATGGCCATTTACTCTACAGTACCAGAGTTTATATAGACACTTTTGAAGATGGCCTTCATTCCTGGTTTGGTGGAACTACATTAGTTAGGTATCTTCAAAAGAATCTCTTGTACTGTTTGACAGCTGTGAACTTCTTAGTTGACATTTCTGTTATTACTCTTCATATTTTATGTTATTATGTGCTCATTGTGATTCACATTGCAGGTTACATGTGAAACATCCAGTTTGGCCCAGCTGGCCTGGGTGACAGCGCAGCAGAGATATAACCTGAACAGGCTTATTGTGTCACGACCAGACTGTACTCCTGCAGTTTGCTGTCAAAAGGCAAACACATTTGAACATACATCATTTATAGATGGTTACAAAGCTCTGGGGTTTCAGGTGAGCAATATTCTTTTCAGTGATTACTATGTAATTCTATTAATGAGCAACAAAAGAAAGTTACTTACTCGTTCAGATATTGTGTAGAAGAAATAACTTATAAAACTGTGTCAAAAATAGTAAAGTTCAAATAGTCTTAATATTATTAATGAAGGGAGCTAGTTGCACTGTAGAGTAGTGGACAGGTGTTAACTGACTTCAAGGCTGTTTAGCTTTCAAATTTGTGAAAGCTTTTTCCATGACTTTTTACCAAATGATGATCACCTGAATAATATAGTTGGTTGGATAGCAATGAATAGGCCTAATTTTAATTACTTGATAAAATTATTCAGTTTGGTAACTAAATAAATTCAGACTCTATATTAATCATCCTTCAACATAATTGAAACAAAACAGAATGAAACATCCATAAAAGAATGGAAAAACGTACAACTGATAACTTCTGTGTTTGATTATACTGTGCAGACTCTCAACAGTGGTGCTTAAATATTTGGTGATGTTGGATTTATGAAGGTGCAAATTTTTGTGTGTATTGTTCTGTTTTCTGTTTAGGAAACATCATCAGAGATTACGTTTGTTGGTTCTCCAATGTAAACTTGCTCACTAGCCAAAACTGTTGAATTGTTCATTTTTACCTGCAAAAAGATCAATCCTACCATTGCCAAACATCGTCACATCAGCATGTATCGTAGAGTTTGTGTGGCAAAAGATTTGATGCTATTTGTTTTATTGAGCACTAAGATCAATTACTTGTATAATTTCAATCCATATTTTTTTCTGTTTGTGTTTGTGAATCTTATGGTCCCACTGTACATCCTAGCATGCTATTGATTGGATCTCGATAAAACTTTAGTGTAGAAGAACCGAATTTGGTGGTCCAGTCATCTCATTGCATGATCTGCTGCTGCTGATTTATCCATGTAGCCCAAGTAGCAGTTGATCTTCTGTTCTTAAAGCTAGATGTTGATCCTTACTTTTCCTATTTGCACTTGATTGTATGTGCAAAGGATTTTGTATACTGCCACTGAGGTAAGTTTGGTGCATGTATTCAAATAACTGAGCACCTTTCTTGGCAGTTTAAGCACTATGTTAATACAGTGTTATCTTAGCACTCTGCCCATATGATCTGTGGCCTTTTTTATGACTGGAAGGAAAACTTTCCCTTTCGCTGTTTGTTTTTTGTTAAAAGTTCCAGCTATTATAGAATGCAGTACGTTATTAATTTTTTCATCAGAGTTACCGTTTCTCCTAAAAGTAATTCTCCGATTATTCACTTCTTTCTCTGAGTATTGTGAATCACAGATTTATTTAGCCTGGTTCACCAATGTCCTAATCATCATCTTTCTGCTTGAGAAAGTTACTGGATCTTGCATGAAGGTATCTGTCCATGTGAGTTGACTTCATTTAAACTTTGTGCTGTGGAGTTCTACCAGTTTTTCTGAGTACTAGTTTATCGAAAATTATATCTAACCTTATTTCCGTTTTTCTTTGTAAACTGTACACTAAAATTAAGATCACCTAGAAATGGTGAGAGCTGTCTTTCTCTATGAGACCACATGAAAAGTCTCGTCGACTTACTGAAAGCTACAATTTTATTTTTCTGAAGGGCAAAGTTTTTCATACAGAAATTTACAACTGCTTTGCTTGTCAACACTGTCACAGGTCACAGTAGCAGAGTGCTAAGAAGACACAGTATTGGTACAATATTCAAATCGACAAGAAAGGTGTGTGAATGTTTTAATACTGCAAAGGACCCTCACCACTCACTTTTCACAGAAGGAGTACACAAAATCCCTTGCAGATATGGTCAAGTGTACGAAAAGAAGCTTCCGAACCAGAGGCACACAAATTCTCCTTCCAGCCTGCTTGCTCCTATCTCTGCCACAACCAAGAAAACAACTCAACCTATAACTCTGGAGACATGAGTGCATGTGTACTGAAGCACAGTGCTTAAAGCAGACCAGCTTGGGTTTCCGCAAGCATGGCAAGCTTCATGAGACCCGTGCAGCCTGCTGCACCTGACAACAGGTTGCGTTATCAATCCAGCATGTTTAGCTAGATATACATTTACGCAGGTAGTTTCATTGCAGCTCATTTATCATAACAGTGGAAGCTGCAAAATAAACAAACCAAACTTAAAGGCGATTGAGGAGAAATTAAGAATTGGGAATATATACCATTCACAAAACAGAGCCAAAGCCCAGCTGGGGAAAAGTTTTTGTGTGTTTATGAGGCAGATTCAAATAAATCGGTAGGGGTCTCATAACGCATCTTGTGTAAAAAGTTACTAAACAATTATTTGGGAATCTCGAGTATATTATGACATGTCTGTAAATCTGACCAGTTGTTTCCTCACTCCATAAAAATTTTGGAAGAGGACAAACACTTAGTTTCTGATAAGTGTGTGGAAATTTGTGCTAAGAAATTAAGACGATTTAGCAGTACATAGGCTTTCTAAATGTAGTACAAACAGTGATGGAAACTGAAAAAGAATGTGGTTCAGTGGATATTAAAAACCAAATTTTGGCAGTATGCAAGATAGTGCAAAGAAAGTTTAGTATGAAAGAAATGCTTCTTCTTTAAGAAATGTACTTTTTAGATTAACATAATATGAAAAAATCAACTTTGTGTTTGTTAAAATGTATTTGGGGGATTTAGAATGAACTGTTGTGGCCACTTAGAACAAATCCAGTGAACCCACAATACACATCCTGGAAAAAGTAATTAAAATTGGTATTACTGTGGTCATATTTGGCTAAAACACACACTAAGGTTATAGAAATAGTCTTCCAAAACCTTACTTTAGTTGGCATTGTAGTATAATAGATATCTTCAGGTTCTTAAGCACAAGTAACCTCAATTTTCAGAGATAGTTTTGCTTACTACCGAAAACTTGTTGGAGGAAACCTGATGATGGTTCGAACTGAGAGTAGCCAGTATGTCTACTAATAGAAAGATTGTGAAGTTGCAGTGAAAACTGTTGATTTTGAAACAAATAAATCAGCCCATAATATCCTGGCAAAAAGGACAAATAAAATTCACCATTTTCTGGCTTGCAATGTCCCAACATGAATGCAATTATATTGAGCCTCATACTGTGATACTTGGGTAAAAAAGGATTTTTCATCATCTTTCAAACCCTACACTGAAAGTGTATTGAATAAATTGTTATGTAGCATAGTACTGTGGAAGGATGGGCAGACAAGCAAGATTCCAATAGTCTGTTTTGGTTCACATAGCTTGGCGTGGATGGGAATGAAGCAACCTGCCCATTTTGCTGATTACATGTGGCATCTTGCCTACCTGACTAACAGGCAAACATGGGCAGGTTAAAAGCAGAATGTGTACACCTCTGTTTAAAACCAAGTTTAAAGATGATGATGATGATGTCCCATACTACAAGGAGCATAGGGGATGATGCGGGAGACCCACACCACCGACTAAACAATTGCTGCCTGGGCAGCATATTGTGCAATGAGATCAGGAGACCACCAAATTCGATTCTCCCATACTGAAGTTTTCGTTATTATCCTATGATATAATATAAAGAAAGCATGGAAATTCATAAACACATAAACAGCTTTAACAGAAAAAAACTGAAATTAAACAAGTTGTGGGCCTTGGTATTAAATAAAGCAAGCAGCGCCATCTCTTTTGCCATCCAACTCCATAAAATATATTGTGGTGGCTCTGTTCCCTTTGCCAATCACCTACGTGTGGTTACATGTAAATAAAGGAAGGAAGGAAGATTGTGTTTATCAACATTGAGGTCATTAGAGATGGAGCACAAGCTTGGATTGCGTAGGATGGGGAAGGAAATTGACCCTGCCCTTTCATAGGAACTGTCCCGGCATTTGCTGGAAGCGATTTAGAGAAATCCCACGAAACGTAAATCTAGATGGCTGGATACTGGTTTTGACTGTTGTCCACCTCAATGCAAGCCCAGTGTGCTAACCTCTGTGCTACCTCACTTGTTAAACAGTTTGACAGCTGATCAAGTTTACATTGGAGAATCAACTACCCACATGTGAACATGTAGCTAAAATACTACAAAGTGTGCGTTTCATGTATGCAGGAAAATTTTCACGATTGAGACACTGTTGTTTGGTAGAATAAAGTGGACAGGAAATTCCCTGTTTCTGTTACATTACCAATGTGGCATGTTTCATGTATAAACACACCCTTTCTTGCCAGTACTAATATAATCCAAATTCCACTTAACAGTCCATATCTGTGAGTACTTCATTTCATTACCTTTCTTTTCTGTTCCTTTCTTGAATGGAACAAGGAAAAAATAACATTGTGTACATCTGTAACACCCTAATTTCTTCTACCATGTTCTTACGACTCTTACCTGAAATACTCAGTAGAGACAGCAGAATCATTTTACAGTCAGTGCCAAGTAGTTATTCCTAAACTCAAGTAGTCTTTTTTATAAAAATGTGATGCATCACCAGCAAAATTCTGTTCAATGGTGAAGTGGTAATTCAAAAGTAATGTGACTTCCTATTTACAGGCTGATTCTTGCAATTCATATAGTACAACAGGTGTTTAAATACAAATGTTAAAATTATTAAAATATAAAACTGAACAAAAAGTCCAATAGTCCGCTGTAGCTGTGTTTATTTAAGTCGATTAGAGACCCACAGCTTTTAAGTTGCATCTTCTGGTGTATATAAATGCTATGTCATGTGGTGTAGGAAGTTACAGAATGCTGCAGAATGCAGTTGATGTGACTGCCCCAGTTTTAAAATTTTCTGTCGTGCATAGAAGAGGAGCATAAAGACTTTCAAAAAGAGTTGTCTTTCTGTTAACATTTCACAGCATTTGTGGCATATCTGCATTGATTAAATGAATGATATTGTTTCTCTAGCCTTTCAAACAATGATCTTTTTCAGTTGTTTTAGTTTCCTGAATCTGTTTTAAATTAGTTCATGTTTAACATTTTCTGTGACAAACCTGATAAGATCAAAGGCGGATCAAATATAAACTGACCCTGTTTCTCTTGTGAGCGCAGTAGTCTGTGCAGGAAATAAGGACTTCAAAGTCCGTTGGGAAGGGAGGCGAGTGTTGGAAGGGGGGAGAGGAAGTTACCACAGTTTCGATATTTTTGTGCAGTTATTCAGCTAGCAGCTTCTACAATGAAAGAGACATAACTGCATGATTTCATAGCATACAATTAAAATATTCTCATGAGCAGTGAGTCTAGCTAAATCATATTTAGTAGAGTGAGACAGTAGATGCAGCCTGGAACCAAATTTCAATGTAAAGGTTTTTGTGAAATATTAGATCATGTGCAAAACTTGAGCCACCATTGCCATTCCAGAACCCTTATCACTCCAGACACTGTTGAGATGGTTCATGGCTTAACTGAAAGCAGTTATTGTTGACAGTAGTTGAACTTCAATTGAGAGTTGGAACAGTAGTGTAAAGCAGGTACAATAGTTGGGCATGGCCGAATGGTACAATTTTCAGTATTTTTTCCTGTGTAAGAGTGAAGAAACTTCTCATCTACTAGAAAAAAGTGCCTTGAAAATGGCAGGAACTAACTGTCACAGTAAGATTTCTTGTTTTTTAATATTATGTTCTCATAAATAAAGACTGATTAATATTTATGCGCACTTGTATTTCCTAATTTCCTGATATGAAGTTTGGTAGGTATTGATGAAACTTGTAATCCCTAGAAGTTCAACACTCCAGATACTTTAAAGTGCAGTATGTACTATTATAGCTAATTTGTAACTCATGAAGTTTGAGGTTGAGTCTCTCACCTTTTTCTGTGTTTGATCTGAATCAACATTTACCTTTATATAGTGCAAGCCATTATTCATTTTACTGCAGTAGGTACTCATCAGTTACATCATTTGCTCCCGTCCCTGTTTGACAAACAAGTGGAGTAAGGTAAAATTATGTTCTGGATGACTGAAGCTAAAATTCTCTCAATTACATACATCCACTGTAAAGATAATTTGCATTTCAAGGCAGCCATCACATCTTTTAAGTTTTTAAAATCTTGGAACTCAAAAAGTGGTTTCTCGATCATGTTTTGATATCTGAAGAAGGTACTTTGTGATAAATCTCAGTGGTCGAGGCACCAGAGTGTCATTTGGACGAGGGGGATTCAAATCACTTGTGTGGCCATTCAGATTTAGGTAACCATTTCAGGCAAATGACACTTTGCTCCATCAACAAGACCATGATCAGTTCTCTTCAATGTCCTAGTCAATTCAGAGATTGTGTTCTCTCTCTAATGACCTCATCACTCATGGGGCATAAAGCCCTTATCTTCCCTTCCTTCCTATTGGAGTAAATGGCAAGTGAAATAACTTTTGTTAATTTTCCAAACAAACTAAGGAAATTTCACAGTTTGTACTGGATGTTGTTTCTTGGAGTTTCCATTGTTTGTATTAGCTAGTAAAATCTGAATGACCACAAAATAGAGAGGGGTACTATCATCTAGTACTGTAGCTTTTGGTGAAGTATTGTCCATACTTGTGAAATATGACAAAATAAATAATGAAAGAAAATATGGTCCATAGTTGACTGTAATGTAAATGATCTTTATTGGAATAATGTGATTAGCTAATTTCGACAACTTGTCATTTTCTAGAACAAGTTTGATATAATGTATTATATATTGTAATTATCACATTATTTTATTTACACAAATAAAATAGATACCACATTCTATCATTAAATTGGGAATTGATCCACATTACAACCTCAAATGTTATATTGTTAACTGTGCTCTAAGTACTAAGCACAGTTGCCAGTGTGATGTGAGGCTGTAACATTTGTGATGCAGATCCATTCCCAGAGTAAAAAAGGAGTATGATGTCTAGTTTGTACCTGTAAAGAAAAATTTGTTGAAGCTAATTGCACGATTTAAATAAAGATCTTTTACACTTCAGTCAACTACAGACCATGTTTTCTTTCATTAAATGTTTACAGGCTGTGGATCCACACAGAAACAAAATTTTAATGAAATATGACAGTTTGAGCCAAGAATAATTTACTCCAAGCAAGTCATACCCAATGTAATATCCAAATGACCAAGCCCAATGTTGTGTTAGATGGACATATCTAGTGTAATTTATGCATTTATCCTCCTGTCAGTGCACAATTAGCTTCTATGATTCATTCTTCTCTGACTGGGTGCACTTTATCCTTACACTTTGTGATAACCTTACACATGCGAATTCTGGAACCATTTTCCAGCTCTGCAGAATCTTTAGAAAATTGATTTTGATAGTAATATGAGATTTTGAAGCACAGCATTTGGATAATATGGAAATATGGAGACCGTTAACAAATTAAATAAAATTAAATTAAGTGGCAGTATAAAAGTTTAATTTTAGAATACTATTGTATCAAGTGAGGGTGAGGATGCATAATATA
This sequence comes from Schistocerca cancellata, assembly GCF_023864275.1. NCBI lineage: Eukaryota > Metazoa > Arthropoda > Insecta > Orthoptera > Acrididae > Schistocerca > Schistocerca cancellata. The sequence continues at coordinate 301,582,376 of NC_064629.1, forward strand.
TTAACTGTTTTAAGTTTGTACAATTACAGGGATGTCTGGCTTACGGACAGTTTCTGCAGAGAATTCGCAACTCTCCACAACTTCTAGCAGGATGTCTTGTGGTTGGCGACAAATTGCTTCCTCCAGATACCATGGCTGGTGTTGTCCACTCTGTGGCAACTGGTCTTTTGGGTAGCTGCATATTACCTGAAGATACTCACCTAGCTTTGACACTTCTTCGTCATCTAACAGAGCTGCAGCTGGTACCTTCAGACAATCCTCGAAGGTAATTATTATCTTCCTGTTGGTCTGTGAAATTATCAGAATACGTGAAATTCATGAACTGTGTTTATTTGATGAAAGTGTCATTTAAAAGTAATTTTTCCCAAAAGAAGAAAATATTGTCACAACATGCAAAAATTGGAGATGGCATAGAGGCATCTCGATTGCTAATAGCAACTCAAGCCTCCACTATATAGTGCCATCAACCTAGTGCAGAGTTACAGGCAATGTACCAGTCTTCTGTCAGGCCATTCCTCCACAGTGCTCATGGTAATACATTTAAATTATTCATAAATGACACAACTTCCTTGTCACCACAAAACCAGGTAGTGTGATTGATTGTTCTTCAATAATTTCATGTTATTTTTGACCAATTTATCTACAGTTCTACTTTGAGCCTTCCTTCAGGTTAGACTTCTTTTAAAATTAGATCTTGTGCCTGAAGATAATGTGCACTACTTCCTACCAGTCAGCTGCAAGGAAGTTTGTATATGTCCGAGTTCAAAGGAACATCTGCATTGGCGTTAGCTTTCTTAAATATATTTATAAAAGCTGGATTTCTGTGGATCAATGGGCTTTCTGTGGATCAGTGGTGGGATAATATGGCAAGGATGGACAGCCAATTAACTCATATGATGATGATGATGATGATGATGATGATGATGATGATGATGATGATGTCCCATACTCCGAGGAGCGTAGGGAACGATGCGGGAGACCCACACCGCCGACTAGGCAAGGTCGTAGCAGAGGTGGTTTGCGATTGCCTTCCTCCAACCATAATGGGGATGGATGATGATGATGATGATGATGATGATGATGAAGACAACACAACAACACCCAGTCATCTCGAGGCAGGGAAAATGCCTGACCCCGCCGGGAATCGAACTCGGGACCCTGTGCGCAGAAAGCGAGAACGCTACCGCAAGACCACGAGCTGCTCGTATAGAACACAATAATACCTAATTCATAAGACAGTGTGTAGCTGTGCATAAACCTTATTTGTGTGGCCACTGCTTTGCCAAAAGGAACATGGCACTACAGCTGGAAACAGGAGATCCAGCGTTACAGCTCACAACATTGAAATATCACCATCTCAGTTTGTTACTGCCTCTCTCTTGACTAGATTATTTTTGAACTTCACTTTTTCAACCAACTTATAATGAAATTTTTGAGAATGTTAATTAAGGGCAGAGTAACAATGCAGTTGTTTTACATTGTATTTTCATATATCAAGGCTGTGGCTATGGAGGGTAACAGCAAGTCAATCTCCATGTTGGAAATCTCTATATTCAATATGTGATAAATCCACAGCATACAGTTCAAAAATAAGAGATATCACCATGAATTACTGCTCTAAGCTAGTCTTCAGTGTTCTATATCCCTTTTAGTTTCCAATGGGCACTCTTGAGTCTACAGTTGGTGAACACGTTGTTAAAAAGTTTGTCTAGTTCACTGTACATGATAATCTGCAGTGATTTTCAGAGCAGGATTTCTCACTACACTGTTTGATAGGCAGCTGACAACTGTACAAAACTCTATCTCTGTTGGTCCATCATGGCCAAGGGGCATCAGCTGGTAAGTAATTTTCAATGTCAATAAACCTCACCAACAGCCATATACATCAAGATATTTTATTTTATTCTGAAAGTAACCAGTTTTGACATTTCATGTGGCCATCTTCAGGCCCTATACTCTTCTATCCAAATAAAAGTACTTGTCATATAGTGCCATAAATCTCTGGGTATGGTGATTCCAATCGTTCTACAGTTGCTTCATACTAAGACGTGACAGTTGTTGTCTTGTTTTAGTATGAAGGAATTGTATAAAACAACTGTTGGTAAAGTTTATTGACATTGGGGAAAAAAAAGAAAGAAACTCTACAAAACTGAGCCCTAAAAGCAGGATTTCTCAGTACACAGTTTGATTGGCAGCTGATGACTTTACAAAACGGTGCCAGTGTTTTAAGTTTTTTGTGGTATTTACTCTTAATACGGGTCACTTGTGTTAATACTTGTTCACAGCAAACGTGTTTGTAAATGAAGCTAGCTTGTTCCTCAAGGACAGTTCTCTTGATTGTATCCCAGAAGACAGGAACCTACATCCTCTTTAACAACTATTAAGTGCAGCACAGAAAAGTATTTGTCTTACATGTGCCAATTCGTGACTCACTTTGACTGGTATGTTAATGGCAATTATATTTTAATTGTAATGCTCATGGCAAATACCCACTTTCTGGAATTTTATTGAAAAGAGCCAGGAATTCTTTTTTCTTCTAATGTTCAGTGTCTGAGCTTTAGTCTGTTAGGAATTCATGATAGATTTTGTCGAATCCAGCAGTTTTTCTACAGTTAGTGTGTTTCAGTGAAATTTCCAACTTAATGAATTTGATAGTGGGAGGGATAACAGACATGCACTCAGTTTTATATGTGATGTTCTCTTTGATAATCCTTTTCGTTGCTTTTTGCACTGGTGAAAAATCTACCAGCTCTGAAAGTTAGACATTACTATTTAGCAATTCCATAGTGCTGTTAGTGGATCTTATATTAATAATGAAACTCATAAAAAAATTACATTAAACATTTAGTGTGAAAGATATGGTAATGTTACAAGTCTTATAATTTTCTTGATGCATTCCCATGTGGTGGATGATTGCAATTGGTACGTAGCTGCACAATTCATTTTGCAGAGGAAGGAAATCCACCAAGCAGCTACAGTTTTTATGAACGTTATTAACAGAGCAGTTAGAAAGCTTTGCAGATCCCTTACCAGTGAGTGAAAGCTATCTTTACAGTATTCACAGATGAGCTAAAACATTATGACCATCTTCTTAATACTGTGTTGCTTCATCTTGGAATGCAGTACAGCAGCAGTTCTGCATGTCATAGGTTCGCCAAGTCCTTGATATGTTTCCAGAGGCATGTGGCACGAGATGTCTATGCGCAAGTCACACTACTCTGGTAAATCGTGGGCTTCCCAAATGTGTGATCAGTTGGGTGCAGATCAGGCAAATTTGGTTGTCATGACATCAGTGAGAGTTCACTATTCTGCTGCTCAAACCAATGTAATGCAATTTTGGTCTTGTGACTTGGACAGTTATCCTGTTTTGAGGATGTTATCACCGTCAAGGAAGGCATTGGACATGAAGGCATACAAGTGGTCTGCAATAATGTTTACATAGTCCACAAACTATCGTAATGCCTCTGGTTATTACTCAGATCTCTTGGAAGCCCAAGTGAATGTCCCCTATAGCATAATACTGTTCCCACTGGCCTGTGTCTATGCCACGGTGTAGGTTTCCAGCAGCTGTTCACCTGGACAATGATGTATCCAGATATGACCCTGGACGTAGGAGTCATCTGTTGTGGAGTCTCATGTCGCACAATGTGTACTGAGTATCATGCTCAGAATCACTTGTGACTTCTTCAGCATTACACACTGTCCTCAGATCATCCACAGACTCCTGCCTATCTAGCTTATAGAGCTGGCAAGCCTCTGACCTCTGTGTTCTGTAAGGTGGTGTGGACATCCTAGCACCTAGTTGCCTGCTCATTTTTTCATTACCCTTCAAACACTTTCCATCGATACTCACTACAGTAACACACAAGTAGCCAACTACCTTCCCCTTTTCTGAGATCCTCATTCCCAGGCACTGAGCCATAATGATTTGCCCTGTGTCAAAGACAGTTATATCAGGAGATTTCTCCATTTGCAGCCTGTATCAGTGCTAGAACAATTCCCCATTTGTCTATGCCCCATTTGTATATTTTCTTTACCATGTCCCATGCCCACAATGCTACTAGGCAGCATTAAGTCTGGCAGTGGGCAGTGGTCATAATTATTTTGACTCATCAGTGTATGTCAGTGATTTATATTGCAGACAACTTTAACACCTTATACGGAGCTTTGAAAATGGAGCTGGAAAGCACTGAAATCACTTTGTGAATATATTTTATAAAAATTGTTACTGCTTGGCAGATTTTCTTCCTGTACGAAATACCATATATTTCTCTTTCATAAAATGAATGACAAATTCATACACACACACATGGGGCTATATTTCTTGCAGGGTTACGAGTATTCTGTTCTTTTCAGCTTTTATTTTATTGTTACATAGATTATGTTTGAAGAACATTGCTATTAAACAGTGGTTCGTCATGACTTGTGTAAGGAATTCAAAGGACTTGTAAAAATTTTGAGATTACAGATCACCAGAGGTGGTTGCAACAAGAAAGTGCCATCAGTGTTGACGACGGTGGATAAAATTACTTGTTGTAAGTGTGTATGTGGTCTTAAAAGTGTTTCCTCCCACTTTCTCTTTCTTACCTTCAGTAATAGGATAGCTCACATTTGCCTACTTTAGCGTTATTGTCCTGAAGAGTCAATGTGTTTAAGTGTGTGACCAATTTAAGATTCATTGGCTAATTTGGTGTCAAGAGGATGGTCACACACCTGTTGGGTTACACAATAAAGAGTTCTGTTAACTTCTTAATTGCAGGCAGGATTGTGGTCAGTGATGGGGCAAAAAAAAAAAAAAAAAAAAAAAACTTCCAACACCAGCTAGTTGACATTTAAAATTAAAAATCTTTATTAAACTTTGAATTTCATTAAGGCAACACAATGACAGATATTGCCACACAGTTACAAAAGTGCTGAGTGCAGCACACCATGCTACTGTTCAGTGTTAAAGTTCTCGAAGCAACTGTTGAAATAAATTTTGACAAATCCAGTGCTGCTGCTCTTCACGGGGCTAGTTGTTGAGATATTTGCAAGTCCACATTGATAACTGCTCAGAGTTTAAGTTTTCAGAACTCTTGCACAAAATTTTACAAGTCCTTGAAACAGTTGCTGAAAAATTTCAAACCTCTAAATTCACACTCATTAGGCCACTCATTTGACCATATGTCATCCTCAGTCCAGCTCTCGAAGTGAACTATCTTGAGCCAGTATGGCCACTGCCCTTTTGGAGAAGTGATCTGTCCTTGTGAATTTCTCATGTTTACTATAATTGTCCATCTTGATCACTATTTATATTTTTATTTAAAAAAATATATATCTTTACTGATTTTGGTGACAGCTATCATCAGAATATCTCAGGTAAACAGAACAAATGAGAAGTAGTATTTGTACCAGAAATACAATAACAAAATGGTATAGAACAAAGTGAAGACATACCACATTTAAAATCTCAATACACAGTAGCTCATCAGTTCACATGTGCACTTGGACTATGACTAGTGTTGCTTAGTGAAGCAGCCTCTTAAATAAGAGTCTGTGGCCATTAGTTGGGATTAAGTGCAATTGGACATCCAGTTGCACTTTTTACCAACTAAAATTCTAATTATTATCAAGAATTTGAGTGTACAGTCACTTCTAAACATATCTATAAAATAATGAATTGTGCATACGAATTCAGACCTGAATTTCACCAGCCTTCCTATGGTGTAAGTTAATTTACCCATATTTGATATTAATTATTAATAAACATGATGAAATGTAACTGACTTCAGATAGCTACTGTAGCCTACTGACTCATACTTCTGCTACGTTTAGTGATTTGAGATTTATTTTATGTTAAAATACAGTTTTAGTTATCAGAATGAACATTTTGGATCATAACAATCCAAAATGTATTTCATTAATAAAAATTGTGTACCTGTGTTTTGATAGAGCTGTTAGAGCGCTATTTGTGGACTGTTAATTATTTAAAATAGTGTAGGGCCTTAGGAAGTTATCAGTTTCTTAAGTCAGTTGGTATTTCCAAATCTTACGTCTTTAATATCTTAGGTACTATTCTGCCTACCAAGTGTGTGTTTAGATGCACTTACCTGTCTCATTTTTATCTTTCATTTGGCATTTTGGCTTAACTTGTAACTACAGTAGTTTAGATTTTATGTATTTTGTGGGCGTGAAATGAATTTTCGATCTCAGAGTCTGCACTGTGGCAGCACCGTACATAACCAGCAATCTGCAGTTGCCAAGCACATGAGGTTTTTCCCATCGTACCATAACAGTCCAGGGTACCTACTCCCTTGTATAAGCCAGTTTAGTTTTTGGCTTCTTGTTTCCGCAAGTTGCAGTGTGTGCAAATGTCGTGTGCTAGGGGTAGCAGACAGCTCCAGTTGCTACATCCTCCCAAGTGATGCTTGCACAGCAATGATTTTTAAGAAATTGGTATTCATGATTCAGATATGAACCCTGTTGCAAATATTTATCATCATTGGAGATAAAGTGTGTGACTTAATGTAATCTTTGTACTCTAAGGTACTTCAAGACATTAAATGAATGTTAGCATCTATTAGACTTCTGTCGTGAATTATTTGTCATGTTCTTACCGCAAATAAATTTACTACTTTTGAATCAGTAGTGGACAGATAGTTGGATCACAAACACATGGAACTGTATCAAGAGTCACATAATTTAGAAAGATGTACTGAATCACCATTGTGAAAAAAATACATATATCTTAGAAAAAAAAAATGTCTACAGGGTCCCGCACAGGCTGATGTTTTTCTTGGCAGTTTCAAATTTATCCTCTCTCTCTCTCTCTCTCTCTCTCTCTCTCTCTCTCTCAATGAAAGAAAGATCTTTTGTGTCTGCATATATTGCATTATTTGTCCTGCCTTGTTTGCTTATGAGGTGAAACTTGAAATCTATTTTTAGTGAGTAGTTTGCTTTCTTCTCCTTTATATCTGGTTCACAATTTTCGTGTGTGTGTGTGTGTGTGTGTGTGTGTGTGTGTCATGTAAAACATCTCTCTTGATTTTCATTTCAACCATTACCATCTGATCACATCTTAATAAAATAGTGATTCATTTAACTGCTTCCTTGTGCCCTCTCAGAAGGGAAGCAAACCATATGGAAATAATGTGGTTTTGTCAAGGTGGTTCTGCATTGTACAAAGGGCATTCAAAACGTTTTGCACAGTCGTCTCTAATCTTTTTATTTTTTGCAGGAGGAGAATGAAATTTTTTGTGAACATACTTAGAACATTTAGCTATACATTGAGCCTACTCAGTGTAGCCTCCATAAGCTGTGATGCATCTGGCCCAATGTACTATCCATGATGTAAATGCACTTTGGTAAAATTCTGGAGATTGACTTTTATACCATCACTTGACACAGGAAATATGGTCTTTCACCCTATGAAATATTTTACTGCGCAGGTGAACCTTCAGACGACCAAAGAGGTAAAAATCAGATGGAGGATGAGGAACAATTTTCCATCCCATTTTCCTGATTTTCTCCTGCGTCATAAGGGCTGTATGGGGTTTGGTGTTATCATGGTGTAGCCTGATGAGCTGACCCTGAAGCTGTGGTCTGTGGGTCTTGATTGCACATCACAGCTTAACCAATGACAAACAGTAATGGTCCTGGTTCATTGTGGAGCCAGGTTCCAAAAAGTCACTGAAAATGACACCACACTGATCCCAGTAGGAGGAGGCCATCACCTTTTGGCCTGCTGTTTGTGAAAGTCTTGATTTCTTCTCCCGAGGGGAACCCGGATGAACCCACTCCATGGATTGGGTTTTGCTCTCAGGTTCAGTCAAAAACAACAATGTTTCCTCCTGGGTAATGACGCCGTCAAAACACTGTTTCCACTCTTTAGGAAAGGTCTTCAACGAGACCCTCGCACACATTCTTCCTCATCGTTTTGGTTTCTCTTGTCAATAATCTAGGCACCCAACCTACACAGATTTTTCTGTATTCTAGTGACTGTACCAGTGGTACCACACTACCCAATGACAAACGAGTCATTTCAGCAAGCTGTCATGTCGTCACACATCTGTCATTTTGGATGATTTGATCAATGGTCTCCTTATTCACATCACTCACTGCCGTCGATGGTCTACCGCATCGTGGATTGTCCAGCAGAGAGAAATCACCTTCTTTAAACCTCTGCAACCATCGCTGGATACTGCTCAACCATCGCTGGATACTGCTGCGATTCACTGTCCCCTCCCCATAAACAGGGAGCAACTTCCTGTGAATCGATGTGTCAGAGTCATCGCCGGTCTTGAAGAGGAACTCCATCATTGGCCGTTGTCGCAGCCTGACATCTACTTCACGGTCCATTATGGCTCACATGTAAAGAAAAGAAAATACTTTTATAAACCAATTTATAGCTAAATGTTCCGAGTATGTTCACAAAAAATTTCGTTCTCCTCCCGCAAAAAATAAAAAAAATTAGAGACGACTGTCCAAAGTTTTTGAACAGCCTTTGTACCATCAGATGTGCATGTTTTGTGACTGTAGTTAACTTTTCCTGGAAATTGTGGATAATACTAAGCAATGTAAACACAGAATTCAGCTGAGAGATGAATTTATGTTAAAACATGGTAACTTGTTAGATTTTATGTTGTTACTTCAAATATATATAATTGTATTTTCAAATGTATATGTATCATAATTTCAGGCTTCTAAGACAGAAATCATCCTCATTTGCGCGCCTTTATGGAGAATTTCATGAAGGTCTCTTCTCAGCAAAGTTATTTTTAACAGCTGCACTACATCAACCAATAATGCAGCTGCTGATGGAGGATGGAATGTATTTGGATATAGATCCTGATAAAGCAACAATAAGGTGTGATAAGATATCATCTAGTAAACTGTGGCTCTGTTGGTAACTTTTGCTAAGTATTTGAGTTGTTGAAAGTATTAGTTTTATGAACATTTATTTTTTTATGTTTAAGATTTCCTCCAGAGGAAAGGCTAAAGAAATTTGGTGTTGAAGGGACAACTGAGTACAATACCAGACTTAGTGAGTACCGTAACTGGACAAATAAACGACTATTTGCTGCCACAAATAGATTTGTGAAGAGTATATCAAAAAATATGCATTGTTTTCCCTTTGGAATTTTGTGGCTAGTTCGCCAAATTGCGGCATTACTTTCAAAATCTGGGAATATTGAACCAAAGGAGGTAAGCATCATTTAGAATGTCGTATTTTGTGGTTTATATTGTTGAATTTACATGTTGTTGCTGTGGTCCTCTGTCCTAAGACTGGTTTGATGCAGCTCTCCATGCTACTCTATCCTGTGCGAGCTTCTTCATCTCCCAGTACTTACCTGCAACCTACATTCTTCTGCATCTGCTTAGTGCATTCATCTCTTGGTCTCCCTCTACGATTTTCACCCTCCACGCTGCCCTCCAATGCTAAATTTGTGATCCCTTGATGCCTCAGAACATGTCCTATGAACCGGTCCCTTCTTCTTGTCAAGTTGTGCAACAAACCCCTCATCTACCCAATTCTATTCAATACCTCCTCATTAGTTATGTGATCTACCCATCTAATCTTCAGCATTCTTCTGTAGCACCACATTTCGAAAGCTTCTATTCTCTTCTTGTCCAAACTATTTATCGTCCATGTTTCACTTCCATACATGGCTACACTCCATACAAATACTTTCAGAAACGACTTCCTGACACTTAAATCTATACTCGATGTCAACAAATTTCTCTTCTTCAAAAACGCTTTCCTTGCCATTGCCAGTCTACATTTTATATCCTCTCTACTTCGACCATCATCTGATATTTTGCTCCCCAAATAGCAAAACTCCTTTACTACTTTAAGTATCTCATTTCCTAATCTAATTCCCTCAGCATCACCCGACTTAATTCGACTACATTCCACTATCCTTGTTTTGCTTTTGTTGATATTCATCTTATATCCTCCTTTCAAGACACTGTCCATTCCGTTCAACTGCTCTTCCAAGTCCTTTGCTGTCTCTGACATAATTACTATGTCATAGGCGAACCTTAAAGTTTTTATTTCTTCTCCATGGATTTTAATACTGACTCCAAATTTTTCTTTTGTTTCCTTTACTGCTTCCTCAATATACAGATTGAATAACATCGGGGATAGGCTACAACCCTGTCTCACTCCCTTCCCAACCACAGCTTCCTTTTCGTCTCCCTCGACTCTTATAACTGCCATCTGGTTTATGTACAAATTGTAAATAGCCTTTCACTCCCTGTATTTTACCCCTGCCACCTTTAGAACTTGGAAGAGAGTATTCCAGTCAACATTGTCAAAAGCTTTCTCTAAGTCTACAAATGCTAGAAACGTAGGTTTGTCTTTCCTTAATCTTTCTTCTAAAATAAGTAGTAAGGTCACTATTGCCTCACGTGTTCCAACATTTCTACGGAATCCAAACTGATCTTCCCCAAGGTCGGCTTCTACCAGTTTTTCCATTCGTCTGTAAAGAATTCGCGTTAGTATTTTGCAGCTGTAATTTATTAAACTGATAGTTCGGGAATTATCACATCTGTCAACACCTGCTTTCTTTGGGATTGGAATTATTATATTCTTCTTGAAGTCTGAGGGTATTTCGCCTGTCTCATACATCTTGCTCACCAGATGGTAGAGTTTTGTCAGGACTGGCTCTCCCAAGGCCGTCAGTAGTTCTAATGGAATGTTGTCTACTCCCGGGGCCTTGTTTCAACTCAGGTCTTTCAGTGCTCTGTCACTCTCTTCATGCAGTATCGTATCTCCCATTTCATCTTCATCTACATCCTCTTCCATTTCCATAATATTGTTCTCAAGTACATTGCCCTTGTATAGACCCTCTATATACTCCTTCCACCTTTTTGCTTTCCCTTTTTTGCTTAGAACTGGGTGTCCATCTGAGCTCTTGATATTCATACAAGTGGCTCTCTTTTCTCCAAAGGTCTCTTTAATTTTCCTGTAGGCAGTATCTATCTTACCCCTAGTGAGATAAGCCTCTACATCCTTACATTTGTCCTCTAGCCATCCATGCTTAGCCATTTTGTGCTTCCTGTCGATCTCATTTTTGAGACGTTTATATTCCTTTTTGCGTGCTTCATTTACTGCATTTTTATATTTCCTCCTTTCATCAATTAAATTCAATATTTCTTCTGTTACCCAAGGATTTCTACTAGCCCTCGTCTATTTACCTACTTGATCCTCTGCTACCTTCACTACTTCATCCTTCAGAGCTACCCATTCTTCTTCTACTGTATTTCTTTCCCCCATTCCTGTCAATTGTTCCCTTATGCTCTCCCTGAAACTCCGTACAACCTCTGGTTTAGTCAGTTTATCCAGGTCCCATCTCCTTAAATTCCCAACTTTTTGCAGTTTCTTCAGTTTTAATCTACAGTTCATAACCAGTAGATTGCGGTCAGAGTCCACATTTACCCCTGGAAATGTCTTACAATTTAAAACCTGGTTCCTAAATCTCTGTCTTACCATTATATAATCTATCTGATACCTTCTAGTATCTCCAGGATTCTTCCATGTATACAACCATCTTTTATGATTCTTGAACCAAGTGTTAGCTATGATTAAGTTATGCTCTGTGCAAAATTCTACCAGGTGGCTTCCTCTTTCATTTCTTACCCTCAATCCATATTCACCTACTAAGTTTCCTTCTCTCCCTTTTCCTACTTTCGAATTCCAGTCACCCATGACTATTAAATTTTCATCTCCCTTCACTACCTGAATAATTTCTGTTATCTCATCATACATTTCATCAATTTCTTCATCATCTGCAGAGCTAGTTGGCATATAAACTTGTACTACTGTAGTAGGCATGGGCTTTGTATCTGTCTTGGCCACAATAATGCGTTCACTATGCTGTTTGTAGTAGCTTACCCGCACTCCTATTTTTTATTCATTATTAAACCTATTGCTGCATTACCCCTATTTGATTTTGTATTTATAACCCTGTATTCACCTGACCAAAAGTCTTGTTCCTCCTGCCACCGAACTTCACTAATTCCCACTATATCTAACTTTAACCTATCCATTTCCCTTTTTAAATTTTCTAACCTACCTGCCCGATTAAGGGATCTGACATTCCACGCTCCGATCCGTAGAATGCCAGTTTTCTTTCTCCTGATAATGACATCCTCTTTAGTAGTCGCCGCCCAGAGATCCGAATGGGGGACTATTTTACGTCAGGAATATTTTACTCAAGAGGACACCATCATCATTTAACCATACAGTAAAGCTGCATGCCCTCGGGAAAAATTACATACTAATTTTCAACTATTCTTTAATGAGATACTGTGTCAATTTTATTATAAGAATTCATAACTGAAGGATAATTCTCTGTATTTTCAGGGGTAAGTGTATTTCACTGATGTATTTGACTCTGCTTGCGTGAATCTTTTAGTGAATAGTAAGATCTAATAGTTGAATGGGATGAGAGGTGGGGTAGGGTGGTCAGGGGTATGAAGACAAAGGAATTAACTTTTGATAATTTTTGCAGAAGCAACATAAATTTGCAGTAATTGTTTGGAGTCATGAAGAAATATTTGCTGTATAAACTAGAAAGAAATGAGTTACATTAGGGTTTAGAGGCACTTCAGAGCACATTTTATGATCATTATACAACAATATACAAAAACAATAAAGTAAAGATGAATGTGAATTTTATAAGTCTGTTTTTGTTTTGGGTCCAGTCACTGTATTGTTAAAGGAAAGCATCAATAATCATGTGATTATTACGGGTCGATTTTATTTTGGAACACTGAGATACTGTTGTGTTGTGAAGGCTCTTATTATTATTTTTTTATTATTTATTTTATGGCCTTCATTGGACCACTGTAGTCAAAAATACAAAGTTCTAAACAAGTTGTTACAAATGGATACAATTTGGTTCGACAATAACTTAATATATTTAGGTAATATAATTATTAGAGGCTATTCTTATATGAAAGGTGTTTTGCTCTTCTGTCTGCCCAATATTTCTTCATTCTTTCAGATATTTTCTTTCTTTCTTCATCTGAGACAACTCTTCCTGTACTCATTTTATTGATTTTCATTTGTAGTCTGGTTTGCGGGTCTTGCAGTATTCTGGTTTTCTCTGTCTTGTTTTTTAGGTCATCTACTGTAATTTGAAGTTCTTTTATATCTTCCTTAATTTCTGTGAT